>NC_083407.1:9885850-10519600 GCF_020745735.1 Hemiscyllium ocellatum | reverse complement strand
GGTGTCCCGGAGATATTCCCTAAAGCGCTCTGCTAGGAGGCACCCAGTCTCCCCAGTGCAGAGGAGACCGCATCGGGAGCAACGGATACAATAAATGATATTAGTGGATGTGCAGGTAAAACTTTGATGGATGTGGAAGGCTCCTTTAGGGCCTTGGATAGAGGTGAGGGAGGAGGTGTGGGCGCAGGTTTTGCAATTCCTGTGGTAGCAGGGGAAGGTGCCAGGATGGGAGGGTGGGTTGTAGAGGGGTGTGGACCTGAACAGGTAGTCACTGAGGGAACGGTCTTTGCAGAAGGCAGAAAGGGGTGGAGAGGGAAATACATCCCTGGTGGTGGGGTCTTTTTGGAGGTGGCAGAAATGTCGGCGGATGATTTGGTTTACGCGAAGGTTGGTAGGGTGGAAGGTGAGCACCAGGGGCATTCTATCCTTGTTACGGTTGGAGGGGTGGGGTCTGAGGGCGGAGGTGTGGGATGTGGATGAGATATGTTGGATGGCATCTTTAACCACGTGTTAAGGGAAATTGCCGTCTTTAAAGAAGGCGGCCATCTGGTGTGTTCTGTAGTGGAACTGGTCCTCCTGGGAGCAGATACAGCAGAGGCGGAGGAATTGGGAATACGGAATGGCATTTTTGCAGGACGTAGGGTGGGAAGAGGTGAAATCCAGGTAGCTGTGGGAGTCGGTGGGTTTGTAACAAATGTCAGTGTCAAGTTGGTCATCATTAATGGAGATGGAGAGGTCCAGGAAGGGGAGGGAGGTGTCAGAGATGGTCCAGGTAAATTTAAGTTCAGGGTGTAATGTGTTGGTGAATTGCTCAACCTCCTCGCGGGAGCACGAGGTAGCGCCAATGCAGTCATCAATGTAGCGGAGGAAGAGGTGGGGAGTGGTGCCAGTGTAATTCCGGAAGATGGACTGTTCTGCGTAGACAACAAAGAGACAGGCATAGCTGGGGCCCATACGTGTGCCCATGGCTACCCCTTTGGTCTGGAGGAAGTGGGAGGATTCGAAGGAGAAATTGTCAAGGGTGAGGACCAATTTGGCCAAACGAATGAGAGTGTCAGTGGAAGGAAAAAACGGAGGGCTTGGAGGCCCCGGTCATGGCGGATGGAGGTGTAGAGGGATTGGATATCCATGGTGAAGATGAGGCCTTGAGGGCCGGGGAAACGGAAGTCTTGGAGGAGGTGGAGGGCGTGGGTGGTGTCTCGAATGTATTTGGGGAGTTCCTGGACTAGGCGGGATAGGACAGTGTTGAGGTAGGTAGAGATGAGTTCAGTGGGGCAGGAGCATGCTGAGACAATGGATCAGCCAGGGTGGTCAGGCTTGTGGATCTTGGGAAGGAGGTAGAACCGGGCAGTACGGGGTTCCCGGACTATGAGGTTGGAAGCTGTAGGTGGGAGATCTCCTGAGGTGATGAGGTTCTGTATGGTCTGGGAGACGATGGTTTGGTGTTGGGGGGTGGGGTTATGGTCGAGGGGGCGGTAGGAAGAGGTATCCTCGAGTTGGCGTTTGGCTTCAGTGGTGTAGAGGTCAGTGCGCCCCCTTTATCTGCTGGCTTGATGGTGAGGTTGGGATTGGAGCAGAGGGATTGGAGGGCTGCGTGTTGTGAGGGTGAGAGGTTGGAGTGGGGGAGGGGGGTAGGCAGGTTGAGGCAGTTAATGTCCCGGCGGCAGTTGGAAATGAAGAGGTCGAGGGCAGGTAATAAGCCATCATGGGGTGTCCACCAAAGTCCCTGTCTCTGTGCTCTATGACTTTAAAGTGTTGGATATAGTTGTTAGGGCCAAAGGGATCAAAGGATGTGGGGAGACAGTGGGAACAGGGGACTGAGTTGGATGATCAGCAGTGACCATATTGAATAATGAAGCAGACTCAAAGGGCCGAATGGCCTACTCCTGCTCCTTTTCTTCTATGTTTCTGAGATAACTCACCATCACCTTCTGAGGGTCGTTAAGGATGGGTAATAAATGCCAGCCCACCCAACAATGCCCACATTCCCATGAACAAGTTTGTAAAGAACCTTTATTGCTGAAAATTGCCAATGTGCTTCACCAGACTATTATCAGAGAAGGTCTGACAGAGAGACATTTAAGGAGATATCAGGATGGGTGGTCAAAAGTCAAAGGGATAGATATTAAATAGTGTTTTAAATGAGCAAAGAGAGGCAAGGAGGTTTAAGGAGAAAATTCCAGAGCTTAGGCTTCAACAACTGAGGGGACAGGCAGCAGACAGTGTATCATTAGATTGAAAGCATCTGTAGGCTGATGCATTAGGGAAATATTGACTAATTAAACATTTCAGACTGGGATAGGGATGGTGGAGGGATAGGTGACAGATGAATATTAATATTAATAGTAATTTCACCCTAAATCTATACCCTCGAGTTTTGGACTCCAGCAACACAGGGAAAAAAACGTTGGCTATTCACCAAGAAAAAGAATTTTTCTAATCAGTCTATTCTGAGACATAATGACACACCCCTGAAGCATGAACCCAATCCTCCATGGGACACTACCACTGTGCTGTAAGAGGCCAAAGCATTCACAGCAAGAATTGAACCTGTATTAGAACATAGAACAGTACAGCAGAGTATGTGTCCTTCAGCCCTTGATGTTGCTTTTTTTATTAGATTCCCTACAGTAGGGAAACAAGTCCTTTGGCCTAACAAGTCCACACCAATCCTCTGAAGAATAACCCACCAAACCCTAACATTACGGGCAATTTAGCATGGCCAAAGCACCTGACCTGCGCATTGTGGGAGGAAACCAGAGCACCTGGAGGAAACCCACACAGATGCAGGGAGAATGTGCAAACTCCACACAGACGGTCATCTAAGATTGGGATCGAACCCGGGTTCCTGGCACTGTGAAGCTGCAGTGCTAGCCACTGTGCCACCCCAAAACTATAATGACCTTTTGGTAAAAAATTAGGTCTGCAGATGCTGGAGATCACAGTTGAAAATGTGTTGCTGGTTAAAGCACAGCAGGTTAGGCAGCATCCAAGGGATAGGAAATTCAACGTTTCAGGCATAAGCCCTTCATCAGCCCTGATGAAGGGCTTATGCCCGAAACGTCGAATTTCCTATTCCTTGGAGGGCTTATGCCCGAAACGTCGAATTTCCTGTTCCTTGGATGCTGCCTAATCTGCTGTGCTTTAACCAGCAACACATTTTCAACTATAATGACCTTTTATCCTACTCTAAGATCAAACGAATCTACATATCCTACATTTTTCTATCATCCACATGCCTACCCAAGAGTCGCTTAAATGCCCCTAATGTATCTGACTCTCCTCCCACTGCTGACAGTGCATTTCACACACCCATCACCTTCTGTGCAAAGAACCTACTATTCTGCTAACACCACAAATCACACTGTAGTCAGGCACCTTATTGATTGGGCCATGCAGACACCGTTAATATCGGATCAAAATTACTAAATATCGATCAATCAAGCTGGTCAGTGATATTATTACACACTATTAGAGCCAGTCAGACTAGAACACAAACCTCCTGAGCTGAGAGGTAGTGGCACTACCACTCTGTCACAGGAGCCCCAGCGTTACTCAACAAGAATATTAATTGCAGCTATCAATTTGCTATCACATACCTCTGGCCAGGAGGGATTTGAAACCAGCCCTCCTGACTCTGAGGTAGGGACATTAGCACTACAACACAAGCACCCTCAATGCTATATGAGTATATTTTTAAATATCAGGGATATTCTTACTGCAACTTTCATTAGGGAAGGCGATAGTTTTGTGGTATTATTATTATTGGACTGTTAACCCAGAAACCCTGGTCATGTTCTAGGGACCCGGGTTTGAATCTCACCATGGCTGATATTGAAATTTGAATTCAATAAAAACCTGGAGTTCAAAAAGTCTAATGATGCCCATGAAACGATCATCAGGAATAATCCATCTGGTTCCCTAATGTCATTCCTAGGGAAGGAAGCTGCCATCCTTACCTGGTCTGGCCTACATGTAACTCCAATGGGGCTGAACTCTGGTGTAGGCCATAAATGCTGCCTAGCCAGCAATGACCTCATCTCCATGAATGAAAATTTTAAAGTTACACAGATTTAGGACAGATGGGACTTAAACCCAGGCCTCCTGGCTCTGAGGTAGGGACATTACCACAGTAGCCCCTAACATTCACTGATCATTTGACAGACCAAGTGCCTAACTGCTATCACTCACTCTCCCTTTTCTGTTTTCACGATATGTGGATTTTTGTTTTTGTTCTGAGCAGAAAGAGACAGAGCGAGAGAGAGACAGACAGACAGAGACACAGAGAGAAAAAGATGGAGAGAGAGACAGAGACAGAGAAAGAGAGAAAGAAAGAGAGAGAACGAAAGGGAGAGACAGAGAGAAAGAGAGAGACAGAGACAGAGAGAAAGAGAGAGACAAAGACAGGGAGAGAGACTGAGACAGAGACAGAGACAGACAGAGAGAGAGAAAGAGAAAGAAAAAGAGAGAAACAGAGACAGGGAGAGAGACTGAGATAGAGACGTGACAGGGAGAGAGACTGAGACAGAGACAAAGACAGAGAGAGGCAGAGAGAAAGACTGAAAGAGACTGAGACAGAGACATAAGCAGACAGCGAGAGAGAGAGAGTCACTCACCTGCCGACCCACCCTGTTGTTGTGGAGCCTCATGCGCGAGTGGATGTCCTTGTAGGTTTCCCGGGAATCCAGAAAGTCCCTGGAAAACTTGTCACCATATTCCACGTCGGGGCTGCATCCTCCCCATTCCCAGGAGTCCTGGGGTCCTGGCAGGTCAGTGGGAAGGGGTTCGAGGACCCCATGTACCATGCCTTTGCCCCGGTTCAGCGCCTCCAGCTGGAGCCGGTTGAGTTTGAGACGGAAGGCCTCCTCATCGCCACGCCTCTTGTCGTCACAGCTGCAGGCTTTCAGCTTGCCCAGGCTGCAGGCATTGGAGACAGCGTGAACGACCCCCGCTGCTGCGATGGCGTAGGCGTATGCACTCTCCTTAAAACCTGCACAGAGACCGAGACAACACAGGTCAATGTAGAATGGAATCCCAGCAAGAGAGCGATGCAAAGGTGGCCGTTCAGCCCATTGTGGCCGGCTCCAATCCCCACTGCCAGTCCCTTGCCCTTTCCCTGCCCACTGTCTCTATCCAAATAATCCTCTTGAATGTCTCAGTTGAACCTGCCAATTCCCAGGCCCAGCCAGCAACGCCCACATCCCATGAAAGGATATTAAAAGAAAATTCAGCTAATTAATCTTGATGAGGTAAAGTACCTTAAAATATTTTGACCCATGAATCCAGGGGCGGCAATGGCCTTGTGGTATTATCACTGGGCTCTTACTCCAGGGACCCGGGTTCAAATTCTGCCACGGCAGATGGTAGTATCTGAATTCAATGGAGGGATGGGGAAGAAGTATCTGGAATTTGGTATGATGACCATGAGCCCATCTTCAGGAACAGTCACCCATCTGGTTCTCTAATGCCCCTTTAGAGAAGGAATCTGCTATCCTTACCTGGTCTGGCCTACATGTGACTCCAGACCCACAGCATTGCCATTGACTCTTAACTGCTCTCTGGGCAATAAATGCTGGCCTGGCCAGTCACACCCTCACCCCACAAATTAATAAAAGGATGCAAATATAAATGCAACCCTTTGTTGCTTTACCTGGATCTGATATATCTGAGAATTTCTATCAGGAACACAGTATGTGACTGGGTATGACACTCCTGCATATTACAGAGGAACCTCAATTAGCCGAATGACACAGACAGGGAGTATTTTGTTCGGACAATTGAACGTTTGGATACTCAAATGCTGGATAACACAGTCTAGCCAAGCATTGGGACCTTGCAATCTTGCCATACAATCCGAAATTCGGACAATCGAAAGCCAAGGGTACAGTAAGCTGCCATGTGAATTACAAAATGTAGCATTTACAAATGTGACACAGTGACTCAGTATGTCAATGTATATGCCACTCCTGTGCAGTATGCAATAATCACAGAAAGAGATATGAGCGATGAAAACACAAAGTGCAGGAATTACTCAAATTAAAATATGAGAAAATAGCTGTAATCAGGGACCTCAGGCCTGCTCCATCATTTAATAAGACCCATGGCTGATCCGACTGTAAGTTCAAATCCAAATAACTCTTCACCCTCTTTCTCAACCAGAATCTCTGCACCTCTGCCTTAAAATATTCAAGGACTCTGTTTCCATCTTTCAGGAAGA
Organism: Hemiscyllium ocellatum; assembly: GCF_020745735.1. Lineage (NCBI taxonomy): Eukaryota > Metazoa > Chordata > Chondrichthyes > Orectolobiformes > Hemiscylliidae > Hemiscyllium > Hemiscyllium ocellatum. The sequence goes on along the minus strand of NC_083407.1, from coordinate 10,513,383 downwards.
CAGTTCCAAAAACTCACATATGGACTAGGAGCAGTAGGCCATTTAGCCCCTGCTCCATCATTTAATACTATCATGGCAGATCTCATTTCGGCCTCACTCCCCATAACCCTTCAACACATTACTAACCAAAAATCTATCTCTTCCTTAAACTTATTCGATGTCCCAGCATCCACCAAACTTTGAGGTGAAAAATCCACAGATGACTCTTTGAGAGAAGTCCTTGCTTCTCATCTCTGCTTTAAGTCTGTCACCCCTTGTCCTAAAACTATCACCTCTCATTCTAGATTACCCCACATGGGGAAAGGTCCTCTCTATGGCCACTTTGTCAATTCCCTTCAATATCTTATGTACAACACTCTTGAGAAAAAAATATATTCACCTCAGCTCTGTTTTAAATGGATGATTTAACAAGGGACCCTGAATTACGGATTCTCCCATCAGAGGAAGCATCCTCCCCACATCTACCTTGTCAAGACCCTCAAGATGTTACGGTTCTATCGCACAGGAGAAAGTGAGGACTGCAGATGCTGGAGACCAGAGTCGAGAGTGTAGTGCTGGAAAAGCACAGCCGGTCAGGCAGCATCCGAGGAGCAGGAGAATCGATGTTTCGAGCATAAGCTTTTCTGATGAAGGGCTTATGCCCAAAACGTCGACTCTCCTGCTCCTTGGATGCTGCCTGACCGACTGTGCTTTTCCAGTGCCACGCTCTTGACATGGTTCGATCACATCACAGGGTTGATGGTCAGGGACAAGAAATGACAAAAATGCTGTGATACAAAAGTCAAAGTGAACAGTAACAGTTATAGAATCATAGAGTTATACACGGAAACAGGCCCTTCGGTCCACACAGTCCATGGTGACCATAATCCCAAACTAAACTAGTCCCACCTGCCTGCTCCTGGCCCGTATCCCTCCAAACCTTTCCTACTCAAGGATCCATCTATTCATGTCTTTTAAACATTATAATTGTGTCCACATCCGCCACTTCCTCAGGAAGTTCACTCCGCAGGTGAACTCCATGTAACTTAAGGAGGAGATAGATTTTTGGTTAGTAATGTGTTGAAGGTTTATGGGGAGTGAGGCCGTAGGTGAACTACTCTCTGTGTAAAAAAATTGACCCATGTCATTTTTAAATCTCTCTCCTCTCACCTTAAAAATGTACCCCCCAGTCTTGAAATTCCCCATCCTAGGGAAAAGACAACTACCATCAATTCTATCTATACCCCTCATTATTTTATAAACTTTTATCCAGCATTGAATACATCATAGTTTGTTTTATTCATTCCCAGAAAGAGAGCGTAACTGTCTGGACCAGTATTTATTGCCCATCCCTAATTACCCAGAGGGCCCCATTGCGTGGGTATGGAGTCACATCTAGGCCAAACCAGGTAAGGATGGAAGTTTCCTTCCCTAAAGGACATTAGTGAACCATATGGGTTTTTCCAACAATTGGTAATGGATTCATGGTCATCATTAAATTCTTAATTCCAGACTTCATTGAATCGAAATTTCACCATCTGTCATGGTGACATTCGAACCCAGGTCCCCAGAGTATTAACTGGTCTCTGGATTAATAATCCAGTGATCTCCTCCACCCCCAGAACTTCCCCTTTGACCAACCACTTCCTCGATCTTTTCAACAGGGAAATATAACAACATATAACCACCCTTCAATTCTGACTCTGTTTATCTTAGAATTCCTACTGTGTGGAAACAGGCCAGTTGGCCCAACAAGTCCACATCCATTCTCCAGAGAGTAACCCACCCAAACCTATTCCCCTACATTTACTCCTGACTAATGCACCTATCTACACATCCCTGAACGCTCTGGGCAATTTAGTATGGCCACTTCATATAATCTGCACATCTTTGGACTGTGGGAGGAAACTCATGCAGACACGGAGAGAACATACAAACTCCGCACAGACTGTCACCCGAGGCTGGAATCGAACCTGTGTCCCTGACGCTATGAAGTAGCAATGTTTTCCACTGAGCCACCCTGCTGTAACTCTTGCTTCTCTCTCTCTCTCTGGGTTTCTGCAGCACTTTCTGTTTCTGTTTCAGCTTTCCAGCGTCTGTAGTATTTATTGAAAGATATTAGTGCAGGCTTTTAAAGAAGCAAGAGAGAGGGAGAGAGATTGAGTGAAGATTAAAGTGACAATTCCACTGCTCAGGGTCTCAGAATCAGCAGCACAAGCACCTGCATTGATAATACTCCCTCGGAGTGAAAATGCCAAAAGTACCAAAAAGGAATTGTCGTGGAAATCAAATATCCCAAATGTCAGCAGTAAAGGGTTTTCAGATCCAAGTCTGCTATCAATTATACTGTCATGAGAGATTACGGTAAGGCCTCATCTGTGCATTTGGTGCCTCATGGCAGGAGTAAGAGGTTGTAAATTAACAGCAACATAAATTGCTTCATCCATTTTTTTTGTGATCCTCCCACACAAAAAAAGTGGTGGTGTCATTGCTCTGAGCAAATTAAGCAAGATCATAGCATTGTTATACGGCCGAAGGAGGCCATCCTGCCCACATTGTCTGTGCTGGCTCTCCAAGTGGATCTCGCTCCATTCCCATGCGTTCTTCACGTCACCCTGTACATTTTCTACTTTCTCATAAACATCTAATTCCCTTTTGAACATCTCGATTGAACCTGACTCCACTACAGTCTCTGGCAGCGTGTTCCAGACCCGAACCACTTGATCTGTGAAAATGTTTCCCCTCGTGTCGCTTTTGTTAATTTAAATCTGTGTCCTCTCATTGCTGATCCTTTCACAAGCAGGGACACTTTCTCCCTACCTGAACCTCTCATGGCTTGAAATCATCAAGCAATCTTCTGTCAGCCTTCACTTCTTCAGGGAAAGCAGCCCCAGCTTTTCCAATCTATCTAAATATCTGAAACTCCTCACCCTTGATTCACCTTATGAATCTTTTCAGCACTCTGTCTAATGTCTTCACCTCCTTCCTAAAATGCAGCATGCAGTGCTGGAGGCAGATTACTGTCTGATTCAAGTTCAACACAACCCCTTGTACTCTTGTTTTCTTAGCCCATTTTAATAAATCTTCAAATTAATTTGTTGGATGCACAGTATCTTGAGTTAATTTTCTGTGTCATCCAGAAAAGGCATAAAGGTTTTCCTTTTGATGAATACTTCATCTAAAGGGGTCGACAAATTGGGAATGAGTTTGACAAATCTTCTAAAATGGGGTCATAACCGTGCAATTCTTTGGTGTAAGTTGCATTGAGATGTATCATAGAGTCATAGAGCATGGAAACAGACCCTTCAGTCCAACTCGTCCATGCTAACCAAGTTTCCCAAACTTTACTAGTCCAATTTGACTGAGTTTGACCCACACCCATCTAAATGTTTCCTATCCATGTGCCTGTCCAAATGTCTTTTAAACATTGTAACTGTATTTGCCTCTTCCTTTGACAGCTTGCTCCATACGTGCACCATCCTCTGAATAAAAAAACTTATCCTTCAGGTCCCTTTTAAATCTTTCCCCTCTCACCTTAAACTTATTCCCTCCAGTTTTGGGCTCCCCTACCCTGGGGGAAAGACCTTAGACACTCACCTTGACATTGCCCTTCTTGACCTCTATAAATTCATCGCTCAGCCTCCGACGCTCCAGGGAAAATTGCCCCAGCCTCTCCCTAATACTCAAAACCCCCCCAGTCCCAGCAACATCCTTGAAAATGTTTTCTGCACCCTTTCTAGTTTAACAATGGTCTTCCTATAGCAGGACAAATTGTATGCAATATTCCAAAATTGGCATAAATGGCATCTGCATTTGTAAGTTGGTTACATCGCATTCAGTGAATTTACTGAAAGACTGAACCATGAAGCACAATTCTCAACCAACTGAAAAGTGACCTCTGTCTTCACAGAAGCTGCTTAACCTGCTGGGAATTCCCAGCATTTTCTGTCTTCATTCCAGGTATGGTGTCAGCCTGTGTTGAAGTAAATGGCGTTGAACTATAGTTGATGAAAGAACAGCGGATGCTGTAAATCAGAAACAAAACAGAAGTTGCTAGAATAGCTCAGCCAGTCTGACGGCATCTGTGAAGAGAAATCAGAGTTAACATTTCAGGTCACCCTTCCTCAGAACTCAAACAGAACAGTTCTGAGGAAGGGTCACTGGACCTGAAACGTTAACTCTGAGTTCTCTTCACAGATACTGCCAAACCTGCTGAGCTTTTCCAGCAACTTCTGATTTTGTTTTGAACAATATTCAGCCTTGATGAATTGACAGTCCACCTGAAACAATAATTTAAGGGAAGATGGCGCAAGTGAGTAGGAAAGCAACACTGAATGATCACCTGAACTTCCTGATGAAGGGCTTTTGCCCGAAACATCGATTTCCCTGCTCCTCGGATGCTGTCTGGCCTGCTGTGCTTTTCCAGCACCACTTTAATCTTGACTCTAATCTCCAGCATCTGCAGTACTCACTTTCGCCTAATCACCTGAACTTGCTAGTGTATGGTCATAATGGAGACATAATCATATCAGAGTGATTCCCACAGGAACTACCAACCACTATACCTTCAGGTCCTCCTCCAGGTTGAAATCCTGTTTTATTATTATCTTCTTACTCTGACTCATACTTCCCCAAGACCCCCAAAACCCTCATCTTGCCATGTCCCTATATTCTTAGAAACGTGGCTTCAACTAACTACCACTTAAGTCTTGAGCTTTCCTTTTTTTTAATTCTCTCATGGGATGTTGGTAATGCTGGCCAGACCAGCATCTGTTGCCCATTCCTAACTGAATGGCTGACTGGGTTATTTCAGAGGGCAGTCAGCATTAATGGCAGTGGTGTGTTAGCTCAGTTGTCTGGATAGCTGGTTTACAATGTAGGGTATTACAAATGGTGTGAGTTCAATCCTCACACCAGCTGAGGCTATCATGAAGGTCCTGCCTTCTTATCCTCTTCCCCTCACCCAATTGTCTGGTGAGGTAAGAGAGCAGGAGAGCTGATATTTTGGGCATAAACCCTTCATCAGGAATGTGTGATGAAGGGCTTATGCCCAAAAGGTTGACTCTCCTGCTCCTTGGATGCTGCCTGACCTGCTGCGCTTTTTCCAGCGCCACAGTTTTCGACTGCCTAACATCTGCAGTCCTCACTTCCTCCTCTGGCGAGAGAAGACGACTATCGTGACTTTATTGTCAATCTGGAGTCACATGTTGACAAGACAAGGTCAAAAGGTTATATTCTCAAATCCTTTGCTGGAGTAAACAAGGCAGACTTTTTTACATCAATCCATGACGCTTATGCTGGTCACTAATGTGTTTTTTTAAAATCATTTGTGAGATGTGGCATCACTGGCTGGCCAGCGTTTATTGTCCATCCCCAGTTGCCCCTGAAGGTGTTTTGTTTCAAAATTCCAGCAGCTACTATAATTGGTTTGGAAAAAGTATCCTGAGAAGATTAAAATCAGGATGACTAAGCCAGTGACACTACCATAGTGGCAGTCCCCTTGATCTTACCTTCCCACTTAGATTCCCTGCAGTGTGGAAACAGGCCGTTCGGCCCAACCAGTCCACACCGACCCTCCAAAGAACAACCCACCCCCTCTCTGACTAATGCACCTAACACTCTGGGCAATTTAGCATAGCCAATTCACCTGACTTGCACATCTTTGGACTGTGGGAGGAAACTGGAGCAAACCCACACAGACACAGGGAGAATGTGCAAACTCCACACAGACAGTCGCCTGAGGATGGAATTGAACCTAGGATCCTGGTGCTGTGAGGCAGCAGTGCTAACCACTGAGCCATTGTGAATCACCATGAATCTTGAAGGCTCACAGCACAGCAGGCCATTTGCCCTATCTCACATGTTCCTAGCTATCTAGTGATAATATATTTCACCTTACAGTTGCAATGGTTTCTCCTTTGACCACTCCCTATGGCAAAGTATTCTGAGTTCCAGTAGCACCTGTAGAGAGTGCATGGGCGTGGTAACATGATCCTTCAGCTTATGAGAGGGTCTGCCAGGCTAAATGAAGAGAAAAGCCTTCACTGGTATGTCACAGAACAAAGCTGATGGCTATTATCCCTCATGGATTCAATATGTAACTCAATAGAAATGTCTTCACCCAAGGCATGCTGTAAGGATAGTATGAGAAGAGCATGGGCATATTTTAGGAGAAAGTTGATAAATGCATAGGGGAGAAAGGAAGAGTAAAATATGACAGTAGGGTCAGGTGCGGAACATGAGAAGAGGCGTGAACACATCAACAGACCAAATGGTCTGTTTCTGTGCAATAAATGTAATGTCAATGTTTTATGGGATTCTAAATTAATAAACCCACCATCACCCTCCCATCATTGTCTCCTCCAACAGAGGATATAGTCTTTTTCTTAAACATTTGATGAAAACCCATCATTATTTCATAACCCTCTATTAAATCTATTCTTTTGCCTTCTGTGCTGTAGTCGGGACAGTTCCCATGCTATGCTTTTTAATTATAGTCTCCCACTGTCTCTTTAATTTTTTGTTTCTTGAACCTTGGTGGTGTGCTCACAATGAGATGTGGTCCTTTTGCAGAGGTTGCTTAATGAAAGTAAACATTCATTACAATAACTGCCTGTGTGGTATGCAAAACGAGCCTTCCAGGGAAATGACACACACAGGTTGCAAAAAGAGAGATTGGCCATTCAGAGCAACCCAAACATGCAAATAACCTGGCACCCATGATTTTTCTTCTCTTCCTACTTCATCAATCCATCTTAGCTGCTGATAAAATACCTCTGAACAGTCACTAAACCAATGTGTAATTGGTCTATGTGTACAGCAAATGTCCAGAGGCATCTGGATAGATAAACAATTCGTGGGGAGGTGATAACCTAGTGGTATTATCACTGGACTGTTAATCTAGATGTCCAAGTAACATCCTGGGCTCAAATCCTTCCCATAGCAAATGCTGCAATTTGAATTCAATAACAAAAGAAAATCTACAATTAAGTGTCTAATTGATGGAAAACCCCACGTGGTTCATGAATGTCCTTGAGGGAGATTCTTACCTGGTCTAGTCTACATGTGATTCCAGACCCATTGGTTAACTCTTTTCTGCCGCTGGGATTGGCAATAAATGCTGACCTAGCTAGCAATGGCCTCATCCCATGAATGAATAAAAACAATTAATAATAGAGGGTATGGCTGCAGTAAATGATTTCGATGTGACGTCGATGCAGGAAAACTAATGAGGGTGTGACAGCAGAGTGGGCTGAAGTAAATTGGCAAACTTAGCTCAAGGATAAGCCAACAGAGATACACTGGCGGAGATTTCAGGGAAATACTTCCAAATAGATGAATAAACACATTACAACAGGAAGAAAATGTCCACAGGTCAGACTTGCTCTCTGTTGCTAATTAGAGAATTAAAGACTGTATCAAACTAAATAAAAAGCATTTAGTTGTGCAGTGACAGACAGCAGTTCAGAACGTTAGCCAGAACATCAAAAGAAAGACAAAGATATTAATAAAAGGATAAAGATTCATTTGAAGAGAGAGCTAGCCAGAAATATAAAAATAGAGTTTTTGTCAATGATTGAAGTTGAAAGAGTTAACAAAGTGATTGTCGATTCTAAAGAAAGTGTGTCTGAAGAATTAGTAATGGAAACTACGGAAATGGCATATGAATTGAACAGATATTTTATATCAGTTTTCACCAAAACCAAAACAATTAACAACCAAAACCAGCAATAAACCAGGAGATGGAAGAGATGGAGTAACACAGGAAAATCACTATAACCAGAGAAGTGGTACTGAGTGTTGGAGATGCAGGTTGAGAAGGGCTTGGGTCCTGATGGGTTTTTTCCTTGGTTTGTAAATAAGTGGTTAGTGTGACAGTTGATACATTGCTGTTAATTTTCCAAATTCCTTTATTCCGGGGATAGCCCCATAAGATTGCAGATAATGAATGTATCCACCTTATTCAAAAAGAGATAGAGAGAGAAAGCAGCAAACTACGGGCCAGTTAGCTTAACATCATCATGGGGAAAATGTGAGAAAACATAACAGAGCATTTGGATAAGTTCAAGATAATTGAGCAGAGTCGCCATGGTTTTATGAAAGAGAAATCATGTTTGACCAATCTACTGGAGTTTTTTAAGGAGGTATTATGTGCTTTGAATAAAAGGAATGTGTAGATTCTACTAAGATTTCAGAAGCTGCACTATCAAATGTTGATGTGGGTATTTTTAAAACTGTCTCCAGGTGTAGTAGGGAGCACATTGGCATGGATAGAAGACATACTGGAAAACAGGAAGTACACAATAGTTGTAAGTGGGTCTTTTCCATGTTGGCAACGTGTAATGCATGGTAATGGGGATCAGTGCGAGGACCTCAACTGTTTATAATTTAGATAAATGACTTAGATGAAGGGATGAAAATGTATTATTGTTAAAATTTCTAGACAGGTAAGTGAATTGTGAAGAGACACAAGGAGATTACAAAAATATATTGATTGGTCACGTGAGTGGGCCAAGGTGTGGCAAATGGAATACTATGTGAAGTTGTCCATTTTGCAGTAGGAATAAAAAAGTTTATTATCTAAATGGTGAGAGTTAATAGAGCTCAGAGCTGCAGAGAGATCAGGGTCCTTGTGAAAAAAAATTAGACAATGTTGGTATTCAGGTACAGTAAATCATCAGGAAAGTAAATAAAATGTTATCATTACTTTAAGAAGAATTGAATATAAAAGATTTGAGGTTATGCTACATTTAGACAGGACTCTGGGAGAACACAGCTGGAGTGCAATGCACAATTGTGGTCACCTCATTTAAGTAAAAATGTCAATTCATTAGAGGCAAAGACTCCTAGAACTAGGAGTCACTGCTTAAAAAATAAGCGGTCGCCCATTTAAAACTGAGATTAGATGAATGTATTTTTCTCAGAGGGTTGTACCTTTGGAAGTTTCTTCCTGAAGGGCTGTTGGAATCAAGGCCCGTTAATACTTTTAGGGCACAGGTACAAGGCTTCTTGTTAAGCAAGGAGTTGTAGGGTTATCAGGGTGGGTGGGGATTGGATTTGAGGTTGCATTATGATCAGCAATGATCATCTTGAATGGCAGCACAGGCATGAGGGGCTGAATAGCCTTCTCCTGGTCCTGATTCATATGTTCATAAAAGAATAGAAAGACATAATGCCAGGGTTAGATAATGGCAAGTGGATCGCAACAAGATTCTCAAAGGTTAAGGTAAAGTACTCACAGAGTCATCGTCATGGAGTCATATAGCACAGAAACAGACCCTTCAGCCCAACCAATCCATGCTGACCATAATCCCAAACTAAATTAGTACCCCTGCCTGCTCCTGGCCCATATCCTTCCAAACCTTTTCTAATCATGTATCCATCCAAATGAGTTTTAAACATTGTAATTTTATCCACATCCACCACTTCCTCAGGAAACTCATTCCACACACGAACCACCCTCTTTTTAAAAAATTTGCTTCTTATGTCTTTTTTTAATCTGTCTCCTCTCACCTTAAAAATGTGCCCCTCTAGTCTTGAAATTCCGCATCTTAGGGAAAAGCCAACTACCATTAACCTTATCTATACCCCTTTTTGTAAACTTTTATTAAGTCATCTCTCAACCTCGTACGTTCCAGTGATAAAAGTCCAGCCTATCCAGCCTTTCTTTATAACTCAAACCTCCCATACCCAACAACATCCTGGTAAAACTTGTCTGAACCCTCTCCAGTTTAATAGTATTCTTCCTATAACTGGACGACCAGAACTGGACACAGCACTCCAGAAAAGGCTTCACCAACATCCTGTACAATCTCCTGGGGAGTATATTCGGAAGTCATGAGAATGATAAAGACATCTCCTTAAATGTCTAGGGATCATTTATACAACACCATAAAAACTGATGAAAAGTGAAGGTGTCCCAGGGCAACACAGACAGCATCAAGCTGTGGGATATTTTTCTCTTCTTTATGTGTCATTGACAAGGCCAGCATTTAGAGCCATAGAGTCATAAGAGATGTACAGCACGGAAACAGACCTTTCAGTCCAACTTGTCCATGCTGAGCAGACATCCTAACCCAATCTAGTCCCATCTGCCAGCATCTGGCCCACATCCCTCCAAACCCTTCCTATTCATCCAGATGCCTTTTATATGTTGCAATTGTACCAGCCTCCACCATTTCCTCTGGCAGCTCATTCCATACACGCACCACCCTCTGCATGAAAAAGTTGCCTCTTAGGTCTCTTTTATATCCTTCCCCTCTCACCCTAAACCCATGCCCTCTAGTTCTGGACTGTCCGACCCCAAGGAAAATACTTTGTCTATTTATCCTATCCATGGTCCTCATAATTTTGTAAACCTCTATAAGGTCACCCCTCAGTCTCCAGGGAAAACAGCCCCAGCCTGTTCAACCTCTCCGTATAGCTCAAATCCTCCAACCCTGGCAACATCCTTGTAAATCTTTTCTGAACCCTTTCAAATTTCACAACATCCTTTTGGTAGGAAGGAGACCAGAATTGCACCCAATATTCCAACAATTCACACTGTAAATTTTTGCTATAAATTCTGTGTGTTAGGATTGAGCCCTCCACTGTCACCTGATGAAGCTCTGAAAGCTAGTGTGCTTCCAATTAAACTTGTTGGACTATAACCTGGTGTTGTGTGATTTTTAACTAATTAAAGCAGATGTGCTTTTAATCACAATTTCACAGTTGCCATTACAGAGACCAGCTTTATAAATTATCAATAAACCTCATCAACTATTTGGAGGGATTTGAATCCACGTTCACAAAAGCTTAGCCTGGCCTGGTGGTTCACTAGCCCAGTGACTTCACCAATATGCACCCAAAACACCTATTTTAGGTTGGTCTATTAGAGAGACAGTACTGATCCAATGGCCTGTAATTTACTAGGTTGGCATGGTGGCTCAGTGGTTAGCACTGCTGCCTCACAGCGTCAAGGACCCGCATTCTATTCCAGCCCTCGGCAACCGTCTGTGTGGAGTTTGCACATTCTTCTCTTGTCTACATGGGTTTCCTCCCAAAGTTCAAAAATGTGGACTAGGCATGGGAATTACAGGGATAGGGTAGGTCTGGGTGGCATGCTCCTTGGAGGGTCAGTGTGGACTTGATAGGCTGAATGGCCTACTTCCATACTGGAAGGATTCTATGAAAGTAGTTTTGTTAATGAATTCATTGGCTTTCCACTGCTCCACTCTTGGGGAAGAGTCCACATTTAAAGTAATAATCTGACTCATATTTTCCATGCATCCGATGCCTGCTTCCGGCACTTTCTACCATTAAATTTAGATTTCTGGCAGTTTCATCTTTTATTCATTCTGTCTGAGAGAGCTAAGTTCCTATTGAGCTAGAAATACGAGGTGACATTCGACAGAAGTGGGCGATCCGATAGACACAGCCCCATACGTTACACAAGCATAGGAAGGGAAAATGATAGATACATAAAGAGGAGTAGAAAAATGAAAAGATCAGTGGAGACATGTAGATGGAGATGTACAAGGTTAAAACATAGACAGGACATAGATAAAAAGATGTGTATAGGAAGAGAAAGATAAATAACAATGAAAGCTGTTTAAGGAGAAAGATTGCAGGAATAAAAATACACAGATGGCTGTTTGTTGGGTGTGTACATGCAAAGAAATTGGGGCTACAATGTTTAAGCTCTGAAGCTGAGTGCCACTTGAGAAAACTATCGATAACCCCTTCTGTTGTTATGCTGATGATTGAGAGTAGACTGATGGTAATTGGCCTGGTTGGATTTCTCCTGCTTTTTGTGCACAGGACATACCTGGCATTGTCGGGTAAATGCCAGTGCTGTTGCTGTACTGGAACAGCTTGGTTAGGGGAGCATCAGGTTCTGGAGCGCAAGTCTTCATTGCTATTGCCTGAATGTTGTCAGGGCCTTTGCAGTATCCAGTGTCTCCAACTGTTTCCCGGCATGATCTGGACTGAACTGAATTGGTTGAAGACTGGTGTGTGTGATGCTGGGGACCATTGAAGGAGGTCAAGATGGTTCATATGCTTGTCATTTTTGGCTGAAGATGGATCCACATATTTCAGCCTCATCGTTTTCAGTCATTCAGAAGTCACATGACACCGAGTAACAATCCAACAGGTTTATTTGAAATCACGAGCTTTCGAAGCGCTGCCTCTTTGTCAGGTGAAGTAAGGTGTTGCTGAAAATGTGTTGCTGGAAAAGCACAGCAGGTCAGGCAGTATCCAAGGAGCAGGAGAATCGACGTTTCAGGCATGAGCCCTTCTTCAGGAATTTCCTGAAGAAGGGCTCATGCCCGAAATATCGATTCTCCTGCTCCTTGGATACTGCCTGACCTGCTGCGCTTTTCCAGCAACACATTTTCAGCTCTGATCTCCAGCATCTGCAGTCCTCACTTTCTCCTAGAAGTAAGGTGTTGTGTGACTTCTGAGCTTTAACCAACCCAGTCCAACATCACATCCCAGGCACCTCCACATCATTTGCACTGATATTATGATCTTTCCCCGGCATTGAGGATTAGGATATTGTGGAGCCCTCTACTCCTGTTGGGTGTTTAATTATACCCCCCGCACCCCCCACCACCATTCACAACTGGAAGGGGGCAGGTATACAAAGTTTAGATCTGATCAGAGATTGGCAGCTCAGGTTTGGATGACAAATGTCCTTCCCTGAAGGATATTAGTGAATGAGGATGGGTCTTTATGACAATTGAGGGTAGTTTCATGGCATTAAAATTGAGAACGCATTCAGTGAATTTAAATTTCCCACCTGCCACAATGTGGTTTGAACTCGTATCTCAAGAGTGTTAGCCTAGACCTCTAGATTAGCTATTAACTGCCCCAGAGTAAGTGGTGAAACTTACAGTTAAACTTACAAAATTGTTGCAGGGCACGGATGTGGCTACTGAGTCTAGAACTAGTGATAAAATCTAACAATAAGGGACAAGCCATTCAACTTTAAGATAAGGAGGAATTTCTTGAATCTCTGGAGTTCTCCACTGTAGTTGACTGTGGAGGCAGTGAGACAGAAATCAATAGATTTCTGGATACCAATGACATCAGGGACAGCAGGGGAGATCGCATTGAATGGATGGGCTGAATGGCTTACGTCTGATCCTATATCTTATGGGCTTCTGAGAAGGACTTGAGATTGATGATCAGCCATGATCTTAATGAGTGGGACATTAGATTCACTATACCGAATGACCTATTCCCGCACCTATTTCCTATTGATCCATGTCTCACTTCCTTTGCCAAGGTTTTTGGTCATCTGTCTTGCTAGCACTCCTGCCCCACAGTGCCAGGAACCCAGGTTCAATTCCACCCTCAGAGTGACTGTCTGTGTGGAGTTTACACATTCTCCCTGTGTCTGCCTGGGTTTCCTCTGGGTGCTCTGGTTTCCTCCCACAGTCCAAAGATGTGCAGGTTAGATGACCTGGCCATGGGAAATTGCCCATAGTGTCCAGGGATGTGCAGGGTAGGTGGGTTAGTCACTGGGAAATGCAGGGTTACAAGGATAGGGTGGAGGGCTGGGTCTGGATGGGATGCTCTTCAGAGGGTCAGTGCAGACCCGATGGGTCAAATGGCCTCTTTCTGCACTGTGGGGGCATTCTCAGATGCATAAGAAGGAATAATCTGCTTCTGCTCATTGTTGGGCATATCGCCTTTGTGTGATCATTAGACTTGTGAAGCCAAATTTTACCACGCTACAGCTGTTTTATAAGTACAGATTGTTGTGAATCTGATGGCTATGTGAAGATGGGGTTCACAGCTGAGGGGAGACAGGAACCCCCAAATCATTCTCAACAGCTCCAAATCCACCCCCCACCTTCCACCTCCCCCCACCACCCCACCTCCCCCCACCCACCCCAGGCCCGAGCGTCACCAATGCCGACAAATCCTGACACTTCTGTTTGGAGCTCAGAGTGTAGCGGTCAACCTTGTGTTTCCCCAGCAGCAGGGAGCACTCCAAATAACCTCCACTTCAAATATGAACTTGCCCAGCTCAGCTAGAAGGGAAATTCAACAAATAAATCCAACAGTGAGTGACTCCCCCTTTTGAAAATAACAAATAATATGGCAATCAGGACACTGCTGGAAGTATTTCAGATTTAAATCAGGGAAATCAGGATGGAGTCAGTCACTGGGTGTGTGCTTTTTCCATGACTGAGGGAAGGAGTTTGATTAAATTGAATCTCTCGCTCTCTCTCTCTCTCTCTCTCCCTTTAAGATGTTCCTTACAACCAACTTTATCAAACCAAGCTTTCAGTCACCTGAACTAGTTCAGCTTGCAGACTAACAAATAATTCAAAGGGGCACACATGCATGGATGCACTGATGACAGCAGAAAGTGGGAAAATGAATTAAACATTTAAGGAATCTGTCACTTCTGGTTAAGAAGAGCAGGCAACATGTGCACCGAGGGGAGCAGATTCACTTAGTGCTCAACAGGAAGGAAGCAGACACAGTGTTCCCACTCTACGATACCAAACCCAGACAAAGAGGGATAGGTAGGGAAAGAATGCTTGAGAGAGAGTGGGCACAATTGAAAAATGGAAGAGTGAAATACATACTCAGGCGGAAGTTGGGTGGAAAATATGAAGTGTATCAAAACGTGTTGATTTGACTTAGATCTGTGTAAAAGATGCCAACCCCAAAGTTTACCATTCCATAAATAAAGTATGGAACATGTTTATATTGGCTGTGAGTTGGGCGTAGCAGAAAGAATTGCAGTGCGTTACATATTGACATGGGTTCCCCACCAGATTGGGTTAGAATGGTATTGAGTTCATTGTCCCTTTGCACCAGAAGCAGGTATCCACCAGTGCGTGGATTCTGACATCTCATAAATCCCTCACTTCCATCACCCACTAATTCCAACCATGTCTCCAGCCTGAAACTGTTGACCTCCCTTGTTAATCCTCCCCATCTTTTATTCTCAATACATTTGGCAGCACCTTCCAAACTCACAACCTCTACCATCTAGAAGGACAAGGGCAGCAGATACATGGGATTACCACCTCTTGCCAGTTCCCTTCCGAATGACTCACCACCCTGACTTGGAAATATATATCACTGTTCCTTCTCTGCAGCTGGGTCAGAATCCTGGAGCTCCCTCCCTCCCTGCACTGTGGGTGCATCATCACTATACAGATTGCAGACAATTAACATCGTCTCAATAACAGTTACAAACTGAGTTGAAAAGTGTGGTGCTGGAAAAGCACGGCAGGTCAGCCGGCATCCAAGGAGCAGGAGAGTCGATGTTTCAGGCATCAGCCCTTCTTTTGAAGGCCTTATGCCCAAAACATCGACTCTCCTGCTCCCTGGATGCTGCCTGACCGGTTGTGTTTTTCCAGCACCTCCCTTTTTGACTCTGACTCTCCAGCATCTGCAGTCCGACTTTCTCCTAACAGTTATGAACTCACCACCAAAAAACAAGAGAAGACCACTCGGCCCTTCAAGCCTGCTCCACCATTCCATAAATTCATGACAGATCTAATTTTATCCTCAACTCGGCTTCCTGCATATCCCCTGTAATCTTTTATCCCTCTTGGTCATCACAAACCTATCTCCGCCTTAAAAATGTTTAAAGGTTCCTCATCCATTGTCTTTTAAGGAAGATAATTCCAAAGACTCAGAGAAAAAATGTTTCCTCATCTATGTCCTCAGCTGGCAACACCATATTTTTCAACTATGACCTCTCACTCTAGATTCTTCCTCAAGAGGAAACATCTTTTCCACATCCACCCAATCAAGTCCACTCGGGATCTTTTATGTTTCAATTAAGTGACCCTGGCTCTTCTAAACCCCAGAAGAAACAGGCCCAGCCTGTCCACCCTTTCCTCATAAGGCAATCCCCACATTTCAGATATTAGTCTAGTAACCCTGTCTCCAATGCCTTAATCTCCTTGTGCACATACACTGACCAGAACTGTACACAGTACTCCAGATGCTCTGCATAACTGAAGCATAACCTCTTTTATGCTCTAACGTTCAATTCTCCTCACAATAAAACAATCCCCATAGTTGGGAATTGGAAACAAACGCTGGCTTTGCCTGTGATTAGAAAGTGAGGTCTGCAGATGCTGGAGATCAGAGCTGAAAATGTGTTGCTGGAAAAGCGCAGCAGGTCAGGCAGCATCCAAGGAACAGGAAATTCGACGTTTCGGGCATAAGCCCTTCATCAGGACATCGAATTTCCTGTTCCTTGGATGCTGCCTGACCTGCTGCGCTTTGCCTGTGATGCCCACATTTTGTGAATGAAGAAAGAAGATGGTGCGTGTTGTGAGACATAAGGCATCACACAAGGACAAGTATCAGAGAATGCATGATTGCATTTACATTTGGCAATGTACAATTGCACATCATGAGACTGGGACCTGGGAGGATGGGCTGCTAAGCCGTTGGGCTGCTTTGTGAGCTGCACACATCCGGGCAAGTGCCGAGCATTCCAATATGATCCTGACTGGTGTACACACAGAGTCATACAGGCCTACAGCTCACAAAAAGGCCCATCAAATTTGCCCATCTATCTAACTATTCTACACATACATGTTAGCTTTTTATTTATTCATCCACAGGATGAGTGCATTGCTGACGAGGCCAGTACTTATTGCCCATCCCTAATTTCCCACAGGGCAGTTAAGAGTCAACCACATTGGGTCTGGAGTCACATGGAGGCCAGACCAGGTAAGGATAATGGATTCCTTCCCATGAGGGAACCAGGTAGGCTAATAACCAAGTAGGTTAGTGAACCAGATAGGTTAGTTAACCAGGAAGGTTAATGAACCAGGAAGGTTAATGAACCAGGAAGATTAGTGGCCCAGGTAGCTTAATGACCCAGGTAGATTAATGAACCAGGTAGTTTAGTGACCCAGGTAGGTTAATGAACCATTAGTGAACCAGGTAGGTTAGTGAGCCGGATAGGTTAATGGCCCAGGTAGGTTAACGAACCAGGTAGGTTAACGAACCAGGTGAGATTTTCCTCTGGCGATTGACAATGGATTCATGGTCATGAGACTCTTAATTCCAAATTCTGCTGCCTGCCATGGTGAGATTCGAACAGAGGCCCCCAAAACATTACCTGGGCCTTTTGCCCGAAACGTCGATTCTCCTGCTCCTCGGATGCTGACTGACTGGCTGTGCTTTTCCAGCACCACACTCTTGATCTCTAGGTTAACAGTCCAGTGGTAGTACCATTAGACTGTCACCTCCCCTTATAGCTTTAAGGTCATTGGTAGCAATCTCCACAAAGCCATTACAAATAGGAATAGGAAAAGACTATTCAGCCCCTTGAGCCTGCTCCACCATTCAGTAGAATCATGGAGGATCCAATAGTACCTACTTTCTTGCCCTTCCCTGTAACTCCCAATTTCCAAATAGATCAAGGATCTGTCTCAGCCTCATCCCTTCACCTCAGAATCATAAAATGGTAAATTGAAGACCGAGCCCACAGTCATGATAGCAAATCGAGGCTGATAATGTACTGCACATAGAGTGATAGACAGCACGGAAACAGACCTTTCGGTCCAACCCATCCATGCCGACCAGATATCCCAATCCAATCTAGTCCCACCTGTCAGCATTTGGCCCATATCTCTCCAACCCTTCCTATTCATATACCCATCCAAATGCCTATTAAATGTCGCAATTGTACCAGCCTCCACCACTTCCTCTGGCAGCTCATTCCATACAAGTATCACCTTCTGCGTGAAAAAGTTGCCCCTCGGGTCTCTTTTATATCTTTCCCCTCTCACCCTAAACCTATGCCCCCTAGTTCTGGACTCCCCCAACACAGGGAAAAGACTTTATCTGTTTATCCTATCCATGCCCCTCATAAGTTTGTAAACCTCTATAAGGTCACCCCTCAGCCTCTAACGCTGGAGGAATGTGACACCATTGGAGCTGGGAGCTTTCAAATGGAGCAGTTAACCCGAGACCTTGTCCTCTCTCTCTCTCTCAGACAGATATAAACAATGCCCTGGCCCCATTCAGAGAGGTGCAGGGGGAGCTCTTCACCGACTAACAAGCTGATGTTCTGTCGGTCCATTAACACAGTAAAACGTCCGAAGGCATTTCAACAGAAATGAAATTGGAGAGAAAGGTGTAACAGGCTGTTGATTCACTTTCAGCTGCCTTACAATTGAAAGATAAGGGGACTCCCATTTAAGACAGACTGGAGAGGAAAGACACCAGTGAGCACTGTGGGTTGGATCATTGTTCAAGACTGAGTCAGACAGGTATGTCAGAGTCATAATCCAGTTACATTGCACGAAACAGACCCTTCGTTCCAACCAGTACATGCTAAACATATTCCCAAATTAAACTTGTCCCAGCTGCCTGCTCCTAGCCCATATACCTCCAAACCTTTCCTATTCACGTACTTTATCCAAATGTATTTTAAATGCTGTAGCCTTTTCTTAATTCATTCATGGGATGTGGGCATCGCTGGCCAGGCCAGCAGTTACTGCCCATCCCTAATTACCCAGAGGGCAGTTAAGAGTCCACAAGGGTTTTGCCAGACAGGCTAAGATAAGATGCCCTGATGAAGGGCTCTGGCCCGAAACGTCGAATTTCCTGTTCCTTGGATGCAGCCTGACCTGCTGCGCTTTAACCAGCAACACATTTTCAGCTATGATCTCCAGCATCTGCAGACCTCACTTTTTATTTGCCTGTGATTTACCCTGAAAGTGTAAATAAAGTGGATTAACTTATTCCATAACTTTGTTATTCATTCTAAATTGGAAAAAAAAATGTTTCCCCTGTTGTGGGCAAAATGGAAATAGAGTATTTGTAAATGCAATTCAAATGTAGACTAATATCACAGGCCAGTTGCTATGAGATAACGTATCAAGCCAGCACAGACGGCAGCAGTAACCTCACAATCCAGTGGTATAGGTGAGTGTGTCAACTACTTCAGCCACTGCCTTTCATCATTATCTTGTTTAGTTTCTGCTACTTATCCATGACGCTGTGTTGATAAAATATGCTCACTGAACACGTCGTGGCCAAATGCACCTGGAGTGCTTGTAGATCTTCTCTTCCACTGCACACACTTACTCTTTCATTCAACACATTTTCTGATTAATATTTCATGCTCATTAGAGCGAGCAGCAGTGGTTCCAGAAAGGAAAGCTGGTTTCCTTGTCAGCTCACTGCAGAGTAAAGTACCATTTAAAGTGAGCATCTATTCTCTGGTCTTGAAGACAGTAGTTGTCCCCTTCTCTGCATGGAGTGCACAGTAATCTGCTAGCCAAGGCTCACAGTCTGGGGATATAGATTCCATTCTGACTGCTGTAATTTTGGCTTACAAAGCTCATTTCTTTAATGGTGACTATACAGTTACCAATTCAAAGGCTGAGTGGTTCCTCTTACGAAGAGAGTTTGAGCAGTTTCGGTCTATACTCACGAGATTTAGAACAATGAGAGGAGATCTAATGGAGGTATACAAGAAGCTAAAAGGGCATGGAGGCATGGAGTAGATGTTTCTCCTTGTGGGACAATCTTTGAAAGGTCACAGCATTTAAAACAGAGATGAAAAAGAATAAGTTCTCTCAGAGGCTTGTGAATCTGTGGAATTCACTATCCAGAGTGCGGTAGATGCTGGGACACTGAATAAATTTAAGGAGGAAATAGACAGCTTTGTAATTAGTAACAGGTTGAAGGGTTATGGGGAGCGAGCAGGAAAGTGGAGTTGAGGCCAAGATGAGATCAGCCATGATAGTAAACTGGAGCAGGCTCGAGGGGCAAAATGGCCTACTCCTGCTCCGAGTTTTTATGGTTTTGTTTTAGTTTTTAACTGGTGTGGTTCAGCTTGCAACTCCCAATTTGGGAGTGGGGTCGGGAAGTCTGCAGGAAGAACATCTACTGTCTTATTGGTGACTCCATCCCACAGCAATGAGATCAATTCCAACCCATGTCTCGAAGGGTAATTAGGGAAGGGAAATAAATGTTGGTTTTACCCGTGGCACTGACATGTTGCGAAGGAAGCATCAGTCTTTAAAAAAAAAGCTAACTCAAAGGGCTTGCTGAGTAGACTTGCCAACTGGTGCCAGGTTAGTGTGGAATTCTTGCCCTGTACAAACTCAATGCCAGGAGGGAGAGAGAGAAAATTGGCATTCCAACAAGATAAACTAAATTCAAGCTTGCCTAATAACTAATCCCCCGCCTTCTTGCTCTCAGGCCTTTGAAATCACTGTCAGACCTTAATCCTAATTAATTTGTGAATGCTGATATGCCTGCTCTGATAGGACCATGTGATCAGGAACTAAAGATTTTCAAGTCAAGGCATAACTTGTCTGTGTAGCAGCACACAGCTTAAGAACAGAACGGCTGCTTTAGCTGTCAGTGTGCTCTCAGCTCTGTATCTGGGTTCAAGTCCCACTCCAGGATTTGAGCTCCCTACTCACTGGGAGTCGAGACTGCCATTGCATTGCTGTACGGAGGGAGCCATTTATTAGACAGCAAAGCAGGGCCCTGACTGTTGTTTCAGATATACCCAAACATTCCATGTTGGGGAGTTCTCCTGCTATTTGAGTCAATGTTTAAGCCTGTACTAAACAGACTGACTGATTAACTTCCCCAGGCAGCAGTGGAGGTAGGGTCACTGAATAGATTAAAGGCAAAAGCAGATACATTCTTGACTTAGAAGAGAGTCAAAAGGTTATTTGGAGTAGGTGGGAATATTGAGTTGATTGGGTACTACTTTCCTGAATCTCCAGCAGGCTTGAGGGCCAAATGGCCTGATCTTACTCCTAATTTGTATGGTCATGCAGAGGGTATAGAGTTAAAGTGATTGGTTTGTGATACTCAGGTGAAAGATGAATACTTCATATTTAACATCATTTAGCAATACAGAACTTGAGCTAAAAGAAAACACATTCTGTTGAAGCTGTACAGAGTACAAGATGAAAAGTTTCTATACAATGTGTCGTTTTTCAGCAACATTCATGGAATTTCACTTTCGGACTTTGGATTTCAAAACGGTGGCATATGGACTTTGGCTACTTTCGTGAAAGTTTTCTTTTTAACAAAGTAGGTCAGAGAAACCTTTTGGAATGTGATTGTCAGAGACTAAGCGACTGCAAATTTCTCTGACGTGAGTGAATGGACATTTATACTGTTGGGTTTGCAATAAGTAAAGTAAACATGTAAGGCCAATTGATTTGTTTTCAGTTTAGAAAGGTCTGGGATGGTCAAGATTTTTATTTTAATTCAGTTCAGAAGCAAGTCTTTCAGTCCAGTTCAGAAGACAGAGGTGTAGAGTTTGGATGTCAGTTTAATTCCTCCGTTAGAAGAGCGATTCACTTCTGTTCAGAGAATAAGTTACCTCAGAAGAAGGATTTAAATTATGAAACTTCCAAACCAGGAGGTTTTACTTAGAAATTAGCAGATTATTAAAATTGATAACGTTTAGGCCGTTAGTTTTGTGAATAAGCTCACAACCGTAGATCTAGTGAGGATTAATTGAATTGGGTCCACAGTTAGGAATTGTCAGGAGTCAATTAAACCCCTTAAGATTCGCAATATAGAGTTCAAATTCTCTATGACAAATGCTGTCAGAAAACAAGTTGACACTTTGCTTTGTTGTATGTTTTGGATCCTGTTAACTATCTTCAGTGTTTAGACAGGTTTTGGTTTATTTGTTTTCTTAATTCTTTTGTGTAAAAAAAAACACCACAGTCTTGATTGAATATGTCTCACTGACTAACGACCACATTACCTAGCTAAACGAACACAAAACTCCTCCATAGCTCCCCCTAACCCCACATCTAATCCTGAAGAAGGGTTAATACCCGAAATATTAACTTCTCCACTTCCTAACACTGCCTGGCTTGCTGTATTCTTCTAGCCTCCTTTTATCTGCTTTGGATTCCAGTATTTTTTTTAATATATAGAATCCCTATGGTATGGGAACAGGCCCTTTAGCCTAACAAGTCCACACCAACCCTCCGAAGAGTAACCCACCCAAAACCATTAGTCTACATTTACCCCTGACTAATGCACCTAACTTACACATGCCTGAACACTATGGGCCATTTAGCACAGCCAATTCACCTAAGCCCCACCTTTGCACTGTGGGATGAAACCAGAGCACCCAAAGAAACCCACGCATACATGGGGAGAATGTGCAAACTCCACGCAGACAGTTGCCAGAGGGTGGAATCGAATCCAGGTCCCTGGCACTGTGAGGCAGCAGTGCTAACCACTGAGTCACTGTGCCACAGCTGTGGAAAAGCATCTGAAACTTTTCTATCTCTAAAAACTCAATATGATCTAGAAAGGCAGGTTTCATTCGGGAATCTAGCATTTCATTAGGTTGGATCATATCACAAGCAAAAATCCTTCTTTCTCAAAGAGTGATTAGGATCTAGAATGCACTATTTGAGACTGTGGGGGAGACAGATACAATGGTAACTTTCACATGGAGAAAAGATGATAATAAAAAGTGAGGTTTTGGGTCAAAATGGCATTGAAAGAGCTGGGTTAAACTTGATGGGCCAAATGGCCTCTGTCAGTGCTGTATTATTCAATTGAGATCATTGCAGTAACATTCACTTGAGCTAACCAGCAGTTGACACTAGATCAATTCATTCAGATAAATTACCATCATCTTACCACAACAAAGGGCAGCTCTGTCATTAGAGAGAGAGCTGACTGGTGGTGGTTTAACCTGAGGGTCACCACATCTCTGGCAAGGGAGAGTCAATAAGGAGAATCTTTCATAGCAACCTCAGCCAGGAACTGAACCCACACTGTTGGCATATAATAGCCATCCAAACAAGTGAGCTAACTGACCTCTCCACTCCCATGCATTCACCGGACCCTGCGCAAAGTGGTTAACTGTTAATTGCCCCTGAGGAAACAGAGCAGGAAACACCTTCAGTTTGAGGGCAATTAGGGATGGGCACTCAATGCAGCTCATCCCCACACCCATGAAAGGATTCTTATAAACGGGAGACAGAATGGGTGAAGACTCGAACGCGGCCGTATGACTGTGTACCTCGGCTGAAGATCACACTGTCATAAGGGATCTTGTTCTTGGTCTCCAAGCTGGAGCAGTTCCACCTGTGATCCTGAAACTGGTGTTGGCACTCATGGATGGCAATCTGGATTCCCTGGATGGCGGAAGCTGTCACATCGGGATTCCTCATGCAGACTTCCAGCTGACGGCGGGTCAGGCTCGAGAGCGTGAGGCACACGGTGTTCGCAGTCAGGACGGGATCTACTGGGATCTTCAGGCCAAGGATTTCATTGGACCAAACCCTGTTGGTAGAGTGGCGAATCACAGTTAGTATTGTTGACCCAATCATTTCACCGTCCAAAAGAACATCGAGCCCAGGAGCATTCAGGACTCAAGTTGAAAGGATTCCAACACTTTCAAATCATTACATTATCTCACTGCATATTGTAATCTTTAAAGAAAAGACAGAAATGGAGTATAAAGAATTAGTTTTTAAAATAAAACAGGCCTTTATACAGCACCCTAGAATAACCCTGAAATGCTTTATAATAAAGTATTTTGTACTTGGCAGAAGAGTAAAAGTTAAATTGCTATTGTTGTACCATGCTATACGGCTGCTCTCTCATTATAGAGAGACGGCTGGTGGTGGTTTATCCTGAGTATCACCATGTCTCAGGCAAGGGGAGAGATTGAGAAGGAGAGTTCTTCACAGTAACCTCAGCTGGTGCAGGAATTGAACCCACGTTTTTAGCCTTAGTCTGCACTGCAACCAGCCACCCAGATAACGGACACCTCTGCTGTAAGGTAGAGTCAAGAAGCAACTGATTGGTACACAGCAAGATCCCACAGATGTGGAATGAAACCATAGAAAGACAGGACTTGCATTGTTCACAACCAGTGAATGTCTCAAAGTGCTGTCCAGCCAGTGATGTAGTTTCAAAGTGCAATCACTCTACACAGCCTGTACACAGGAAGATCCCACAAACAGCAAAGTGATAATGACCAGTTTTTGTGATGTTGATTGGGGATTAAATACCAACCTGAGCACGAGTGAGACCATCACCCGCCCCCATCCTTAGAAGCAGTGCCATGGCCTCCACCCACCATGTACACATATACACAAACACACACATATACATGAACACACACACATTCACATATGTACACACACATGCACATAAACACACACATATACACAAGCACGCACAAACACACATATACATATATGTGAACGCACATGTGCACATACAAATGCACACACAAACACAAATGTATACATGCGCACACAGCCATTCACACAAACATGCACAAACATACACATATACACACACATGCAAACACATTCACATAAACATGTACTTGCACACAGATATGCACATACCTATGCATGCGCATAAATGCACACATACATGTGCACATGCACACAGATGTACACATATGTGCAAATACACACACACACATACATATACATGCACACTCATGCATGCATGCAAATGTACACATATGCACGCACGCGCACACACATACAAGCAAACACTGACTCAGGGAAATCAGATAGCTATTCGTCATCGTTGTAGCCATCCCTCAAGGTTGAGGATGACGGTTTTCGTTCTGTTGATCTATTTATGGGCTCTCAGGTGGCTTATGAGTCGAATCTTGGCTTTGAAAGTTCATCCGCATTCAGGACAAACAATTCCAGATGGCAGATCAGGCTTTGGCTGTTGCTGTCTCGCTTTCTGTTTTCTTCTCTTCTGGTTCTGCTCGTCTGTTGGCTTCGAAAGTTGCTGTTCCTTCTCAGTTGATGGTTTGTCAGAGTTTCCTGTCCTTGACATTGGTTTCCCAATTGTTGATGTCGATGTTATATTTCTTTATGTTGACTTTTAAAATATCTTTTATTCTCTTCTGTTGTCTGCCTCTTTTACGTTTGCCTTCTTTAAGCTGGGAGTAAAAGATTTGTTTTGGCACATGTTTGTCTTTCATCTGAACAACATGACCACTCCATCTTAGTTGGCTTTTGATGACGTAGGCTTCAATGTTTGCTGTTTTTGCTTCATTCAGCAAACTGACGTTGGTTCTTTTATCTTCCCAGCTAATAATCAAGATATTTCGAAGACAATAAATGGAGCTTTTCAAGTGCCTTCAGATGTCATCAGTATGTTGTCCAAGTCTCTGATGCGCGCAGGAGCGTTGGGATCACCACTGCTTTGTACACTAACATTTTGCTGTCTGGATATCACGCTCATGAAAGACTCTTGTTTGGAGATGTCCAAAAGCTGTTCCAGTGCATTTAAGATGATGTTGGATCTTGTCACCAAGGTCGACTTTGGAGGACAGGTGACTTCCAAGATACAGAAAATGATCCATGTTTTCCAGAATGGTTTCGCCAAGTTGAATCGATGGTTCTACCCGACTTGTATCAGTTGGTGACAGTTGGTAGATGATTGGAGTCTTCTTGGAAGTGATGGTAAGTCCAAGTTTCGTGCATACATGGTTGAGGGCAGTCAGAATCTGTTGTAGGTGGTTTTCTTAGAGAACTGCAACACTGTTGTCATCTGTGTATTGGAACTCAATGAGGGAACATCGATGTCTTGTTTTTGGACTTAAGGTGGGCAAGATTGAAAAGTCTGCCATCTGTTATATAGACAATTTTGATTCCTGGGGGTAGGTCAACAATGATGATGTTAATGATTGTCCCAGTAAAGACAGTGGACAAAGTTGGGGCAATCACGCATCCCTGTCTTACACCTGATCTGACTTGAAAAGGCACACAGTTCCTGTTGCTGACCATAACTGTGGCAAGTATGCCATCGTGGAGGAGTCTCAGGATTCGAATATACTTTTCATGGCATCCATAGGTGGATAGGACATCCCATAGGAGTTCCCTTGATCCCATCAAAGGCTTTGGTGAGGTCGATGAATGTGATGTGCAAAGGTTGAAGTTGTTCCCGACATTTTTTTTGGAGTTGGTCGCATAGTGAAGATCATGTCGATTGTTCCCCTGTGATGATCTAACACCGGCTTGTGCCTCCGGAAGGATCTTCTTGGCTAAAGGCTTGAGCCCATTGTTCATGACGTGGGTGGGGATCTTTCCTGCTGTTCCTAACAGGGAAATTCCAGGATAGTTTCCGCATTCAGATCAATTGTCTTTCCTTTTGTAGATGGTAACGATTGCTGAGTCTCTAAAGTCTGCTGGTACATTTCCATTTATCCAGATCTTGATGAGAAGAGGATGCAGTTAGGAAGGAAGCAGATTACCTCCAATTTTGACCAGTGAGCCTGATGTTGTTGGTGGGCAAGTTATTGGAGGGAATCCTGAGGAACAGGATATACATGTATTTGAAAAGGCAAAGTCTAATTAGGGACTTCAACATGGTTTTGTGCGTGGGAAATCTTGTCTCACAAACTTGATTATGTTTTCTGAAGAAGTAACAAAGAGGATTGATGAGGTCAGAGTGGTTGACATGATCTACATGGACTTCAGTAAGGCATTCAACAAGTTTCCCCATGGGAGACTGGTTAGCAAGATTAGATCTCATGGAGTACAGGGAGAACTAGCCATTTGGATACAGAACTGGCTCAAAGGTAGAAGACAGAGGGTGGTGGTGGAGGGTTGTTTTTCGGACAGGAGGCCTGTGACCAGTGGAGTGCCACAGGATCAGTGCTGGATCTTCTACTTTTCATCATTTATATAAGTGATTTGGATGCGAGCTTAAGAGGTACAGTTAGTAAGTTTGCAGATGACACCAAAATTGGAGGTGTAGTGGACAGCGATGAGGGTTACCTCAGATTATAACAGGATCTGGACCAGATGGGCCAATGGGCTGAGAAGTGGCAGATGGAGTTTAATTTAGATAAATGCGAGCTGCTGCATTTTGGGAAAGCAAATCTAAGCAGGACTTATATACTTAATGGTAAGGTCCTAGGGAGTGTTGTTAAACAAAGAGACCTTGGAGTTCAGGTTTATAGCACTTTGAAAGTAGAGTCACAGGTAGATAGAATAGTGAAGAAGGCGTTTGGTATGCTTTCCTTTATTGGTCAGAGTATTGAGTAGGAGTTAGGAGGTCATGTTGCGTCTGTACAGGACATTGGTTAGGACACTTTTGGAATATTGCATGTAATTGTGGTCTCTTTCCTATCGGAAGGATGTTGTGAAACTTGAAAGGGTTCAGAAAAGATTTACAAGGATGTTGTCAGGGCTGGAGGATTTGAGCTACAGGGAGAGGCTGAACAGGCTGGGACTGTTTTCCCTGGAGTGTCTGAGGCTGAGGGGTGACCTTATAGAGGTTTATAAAATCATGAGGGGCATGGATAGGGTAAATAGACAAAGTCTTTTCCCTGGGGTGGGAAAGTCCAGAACTAGAGGGCATAGGTTTAGGGTGAGATATAAAACGGACCTGAGGGGCAACTTTTTCACGCTGAGGGTGGTGCATGTA
The DNA here is from genome assembly GCF_020745735.1 of Hemiscyllium ocellatum. Taxonomy (NCBI): domain Eukaryota; kingdom Metazoa; phylum Chordata; class Chondrichthyes; order Orectolobiformes; family Hemiscylliidae; genus Hemiscyllium; species Hemiscyllium ocellatum. Next base: position 10,485,996 of record NC_083407.1, on the reverse strand, counting down.
TGGAATGGGCTGCCAGTGGAAATGGTGGAGATTGGTACAATTACAACATTTAAAAGGCATCTGGATGGGTATACAAATAGGAAGGGTTTGGAGGGATATGGGCCAGGTGCTGGCGCATCTATGGCGAAAGAGAGTTTTGAGTCCAGTGATCCTTCTTCAGATGCTGCCAGGTGCTGGCGGTGGGACTAGATTGGGTTGGGATGTCTGGTCAGCATGGATTGGCTGGACCGAAGGGTCTATTTCCGTGCTGTACATCTCTATGGCTCTATGACTCTATGACCTCGGCTGGTATTCCATTGAGTCCAGCGGCCTTGTTGTTTTTCAATGTTTTGATGGCTTCCTCGACTTCTTCAAGTGTTGGTACTTTGCTGAGGGAGTCATCAATGAGCTTTTTGGAATGTTGTTAATCACATTCCTGTCAAATGGGGTGGTTTCATTTCGAGGATCTTCAAAGTGATCCCTCCATCTGGAATTGATGTCAGCATTGTTCTTCAGGATGACTGGACCATCTTTGCTTTTGAGAGGGGCTTGACTGTGAGTGCATGGGCCAAAATTAGTGTTAAGTGCATTGAAGAAGCCTCGAGGGTCATTGGCATCCACTAGTTGTTAAATTTCCTGAGCTTTCTTCCTCCACCATTGGTTTTTCAGGTTTCGGGTTGCCTTCTGGACTGGAGCCTTGCATTCCTGATAGTGTTTCCTTTTGGTGGCCGACTGTTGTTCATTTTCTAAGGCGATGAAAACTACTAACTAGATAGTAACGTGCACTTCGGCATCTCCACTGGGTTTGCAGCTTTCCTGTAGAAGGAAGACGCAGCGGGTGGCTCTGTCTCCCAAATATTGGGGGAAATCATCTCAAACTCGCCTTCAATAAATTACAGTGTTTGACACGTTCTGCCAGGATGTCTCTGCAGCCCTGGCAAAACACAAGACACGGACTAGAGAAAGTGTAAATGGAGACAGACAGAGGCAGAGAGAGAAAGCACAAGAGAGTTAAACAGATCAGAGCATCATCAGAACTGAAACAGTTCTAATCCTAGTGACCTTGCTTCAGATGGAAAAGGGTTGCTAATTGTTTGGATCTGACTACTGGGATCTTTAATCCCAGAATTCTAATAACATGGGTTATAGAGCAGATGATTAAACACATTAGAATTACCCTGTAATCATGGATGATATAATACACCATCTTAACATAATGCCATTGACTGTCATAATAATCTAACAACAGTTTAAATCCATGTATAATTCAGACCAAGGTCCTCTCTCACTCACTCAATACCACAACGAAAGTAAAAAAGCATGAATAACAAACGAAAGTTGCTGGAGAAACGCAGCAGGATGCGCAGCATCTGTGGTGAAAGAGAGTTTTGAGTCAAGGGATCCTTCTTCAGATGCTGCCAGACCTACTGATTTTGTACAGCAATTTCCACTTTAATTTCAGATTTCCAGCATCTACAGATCTTGGATCTATTGAATTAAATAAAATAACATTGTCCATTTGCCTTAGCGAGGTGGGTGGAATCATTTTACTGGGGTCTACCCAGGAAACCCTTCTTATTACTACATTCCCCAACACCAACCTCTTTACCCTCCAGATGCCCTCCTTATTATCCCCTGGGGGATAGACTGAGGAAGGAGGACAGGGGGAATAGAGTGCAGTCAGGGGGATTGGGTGAGAGACTGCAGGCAGGGGGACTGGGGGGAAGACTGCAGGCAGGGGAACTGGGGGGATAGAATGCAGGCAGGAGGACTGGGGGGGGGGAGACTGCAGGCAGGGGGACTGGGGGGAGACTGCAGGCAGGGGGACTGTGGGGGGGGAACTGCAGGCAGGGGGACTGGGGGATAGAATGCAGGCAGGGGGACTGTGGGGGGGAGACTGCAGGCAAGGGAACTGGGGGGATAGAATGCAGGCAGGGGAACTGTGGGGGGGGGAGACTGCAGGCAGGGAGACTGGGGGATAGAATGCAGGCAGGGGGGCTGGGGGATAGACTGCAGGCAGGGGGACTGGGGGGAGACTGCAGGCAGGGGGACTGGGGGATAGAATGCAGGCAGGGGGACTGGGGGGGGAGACTGCAGGCAGGGGACTGGGGGGGAGACTGCAGGCAGGGGGACTGGGGGGGAGACTGCAGGCTGAGGGACTGGGAGATAGAATGCAGGCAGGGGGACTGGGGGGTGGGGAAGACTGCAGGCAGGGGAACTGGGGGATAGACTGCAGGCAGGGGGACTGGGGGGAGACTGCAGGCAGGGGAACTGGGGGATAGACTGCAGGCAGGGGGACTGGGGGGAGACTGCAGGCAGGGGACTGGGGGAAGACTGCAGGCAGGGGGACTGGGGGATAGACTGCAGGCAGGGGGACTGGGGGAATAGACTGCAGGCAGGGGGACTGGGGGAATAGACTGCAGGCAGGGAGACTGGGGGGAGACTGCAGGCAGGGGGGCTGGGGGATAGAATGCAGGCAGGGGGACTGGGGGATAGACTGCAGGCAGGGGGACTGGGGGAATAGACTGCAGGCAGGGGGACTGTGGGGAGACTGCAGGCAGGGGGGCTGGGGGATAGAATGCAGGCAGGGGGACTGGGGGATAGACTGCAGGCAGGGGGACTGGGGGAATAGACTGCAGGCAGGGGGACTGTGGGGAGACTGCAGGCAGGGAGGCTGGGGGATAGAATGCAGGCAGGGGGACTGGGGGGAGACTGCAGGCAGGGGGACTGGGGGAATAGACTGCAGGCAGGGGGACTGTGGGGAGACTGCAGGCAGGGGGGCTGGGGGATAGAATGCAGGCAGGGGGACTGGGGGATAGACTGCAGGCAGGGGGACTGGGGGAATAGACTGCAGGCAGGGGGACTGTGGGGAGACTGCAGGCAGGGAGGCTGGGGGATAGAATGCAGGCAGGGGGACTGGGGGGAGACTGCAGGCAGGGGGGCTGGGGGATAGAATGCAGGCAGGGGGACTGGGGGATAGAATGCAGGCAGGGGGACTGGGGGGGGGGGGAGACTGCAGGCAGGGGGACTGGGGGGGGAGACTGCAGGCTGAGGGACTGGGAGATAGCCTGCAGGCAGGGGGACTGTGGGGGGGGAGACTGCAGGCAGGGGGACTGTAGGTGGGGAGACTGCAGGCAGGGGGACTGGGAGGGGAGAGACTGCAGGCAGGGGGACTGGGGGGGGGAGACTGCAGGCGGGGGACTGGGGGAATAAACTGCAGGCAGGGGGACTGTGGGGAGACTACAGACAGGGGGATGGGGGGGTAGACTGCAGGCAGGGGGATTGGGGGAGACACTGCAGTCAGGGGGACTTGGGGGGTGGAGACTGTAGGCAGGGGGACTGGGGGGGGCGACTGCAGGCAGAGGGACTGGGGGGGGAGACTGTAGGCAGGGGGACTGTGGGGGGGAGACTGCAGGCAAGGGGACTGGGGGGAGACTGCAGGTAGGGGGACTGGGAGGGGAGAGACTGCAGGCAGGGGGACTGGGGGGGGAGACTGCAGGCAGGGGGACTGGGGGGGAGACTGCAGGCAGGGGGACTGTGGGGGGGGGAGACTGCAGGCAGGGGACTTTGGGGGAGACTGCAGGCAAGGGGACTGGGGGTAGACTGCAGGTAGGGGGACTGGGAGGGGAGAGACTGCAGGCAGGGGGACTGGGGGAATAGACTGCAGGCAGGGGGACTGGGGGGAGACTACAGACAAGGGGATGGGGTGGTAGATTGCAGGCAGGGGGATTGGGGGAGACACTGCAGTCAGGGGGACTTGGGGGGTGGAGATTGTAGGCAGGGGGACTGGGGGGATAGACTGCAGGCAGGGGGACTGGGGTGGGGGAGACTGCAGGAAGGGGGACTAGGGGGGAGACTGCAGGCAGGGGGACTGGGGGGGAGACTGTAGGCAGGAGGTCTGGGGGATAGACTGCAGGCAGGAGGACTGGGGGTAGACTGCAGCATGGGAAGCTGGGAGCTGGTGAGCTGAGCTCTGAGATAGATCATCAGAAGGTCAGAATAAAAAAACTAAAGAGCTTCGAATACTGGAAATCTGAAACAAATAACAGAAGTTGCTGTAGAAACTCAGCAGGTCTTGGGGCATCTGCATTCTGGAGAAGGGTCACTGGACTCAAAATGTTAACTCTTTTTCCTTTTCTGTGCAGAAATGCTGCCAAATGTTTTGAATTTATCCCGAGTATCACTGATGCCCAGCCCACAGTTGATGAACCGGGTGACTAAGAGGTTAACTCAGAAAGCCATTAACCCAGCAGCAATCCTCCGCTGCAGGGAGATTGCAATTTTTAATGACAGGTTAATTTGGGGAAAGTTACATGACAGTGGGATATGACAGGCAGGTGGAGGTGAGGGGTGTGTGTGTTTCTGCGGGACTCTGGGCTGAGGATTGGAAATCGGGGTAAACATTACCCCGAAGATGTTTTTGGACACATTGCTTTTGTGATTTCATTCAGGTGTTTCCAACGTTGGTTGTTTGTAAAACAGAAAAGAGGGGTGGAAGAATTGAGGGGAACTCCAAAGGAATGCCTTCACGTTAAACATCCACTCAGTTCACCCCGGAGACGGGCGGAATGAAGAAAGAGGAAGAAGCCGTGCTAATTAGCCAATGTAAAAGGGTGCACGGTTTAAGAGGTGTCGCTGTTTACTCTCCACCTAACACACCCAAAAACTGGGTCACATAATGTCTTAGTGAGGATCTGAGAACCCGGGATATTGGTTCATGTAGAATTCAGAGAGTAGGATGGATTGGAGAGGTTTATAACAGGGTATCCCCAGAGTGAGGGGGTTAGGTGGGAGGGTCAATATGAAGGATTCTCATCCCCACCCCTGAGAGACAGAGCTGGTGCCTGAAGGTATTGTACCTCTGCGTGGGTCAGTAAGGGCTGGCTAGCATAGGCATTAGGGGCCGAGCGGACTGCGTTTATCCTCGTGTAACGTGGACCACATGGTCAAAGGAGGACACCCCAGTCACATGGTCAAAGAGAGCCACTCCAGTCACATGGTCAAAGGAGGACACCCCAGTCACATGGTCAAAGGGTCACTCCGGTCACATGGTCAAAGAGGCGATCCCAGTCACATGGTCAAAGAGGGCCACTCTGGTCACATGGTCAAAGGGGACACCCCAGTCACATGGTCAAAGAGGCGATCCCAGTCACATGGTCAAAGAGGGCCACTCTGGTCACATGGTCAAAGGGGACACCCCAGTCACATGGTCAAAGAGGGAGTGTCAGACTGTCGGGTGTTCCTCGTGTCTGGTGAAGGGCCCCCGGGTGACTAAGTGTCTCTGCTCCTGTTAACCCAAGAGGCGGGGAGGGAGGGGAGGGGAGGGTGGAGTAAATATCCAGCCTCGGGCTCTGGGGGGTCCCTGTGGTCCGGGTTATTGCACCCCTGCCCTCCCAGCCTGAGGCTTCACTGCACGGCTGAAGCTTCGGAAACTGTCAGACAACAAAAAAAACCCTCTTCCTCATCAAACCCAATCTGTACTAAAACCCAAGAAATTGCTGGAGGAACTCAGCAAGTCTGGCAGCAACTGTGCAGAGAGAGAGAGAGAAACAGAGTTAACATTTCGGGTCCAGTGACCCTTCTTCGCAACTGGACTGAAGAAGCGTTAACTCTGTTTCTCTCTCTCTCTCTCCACAGATGCTGCCAGACTTACTGAGTTCCTACAATATTTTCTGTACATGTTTCAGATTTCCAGCATCCACAGTTCTTTACTTCATTAAATGTGACCATCCCAGCAGGGACACTAAACTGGAGGCAAAATAGGATTATTGGAGGGGGAATCCACGCTATGATAAGAGAATTAAAGTCTGTGAGTGAGTCTAACGCCAACTTCGATGGTGCCTGACTCCTGAGTTGCCTAAATTTGGGGAGCTAGTTTTTCCAAATAATTTGACAAATATTCTGCAGTTGGTGGAGAATTATCATCAGACATGAGCTATTGTTAACTGCAGTATTTATTCAAAAAGTAAATTGGGGGGGGGAAAAAACGAGACCCTTAATTCACATGAAATCTAAGAAAAGCGAAAGCTCATAATGAGGGAGAAATTGAATGAACTACATTAAAGGTTCCATCCCAGGGCATTCTAACACAGCGTCTCCCACGGGGCCAAGTCTCCGTTGATTAACGAACGCGGAGGTCCCGGGACGGTGCGATTTTCCGCTTACCTGTGTAGACAGAAGGTAAAGGAGAGGAGGGCGATGGCAGAGGGCGAGACGGACAGTGCCATCATCTTCAGCAGCTCAGGCTGGGAAACACAGTGCCAACTGCCAGGTACTCAGACACAATTCCCTCAAAACCGAGCCCAGTTCATTTCCTATCAGCTCCCCCCCTCTTCACTCCTGGCTGGGGGGGGCAATAGTTCTCTCCCTCCTTTTCCTCAGGCTGAATATCCCCTTCAAGTTCTCAATGTCTCTTTTGACCCAGTTCTCTGTGAATTTGAAGTGGGTTCACTGTCCTTTCTCTGTCACTCACTGCTGACTGTCACCAAGTCTCCACTGACAGTCCCCTCTCTCTCTGGGTCTCGACTCCTGTTATGAGTTGTGAAGTCTCCTACAGCTGGAACACACTGTATAATAAAGTCAGCCCTGAGATACCGGCCCACTTCCACACGTCACTGCATTCAATTGCAAAGCAGTAACCGCCCCAAACAATATCAGACGATCAGGTTCACGCGAACACACAGACGGTGGGAGAGACAGTAATAGAGAGAGAGAGCGACACACAGTTATTGGGTCATACCCACTGGCGAGAGAAATCAATTTACAGCAGGAGGAAGAATAAGGAAAGTAACCAACGGTGAGGGTCAAAGAGAGAGATCTGAAACACACAGGGAGAGACAGTCTCTCACAAACACAGTGACACACACACATTGATAGACACACACTCACACAGACAGTCTCTCTCTTTCACACACACACACACAGTCACACACAAAGGGAATGACAGTCTCACACACAATGACGGACTGCAGATGCTGGAGATCAGAGTCGGGGAGAGTGGTGCTGGAAAAGTACAACAGGTCAGGTAGCGTGAGGAGCAGGGGAATCCCGAAGCGTCGATTCACTCTAGACTCACACACAATGGCACAGAGTAGGATAGATAGTCTCACACACACACACTGACACAGAGAGGGAGAAACAGTCACACACAAATAGTCACACACACACACACAATGATACACAAAGGGATTGACAGTCTCACACATACACCCTGACACATACAGGGAAAGACAGTCTCACACACACTCTCAGTGGCACACACAAGTAAAGACAGTCTCACAAACACACCCTGACACATAGGAAGAGACAGTCACACACACACAGTGACACATACACAGGGAGAGTCAGTGTCTCTCACACACACACACTGACACACACAGGGAAAGACAGTCTCACACACTCAGTGACACACACAGGTAGAGACAGTCCCCCACACATACCCTGACACATATAGGGAGAGACAGTCTCATAAAAACAGTGATAAACTATTCTGGTTTCCCTGCTATAGGAATGCAGTTGTGAAATATGAAAGAATGCACAAAAGATTTACAAGGATGTTGCCAGGGTTGGAGGGTTTGAGCTATAGGGAGAGGATGAATAGGCTGATGCTGTTTTCCCTAGAGTGTCGGAGGCTGAGGGGTGACCTTATAGAGGTTTGTAAAATCATGAGGGGCATGGGCAGGTAAGTAGTCAAGGTCTTTTCCCTGGGGAGGGGCAGTCCAACACTAGCTGACATAGTTTAAGGTGAGAAGGGAAGGATTTAAAAGAGATTAAGAGGCAACTTTTTTTCACACAGAGGGTGGTACGTGTATGGAATGAGCTGCCAGAGGAAATGGCGGAGGCTGGTACAATTACAGCATTTAAAAGATATCTAGATGGGTATATGAATAGGAAGGGTTTAGAGGGATACGGACCAAGTGCTTGCAAATGGGATGAGCTTAATTCAGAATATCTGTTTGGTATGGACAAGTTGGACTGAAGGGTCTATTTCTGTGCTGTATATCTCAATGACTCTATGCATTTAATAACCGGAGTGACCGTTTCAATAAACCAAAAGCAGTCCTATTCACCAATCAGATACGTCAAAACTTCCCAATTCACAAAACATGCCAAAATGCCAAAAAAAAGATTTACCAAAGCATCAATCTTCAACAAAATAGCCTGATTCAATAGATAAAAAGTGAACGAGCTGCAGATGCTGTAAATCAGGAACAAAAACTGGAAGTCACTGGAAAATCTCAGCAGGAGAAAGTGAGGTCTGCAGATACTGGAGATCAGAGCTGAAAATGTGTTGCTGGAAAAGCGCAGCAGGTCAGGCAGCATCCAAGGAACAGGAAATTCGACGTTTCGGGCATAAGCCCTGATGAAGGGCTTATGCCCGAAACGTCGAATTTCCTGTTCTTTGGATGCTGCCTGACCTGCTGCGCTTTTCCAGCAACACATTTTCAGCGGAAAATCTCAGCAGGTTTGTTAGCACCTGTGAAGTGAAATCAGAGTTAAGGCTTCAGGTCCAGTTCTGAGGAAGGGCCACTGGACCCAAAACGTTAACTCTGATTTCTCTTCACTGCTGCTACCAACCCTGCAGAGATTGTCCAGCAATTTCTGTTTTTGTCTCTGATTCAACAGATACAGCAAAACATCTCAATTCACTAAAACAACTCAATTAACCAAAGACATCTCAATTAACAAAAAACATCCTGATTGATAACATACCAATTAACAAAAACATCCCAATTAACCAAAAAAAAGGAGTCGTATAAACATTCAAATGCACAAACTTTTGCCAATCATTAAAAGTGAGGCACCAAAATAACAAACCTAACTTAAAAAGTATCACCCAAATAATCAAAACAGCCAATGAACCACAGCATCACAATTGATCAAAAATGATCCACCAAAACAGCCCCCCAAGGATGGGTTCTCAGCCCCCTGATGTACTCCCTGTATACCCATGACTGTGTAGCCAAATTCTGAAAGAATGCCAATGATAAGTTTACAGGTGAAACCACCACGGTAGGACAGATATTAAATAATGAAGATTCAGAATGCAGAAAGAAGATAGAGGGCTTGATGACGTGGAAACATGATAAAAACCTCTCTCTCTCTCTCTCAATGTCAGCAAAACAAAAGAACTGATCATTATCTTCAGCAGGAAATGGTATGGAGGTGTCGGTATTAGACTGGGTGGACAAAGTCAAAAATCACATGACGCCAGGTCATGGTCCAACAGGTTTATTTGAAACGGCAAGCTTTCAGAGCCCTTGCTCCTTCCACAGGTTGCTAGCTGATTTGTGTCTTGTGATTTTTGACTTCAGAAAGAAAGGAGGAGAACAGGCCTCCACCTACACCAAAAGTGCTAAGGTTGAGAGAGTTGAGCGCATCGAGTTCCAGGAAGTGACGATAACTGACAACCCGTCCTAGACTTCCTGTGTAGATGCAATGGTCAAGAAGGCACGACAACACCTTTTCTTCCTCAGGCTGCCTGGGAAATTTGGCATGTCCATAAGGACCCTCCCCAATTTTTGTGGACTGCATTTCTGGTATGAAAGCCACTGACCTGTGAGGAAGATCACAATTTCCAGGCTACTGAATGTTTCGACAAGAGGTCAAAAGGTCACGAAATAGAGCTGAAGCCAAAACAAAAACCCATAGATTCCCTATAGTGTGAAAACAGGCCATTCAGCCCAAAAAGTCCACACTGAACCTCTGGGGCGGCACGGTGGTTAGCACTGCTGCCTCACAGCGGCAGAGACTGGGTTCAATTCCAGCCTCGGGCAACTGTCTGTGTGGAGTTTGCACATTCTCCCCATGTCTGCATGTGTTTCCACTGGGTGCTCTGGTTTCCTCCCACAGTCACAAAGATGTGCGGGTCAGGTGAATTGGCCATGCGAAATTGCCCATAGTGTTAGCTGCATTAGTTAGAGGGAAATGGGTCTGGGTGAGTTACTCTTCGGAGGGTCGGTGTGAACTTGTTGGGCCTGTAGGGAATCTAATCCTTGAACACTATGGGCAATTTAGCATGACCAATTCACCTAACCTGCACATCTTTGGACAGTAGGAAACCAGAGCACCCAGAGGAAACACACGTAGATAAAGGGAGAATGTAAAAACCTCACACAGACAATCACCCAAGGTGGAATTGAACCCAGGTCCCTGACGCTGTAAGGAAGCAGTGCTAACCATCAAGTTACCGTGCCATCCAGTGCCTCAAAAAAATGCTTCAAAGTTGTGATTTGTTTTGGTGCAAAGTTAGCTCCTCAGTATAAACTTCTATTTTCAACAAGTATGATCAGAAATAGCTATCATCGGACCGGGTCACATAGAAATAATGGGAGGGTATTAGGAAGGAATCATTCAGTGTTAATTTACAAAGCAGAGACAGAAGTCTCCAACCATTGGGAAAAGAATGTCGCTTCAGCTAAATCTGATTTATTTGTAATCAAAAACAAACCAACAAACGTTGACATCGATTGATCAGGCATTGAAGTCATTCATTATTGGTTACCTTCTGTCTCAATATACTTGACTAACAATGTTCAAGTTCCGAGGCGAAAATATCACCAACAATCTGTCCCGGTACATCCTTGTCGTCGCTACGGTCAAGAAAGCACACCAACACCTCTACTTTGTCAGGAGGCTAAGGAAATTCAGCATGTCCACAATGACTCTTACCAATTTTTATAGATACCGCATAGAAAGCATCCTATCCAGATGCATCACAGCTTGATATGGCAACTGCTCTGCCCAAGAAACTACAGAGAGCTGTGAACACAGTCCAGGCCATCATTCAAACCAATCTTCCATCCATTGACTCCATCTACAGGTCCCGCTGCCTCAGGAAAGCAGCCAACATCATCAAAGACCCCTCCCACCCCGGTTATACTCTCCTCCACCCTCTTCCTTCGTGCAGAAGATACAAACGTTTGAAAACACGTCCCAACAGATTCAAGAACAACTCCTTCCTTGCTGTGATCAGGTTTATGAACAGACCTCTCATGTTTAATGGAGTTGATCTTTTTCTGCACCTTCTCTGTAGCTGTAACACTATATTCTGCGTTCTTTTCTATTTCCCTGATGTACTTATGTAAGGTATGATTTATCTGGTTAGCATGAAAACCAATACTTTTCACTGTATCTCAGTGCATATGATATTAATAAATCAATGTCGGAGACTGTATGATTTTGGAACACACGCCTATCATTGTTCACCAAGCTTCCTGATGCCTCGATGTCCTCAGTGAGTCATTATCAGTTCACTATCCTCACACAAGGCCATTGTTTTCCCATAAAAGTCTGTAAGAAATTTTCAGATAAACCCGAAACGTCGAATTTCCTATTCCTTGGATGCTGCCTGACCTGCTGTGCTTTAATCAGCAACGCATTTTCAAAAGAGATTTTCAGAAGCTACTTGTGGAAGTTTGCACTATACTTTCTGGACTCAGGGAAAGGATCAGTCAGCATTTAGTATCTGAAATATCTGATAGTAACAATCTAGTTGGCAGCAGCTACAGGTTGTAGGTACAACCTGTCCTGGACCATTCACATCGTTGCGATTGTCAAGGAGGCACAACAATGTGTCTTCTTCCTCAGGAGGCTAAGGAAATTTAGCATGTCCATAAGGACCCTCACTAACTCCCACAGATGCACCATAAAAAATCTTCTGTCCAGATGCACTACAGCTTGGTCAGTCAACTGCTCAGTCCAGGACCGAAACAAACTACAGAAAGTTGTGAACACAGCATAGACCATCACACAAACCAACCTTCCATCCATGGATTCCATCTACACTTCTCGTTGCCACGAAAACACTGCCAATATCATCCAAGACCCCTCCCACTTGTTATAATCTCTTCCAACCTCTTCCATCAGGCAGAAGATACAGAACACAAGCACCAACAGGTTCAGGAACAGCTCCTTAACCTGCTGTTATTAGACTGATGGATGGGTCTCTCTATTTTCAAATCTAATGTTGACCTTGCTTTTCTACGCCTTCTGTGCAGCCAAACTTTACATTCCTTGCTCTGTTCCATCACCCTATGACCCACATGTCCTTGTATGGTATGATCTACCTGGACTGTTCACAAAACAAAACTTTTCATTGTACTTAGTGATAATGGTGAATCAAATCAAATCAAATCAATAATGAAAGAACAGTTTAACAGTGAAAGTACAGATTAACAGTGAAAAACAGGCAGACGACCCCAGAACATTGGCTGCTGTCTCTTTTTCTGTGCCATTTTCTTCGTTGTAAAAGTCTGTTCAAGGTGTTCATATGGGGTTGCACTAAATAGGTTAAAGGTATTGAATAAGTAAGAGAGGAATTTTGTCAAGTCAAAATTGGTGGCAACATAGTTCACGAGTGAGAAGAGAAGGATTTTATTGGGGAACTACAACAAAAACATGGTACTGAAAGAAAAACTTGTATTATGCAGCATATTTCCTGACCTTAGGATGTCTTAAGGGCAATAATAAGCTTTTGACGTGGTTGTGGGAAAGTGTGACAAAGAATCCACTTTTGCAAACAGACACATAAGTGCTGCTGTGTAGTATTGAGTGTGCATCTCACTGAAAAAGACAAACATGACATCAAAGCTTTGCGTTCTGTCCTCATCAGAACCAACACAAGAATGCCAAAACTTCGAATACTCACAATCAGTCAAAATCCTTATTCACGTTTGCTGGAAATGATATATATTCACAGGTAGGTGACCCATTCTTTGCAAACAAAAGGAATATGCTCATGCCAGATGCCATTAGATATAAATTTGAGGATGGTTTCCATTGGCTTCCACCATGGCAACACCTCAGCCAATCAGAGTCAACCTCCCAACCAATCAGCAGCTTTTTCTACTAGAGTATATTGCTATGTAAAATCAACTAGGTAAAAATTAGGAATATATTGCTGTGATCATTTGAAATTTAGCATGCTTGAATTTGCCCTGATGGGTGGAAAGATATGAAAGATCAGAAACAGGTCTCTGTTTTCAACAAGTATTAGAAAAACAAACTACTGCGAATGGTGACTGAAAAAATATATGATCTGATTGAAGTCAATGCTGTGGCTGAAAGACTGTAAAGTACCTAATTGAAAGATAAGATTGAGCTTCATTGCAGGGTGTAGGGGGTTGACAGAAATATGTTGCTACCGTAATTTTTACCACATTATTGATAATGTTATATGAATTGTTAATTGTATTTAATTATATGATGGTAGAGGGCATTAATTGGAGTTTTCCTTGAACAGATACAAAGAAACATTCATTAAAACTGTGGTGAAGTTGAGGAGCAAAATGTATACCTGTTATGTTTCATTCTGGAACTTAATGTTAGTTTGAAAAAAGATTATTTCCGATTCTATACTTCACCAATTGACTTGCTGGAGTATAACAACAGCTTTTCACTTGTGTCTGACAGTGAGGAATTGTAAGTCATTTTGGTGCCTTAGCCAGTGAACTGCGGAGTTAAAACTGAGAGAACAGTCAGCCTAATTTAAATGTGGCTGCTATGGTTCAGCCAGTAGTAGACTCACCTCAAAGCAACTAGCTTCTAGATTCAAAAGTCCACTCCAGGACCTGAGCACAAAACCCTACATTTTTTTGAACGACCCTTCAGGATGATGAATTGAATTGCATTTATTTATTGTCTTGTGTACCGAGGCACAGGGAGAAACTTTGTCTTGTGAGCAATACAGCCAGATCACAGAGTTAAGTAGCACAGATAGTAAACAATAAGTAAACAGTGGCAAAAACAAAAATACAGGTACAGGTGAATGTTAAAAGTTTGCGAGTCCATTCAGTATTCTAACAACAGTCAGGTAGAAACTGTTTCACAACCTGCTGGTGCATGTATTCAGGCTTCTGTACATTCTCCCCACTGGTAGAGGTTGTAGAAAATCATTCAGGGTGGGGTGGATCTTTGAGAATGCTGGCGGCCTTTCCTTGACAGAGGGCCTGGTAGATGGATTCTATAGATGGGAGGTTGGCCTTTGTGATTGTCCAGGCTGAGTTCACCACTCTCTGTAACCGCCTCCAATCATGAATAGCACAGTTGCCATACCAGGTAGTGATACATCCAGACAGAATGCTCTCAATGGCACACCTATAAAAGTTGGTAAGGGTATTCGCCATCATGCCCAAATTTCCTCAGCTGCCTGAGGAAGAAGAGACGTTGTTGGGCCTTTGTAACCAGTGTGTCCACATGAAGAGTCAAAGAAAGCTTGTTGAGGATGACCACTCCCAGGAGCTTGACATTCTCCACTCGTTCCACTTCTGTGCTGTTAATATGTCGGGGGCGGGGGGGGGGGGTCGGGGAGTGGGGGAGGGGGGCACATGACAGGGTTTGCATGATGCTGAATTGAGTCTTTGGTGAATTTGTAGATAGTGCACACTGCTGCTATTGAGCGTTGATGGTGGAGCAAGTGGATGCTTGTTGATGTGATGTTGATCAAGTGTGCTGCTTTGTCCTAGATGGTGTCAAGCTTCTTGAATGTTACTGTTGGGGCTACACCAATCCAGGCAAGTGGGGAGTATTCCATCACACTCCTGACTTGTGTCTTGTAGACGATGAACAGGATTTGGGAGTTGAATTACTCACTACAGAAATCATGGCCTCTGACATGTTCTTGTAGTGACAGCACTTATATAATAAGTCCAAGTGAGTTCCCGGTCAATGTTAATCCCCTGAATATTGATTGTAGAGGATTCAGTGATTGTAGCATCATGAAATTTCAAGGATTTGGTGGTTAGATTGTTTCTCACTTTTGATGGTCAGAGCCTGGCATTGTGTGGCTTGAATGTTACTTGCCACTTGTCAGCCCAAGCCTGGATATTGTCCAAATCTTGTCACGTTTGAACATGGACTGTTTCAGTATCTGAGGAGTCACGAATGGTGCTGAACATTGTGCAATCATCAGCAAACATCCCTACTTCTGACTTTATTATGGACGGAAGGTCATTGATGAAGCAGCTGAAGATGGTCGGGCCTAGGACACTACCTTGAGGAACTCCTGTGGAGATGTGCTGGAGTTGAGATGACTGACCTCCAGCAACAATGACCATCTTCCTATGTCCCAGGTATGACTCCAACCATCAGAGACTTTGCCCTTGATACCATTAATACCATTTGGCAGGGCTCCTTGATGCCACTCTTAGTCAAATATGGCCTTGAAATCAAGGGCTGTCACTCTCCCTTCCCTCTGGTACTCAGCTCTTTTGTCCATGTTTGAGCCAAGACTGTAATAAGGTCAGGAGCTGAGTGACCCTGGGGGAACCCAAACTGGGCGTCACTGCGCAGGTTATTGCTGAGCAGGTGGTTCTTGATAGCACTGTTGATGATCCCTTCCATCACTTTACTAATGATTGAGAATAGACTGATTGACCGGGTTAGAGTTCTTCTGCTTTTTATGTACAGGACAATTTTCCACATTTTTGGTGGAACAGCCACAGTGTTGTGACTGTGCTGGAACAGCTTGGCTCGGAGAGCGGCAAGTGCAAGAGAGCACAGTCTTCAATACTAATGTTGTCAGGGCCCACAGCCTTTGGAGCAGCCAGTAGCTTCAGCAATGTCTTGATATCACATCAAGGGAGTTAAATTGGCTTAAGACTGCCATCTATGATACTGGGGACTTCCATTTGTTATTTTGGCTGAAGATTGTTACAAATGCTTCAACCTTATTAGATTACTTACAGTGTGGAAACAGGCCCTTCGGCCTAACAAGTCCACACCGACCCGCCGAAGCGCAACCCACCCATACCCCTACATTTATCCCTTACCTCACACTACAGGCAATTTAGCATGGCCAATTCACCTGACCCACACATCTTTGGACTGTGGGAGGAAATCCACGCAGACATGGGGACAATGTGCAAACTCCACACAGTCAGTCGCCTGAGTCGGGAATTGAACCCGGGTCTCAGGCGCTGTGAGACAGCAGTGCTAACCACTGTGCCACCGTGCAGCCCACTTATCTTTTGCATTGATGTACTGGGCTCCCACATCATTGAGGTTATGGAAACTTTATCCTCCAGTGAGTTGTTTAATTGTCCACCACCATCCATGACTGAATGTGGGCAGGCCTGCAGAGCTTAGAGCAGATACTCTGGTTGTGAAATCCCTTGCTGCTTATGCTGTAAGAAGTCCTGTGTTTTAGCTTCACCATCTCATGGTTGATACCTCACATTTTGGTATGCCTGGTGCTGCCCCTGGCATTTCCTTCTACACTCTCCATTGATCCCCTGGCATGATGGTAATGGTTATGTGGGGCAAATGTGCCAGGGCATGAGATTACAGATTGTATTGGAGTTTGTTACAACTGTTACTGGTGGCCCACACCCCACCTAGCTTGGTGGTAGTGCTGGATGAGATGTTGTAGGCTATTGTCAGTGTGAAGATGTCTCCACAATGACTGCGAAGTGATCATTCCCATCAATATCATCATGGACAAATGCATCTTTGATAAGCAGATTGGTGAGGATGAGGTCAAGTATGTTTTTCACAGCCATAGAGTCATACAGCACAGAAACAGACCCTTCAGTCCAACTCATCCATGCCATCCAGATATCCTAATCTGATCCAGTTCCATTCACCAGCACTTGACCCATATCCCATTGCTTGACCCATGGTTGACTCTTAGTTGCCCTGTGGGCAATAGGAAAGGGTAATAAATGCTGGCTTAGGTAGTGATGTCCACATTTCATGAATTAATTCAATAATAGACTGCATGGAATGACAGATAGGGGAGCTCCTCTCAAGGTTATCGAAGATTACAACAGAATCTTGATCAATTGGGCCAATGGGCTGAGGATGGCAGATGGAGTTAAATTTGGGCATTTCATTTTAGTAACATGAACAAGGGCAGGACTTATATAGTTAATGGTATGGCCCTGGGAACTGTCGTTGAACAGAGAGACCGAGAGGTTCAGGCACATAATTCTTTGAAAGTTGCATCACAGGTAGACAGGGTGGTTAAGAAGATCTTTAGCACGCTTGCCTTCATTGCTCAGACCATTGAGTATAGCAGTTGGGACATCATGTTGTGGGGGTTCAGGACATTGGTGAGCTCACTTTTGGCGTATTGTGTACAGTTCTGTTCACCCTGCGACAGGAATAATATTATTAAACTGGAGAGGGTTCAGAAAGCATTTACCATGATGCTGCCAGGACTGGAGCATTTGAGTTTTAAGGAAAGGTTGGATAGGCTGGGGCTTTTCTCACTGGAACATTGGAGAAATGGAGAGAGTGTGTGAGATTAAACGGCAGATAAGACAAAGAACAGGATTTTGGTCATCTGACTTGCTGTCTCCCTCTGTGTCTTTTGTGACAAATATCTCAGACAGATTGTTACTGATATCACTCTTGCGAAGCACGTTCACATTGCATTTAATTCATTATATAAATGTTACTACTTAAAGTAGTTATTCTAGAAACGCATGTGCTAATTATAAATCTGTACAATTCCATACTAAATTTCTGCTTCTGAAAGGGATGATGTAGTCGCAGATGTTGTATTCTGCAGAACTTATTATCAACTAATTAAAGCTCTCTGTAATATGTACACTGGAATGTATTTTAAGAAAAAGAAGCAACTTGCATTTATAAAGCACCTTTCATGACCACAGGGCATCCGAAAGCACTTCACAGAGAACGAAATAATTTTGAAATGTAGTAGCTGTTATAACAGGGGAACCATAGCAGCAAATTTGTGCACACCAAACTCTTGCAAGTAGCAATCTTGCAATGATCAGCCAACCTGATTTTAAGGATGTATGATGGCCAAGCTGCCAGACATAACTTGCCTGCTCTTCAAAGTCATCACGATGGACCTTTTGCACCAACCTGAAAAAGCAGATGGGTCCTGGCTTTAATGCCTCACGTGAAAAGAAGAGGCATCTTTGACAGTGCAACATTCCCTCAGTACAGCACTGCAATGCTAGCAGTAAAGGGAAGCAACAAGAGAGACAAAGTTCCTCGAAGGTGGAGTTGCAGGTAGACTGTGTGGTGAAGAAAGTGTTTGACACGCTTTTTGCTTTCATTGGCCAAGGTCAAAAGTCACATGACACCAGGCTACAGTCCAACAGCTTTATTTGAAATTGCAAGCTTTCAAAGCGCAGCCCCTTCGTCACTTGACGAACCACTTCACCTGAAGAAGTTGGACTATGACCTGGTGTCACGTGATCTTTGACCTTGTGCACCTCAGTTCAACACTGGCACCTCCAATCCATTGTTCAATGCATTGAGTATAGGAGTGGGGAGGTCATGTTGCGGCTGTACAGGACATTGCTAAGGCCACTTTTAGAATACTGCATACCATTCTGGTAACCCATCTATAGGAAGGATGTTGTCATACTTGAGAGGGTGCAGATAAGATTTACAAGGATTATACTGAGACTGGAGGGTTTGAGTTATCATGATAAGCTGAATAAGCTGGGGCTGTTTTCCCTGCAGCCATCAGAAGCTAAGGGGTTATCTTATAGAGGTTTATAAAATCATGAAGGGCATGGATAGGGTAAATAGCAAAAGTCTTTTTCCTGGGGTGGGGGAGTCCAAAGCTAGAGGGCATAGGTTTAATGTGAGAGGGGAAAGATTTAAAAGGAATCTGAGGGGCAACTTCTTCACACAGAGGGTAGTACATGTATGGAATGATCTGCCAGAGGAAGTGGTGGAGGCTGGTACAATGACAACATTTAAAAGACATTTGGACAGGAAGGTTTAGAGCGATATGAGCCAAATGCAGGCAAGTTGGACTAGTTCAGATTGGGAAACCTGGTCAGCATGGATGAATTGGGCTGAAGGGCCTGTTTCTGTGCCATTTGACTCTATGACTCCTAGGGATTGGCAATAAATCCTGACCTAGCTAACAATGTTCCCTTGAAGCTGATCCACACATGGCGAACAACATTGATATTCCAATCCTGGCATTGACGTCTGGAACTTGCTGCCAGACTGTGGTATCCAGTAGGAAATTTAGAGGGAACACAGTCACACTCACATTCCATGGACAAAGATATTTTTAAAAATCAAACCTCCAATCACTGTCAAAAAGTGCTGCAAAATTCTCGAGTTTCACTCAGGGTTGTTCATCTTGAAGCAAGGGAGTATAAAAGAACAGCAGAAAGTGCTGGAAAAACTCAGCAGGTTTGGCAGCGTCTGTGGAGAGAGATGCTTCCAACATGGGTCTACAAGGATGAGGGGAATGACTCAACTGAGCAAGGTCCTGAAGAATCTTGACAAGTTGGATTTGGGAAATAACGTTTCCTCTTGGAGGTAAACCCAGACCGAGAGGGCGCTGATTAAAAATTAGGACACAGTCTTTCTTGGACAGGGTTTAAGGCGTTTAGCACACTTGGCTTCATTACTCAGACCTTTGAGTATAGGAGTTGAGACGTCATGTTGAGGTTGTACAGGATGTTGGAGAGACCTCTTCTGGAATACTGTGTCCAGTTCTGGTCACCCTGTCATAGGAAGGATATTATCAAATTGGAGAGGGTTCAGAAAAGATTTATCAGGATGTTACTACGACTGGAAGGTTTGAGTTATAAGGAGAGACTGGGACTGTTTTCACTGGAGCGCGGGAGGTTGAGGGCTGACCTTATCAACATTTATAAAATCATGAGGGTTGTAGATAAGGCGAATAGTAGGTGACTTTTCCCTAGAATGGGGTATTTCAAGACTAAGGGGCACATTTTTAAGATGAGAGGAGAAAGGTTTAAAAAAGACATGAAGGGCCATCACTTCACAAAGTGGTTCCTATGTGAAATGAGCTGTCAGAGGAATTGGTGGATGCACAGTTATAAAGACATTTGGATAAGCATATGAATAGGAAAGGTTTAAAGGAATATGGACTAGGAGCAGGTAGGCGGAACTAGTTTAGTTTGGGATTATGTTTGGCATGGGCTGATTTTCCAGAAGGGTCTGTTTCTGTGCTGTATGGCTCTATGACATGGAACTTCTGCACATGGCGTTTACCGTTTTTATTTCAAGTCTCCAGCGTCTGCGCTTTTACTTGAAGTTTAAAAAGGTGATTGCTCAGCGATTTCAAAATCACAAAGTGTTTGTCCATGAGTTATTCAGGGGGTTGATAACTGGAGGGGAGCACATTATTGTGATCTGGAATGTGTTATCTGAAGAGCCAGTGGATGCAAATCCAATCAGAATATTCCAAAGAAAAACGATCCAATTTTCAAAAGGGGATCTTTAGAGGGCCATGGGAACAGAAGAGGGAAGGTGAAGCTGATTAAGATAGCTGTTTTGAAAAGCCAGTGTATTTACTTGAGTTTAGAAGAATGAGAGAGGATCTCACCTTTGTGGGTGGCTCGGTGACCCAGTGGTTAGCACTGCTGCCTCACAGCATCAGGGAGCCAAGTTTGATTCTACCCTTGGATGACTGTATGTGTGGAATTTGCATATTCTCCCCGTGTCTGTGTGGGTGTCCTCTGACATTCCAAAGCTGTGCAGGTGAGATGAACTGGCCACACCACAAACTCTCAATACATCCTCCCATCCCACCAAAAAAGGGAGAGGAACTTCAAGTCACAGATCAAATTGGAAGACGATCATTAACATCCAAGGATATTATTAAACTGGGAAGGTTTACCAGGATGTCACTGGGACTGGAGGGTTTGAGCTATAAGGAGGGGCTGGATGGGGCTGGTTTTTTCTCCCCTGAAGTGTCGGAGACTGAGGGGTGACCTTATAGAGGTTTGTAAAATCATGAGGGGCATGGATAGGCTAAATAGACAAGGTTATTCCCCCCCCAGGGTAGAAGAGTCTAAAACTAGAGGGCATAGGTTTAGTGTAAGAGGGAATATATTTAAAAGAGACCTGAGGGGCAACTTTTACACAGAGACGGTGGTACATGTATGGAATGAGCTGCCAGAGGAAGTGGTGGAGGCTGATGCAATTACAGCACTTAAAAGGCATCTGGGTGGGTATATGAATAGGAAGGGTTTGGAGGGATATGGGCCAAGTGCTGGTAAATGGGACAAGTTCAGTTTCAGAAACTTGCTTAGCATGGACAAGTTGGGCCGAAGGGTCTGTTTCCATGCTGCATTATTCTATGATTCGCTCTTGGTTTCCTATTTTCATTCAGCAATTCAAGAGGTAAAAAGGTCATCAGCCAGAAAACATTTTCAATTAAACGCAAGAAACCTTTGACGGTGTAGAATCTACTTTTCACAGAAAGTTGAATGATACTTTGAGACTTGAGACACAATTAAGTTCTTGCAACTTGTTTAGTCTGGGATGTGATTACAGAGCATGGATGGTGAAAATGATCCAGGAATACATTCCACCTGATTGTAAAATCATTGCACAGTCTGTAATCTTCTGAAATAAATGGAAAAAAATATTTACTTTTCGATACATATAAATCAGTCTACTGGAGCAAAACAAAAAATAGCAAGGAAAAAAAACCTTTGTAACAAAAGGAGTGCTCCCTGGGGTTTATAACTCCTGCAGAGGTGTTAACGCTTGTCGGGGTCTGGTTCCAGAGAGTCAGGCTTATAGAGTCATAGAGATGTACAGCATGGAAACCGACCCTTCGGTCCAACCCGTCCATGCCGACCAGATATCCCAACCCAATCTAGTCCCACCTGCCAGCATCAGCCCATGAAGAGAGGGAGGGAAGGAGGTTGTGAGAGAGGGAGAAACAAAGGGACGAAGGAAGGTCTGGAGGGAAGGTCTTATGAGGAAAGGCTGAGTGACTTGGATCTGTTGTCATTGGAGAGAAGGACGCTAAGAGGGGATTTAATAGAGACATACAAGATGACCAGAGGATTAGATAGGGTGGACAGTGAGAGTCCTTTTTCCTAGGATGATGATGTTGGCTCATACGAGGGGGCATAGCTGCAAATTGAGGGGTGATAGATTTAAGACAGATGTCAGAGGCAGGTTCTTTACTCAGAGAGTGGTAAGGGCGTGCAATGCCCTGCCTTCCAATGTAGTTAACTCAGTCACATTAGGGACATTTAAACAGTCCTTGGATAAGCATATGGATAGTGTAGAGGGATGGGCTTAGATTAGTTCACATGTTGGCGTAACATCGAGGGCCAAAGGGCCTGTTCTATGCTGTGTTGTTCTATGTTCTATGTTCTAAAGAAGGAAGAAAGAAAGAAAGGAATTTGTATTTATACAGCATCACCACTCAGTCCATAGGAATAGACCTGACCTTCCAATTGCTTGGCATTTTAATAAACCCCTGGTTCCCATGCTAAGGTTTCCACCCGGAGTCCCCCACAATGTTCCAACAAAGCTCAGTGCAGCTGGAATGCAGCATTTTACACATCAGTACTTTTTGGCCTCTGGGACTCAATATTGATCATAACAATAATGAGCAGAATAGACCATTTGCTCCACCTATTGATTGTTTCTCAAACCCAATTTCCTGCCTTCTCCTCATAACCCCTTACTAATCAAGAACCTATCTATCTTCTGTCTTAAGTACACTCAATGTCTTGGTCTCCACAGCCCTCTGTGGCTATGAGTTCCACAGATTAACCAACCTCTGGCTGAGGAAATTCCTCCTCATCTCAGTTCTAAGGGATCACTCCTTCACTCTGTGGCTGTACCCTCACGTTTTAGTCCCTCCTCTGAGTGGAAGCATCTTCTCCATGTCCACTCTATCCAGGCCTCTCAGTATTCTGTAAGTTTCAATCACATCCCCCCTTCCTCCTGCTAAACTGCAACAAGTACAGAGTTCTCAACCACTGCTCAAGTCCTTATCCCCAGGAGCATTCTTGTAAATCTCCTCCAGAACCTCTCCAAGCCAGAACATCCTTCCTTAGATACGGGGCCCAAAACTGTTCATGATTTTGCAAATGTGATATGACCAGAGTGTGGCAATATTGGGTCAGAACCCCAAAGTAGCACAGGAACTTTCAATTCTTAACTTCAACATGTGTTTTTGAAAGGAGGACTGTGATAGATGATTAATAAATGTGCAATATGTGTGAATTCAATGGCTGAATGAAGATTTGGCGAAACAAGTAGAAATCAGTCTGAAAAACTGGGAAGGTAATGCAAGAATCAATACTTTGGTCACAGTTGTTTACAAAAAACATCAATTATTTGAATTTGGGAACAAATGTGGTGTTTGTTATTTTGAGGATGACACAAGGCAAAGCACAAGTGTGAGTTTTAGGAAGTTGATAAATGGTTTAAGGAGGATTTGGACAGACTTAGTGATTGGGAAAGAACATGGCAGATGGAATATAATGTGGAAAAATGTGAGGTTATCCACTTACCTAGGAGGAACAGACATAGAGAGTTTTTCTTAAATGGTAGGAGGTTGGAAGTACAAGATGTACAAAGGGACTGAGATGTCTTTGTCAATAAGTCGATGCAGGTGCAGCAAGCTGTTAGTCTTTATCTCAGAATAATGAATGGTAGCCTTTATCTCAAGAAGATTTGAGAACAGGAGTACTGAAGTCTAACTTCAAAGTATAGGAGCCTGTTTAGACTACATTTGGAGTATGCAGTATTGGCCTTCATATCACACAATCATAGAATCATAGAATTCCTACAGTGTGGAAGTAGGCCATTTGGCCCATTGAATCCATACCGACCCTCAAAAGAGCATATATCAAGACCCACCTCCCCACTCTACTTCGTAAACCTGCCCTTCTCCATGCCTTACCCACTTAGCCTACACATCCTTGCACACAATGGGCAACTTAGCCTGGCCAATTCATCCCAACCTGGACATTTTTGGACTGTGGGAGGAAACCGGCGCACCCGAAGGAAACTCATGCAGACACAGGGAGAACATGCAAGCTCCACACAGACAGTCGCCCGAGGCTGGAATCGAACCTGGATCCCTGGTGCTGTGAGGCACCATGCTGCCAGTAAGTTTATCTCAGTAAGGATATCTTTGCCATTTGGCAGGGCACATCAAAGGTTCACCAGACTTCTTCCCAGGCTGGTGAGCCTGTCCTATGAAGAGAGATTGGGCAAACTGCTCCTATATACTCTAGGGCTTTGAATAATGTGAAGTGATCTCATTACAAACTACATAAAGGAGTAGATATGGGTAGGTGCAAGCAAGATATCTGGTCCCTGGTCCCATCAATTCAGAAAAAAGAAATCATAAAAAGCATTATCCACTCATTTGGATGCATGACTATAAGGTTAATTTTGCAAACACACCATAATGCATATGCTATATTTATCTGAATGCACACAAATTCTCCATTCAAATTAAGTACTATTAAAACCCAAGATTCTAAGTTAATATAGTCCACAAAAGATAAATGGTAAATAGAGGTTTACGAAGTAATGGAGACTGGTACAATTACAGCATGTAAAAGACCTCTGGGTGAGTACATGAATAGGAAGTGTTTAGAGGGATATGGGTCAAATGCTGGCAAATGGGACTGGATCAGATTGGGATGTGTGATTGACATGGACAAGTTGGACCGAAAGGTCTGTTTCCACGCTGTGCATCGCTATGACTCTAAATTAGAGTCACTATTTTTGTATTATTTATATTTTGTTGTTCATCAGTGCTGGAAACAGGAAGCATTTCCAAACTTGTTTCAAGCCAGTTTTGCCCTTGATTGACACCAAAATCACCAAGATAAAACACATCCTACTCCATACCCTATCCCAGAAGACTACATGTAACAAAAATGTTCTCCCCAGTGATTACATTTCATGTATCCCTCAACCTCTACACCATGACCACTAAAAGAGATTATCTGTCATTATCATGTTGCTATTTGCTGCACTTTGCTCTTGCTCATTTCAGCTCCTGTAATTCCAACATTACAGTCATTCAATCAGCTGCAGATTGTTTTGGAATGTCTCTTTATAAATAGATCATTTCCTTTCCGTCAGTTCAGGAAAGCCAATGGGAAAACCATTACATTATGGTGTTGCAGAGACATCCATTCGCAATCATTTCTATTAATAACAGCTGGAAATTAGCATATTTTAACATGTCGGTTCTGCTGTACAAATGGAACCTGAGTGGCAGAGGATCACAGATCCATTAAAACATAAAAACAAAATATATCTTCAGCGCATGACCTCTGTCCTCCATTTTTCTTATATTGCCCACCCTCTCCTTTGTTGGCTTTGCTGTCAGCACAATAATTCCATTTTCTCCTTCTCACAGCTAACATTAACACCTCTCTTACTTCTCTATCATTCCCTTTACCACCATTATCATTATCTTTGGTTTTTGCTCTGGGCACACTCACTGCAGAAATATAGAAACCAGCAGCTGTTGATACTGTAGCTGAGGGACAACCATGCACGTGTGTACACTCACACACTTGCAAGCACACACTTCCAGACCCTCTGCGTTGTTGGGCCATGCATAATGTCCTCATAAGGCACATGTACATACAACAGACATAGTGTGGAAACAGAAAGCAGACAGGGTTGGGGATCCATGGGGATTGGAGGCTGTGGTAGACAAAGCAGATGGATCCAGTCTCCCCCCTCCATGGCACATTCCCACCCCCACATTTCCCCATCCCCCTTTCACCCACCTCAGTCCCTTCTCCTAGCCCGGTCTTCCCCCTCCCTGAACTGTTCCTTCCTCCTGCCTTCCTACTGCTTTCTCTTTACCCCACCCATTCCCGAACACCATCCTCGCCGTGGCCCTTCTCACCTCCAACCCATTCTTTCCCCTGTCTGGGGAGGGGAAGGGGAAGGTTTGGCTGGGGGAGAATGCTGAAGGAGCTGGAGCATGGGTGGTCCAACTTAATGAAACTTCCCTCTGCAGCCAGTACAGCCATTCTCAGGTAGGGAGAGACCAAAACTGTCCTGAGCTCTGCTGGTCTGGTCCCAGCAAGACCCTCTTCCACTTTCCCCTTCTGCCCTTCTGCCTAAAGCTTGAAAAAAACATAATTTTCAGTCCTCAGGAAGATTCATATTGGATTTGAAACATTATATTTAGGTTTAGATTTTATTGTCAAGAGTACTCGAGTACAGTGATATAGTGAAAGTTTACAACGACGTCATTCCCTGGCGCCATCTTACTTTACAAATGACAGGATTAAAAACAGAAATAAAAGTAAAAGAAACAGCCAAAGGCAAAGGAAATGCCCAGATCATTTGCTCGTTTCCACCACGGGTCCTCGAAGCCAGAAAAACCAAGCTCCAAACTCCATCCCTCAGTCCGTGAACACCCTGGTGCCAGGAGACCCCACACGCTGCTACAGCTGGAACGCTACCATTTCCCCCATCAGGTACCCAAGCCACAGACAGGGCCTGGAACTGTGTCTCTGCTGGAGCTGTGTATCTGCTGGAAATGTGCCTCCACTGGAACTGTGTCTCCGCTGCTCCTGTGTCTCTGCTGGAACCGTATCTCCATTGGAACTGTGTCTCTGCTGGAATAGTTTCAGCTGGAACTGTGTCTCCACTGGAACTGTATATCCCCTGGAACTATGTCTCTGTTGGAACTGTGTCTCTGCTGGAACACTGTCTCTGCTGGAACTGTATCTCTGCTGGAACTTTATCTCTGCTAGAACTGTCTCTACTGGAACTGTGTCTCTGCTGGAAGTGTGTCTCTGCTGGAACTGTGTGTCTGCTGGAACTGTGTCTCTGCTGGAACTGTATCTCTGCTGGAACTGTGTGTCTGCTGGAACTGTGTCTCTGCTGGAAACGTGTCTCTGCTGGAACTGTATCTCTGCTGGAACTGTATCTCTGCTGAAACTTTATCTCTGCTAGAACTGTCTCTACTGGAACTGTGTCTCTGCTGGAAGTGTATCTCTGCTAAAAACTGTGTGTCTGCTGGAACTGTCTCTGCTGGAACTGTGTGTCTGCAGGAACTGTGTCTCTGCAGGAACTGTGTCTCTGCTGGAACTGTGACTCTGCTGGAACTGTGTGTCTGCAGGAAGTGTGTCTCTGCTGGAAGTGTCTCTGCTGGAACTGTGACTCTGCTGGAACTGTGTCTCTGCTGGAACTGTGTCTCTGAAGGAACTGTGTCTCTGCAGGAACTGTGTGTCTGCTGGAACTGTGTCTCTGCTGGAAGTGTCTCTGCTGGAATGGTCTCAGCTGGAACTGTGTCCCTGCAGGAACTGCGTCGCCATTCCTCTGCACTATGGTGCCTCCACTGTCTCATCAGCGCAATGAGACAGCCTTGGCTCAAACCCAACAGTGCGCCCACTGTGCAAAAGCAGCCGGTGCCCTGTTCTGGATTATGTTGCTACCACCTCCCCCTCCTAGAACCGAATATTTCAGTAAAGGAACACCCCCCTCTCCATTGCCCCCACTCTGGGAAGGGAACTGCCCCCCACCCCCACAACCCCACCCCCGCCTCCACTACCCCCACTCCAGGAAGAGGAACTCTGTATCCCCGAAAACGGCAAAAAAAGAAAAGAAAGAATAAAAGTAAAAGAAGGAGACAGGAAAAAAATTGAATTGAATTTATTGTCACGTGTATCGAGGCACGGTGAAAAGCTTTGTTTTGTGAGCAATACAGGCAGGTCACAGAGTTAAGTAGCACAGATAGTAAATAATAGATAAACAGCGGGAAAGGCAAAAACACAGGTCCAGGCGAATGTTAAGAGTTTGTGAGTCCATTCAGTATTCTAGCATCAGTAGGGTAGAAACTGTTTCCAAACCGGCTGCTGTGTGTGTTCAGGCTTCTGTACCTTCTCCCCGATGGTAGAGGTTGTAGAGAAACATTGCCAGGGTGGGATGGATCTTTGAGATCCTTCCCTTGACAGTGGGCCTAGTAGATGGATTCTATAGATGGGAGGGTGGCCTTCATGATTGTCCGGGCTGAGTTCGCCACTCTCTGTAACCGTCTCCGATCTTGAATGGTGCAGTTGCCATACTGATATGGTAGTGATACACCCAGACAGAATGCTCTCGATGGCCCACCTAAGTTGAGGACCTTGCATGAACCCTGTTTCTCCGATGATGCCATGAACTGTTTCTCTCCCTCTCCACAGACGCTGCCTGACCTGCTGAGCTTCTCCAGCACTTCCTGTTTTATTTCCGATTTCCAGCATCTGCCTCACCTTACTTCTGTTTGCGTTATCTTTACTCTAACGCAAACTATCCCAAGATTCTTTGCTGAAGAGATGTGGATAAACATTTGGATAGATCACTGGGGGAAGTTCCCCTGGATCAGATCTTGATCCCTTTAGATTTTTGCCATCCTCCTGAATCAAGCCTTGATTTAATGCTGCATCTGGACGATTGGAGTGGCACATTCCCTCAGTACAGCATTGCATATGTCAGCTGAAATAGCCCTGGGCCTCAGGAGTGGAACTTAAACTTCTGATTCACAGCCTCGTAACATTAGATTACTTACAGTGTGGAAACAGGCCCTTCGGCCCAACAAGTCCACACCGACCCGCCAAAGCGCAACCCACCCATACCCCTACATTTGCCCCTTACCTAACCCTACGGGCAATTTAGCATGGCCAATTCACCTGACCCGCACATCTTTGGACTGTGGGAGGAAGCCCACACAGACACGGGGAGAACGTGCAAACTCCACACAGTCAGTCGCCTGAGGCAGGAATTGAACCCTGGTCTCTGGCGCTGTGAGGCAGCAGTGCTAACCACTGTGCCACCGTGCTGCCCAACATGGCAATTAATTGGTTTACAATCAAATATAGCAAGTGGCTAAGGTGATGTCCTAGTGAAATTATCACCAGAGTATTAATCCAGAGACTCACATAAAGTCTTGGGGACCAATGTTCAAATCCAATATGGAAAGAAGTCAAATTTGAATTCAGTAACAATCTGGCTTTACGTGTCTAATGGTCACCATGAAACTGTTGCCAATTGCCTGGGGAGAAAACACCCCAAATAGTTCACTAATGTCTTTTGGGGAAGGAAATCTGTCATCCTTACCTGGTCTGGCCTACATGTGACTCCAGGCCCACAGCAATGTGGGTGAGTCTCAACAGCCCTCTGGGGCAATTAGCAATGGGCGATAACTACAGGCCTGGTCAGCAAGATCCAGTGAATGAATTTATGAAAATGTGAATAGAGAGACAGGTTCATAGAATCATACTGGACAGCAAAGGCCCCTTGGCCCATCAAATCTATACCAACAAAAGGAGGCTCTCACCTTCAGTAGTTTGACTTTCCCAACTTAGTCTTGAATGTTTTGTGCTCATCTCAGTACTTTTTAAAGGTTAAAATCAACTGAGCGAATCAACTGAGGACTGCAGATGCTGGAGATCAGAGTCAAGATTATAGAGTGGTGCTGGAAAAGCACAGCAGGTCAGGCAGCACCCGAGGAGCAGGAAAATCGACATTTCGGTTCCTGATGAAGGGCTTTTGCATGAAACGTCGATTTTCCTGCTCCTCAGATGCTGCCTGACCTGCTGCGTGTTTCCAGCACCACTCTAATCTTGACTTTTTAAAGGTTGCCAGGTTTCCCACTTTGACTACTCTCTGAGGGCAGACCATTTCAGACCTTCAACCTTCTGGGTGAAAGGTTTTTTTCCAAAATGCCCTCTAAACATCCTGTCTTTCACCTAAGAAATGTGCCCCCTTGTTCCTGACTCTTTTACTAAGTGGAACAGCTGCTTTCTCTCTATCCTGTCCACCTCTCTCAGGATCTTATAGCCCCTCTATCAGGTCAACACGCCCCAC
Source organism: Hemiscyllium ocellatum (assembly GCF_020745735.1). Classification (NCBI taxonomy): domain Eukaryota; kingdom Metazoa; phylum Chordata; class Chondrichthyes; order Orectolobiformes; family Hemiscylliidae; genus Hemiscyllium; species Hemiscyllium ocellatum. The sequence goes on along the minus strand of NC_083407.1, from coordinate 10,456,455 downwards.
ACCACAACCTCCTCTGTTCGAGTGAAAACACCCTACGTCTATCCAGTCTCTCTTTGTCACTGAAATGCTGAGTCGTGGGCAATATCCCCACTGCACCCTCGCCAGTGCAATCACATCCTTCCTGTCACTGCTTTGGTTTGAGTAAATAGACTGAGTGAGGAAAAACTAATAGATTCAGATCAATGGATAATGCACTGGGAACTGGGTTCAAGTCCCACCATAGCAGGTGGTTAAAATTGAATTCAATGAAAATCTCCAATAAAGAACTGGCCTAATATTATCCATCGACAGAGATTTAATAGGGGCAATTTTTTTTACACAGAGAGTGGTTCATGTGTGGAATGAACTTCCTGAGGAAGTGGTGGATGTGGGTAAAATTACAATGTTTAAAAGACATTTGGATGGATACATGAGTAGGAAAGGTTTGGAGGGATATGGGCCAGGAGCAGGCAGGTGGGACTAGTTTGGTTTGGGATTATGGTCGGCATGGACTGGTTGGACCAAAGGGTCTGTTTCTACGCCAGATGATTCTATGACTCTATGTAACCATTGGTGATTGCCATAAACACCCCATTCAACTCACTAATGCCCTCTTTATGTCGTCTGCCCTGTATATGACTCCAGACCCCTCAAGGCTGGTTCCTAACTTTCCCCTGGGCAATTAGGGATGAATAATAGATGCTAACCTATGACAATGCCCACAACCCATGGAAACGTTATTTTAAACAACCACAAAGCTGATATTAATCATCATTAAACTCAATTCTGAGGAAGGGCCACTTGACCCAGAACGTTAACTCTGATTTCTCTCCACAGATGATGCCAGATCTGCTGAGCTTTTCCAGAAATTCAGTGTTCCTACCTGGTCTGGCCTGCAGACCCCCAGTAACGTGGTTAATTCTCAACCACCTTTTCCGGTCAGATCAAGGACAATTAGGGATGGAAAATAAATTGCTAGCAGCATTCACACCCTGGTAAAGGAATTTTTGTAAAGCTACCCCCCTGCACATTGAGCTGCTCCCTCAAGCTGTGGGATCCATTTGATTACAGTTTCACCGAATCTCTACAGTGTGGAAGCAGGCCATTTGTCCCATCATGTCCACACTGACTATGCCATGCTGACCCATCCTATCCCTGCACTTCCCTTGGCTAACACACCTAACCTACACACCGCTGAATGCAAAGGGCAATTTAGTCTGGCCAATCCATCTGAACTGCACACCTTTGGACTATGGGAGGAAACTGGAGCACCCGGAGGAAACCCACACAGACAGGGGGAAAATGTGCAAACTCCACACAGACAGTCACCCGAGGGTAGAATCAAACCAGGTTCCTGGCACTGTGAGGCAGCAGTGCTAACCACTGTGCCACCATGCCACTTCTGATTACCTTCTGAAGATGATTGTAATCAGGAAGATTCTATATTGGGTCAGATTGCTGGTTGGTCAGTGATGGCACAAATTATTCCCACAGGGCAATAATGCCAGGGCCAGATAAAGTGAGATGGATGAATAGTTTGATTCGCAGATGAGAAAGATTGATTCGTGCCATTTGCCTTTGTTGTTTCACTGTAAGACCACACAAAACAAAGAGTTATAAAAGGAAGCTCAGAAATGTTCTTTGGCTGCTGTGGTAACAGAGACCTTTAATCTTTGATGTTTTGAAAACAGCATTAAAACAGCTTGCCTCGAGCAATCATCTGTTTCGAAAGCTCAGGGCTTGTCAAAGTGCTCTCAGTATCTGGGATCATTGTGCGTTTTGCTCAGATTAAATGCTCAGTTTTACTAAGCGAAGAATAAAGATGAAGTATTTGAAATCTGAATAAAACAATTAGCAGTGGAAGTATATCGTTCTCAGTCCAAGAAATACTGAACCATTTTCATCTTGCTTTGGTCTGAACTTGCCTGATTTGTGTCTCCTCGCAGTAAAGCATGTTTTTATTATTCTTTGCGTTAAATCATTTTACCTGTCATAATCTTTAATTTGCAAGTCTGATCCTGATCGCTTGCAACTGAATCAAAGTTGTGGAATCACAGATGGCAAAAGGTTAGGTATGGATCGCCCTCTAGTGGATTGAATGGTTTCTCACGACAGGGGGTTGATGCATTCAGAACTGAGTCTGTGTCAAGTTTATTTTTATTCACACATTTAATATCATGCTCTGGGTGTTACTGGTCGTACTTGTTCGTTCTCTGTTGTCCTGGAAAGACACTGGTATAACCCAATGGCTCTTGAGGCCACGTCGGCGTCACACAAGAGACAAAAATTGAAATTGCTGGAAAAGCTCAGTAGGTCTGGCAGCAACTGTGGAGAGAAATCAAGAGTTAACATTTCGGATCCAGTGTCCTTCTCTCAGGACTTCCTCGGAGTCATGCATGCTGGTGTGGGATTCACAGTCAAAACATAGAATCCTTACTGTGCATAAAGAGGCCATTCTGCCCACACTGCCTCCTCCCCTGTTCCAAATAGCATCCCACCCACCCATCCCTGTGTCCCCTACATTTACTGTGGCTAATCCACCTAGACTGCAAACTACAGGCAATTTTTATGACAGCCGAACTACACATCATAGTAGGAAACCCGCACAGACAACAGGCAAATGCCACACAGTCACCTGAGGCTGGAATCAAACCTCAGACCCTGGGGCAGCAATGCTAACCCAGGGCGGCACGGTGGCACAGTGGTTAGCACTGCTGCCTCACAGCGCCAGCGACCTGGGTTCAATTCCCGCCTCAGGTGACTGACTGTGTGGAGTTTGCACATTCTCCCCGTGTCTGCGTGGGTTTCCTCCGGGTGCTCCGGTTTCCTCCCACAGTCACAAAGATGTGTGGATCAGGTGAATTGGCCATGCTAAATTGCCCGTAGTGTTAGGTAAGGGGTAAATGTAGGGGTATGGGTGGGTTGCGCTTCAGCGGGTCGGTGTGGACTTGTTGGGCCGAAGGGCCTGTTTCCATACTGTAAGTAATCTAATCTAATCTAACCACTGTGCTGCCTGATTGGAACCTATTGGGCTAGATATTATAAGGGTGCTGAGGTTTGTTCAACACACCATACCCCCACCTGGTTAAAACATCAATGGACTGCTCCTCCAGGAGAATAGCCACTGCTACACTGCCATGTATCAAATCACTTTGGAGGGCTGCTGACTAATCGGAGGTGCCACTGGGAGTGTGGTGGTGACTACTGATACTGCACCCCAGTGCTCCGATAGATGGACACTTTGTTTTGGGGGTGAGGGAGATGGGTAGGGGAGATAGGTGGGGGTTCCAATTCTCTGGTCCTGGATGACATTGAGCTTTTTGAGTGTTGTTACAATGGAAGGAAATCTGCCATCCTTACTTGTCTGGCCTATACCAACAGGGATAGGTTCTTTATCGCCATCAGGACAAATTACAGACACGAAAGGAGGGGGAGTGGCTCAGGGGGGACCAACACTAGCATGGTCTTCCCTTATAACTGTTGCCTCTGAGGTGACAGAAGCTACAGGTTTGGAAGATGTCACTAAGGGGGGGTGAGGGGGGAGGGGGGAGCGGGGAGGGGGTGGTGTTGGCGAGTTATTCTGGATGTTGATGTTGTGGTGGAGGGAGTGAGTGTTGGAGATAGTGGATAGGCACCTTTGTCCTGGATGGTGTCAACCTTCATGAGTGTTGTCGGAGCTGCACCCATCCAGGCTAGTGGGGAGTATTCCATCACACTCCTGACTTGTGCCTTGTAGATGGTGGACAGGCTTTGGGGAGTCAGGAGGTGAGTTACTCGCTGCAGGATTCCTAGCCTCTGACCAGCTGGAGGACTTAATGAGTGCATGTTGAAGGTGCCGGATGCACTGATGGTCAAACCAACCATGAGAATGCAGACTTTGAGAGATTCCAAAATTTAAGAGTGAAAGGGTGTTGGTTCCACATTTTAAGGCAACATGGAAATGGGAAATTCAGTGGAAGGAATGGGCAGGATATGCCAGAAATCCAAAAAGGCAGTGACAAATTTCTGTTACCGAAGAGGACTCAGGATAATTGAACTTAAAGAAAAATCTTGCATTTCCAAAGCATCTTTATGCTGTTAAAACACGCCCAAGCAGTTCAGAGGTAGAAAGGCAAAATGATGGAAATCTGAAACAGACACAGGCAACACTGGGGAAACTTAGCAACTCTGTTAGCGTCTACGGAGAACGAAACCGAGTTAATGTCTGCTCTGACTCTTCTACAGAACATTCTGGACTCAAAACGTTAACTCTGTTTCTCTGTCCACTGATGCTGCCAGACCTACTGAGTTTCTCCAGTGGTCAGTACATTTGTTCAGAGGGACTCACTCTGACACTTAAATTACCACTGAGAGAAAAAAGAAACAGGTGAGTTCAACAAAGGGTTTTGAATAAGAGCAGAGTGACGAGGATGTTTAGGAAGGATGTTCCATTGCTTAGGGCCGAGGTGGCTGAAGACACAACCACCAACAGTGGAATGGAAAACATGAAGGATATAAAAGAGTTGAAGGAATGTAGAGAATGTGTAGGGCTCGAGGGCTGGAGTTGGTTGCAGCTATAAGGGTGGGGAGAGATTGTGGAATGATTTGAACACGGGATCAGAATGTTTAAGTGAGATGTTACGGATCTGGGAGTCAGTGTGGGTCAGAGAGAGCACGGAAACTGATGGATGAAAGGGACCTGGTGCATCCCAGTATGTCCCAAAGCAGCTAGAGGAACAATCCCTGTTCTAAAGCAGGGAAACAAGATCCCAGAGACAGTCGTGAGACAAGGAAGACAGTTGATCTATGCTTTTATTGTTCGCATTTCAAAGTATAGTCTGACATGGGGGAATGGCATTTCTCCCATCCATCAAACAGTGCCATTGACTTTTTTGCTTCTGTACAAGAGGGCAGCGGAAGACGTGGCTTCAGTAGATGTGGACTTTCAAAAGGCTTTCAACACGTTTCCACACAAGAGCAAAATCAAAGCTCATAGTATCAGAGGTAATGTGATGACGTGGATAGAGAATTGGTTGGTAGACAGGAAGCAGAGAGTTGGAATAAACAAGACCCTTTCCAGAGTGACAGACAGAAAGAAGGGCTTATGCCCAAAACGTCGACTCTCCTGCTCCTCGGATGCTGCCTGACCTGCTGTGTTTTTCCAGCAACACTCTCTCGACTCTGACCTTCAGCATCTGCAGGGTTCACTTTCTCCTGCTTCACCTCAGTCTATCCCCCTACCTTTCTATTCCTTTGTTGTTCATGTTATCCCTTTCATTGTCTCTCTCTGTTGTTCATCTCAACTACCCCCTGTGCTGATGAAGTCGCTAGTGAAGCCACATTCTAAGAGATGTTTATCCTGAATGTATTCTTGATTTCCCATCTTCATTGCTTCTTTTCGTTTCCCCTCAGATATTCCCTTTGAAAGGAGGATACCTTAATTTCTGCCCTAGTCTTCACAATTTTCTTCATAGAGATCCTGCCACAAACAAGGACTTTTGGACATTACAAAGCTTCAACTGAAAATGATAGAACCTACAGGCAGCAACGTCCAAATGAGAGGTTTTATGTCAGGGCTGAAACATTTCCCTCTGCGACTGATTAGCTGCTATCATTCTGCATAGTTGTGCAGTAACTTTCCATTTCATCTCAGAAGTTTTACATTTCAGGCTAAATGCTCCTAACAATTCCATTCCAGTCCCAATCAACAATTTATAGGGAGCTTCCCATTAAGTCTGCTGAAAATGTGTTGCTGGTTAAAGCACAGCAGGTTAGGCAGCATCTCAGGAATAGTGAATTCGACATTTCGAGCATAAGCTGATGAAGGGCTTATGCTCGAAACGTTGAATTCCCTATTCCTGAGATGCTGCCCAACCTGCTGTGCTTTAACCAGCAACACATTTTCAGCTGTGATCTCCAGCATCTGCAGACCTCATTTTTTACTCTTCCCATTAAGTCTCCCTACCAATTGAAATTTTAGGTGGTTATTCTCTTACCTTTTAGTCAGAAGGCCATGACTTTAATCCCTAGTCTGGAGAATTCTGTATACAATCTTGGCCAACACTCCCAAGTGCAATACTGAGGGCCAGCTGCAGTCCTTCAGAGGAGATATTAAACTGAATCCCTGTCCACTCATCTCAAGCGAATGTAAGAGATCACTCGAGGCTTATTTCAAAGAGAAGGAGAGATGTCATTGGTGTCCTGCTCAATGTTCACCGCACAATGAACAACGGAAACAGATTACCTGGTCATCTGTGTCATTGTCATATGTGGAGGAGCCAGTGTTGGATTGGGTTGGACAAAGTCAGAAGTCATATGACACCAGATTATAATCCAACAGGTTTAAATGATCATTTTTGGAAGCTTCCTGTGCACATGTTGGTTGCAACAATTCCTACACTGCCACAGTGACTACTTCATTTGCTGTCAAGTTTGTTGTTGTCCCATGGAAGGCGCCACATAAATGAAGCTCTTTTCAAAGCTCTATGAGAGTTTGTCTTCATCTTTAAAGGTGGCCCGTGGTGACCAAGCCTTTTGTGCCTTCAACATTGAGTCTGAGAGCTAACTGCTTTGACAATGCAGCATACCCCCTGCAGTGAACAGGAAACATGTGCTTAAAACCGGGTGGCGTTTGATACACATTCACCTTCAATATTCACCTTCAGAAGGTTTTGGATTATTGGTGCTGGAAGAGCATAGCAATTCAGGCAGCATCTGAGCTGCTCCTCAACTAACTGTCGGAACAATTGTCTTGCAAATAAAACACACCAAATAAAAACCACCTGCTCACTCGAAGGGACTGAACTATTTAATTTCCCCTTCCTGACAATTCAGCAACTCAGATCTTCAGGTGGGAACATCCTGATCATTTTCAGGTGCTCTCATGTTTTCATATTGCCCTCCTACCTGTGGGATCCATCAGGTCTTCCTTATATTTAGGAATAGCTCCAGAGATGGTGAGCATTCACCTGGGAGAGACACAAGGAGCTGCCTCCTAAGAGAGAAGAATGTTGGGAGGTTACTGAAGAGAGTTGGTCAAAGCCACGAGATGTCATAATAGAAAAGATTGGGCAAAACCCTTCCTGTTGACAATGGGGTGAAGACACTGATTTAAAAAGAAGATTGCAAAGGCAACATGAGGAAAAACTCCTTCATGTAGCAAATCATTAGAATCTGGAATGGACTGTCTGAGAGTGTGGTGATGCAGTTTAACTTTTAATTCAGTCATGAGAGGCTGGCAACATTGGCAGATCCAATATTTATTGCCCTTTGAGAAGGCGGGGCTGAGCTGCCTTCTTGAACTGCTGTGGTCCATGCACTGTAGGTAGACCCACATATTCTTAAGGGAGGGAATTCCAGGATTCTGACCCTGTGACAGTGAAGGAACAGCAATTCATTTCCAAGTCAGGATGGTGAGTGGCTTGGAGGGGAATTTGCAGGGGTGGTGTTTCCATGTACCTGCTGCCCTTGTCCTTCTAGATGCAAGTGGCCATGAGTTTAGAAGATTATGTCTGAAGATCTTTGGTGAATTTATCATAGAGGGGGCACATTGCTGCTACTAAGTGATAGTGATCAAGGAAATGAATGTTGCAGATGAGAGATTCAGTCACACAGAAAGCAATCAGACACGTAAATAAAGGGAAAAGGTTTATGAGGCTGTGAGAAATGGCAGAGGTGTGGAATTAGCTGAGGAGGTTTTCACGGAGAGACAGCACAGACAAGAAAGGCCAAATGGCCTCCTTCTGTATTGTGACCAGTTAATGATTCAGTCACAGGCCAATTAAAGGGAAACAGTTTGCAATTGGCCTGAGGCTCATCAGCACAAGAACCGGGGGTGGTGTAAAACAAGGAACAGTGCTTTTACACAGCATGTGATAGTGAACAGGCACTGATCATCAAGATCAGTCCTCTGGTCCTACTGTGTCCCCATACTCTTTGATCCCTTTACGCTCAAGAACTATATCTAACAACTTCTTAAAAACGTTCGATGTTTTGTCCGATGGCAGAGAATTCCACAGGTTCCCCACTCTCTGGGTGAAGACATTTTTCCCCATCTCAGTCCGTAATGGTCTACCCAGTATCTGTGACCCCTGATTCTAAACTCCCTCTGTGCTTTAAGAGTCTTTGATCAGTGACTTAATCCGATCTGCTATAGCAACTTTCCTGTCGACCACTAGGAGGGGCACCAGAGCCACTCTTCCATTCAAGATCATCTTCTGTTGTTAAAGAAGTGTCTCATTGAGATGGAAAAGTTTGATTCAATCTTGTTCAGGCTGAGAAATTGAATATGTGAAGCGCAATGGAGCTGCTCCAGCGACTGAGATTTGGACGTAACTTTGGGAACATGCTGCTCCAGGACGTGGCAGAGTTCAGAACCTTCTCCCTGGGACCGAATTCCTCCAAGGACCCAGAATCCGAAGTGGGCATTGGGACCCAAGGGTGGCATTGTGCAAACCACAGGGGTTCCCAGTGGCCAACCAAATGGGTTGGTTGGGGCTGAGAGTCGGGTCAGCTTGGGAATTAGTTGGAAATTCCTGATGGGAATTCAGCAAGAAAGTGGATCATAGTCAACTGAACTTATGTTCATTCATACCCTGCGCTCCAATAGGAATGGATGAGATGTGAAAGGGGGTGGAGGATAAGGGGGAACAGACCCAAAACCCTACAATCAGTAACCTCCTTGGTTCACTCAATGCTTGTGAAATGGGGATGGGAGACGGTTTGGAGGATGTAGGTGCTGAGGCAGCCTCCCATCTTAACTCATTGTAAATTCTTGGCTAAACATCCATCCCTTCAAACATCCACCATGACACTCAATAGCAGCACTGTGTACTATCTACACAACGCACTGCGAAAATTCACCAAAAGTCCTAAAACAGTACCTTCCAAACACACAATCACTTCCACCTAGAAAGATAAGGGCAGCAAAATTTTGGGAACATCACCACCCGCAAGTCACTCACCATTCGTTCACTGACGCTGGGTCAAAACCCTGGACCCTGAGGACATTGTGGGTCTAGATACAGCACATGGACTGCAGCGGTTTAAGAAGGCAGCTCACCACCACCTTCTCAAAGGGCAACTAGGGATAGGTAATAAATGCTGACCCAGCTAACGATGTTCAGAGGGGGAAAAAAAGTGATTAGGTCATAGATCAATTTGTTCCAAAGGTTTGTTCCACTGTGGTTTGTTTTGTGATTGGCCTCCGAGTAATCCATCATTGATATTACAGGAGTAAAAAATGAGGTCTGCAGATGCTGGAGATCAGAGCTGAAAATGTGTTGCTGGTTAAAGCGCAGCAGATCAGGCAGCATCCAAGGAACAGGAAATTCGATGTTTCGGGCATAAGCCCTTCATCAGTTGATATTACAGGACACTAGGATACTCTCTGTAAATCAAGCCCTGCGATTCTAAGAGTTGTAACAAATGGTAGACTTTCAAAATCAAGATCAATAGAAAACATGCTCCAGATCTCTACACAAGACAAGAAATTAGTATTTATTACAAGTAATTAGGACATTGTTACAAGTAAATGCATAGAAACCATTGATACAAACTACAATCGAAAATTGGAATCCCCTTAAAAATTTCCTTAAATATACACACAGATACAAACAAATAGGGGAAATAGATTATTATTGAAAGTAGAAAACACTAAACAATCAGTTCTGTGGTCTTTGTTTCCTAATTCCGATGTTGAGACTATTGAGGCCCTTCGTGTTCAGATTACAACAGGATCTGGACCAGATGGGCCAATGGGCTGAGAAGTAGCAGATGGAGTTTAATTCAGATAAATGCGAGGTGTTGCATTTTGGGAAAGCAAATCTTAGCAGGACTTATACACTTAATGGTAAGGTCCTAGGGAGTGTTGCTGAACCAAGAGACCTTGGAGTTCAGGTTCGCAGCTCCTTGAAAGTGGAGTCGCAGGTAGATAGGATAGTGAAGAAGGCGTTTGGTATGCTTTCCTTTATTGGTCAGAGTATTGAGTACAGGAGTTGGGAGGTCATGTTGCGGCTGTACAGGACATTGGTCAGGCCACTGTTGGAATATTGTGTGCAATTCTGGGCTCCTTCCTATTGGTAAGATGTTGTGAAACTTGAAAGGGTTCAGAAAAGATTTACAAGGATGTTGCCAGGGTTGGAGGATCTGAGCTATAGGGAGAGGCTGAACAGGCTGGGGCTGTTTTCGCTGGAGCGTCGGAGGCTGAGGAGTGATCTTATGGTGGTTTACAAAATTATGAGGGGCATGGATAGGGTAAATAGGCAAAGTCTTTTCCCTGGGGTTTGGGGAGTCCAGGACTAGAGGGCATAGGTTTAGGGTGATAGGGGAAAGATATAAAAGAGACCTAAGGGACAACTTTTTCAGACTGAGGGTGGTACATGTATAGAATGAGCTGCCAAGGGAAGTGGTGGAGGCTGGTACAATTGCAACATTTGAGAGGCATTTGGATGGGTATATGAATAGGAAGGGTTTGGAGGGATATGGGCCGGATGCTGGCAGGTGGGACTAGATTCAGTTGGGATATCTGGTCGGCACAGACGGGTTGGACCAAAGGGTCTGTTTCCATGCTGTACATCTCTATAACTCTATGACTCTATGACGCTATGTCTTTCTCTGTAAGTTTCCGTTGACTTGTAAGAAGTATAAAGTCGCTGATTCATGTGGAAAATGACTGATTTACCAATTCAAAAGTTATAGGTTCATAGCAACCACTGGAGGAAAGGTAACTGGGGTTTCTTCAAGTTGACTTTTACTGCAGAGAACAGACATGAAAATAACTGAAAGCAACAAATGCTGGAGATCACCAATGGTCAGATAGTATCCATGGAGAGAGAGCAAGCTAACATTTTGGGTTTACATGACTCTTCATCAGAGCTGAAATGAAGTGTGGAGGGGACAGCGTTTATGCTGTAGTTTGTGTTGGGAGGGAGTGAGGGCAATGGGTGTAGGGTGCTGGTGGAGAAAGGATGCTGATAGTTCAGATTAAGTGATGGGAATGTGAGAACAGCAGAACATTGGTGTGTCTCCTGCCAGACTGGGAAGGACAGTAACTGGGATGGGGGGAGGGGAGAGAGAACATGATAACAAGCTAAAAGAGAGGGAAGAAATGTTCACAATCTGAAGATGTTGAGCTCAATATCAAGCTCCAGAGGCTTTAAAGTGCCCAGTCTGAAGATGCGATGTTGTTCCTTCAGTTTGTGCTGGGATTCACTGGAACACTGCAGCATGCTGAGAACAGACACATGGGGCACGCGATCAGACGTTGTGTTGAAATGACTGGCTTTGTAAAGATTGGGGTCCTGCTTGTGCACAGTCGGAGGTGTCCCCCAAAGTGGTCACCCAGTCTGTGTTTGGTTTCTCCAATGTAGAGCAGGCCACATTGGGTGCAGTGAGTACAATCCACAAGATTGGGAGGAGGTACAGGTGAAATGCTGCTTCACCTGGAAAGCCTGCTTAGGCCCTTGGATGGTGAACAGGGAGGGGGGGAAGGAGCAGGAGTTGCACCTTCTGCAGTTACATGGGAAGGTGCCGTGGGGAGGGAGGGTGGAGTTGGTGGTTGCAGAATGGACTAGGCTGTCCAGGAGGGAACAATCCCTGTGAAATGCAGACAGGGGGAGTGAGAGGAAGATGTGTTTGGTGATAGCGTTCAGCTGGAATTGTCTGAAATGGTGAAGGATGGTCCTTTGACGATGGAGGCTGTTGGGATGAAAAGTGAGGACAAAGAACTGTCGATGCTTGAGATCAGAAATATACAAAATCAGAAAATAGTGGAGAAACTCAGTCGGTCTAGAGGTATCAGTAAAGAGAGAAAGCAGAGCTAATATTTCAAGTCCATAACCCTTCTTCAGAACAGCAATTTCTAGTTTGTTTCTGCTTGTACAGATTGTCCTGTTCACTGACCTGTGAATCACTCTCACTTATGACTTCGCCCCCTGCTGTTCCTCATCTCCAGCTAAACCAACCCTCCATCCTGATCTCTTGAACCATGGTCATCGGTAACTACTGCACTAATTCCACCTTTGATCTGGAATTATACATATTGCTTTTACCTAGTTTCCTAGCCTCCTTGAATGTCACATCCCCCTGCATATTCAGAACTAAAGTTCATCAGCTCATATTTACCAGAGCTCAATTCCAACCTAATTCTCCCACCTTCTCCCTTTAACCCTTGATCCCCTTATGAATCAAGACCCTAGCTATCTGTCTTAATGACATTCAATGACTTGGTCTCCACAGCCCTGTGTGACAATTGGTTTCACAGATTCATCACCCTATGGCTGAAGATATTCCAATCCTAGGTCATCCCTTCACTCTGAGGCTGTGCCCTCATCTCCAGTCTCTCCTATTAGTGTAAAAACCTTCTCCACATTCACTCTATCTAGGCCTCTGAGTATTCTGTAAGTTTCAATCAGATCCCCTTTATCCTTCTGCAGTTCATTGGGAGCCAGAGTCCTCAACCACTCCTCCTCAAGTTCTTCATTGTCTTACAGACCTCCTCCGGATCCCATCCAATATCAGCACATCAGATATGGGGACCTAAATAAGGTGCTCACAATATTCCATATACAGCCTCAGCAGTTCATCCCTGCTCTTGTATTCTAGCCCTCTTGAAATGAATGCTATCACTGCATTTGCCTTCCTAAATGCCAACTGACCAGTATGTTAAGCTTAAAACAGCTAGGACTCCCAAGTCTCTTTGTGCTTCAGATTTCCAAAACCTTTCCTCATTAAAAAGAAGTATACACCTCTATTCTTCCTATCAAAGCTCATGACCTTCCACTTTCCCATATTATATTCCATCTGCCAATCTTTTGCCCACTCTCCCAGCCTGTCCACATCCTTCTGCAACCTCACCACTTCCTCAACACTATCTGTCCCTCCACCTATCTTTGTGTCACCTGCTAATTCAGCCACTTGTCCAGATCATTAATGCATAATATGAATAGTTGTGTTCCCAACACAGGGCACTGTGAAACTCCAGTCACCAGCTGCCATCCTGAAAAAGACCCGTTTATTCTGACTCTCTACCTTCTGCCAGTCAGCCAACCCTCTATCAATGCCAATACCTTGTCCCTAACACCATGGGCACTTATTTAGCAGCCTCCAATGCCGTACGTTGTCAAAGGCCCTCTAGAAATCCAAATAGATCACGTCCACTGGCTCCTATTTGTCCAACTTGCTCAAAGAAGACTAACAGATTTGTTAGATATAACCTCCCCTTGACAAAACTGTGTTGACTGAGCCCTATACTACAAAGCACTCCCAAGTACTCTGCAATCTCCTCCTTAATAATACACTCTAAAATCTTACCAGTGACAGAGGTCAGACTGACTGTCCTAAAATTTCCTGTCTTCTGCCTCCTTCCCTTCTGAAGCTAGGGTGTTACATTAGCTATTTTCCAATCTTCACCTGACTCCAGTGATTCCTGAAAGATCCCCACCAATACTTCTACAATCCCCTCAGCTATCTCGTTCAGAACTCAGGGGTGTAGTCTATACAGTCCGAGTGATTTATCCACCTTCAGACCTTTCAGCTTTCCCCGTACTCCCTCCTTAGTGATGGCCACTATACTCACCTCTGCCCTGAGTCTCCTGAAGTTCTGGTTTGCAGCTGCTGTCTTCCATTGTGAAAACCGATGCAAAGTAGCTATTCAGTTCCTCCATCATTTTGTTGGTCCTCATTACTCCTTCTCCAGCCTCATTTTCCAGTGGCCCCATGTCCCACTCTTACCTTTTATATATTCTTTCAATCTTCTCTTCTATTACTAGCTAGTTTACTTCATATTTTTATCTCCTCCCCTTCTTATAGCTTTTACATCTCTGCTGGTTTTTAAAGACTTCCCAATCCTCTGGCTTCCCACTAATCTTCACCACATTGTATGTTTTAATTTTGCTTTCTGCTGTCCCTGGCTTCCCTTACCAGCCACGGTTCCCTCGTCCTCCCCTTAGTATGTTTCTTCTTCCTTGGGATGAATTTCTGCAGTGCTTTCCGGGTTACCCTCAGAAATTCCTGCCATTACTGCTCCACCATCTTCCCTGCTAGGCTCCCCTTCCAATCAACTCTGGCCAGCTCCTCCCTTATGTCTTTGTTGTTACCTCTACTCAATTGTAATACCGTTACATCTGATTCAATCTTCTTCCTCTCAAACAGTAGGGTGTATTCAATCATATTATGATCAATGCCCCCTAGGGGATCCTTCACCTTAAGCTCCCTAACCAAGTCTGCCTCATTACACATCCCCAAATCCAGAATTGCTTATTCCCGAGTGGGCTCTCCCACAAGCTGCTCCAAAGAAACATCTCGGAAACATTCCTTTTCTTGAGATCTGCTACCAACCTGATTTTCCCAGTCCGCCTGCACGTTAAAGTCCCCCATGTTTATTGTAAGAGAGACTTTCGTGCATGTCTATTTGATCTCCTGGTTTACTTCCTGCCCCACACCCTAACTATTACAAGGGGGAGCTGTAAACAATTCTCATCAAGTCCTTTTCTCCTTTGTGGTCAGTCAATTCAACCCATGCAGATTCCATGCCTTCTGACTCTATATCACATTTTGTTGCTGATTTAATTTCATTTCTTCCTGCTGAGGTGTCCCTCTCTCCCCATCTTTCAAGAGGACAGCCATTCTTGGATATTTAGTTCACAGCCCTGATCAGCCTGTAGCCACGTCTCTTGATGCCTACAACATATACCCAAAGAGATACCCTGTTCTTCCTCCCCATTCAGATGCATCCCCTTTTGCTGATTTTGCCTCTCCTTACTCTTCTTGCTAAAACCAATCTTTTCACACTTACATACTTGATACAGCATCTGCCATATGTCCTTTCCTACCACCAGTCCACGTCTTTATAACCAGAAGACCATAAAACATAGGAACAGAAGCAAGCCATTCAGCCCATTGAATCTGTACTGCTATTCAATGAGATCATGGCCAATGTGATAATCATCAACTGCACTTCCCTGTCCTTTCTCCCATAATTTTTGGTACCCTCATTGATTAAAAATCTGTCCATCTCAGCCTTGAACATACTTAATGACCAAGCCTTGACAGCCCTCTGTGATAAAGAATTCCGCGGATTTACTACCTTCCGAGAGAAGAAATCATCTCTCCCTCAAATCTTTGACCCCTTACTCTGAGATGATGCCCTTTGGTCCTAGATTCTCCCATAAAAGACCTCATTACAACCTTAGTACAAACATGGACAAAAGAGCTGAATTCCAGAGATGAGGTGAGAGTGACAGCCTTGACATTAAGGCTTCATCTGAGTGACTGGCATCAAGGTGCCCTGTCAAAACTGGAATCAGTTGGTGTCAGGGGGCAAACTCCCTGAGTTGGAGTCATATGTGATGCATTGGAAGTTGATTGTGAAGGTTGGAGGTCAGTCATCTCAGCTCCAGGATGTCTCTTCAGGAGCTCCTCAGGATAGTGTCCTAGACCCAACCATCTTCAGCTGCTTCATCAATGACCTTCCCTCCATCATAAGGTCAGAAGTGGGGATGTTCGCTGGTGATTGCATAATGTTTAGCACCAATTACACCTCCTCAAATACTGAAGCAGTCCGTGTTCAAATGCAACAAGATCTGGACAATATCCAGGCTTGGGCTGACAAGTGGCAAATAACATTTGTGCCACACAAATCCAGGCTATGACCATCAGCAGTAATAGACAATCTCAGCACCACCCCTTGGCATTCAACAGTGTTGCTATCACTGATTCCCTGACTATCAGTATCCTGGGGGTTATCATTGACCAGAAACTCAACTGGACTAACCACATAAACACAAAGGCCACAAGAGCAGGCCGGATACTAGGAATATTGTAGTGAGTAACCCACCTCCTGACTCCCCAAAGCCTGTCCACTATCTACACGGCACAAGTCAAGAGTGTGATGGAATACTTCCCATTTGCCTGGACGGGTGCAGCTCCAACAACACTCAAGAAACTTGACACCATCCAGGACAGAGCAGCCGCTTGATTGGCACCACATCCACAGGCATTCACTCCCAAGTTCAGTCACAATAATGTGCACTATATTGAAGATGCACTGCAGAAATTCACCAAAGATCCTCAGACACCACCTTCTAAGCCCACAACCACTTCTATCTAGAAGGACGGGGGCAACAGATAGAGGGGAACACTACCCCCTGCACATTCCCTTCCAGGCCGCTTAGCATCCTAACTTGGAAATATATCACCTTTCCTTCAGAGTCATTGGGTCAAAATCCTGGCATTCTCTCCCTTAAGGACATTGGGGGTCAACCCACAGCAGATAGGCTGCAGCGTTCAAGAAGGCAGTTCAGCCCCACCTTCTCAAGGGGCAACTAGGGTCAGGTAGTAAATGCTGGGCCCAGCCAGAATGTCAACGTCCCACAAATGGGTTAAAAAAAAGCGAAACTGCATCTACCCTGTCCAGCTGTTTTAGCATCTCATGCGTTTCAGTAAGTCACCTCTCATCCTACAGGCCCAACCTACTCAATCTTTCCTCATAAGACAGTCCGTCTAAACCTGGGATCCACGCAGTGAGCTTCCTCTGAACTGCCTCCAATAGCAGCATAACCTTCCACAGATTAGCGACCCAAAACTGTTCATAGTATTCCAGCTGTGGGCTGACTTGTGCCTTGTACAGTTTTGGCAAAACTTCCCTCATTCGTCTTGGTGTTTATATCGAATAATAAGACTTCAGCAGTCTGAGTAATGATGTGATGACAATATCAGGGTCATGTAATTATGTAGAATGCACTGGGAATGCTCTTGAAGAGAATGTATGCATCTATAAAGCTGTCACTAAAGAGTACTTGGAGAAAGCCCCTTGGATTCCAGCAACAGAACCTCATGAGACTAAATAATATCAAACCCCCCCACTTGTAACAAAACAATCACTGTCTTCTGGGTTTTGCATTTAGATTTTCAGATTTCCTCTCCGTGCCCCGCTCAAGGTCATCAAGCCTGTTATATGGTGCACGATCACTGATTGGGCAACAGTCCAGGCCGTGATGAGATTAATCCAGGCTGCCCCGCTCTGAGGAAAGGGTCGTGGGCCTTTGTAGCATCATCCAACCTCGGGTAGTCTTCAGCAGATTTCAGCACTGTATTCCAGGACTCATCAGAGCGTTGGGATGGATTTTCAAAGAAATGTCACACCCATGACCATTTCTGATCAGAGATTCTGGTCATGCTGTTGTGATAATCCACAAAATGGTACTCCACGCTGACACTGTCTGGGACAGACTAACCACATTCCCCTTTACCCGATCTTCCGAGATTGAAAGATTCTTCACAGCCACTGTGACAGATGCTGGCAAATGGTAAACATGGACATGAAGTGTGGTGTTTGGTAGCTTGGACGGTATGGAGCATGGTGCCAGGTAGACTTGGTGCCATGTGTGTATAGTGCCAGGTGGATAAAGTGCCATATCAGTATAGTGCCATGTGGATAGGGTGCCAAGTGGGTATAGTTCTAGGCAGAGTGCCAAATGGATATAGTGCCAGGCAGCATACCAGGTGGGTACAGTGCCAGGTAGATAGATTGCCAGGTGGATATAGTACCAGACAGCATGCCAAGTTGCAACAGTGCCAGGAAGATAGACTGCCAGGTGGGTACAGTGCTAGATAGATAGGGTGCTAGGAGGGTAGAGTCCTGGGGTACCAGGGAGATAGGCTATCATTTAGACAAGGTGCCAGGTAAGTAGGGTGGCAGCAAAGGACAGAGTATGGCACCAGGGTTTAGAATACCAGATGAAAAGGATAAGTACAGTACCAACTGTACAAGTTGGGTAGGGGATAAGTTTTCAGATCCGTCTGATACAAAGTGGGAAGAGGATAGGGTACCTAATGGCAAGGGGGCCAGACAAGTGATGTAGTGTTTAGTGTAATTAGGTGGGATGGGAGAAACCAGGTCTGATGGGGGGTGGACAAGGGCAAGGAAAGTAGGTGTCCTCTCAGGCAGCAGGAGGGCACGTGTGGGGGGTTGGGCTGGGTCTGATGGCAGGCTGATGGAGAGGGTTCAGGAGCATTCTGACAGGGTTGTGGGACTCGTGGGACATAGGTCTCTCCGGCTGGGCCCAGCATTTATCACCTGTCCCTAGTTGCCCTCGAGAAGGTGGGGGTGAGCTGTCTTCTTGAACTGCGACAGTTCACTTGCTGTGGGTAGACCCACAATGCCATTAGGGGGGGAATTCCAGGATGTTGACCCAGCAATAATGAAGGAACGGCAATATATTTCCAAATCAGGATGGTATCCACTGCCCTTGTCATTCTAGATGGAAATGGTCATGGGTTTGGAAAGTGCTGTCTTTGTATCATTGGTGAATTTCTGCAGCGTTCTGCAACTGAGCGTCGATGGTGGAGGGAGTGGATGTTTGTGTATGCAGTGCCAATCAAACGGCTGCTTTGTCCTGGATGGTGTCAAACGTTTTGAGTGTTGTTGGAGCTGCACCCACCTCGGCAAGTGGGAAGTATTCCATCACGCTCCTGACTTGTGTCTTGTAGATGATGAACGGGCTCTGGAGAGTCAGGAGGTGAGTTACTCACGGAAGTATTCTTAACCTCTGACCTACTCTTGTAGCCATTGTTTTAATGTGGTGAGTCCAGTTTAGTTTCTGGTCAGTGATAACCCCCAGGATATTGATAGTGATGGTTACGCCATTGAATGTTAAGGGATAGTGGTTAGATTGTCTTTTTCAGGAGATGGTACTTGCTTGGCATTTGTGAGGCGCTAATGTTACTTTCCACTTGTCAGCCCAAGCCTGACTATTGTCCAGGTCTTGTAGATCAATGTGGAATCATCAGAGAACATTCCCACTTCTTCGCTTATGGAGGGAAGGTCATTGATGATGCAGCTGAAGATGGAGCTGGCGACACTCCCTTGAGGAACTCCTGTAGAGATGCCCAGGAGCTGAGATGACGGACCTCCAACAACCACAGCCATCTTCCTATGTGCCAGGTATAACTCTAAAGAGCTTTTCCTTTGATTCTCATTGATTCCAGTTTTACTCAGGCATCTTGATGGTTGAATGCAGCCTTGATATCAAGAGCAGTCACTCTCCTCCTAACCTCTGGAATTCAGCTCTTCTGTTCATGTTTGAACCAAGGCTGTAATGAGGTCAGGAGCTGAGTGGCCCTAGCGCAACCCAAGCTGGGTATCACTGAGCAGGTTATTGCTGAGCAAGTAACTAAAGTGAATGCTGCTTCTTTGGAGAATGAGACTGGGGTGTTAATAATGGAGAATACAGAAATGGCAGAGTCACTTAATCAACATTTTCCCCCAATTATCATGGTGGAGAACAGATTAGAATTCCTACAGTGTTAAA
This sequence comes from Hemiscyllium ocellatum, assembly GCF_020745735.1. Lineage (NCBI taxonomy): Eukaryota > Metazoa > Chordata > Chondrichthyes > Orectolobiformes > Hemiscylliidae > Hemiscyllium > Hemiscyllium ocellatum. The sequence continues at coordinate 10,437,187 of NC_083407.1, read as the reverse complement.
ACAGGCCCTTCAGCCCAACAAGTCCACACTGACCCTCCAAAGAGCCTAATCACATCCAGACCCATTTCCCCTATCCTATATTTATCCCTGACTAATGCACTTAATCTACACATCCCTGAACACCATGAGCAATTTAGCCTGGTCAATTCACCTAACCTGTACGTCTTTGGATTGTGGGAGGAAACGAGAGCAGCCGGAGGCACCCACATAGACATGGGGAGAATATGTAAACTTCAGACAGACAATCACCCAAGGCTGGAATCGAACCCAGGTCCCTAATGCCATGAGGCAGCAGGGCTAACCACTGAGCCACTACACCACCTGACTACTGTCATCCCAGTAGTAATAGGTTGTGCAGAGATTATTGAAAGTGAAGAATGTAGAATAATTATCATTACCAGGGAAAAAAATACTGAGCAAACTAATGGGATTGAAGGTAGACATGTATCCAGGGCTAGATGGGCTACAACCCAGGGTCATAAAGGAAGTGGTAGTAGACATAGTGAAGCCATTGGTTATAATATTCCCTGGATGTGGGAAAGGCACCAGTGAATTGGATAATGCCATTATAACTCTCCTGTTTAAAATGGGAGGGAAGCAGAAAATAGGAAACTATAGACCAGTTATTTTAACAAATGTCATTGGGAAATTGTTGGAATCCATAGTTAAGGAAGTAATAACAGGACATTTGGAAAGCCAAAATGCGATCGATCAGAGTCAGCCTGGTTTTGCTAATGCTCTTTGGGATGGTTTTAACTAAAGCAACAGGGGGATGGGAACTTGAATTGCATCTCTGTTGTACAGAAAGTTGAGAGTAGTGAGGTCAGGAATAAGTTTCAAGGTTGCAAGAGTTCACTGGCAAGCAGGAAGGTGATTTGAAGTGTGTCTACTTCAATGCCAAGAGCATCCAGAATAAGGTGGGTACCTGGGATTTTGATGTTGTGGCCATTTTGGAGATATGGTTGGAGCGGGGACAGGAATGGTTGTTGCAGGTTCTGGGGTTTAGATGCTTCAGTAAGAACAGAGAAGACGGTAAAAGAGGGGGAGGTGCGGCATTGTTAGTCAAGGACAGTGACAGACAGTACATGTGATGAGGACTCATCTACTGAGGTAGTATGGGCTGAGGTTAGAAACAGGAAAGGAGAGGTCTTCCTGTTGGGAGTTTTCTATAGGCCTCCAAATAATTCCAGAGATGTAGAGGAAAGGATAGTAAAGATAGTTCTGGATAGGAGCAAGAATAACAGGGTAGTTGTCATGGGGGACTTTAATTATCCAAATATTGAATGGAAATACTATAGTTCAGGTACTTAAGATGAGTCAGTTTTTGTCCAATGTGCGCTGGAGGCTTTCCTGACACAGTATATAGATAGGCCAACAAGGGACGAAACCACATTGGATTTGATACTGGGTAATGAGCCTGGCCAGGTGTTAGATTTGGCGGTAAGGGAGCACTTTGGTGGTAGTGACCACAATTTGGTCACTACCCCTTCCCATTTATCTCTCCACCCTGGAGGCTCCCTGCCTTCATTCCAGATGAAGGGCTTTTGCCCAAAATGTCGATTTTCATGTTCCTCGGATGCTGCCTGACCTGCTGTGCTTTTCCAGCAACACTCTAATCTAGACGCTGGTTTCCAGCATTTGCAGTCCTCACTTTTACCTAGTTGATTTTAACCTTACTGCGAATCCTCTTGCAAGGATGTCTACCTTGAAGAAGTTCTCCTCCTCTCTCCACAAGAATCTCAGGGATTCTCTCTCTCACTGCAACCCCTAGGTCATTTCCTCTGCCCTGAAGCTCTTCAACCACATCCTGAAACAGACTCGCTACCACAGCCACATCTGCTTCCTCAGTGCTTGCCTCCACAGCCAACTGATCTCACATGGACTCCAGACTACAGTTAAACCAGCACAGTTTGGATCCGAACAGGACAACCAGTATAGATTACAGATTCAAAACCACCAGCAACAGTTCTCCTTCAGACTCCTCTGCTCCACACTCACAGCCATGCGCCGGAACCTAACCTCTCTACAGTCAGCTATGCCTCACTCACTGAGTGAGGGCCACACTCTCTCAGAACTGCAAAGGACCCCTCCTGTACTATATCCTAAGAAGAATTCATACTCTCAACAAACAGTATTTCAACACCATTACAAACATCAAAACTGTAAGTACAACAAACTTTTACATACCCACCTCCATAACCAGCACTCCTCAAACATTCCAGAAGGTTCCCTCAGCCTCCAGAACAACTCGGCCGCCATTAGTTATGAGGCTGGTACAGCTACCACCCCTATGGTGATTGATGACGTCACTTCTGCCCCCATCATGACCGCTTCCACAGGTACTTCCACCCCTCGCGGTTTCACATTCACCATTCGTGACATCACTTCCGCCCCTCACGTCATTGCTGACGTCACACACTCAGCAACTACCGCCCCGTCTACTGCGTGTTCGCCACCACTTCCGCCCCCATCAGCACCACTCACCTGCATTCAGCTGACACACCCCCCACAGATCCCACTGTCATTATCCCCACCCCTCACACCCTGAGGGGAACATCACCCCTGCCCATGAGTCCATCCCCCTTCCCCCCACTACCACACCATTCCAGTTACAGGCTCCGCCCCCACTCCCAGCTTCATACCTACACCAGGTCCTAGCTCCAAGCCCTGCCAAGATTTCACCATCACCCCCGACCTCTCCCTCACTGAGGACAAACGATCAGTCCTCAGCAAAGGCCTTACATTTATCCCCTCCGTCCACGCATCAATGAATTTAATACACGCCGTGACGTCGAACACTTCTTCCGCCGCCTCCGCCTCCAAGCTTACTTTCACAATCAGGCTCCCGCCCACTTTCCAAGGACCCCTTCACTCACCTTCAACACACTTCATCCACCTGGACACACCGCCCTGGCCTATTACTTGCCCTCGACCTCTTCATTTCCAACTGCCGCCGATACATTAACTGCCTGTACCTGTCTACCCCCCTCCCCCACTCCAACCTCTCACCCTCACAACGCGAAGCCCTCCACTCCCTCCGCTCCAATCCCAACCTCACCATCAAGCCAGTGGATAAAGGGGGTGCAGTGGTAGTCTGGCGCACTGACCTCTACACCGCTGAAGCCAGGTGCCAACTCGAAGACACCTCCTCCTACCGCCCCCTCGAACATGACTCCACCCCCCCATCATCAAATCATCATCCCCCAGACAATACACAATCTCATCACCTCAGGAGATCTCCCTACTCCCCCTCCCATTCTGCCAAGGACATGCAGGTCCTGGGCCTCCTCCACCACTCCCTCATGATTGGGGTGGAGAGATAAATGGGAGGGGTGTGGGACTGGGGAGAAAGTAGCCAAGACTACAATAGGTGGATGGAGGTGGGGATGAAGGTGATAGGTCACAGAGGAGGGTGGAGCGGATAGGTGGGAAGGGAGGTTGGCAGGTAGGACAGGTCATGGGGACAGTGCTGAGCTGGAAGGTTGGAGCTGGGGTAAGGTGGGGGAAGGGGAAATGGGGAAACTGGTGAAGTCCACATTGATGCCCTGGGGTTGAAGTGTTCCGAGGCGGAAGATGAGGCGTTCTTCCTCCATACATCGGGTGGTGAGGGAGAGGCGGTAGAGGAGGCCCAGGACCTCCATGTCCTTGGCAGAGTGGGAGGGGGAGTTGAAATGTTGGGCCACAGGGCGGTGGGGTTGATTGGTGCGGGTGTCCCAGAGATGTTCCCTAAAGCGCTCTGCTAGGAGGCGTCCAGTCTCCTCAGTGTCGAAGAGACCGCATCAGGGTCAATGGATGCAATAAATGATATTGGTGGATGTGCAGGTGAAACTTTGAAGAATGTGGAAAGCTCCTTTGGGGCCTTGGATGGAGGTGAGGGACGAGGTCTGGGCGCAGGTTTTGCAATTCATGCAATGGCAGAGGAAGGTGCCAGGAGGAGAGGGTGGGTTGTTGGGGGGCGTGGACCTGACCAGGTAGTCACGAAGGGAATGGTCTTTGCGGAAGGCAGATAGGGGCGGGGAGGGAAATATATCTCTGGTGGTGGGGTCCGTTTGGAGATGACAGAAATGTCGGTGGATGATGCAGTTTATGCAGAGGTTGGTAGGTATCAATATGGACTTCACCAGTATCCTCACTATTGATAATGTTCCCCACAGTGGACTATTGCAGAAAATACGGAGGCATGGGATAGAGGGTGATTTAGTCGGTTTGAATCAGAAATTGGCTAGCTGAAAGAAGACAGAGGGCAGTGGTTGATGGGAAATGTTCATCCTGGAGTTCAGTTACTAGTGGTGTACCACAGGATCTGTTTTGGGGGCACTGCTGTTCGTCATTTTTATAAATGATCTAGAGGAGGATGTAGAAGGATGGGTTGGTAAATTTACGGATTGCACTAAGGTCGGTGGAGTTATGGATAGTGTTGAAGGATATTGCAGATTACAGAGGAATATGGGATTAGCTGCAGAGCTGGGCTGAGAACTGACAAATGGAGTTTAATGTGGAAAAGTGTGAGATAATTCACTTTGGAAGGAGTAACAGGAATACAGAGTATGGGTTAATGGTAAGATTCTTAGTAGTGTAGATGAGCAGAGATCTCAGTGTCCATGTACATAGATCCCTGTAAGTTGCCACCCAAAGTTGATAAGGTTGTTAAGAAGGTGTATAGTGTGTTAGCTTTTATTGGTAGAGGACTGAGTTTCAGAGCCATGAGGTCATGCTGCAGCTGTACAAAACTCTGGTGCAGCCACACTTGGAGTATTTGCGTACAGTTCTGGTCACCGCATTATAGGATGGATGTAGAAACATTGGAAAGGGTGCAGAGGAGATTTACCAGGATGTTGCCTGGTATGGAGGGAAGGTCTTATGAGAAAAGGCTGAAGGATTTGAGGCCAGCACGAGGGGACATAGCTTTAAATCGAAGGGTGAAAGATATAGGACAGATGTCAGAGGTAGTTTCTTTACTCAGAGAATCTCAGGGGCATGGAATACCTTGCCTGCAACAGTAGTAGACTCGCCAAATTTAAGGACATTTAAATGATCATTGGATAAATGTATGAATGATATTGGAATAGTGTAGGTTAGATGGACTTCAGATTGGTTTCACAGGTAGACACAACATCAAGGGCCGAAAGGCCTATACTGCACTGTAATGTTCTATGTTCTAAGAGGGGATCCTATATATCGTATATCTGAACATCCAGAAGGCATTCGATGAGGTGGTACACTAAAGGTTAATACACAAGGTAAGATGATATGGGGTTAGTGGTAATTTATTAGCTTGGATACAGGATTAGTTAGCCAACAGAAAGCAGAGGATCAGGATAAATGGGTCTGTTTCTAGTTGGCAAACCATAACTAGTAGAGTAGTTCCTTGGCCCTCAAATTTTTAATAACTTGGATGCAGAGATAGAATACAACAGTGGGATTCAATTCCCACACTGGCTGAGGTTACCATGAAGAATTCTTCTTTATCTCCCCCTTTAATTGAGGTATAGTGACCCTCAGGTTAAACAAACAGCAAACATCACTCTCTTGCTCTCTCCCTTAATGAGACAGTAGCCCGGTAGTCTGGTGAGATAATGGAGATTTTACCTTTATCTTTTTTTAAAAAATGTACAAATTTGTAGATGACACGAAGACAGGTGAGTAAGTAAGTTTCAATGTGGAAGTATGAAACCTATAAGTGGATATGGGTTGGTTTGGTGAATGCACCAAAATCTGGCAGATGAAGTATAAAGTGGATAAATGTGAGATTATCTATTTAAGTCAGAGGAATAGAAAGGAAATTATTGAAATGGAGAGAAATGTCAGAGTGCATAATGATGTGGATGTTCTCATGCATGGATCACAGAAGCCTAGTATACAAGTTCAGCGGGTAATAAGGACGGCAAATGGAATTTTAACATTTATTGCTAAAGGTTTGGTGTATTAAAGTCGGGAAGTGTTGCTGCAACTATACAAAGCATTAGTGAGATTACATCTGGAGTATTGCTTACAATTTTGGTCTCTTTATGGATGTAGGTTTGCTCACTGAGCTGGAAGATTTGTTTTCAGATGTTTCATCACCATACTAGGTAACATCTTCAGTGAGCCTCCAAATGAAGCACTGGTGGCATAGCCCGCTTTCTCTTTATATGTTTGAGTTTCCTGTGGTTGGTGATGTAATTTCCTGTGGTGACAGCATTTTCTATAGCGATGTCATTTCCTGTTCTTTTTCTCAGGGGGTCATAAATGGGATCCAAGTCAATGTATTGTTGATAGAGTTCCAGTTGGAATGCCATGCCTCTAGGAATTCTTGTGCATGTCTCTGTTTGGCTTGTCCTCGGATGGATGTGTTGTCCCAGTCGAAGTGGTGTCCTTCCTCATCCATATGTGAGGATACTAGTGAGAGAGGGACATGTCTTTTTGTGGCTAGTTGACTACAAAACACTTTGCAAGAACTTACATTGGACAAACAGGCAGAAAACTAGCCACCAGGATACATGAACATCAACCAGCCACAAAACGACATCACTAGTATCCTCACCTATGAATGAGGAAGGACACCACTTTGACTGGGACAAGACATCCATCCTAGGACAAGCCAAACAGAGACACGCACAAGAATTTCTAGAAGCCTGGCATTCCAACCAGAACTCTATCAACAAACACATTGGCTTGGATCCCATTTACCACCTCCAGAGAAAAAGAACAGGAAATGACATCATCAACCACAGGAAACTCAAACATATAACTTGAAAGCGGGCTAAACCACCAGTGCTTCATTCAGAGGCTCACTAATGATGTTACCTAGTATGGTGACAAAACATCTGAAAACGAACCTTCCAGCTCAGTGAGCAAACCTACATCCAGAACCTCAAACTGAGCTACAAATCTTCTCAAAACTTGCTTTGGTCTCCTTATTTGAGGAGGGATGTGGTTACATTGGAGGCAGCTCCAAGGAGGTTCACTACATTGATTCCAGAGATGAGGGGTTTGTCTTATGAAGAGGGATTGAGCAGTTTCAGAGGCAATCTAATTGAAGCATATGATGATAGAGGGGATTAACAAAGTGGATGTAGACAGCATGATTCTCCTTATGGGCAGTCTAGAACAAGAGGTCATAGTTTTAAGATAAATGGTAGCAGATTTAAAACAGAAATGAGGAGAAATTACTTGTCTTAAAGAGCCATGAATCTGTGGAATTTACTACCCTAGAGCGCAGTAGATGCTGAGACATTGAGTCAATTTAAGGAGAAGATAGACAGGTTTTTAATGAGTTATGGATTGAAGGGTTATGAGGAGTGGGCAGGAAAGTGGAGCTGGGCCATTGTGAGATCTGCCATAATTGCGTGGGCGGCACGGTGGCACAGTGGTTAGCACTGCTGCCTCACAGCACCTGCGACCCGGGTTCAATTCCCGCCTCAGGCAACTGACTGTGTGGAGTTTGCACGTTCTCCCTGTGTCTGCGTGGGTTTCCTCCGGGTGCTCCGGTTTCCTCCCACAGTCCAAAGATGTGTGGGTCAGGTGAATTGGCCATGCTAAATTGCCCGTAGTGTTAGGTATGGGTGGGTTGCGGGTCGGTGTGGACTTGTTGGGCCGAAGGGCCTGTTTCCACACTGTAAGTAATCTAATCTAAAAGATTGTTTTAAATGGTGGAGCAGGCTTGAGGAGTGGGTTGAATGGCCTACTCCTGCTCCTAGTTCTTGCGATTTTACATTGTCAGTGTTATTTAAAAAGATGGTTCATGACACCTTCCGTCACTTTCCTGATGACTGAGAGTAGACTGATTGGGCAGTGAGTGGCTGGGTTGGATTGTTCCGGCTATTTGTGTTCAGGACATAACTGAGCAAATTTCCATATTGTTGGGTAGGTGCCAGGGTTGTAAGTGTACTAGAATAGGTTGGCAGGGGATTCGGAAAGTTCTGGAGCACACGTCTTCAGTGCTATTACCTGAACGTTGTCTGGGCCCATTGCCTTTACAGTGTCCAGTGCCCTCAACCAAACCTTGCTTTCACATGAAGTGAATTGAATTAGCTGAAGACAGGCTGCACTTCTGGCTGAAGGTTACTGTGAATACTTCAGTCTTACCCTTTGCACTGATGTGCTGGGCTCTTCCCTCAGTGAGGATGGGGATATGTGTCTAGCCTCCTCCTTCAGTGAACTGATTAATTGTCCACCACCATTCACGACTGGATATAGCCAGACAGCAGAGCTTAGATGATCCATTAGTTGTGGGATCGCTTAGCTCTGTTTATCACTTGCTGTTTATGCTGTTTGGCATTCAAATAGTCCTATTTGGTGGCTTCACCAAGTTGACACCTCATCTCCAGATATGCCTGGCGCTGCTCCTGGCATGCCCACCTGCACTCTCCATTGAACCAGGGTTGATAACCTGACTTGATGGTAATGGTTGAGTGGGGGATATGCCGGGCCATGAGGTTCCAGATTGAGTTGCTATTGATGACTGTCAATGCCTCATGGATACCCAGTCTTGAGTCACTAGATCTGTTTGAAGTCTATCCCACTTAGCACAGTGCCACACAACACAATAGCAGTTATTCTCAATGTGAAGGCGTCACCATCTCCACACGGACTGTGCGGTGGTCGTTCTTACTGATACTGTCATGGACAGATGCAATATGGAGCTGGCAAATTGGTAGGGATGAGGTCAAGTCTGTGTTTCTCTCTTGTTGGTTCCCTCATCACCTGCCACAGACCCAGACTAGCAGCTCTGTCCTTTAGGACCTGACCAGCTCAAGGAGAAATACTGCTGCTGAACCACTCTTGGTGGTGGACATTGATATTCCCCACCCAGAGTACATTCTGTGCCCTTGCTATCCTCAGTGCTTCCTCCAAGTGTTATCCAACATGGAGGAGTACCAACTCATCAGCCAAGGGAAGCTGGTAAATGGTAATCAGCAGGAGGTTTTCTTACCCACATTTAACCTGAAGCCATGAGACTTTACAGGGTCCAGAGTCAATGTTGAGGACTCCCAGGGTAACTCCCTCCATCCTATGTTTCCAAAAGCTGCTAGAGTAGAGGTAATGAATCTGTGGACTTCTTTATTTCTGATGGCTGTTATGTCTTGGTTGTTAAATATATACAGGGTTGCAAAGGCAGGTTTGTAATCATTGGGATGAATGGTGAAGGGAAAATCAAGAAAATGGAGTTGGTGATTAGATTAGGCATGACCTCATTGAATGGCAGAAGAGATTCAATGGGCCGAGTGGTCTACTTCTAGTTAGGAAGGGTGTTCATGTTGTCTCTGGCTAAAGTTTGATTCTATAAGTATGGCTCCATCAGGCTGTTACTTGACTCGTCTGAGATGTTATTGTTGGAACAAAATTCCAGCTGTTGACAAAGCAGGGTAGACAGGTCGAATTTGCCATTGTTAATTCCAGTACTGAGGTCACTGCTTGGCATCATTCCTTCCTTAGCACTTTCCAGCATTCTATTATAATAGTGTGGCTTGCTTGGTCATTTCAGAATCAACCACATTATTGTCTCGAGTCACATACAGACCAGACGAGGTAAAGATGGCAGAACCTCCTTTCCCTAAAGGGGTTTCGTGGTCATTTAATACTAGATTTTGTTGAAATCAAATTCCATCATCCACTTGTGGTTAGGTTTGAACCCAGAACCTCAGGGCATTTCCTGGATCTCTGGAGTATTAATCCAGTGACAATACCATTAAGCCATTCCCTTCCCACACAGGGACTTTCTCAGTTCGGTCGGTTCTGCTATTACGTGTGCTTCTTCAGCACGGATCGGCTTTAAGGCGATTGGAGAATTTAAACTGTTATTTGTAGAATGTAAACTTTCCTTACCTGTATTGACCATAATGTGATTCCAGTCCCATTGGTTTAAATGGCACAGCTATTGTGCGATTTTCTCATAACGCTGGATCGCACGGGAACAGAACTATCGCGTTATATCAGAACAGACTATATTAACAATGAACATGCAAGAGTGTATCTAAATTCCCATGCAATTCTACACAGATAAAGTTTAAAATGTCATAGCCTTACAAATTGTATAGTTTTTCCTTAAAAAGTGTTTTGCAAAACCATCTAGAGAGAACTAGAAACGCACATATCTTGTCTGGTCTGAATTAGCAAAATGTTCAGGAAGAATTCTTTCTCCTTAAATAGAACCTCATGTATTTAATGACATGTTATACATAGAACATATTACAGAGAGAAACTACAGGCATGAAAATAAAAAGGAATTGGTCTGGGATTAAGATGCAGTTGGAGAGTTGCCATGGATGGAATACAGATTTCGGTCCGTAGCTGTGATTTGACTTGGTAAAACAGAAGTGTCTCAGAAACTGTCTTTTCAAAGGAAAATGTGTCCTCACCAACCTCTTTTGCAGGCTGTCACAGGCAATTTCTATCCGCAACCCCACCCTTTCTCCTCCCTCCATCCCACAAACACATACAGCATAGCCAACAACATGGCACATGCAGCTTCACACACATGTAGACATATTGACCAGGTCTGCACATGTGATGCAAACACAAATACATGGTGCAGACACACACAAATTATATGATACACGCATGAAATCACAAATATATGACACACATGCAAACACATGATCCACACGCAGATATACGTGCACATACTTACTGACATGTCTGACAGACAAGAACAGTGTACACATCCATGCCGTCACAACCACACACACATGCATGATGCACAAACACACATGATGCATATGTGCACACAATCACAAAAGCTTGCCACATGCAACGATGCACATGATATACACATACAGGCACAGTAACTCACTCACGTGCACTCTGACACACACAGCCCTGCACACTCATGTGCATAAACTCAAACACACACTTGCCCCACACTCATGTACAACTATACACAGACATACATATAAATGCAGACACACACACACATGCACTCACAAGCACACACCTACTCTCACACATACACGCGAGCGCGCAAGCACACAACCTACTCTTTCTCACACACACACGCACACGGAAACACACACACACACACACACACACACACACACACACACACAAGAAAGAAAAGCAAATGTTTTGGGCTTCTTATCAAATGGATGTGTTGTGCATATCACTTGTGCCTTTTGTCTTTTTGGTCTTATTATGACAGATTTCATCGCTCCTCTTGCCTTTGAGATCACAAGTTAATGTTTAGGCTGTTCAGTCAGTGGGAGAACAAGGGACGCAGGGGGTCCACTTTCTCAAAAGCTTCTCATGCCTTCCCTCCCCCCACCCCAACACATTTATTTAAAACCCACACCTCCGTCACCCGCACCAGTTCGAAATGAGGTTGTTTGCTCATCACTGCAGTTATAGAATTGCAGCAAGCTTTGAGTTCTCAGGCCACTCCTTTGGTAAGATCTCCTCCATGTCTTGCCTCAGTTGTAGTAAACTAGGTGTGTGGGACTGGCTTTCCTGTAGCCTCCACCTGGCAGGGAAGAAGCCGAGCAGGGGTTAAGGCTCGTGGTTAAAGTCTTCTAGGTGCAGGTCGCCAAAGGGGGTTTTCGGCAACTGCATCGCCGTGCCCCCCCACGCCCCAGCCCCTGTCCAAACACAGGGCCTGGTCAGTCACAAGCAGAGACTCAGCTGGCTGCGGATGGTGCATTTCTTGCATTGGACCACACAGCACCAGTGGAAGCGGCAGAGGCAGTTCTCCTCCACCACCACCGTCTGCTCCCGGTAACCCCTGCCACAGCAGAGCAGGTCACAACCGCTCACGTCCAGCGCCGTGCTGTTGCAGGTCCTGCCCCGGGTGCCTGGTGAGCCAGTCTTGCGGTTGGGGAGGCAGAAGTCGGGGGAGTTGGCGGAGTAGACCAGATCGTGCTTGTCGGGGGGCTTGATGTTCTGGCCGACTGGGATCAGGCTCTTGCCGTTGTTGCCTCCCATCACTTTGAAGGCACCGTTGAAGCGGTCCAGGAGCCTGGTGCCCACTTCGCGAAGATTGGGCATTTTCTTCCAACACGTCCGGAGGGTGCAGGAACCCGAGAGGCCGTGGCATTTGCACTCAGTTCTCATGTAATTCTTCACGGCCTACAGCCCGAGAGAGAGACACAGAGAGAGAGAGAGAGAGAGACCATCAACAGGTAGATTGGCACCATAAAACTCAGCAGAAAGTGAGGACTGCAGATGCTGGAGATCAGAGTCAAATAGTGCGGCACTGGAAAGGTACAGTCAAGGAAGAGGAGAGTCACTGTTTTGAGCATTAGCTCTTCATCAAGAAGGTGGGTGGGTGGGGTGAGGAGGGGGCAGCAAGGGGATTGAGAGGTAAATGAGAGGGGCTTGGGGCTGGGGGAAGGTAGCTGGGAATGCGAGTGGTAGATGAAGATGGAGGGGTGATGGTGATAGGTCAGAGAGGAAGGTGGAGTGGATAGGTGGGAAGGAAGATGGACAGGTAGGACAGGTCATGAGGGCAGTGCTGAGTTGGAGGGTTGGATCAGGGATAAAGTTGGGGGAGGGGCGCTGAGGAAACTGGTTAAAATGATGTTGATGCCGTGTGGTTCGAGGGTCCCAAGGTGGAAGATGAGGCGTTCTTCTCTGAACTCACTGAAGGATTCATTCTGATAGCTACAGGCAAAGGATTGTCAGGTTCTATCAGTTACATACCCGAATGTATTAATGCACCAAGCCACTGTCAGAACAGTTTTAGTACCGAAGTTTAATCGTGGTTTGCTGATTATTTCATAGTTTCAGAGTAATAGAAGCAGGAGTAGGCCATTTGGCCCATCAAGCCTGCTCTGCCATTCATTAAGACCACAGCTGATCTATCCATTGTCTCAGCTCCTCCTACTTGTATTATCCCAATAACCTTTAATTTCTAACATGCAAACACCCAACCAACTGTGTCTTGAATATATTTAATGAAGCTGCCTCTCCTGCTTCCTTGGCAGAGAATTCCACAGATTCACTACTCTCTGGGAAAAGCAGTTCCTTCTCATCTCTGTCCTGAATCTACTCCCCTAATCTTGAGGCCATGTCTCCTAGTCCTAGTCTCACCCACCAGTGGAAACAACTTTTGGAGCAGGAAAATCGACGTTTCGGGCAAAAGCCCTTCATCAGGAATAGCTCTATTCCTGATGAAGGGCTTTTGCCGAAACATCGATTTCCCTGCTCCTCGGATGCTGCCTGACCTGCTGTGCTTTTCCAGCACCACTCTGATCTAAACTCTGGTTTCCAACATTTGCAGTCCTCACTTTTGCCTAGTAGAAACAACTTGCCTGCTTCTATCTCATCTTTCCCTTTTGTATATTTTCATGTCTGTACAAGATCCCCTCTCAATCTTCCAAATTCTAGTGAGTACAGTCCCAGGCAGCTTAACCTCTCCTTATAGGGCACCCCCTCATCTCCATGATCAATAGCAAACTGCCTCTGCATCACCTCCATAGCCAGACATACCCCTCCTCAAGTAAGGAAACCAGAACTGCACACAATACTCCAGCTGCGGCCTCACCAACACCTTGTACAACTGCAGCAGAACCTCCCTGCTCTTAAATTCAATCTCTCTTGCAATGAAAGCCAATATTCCATTTATTAAAAACCAAGGAGGTGAAATCCTGGGAATCCATCACAAGGAGAAAGTGAGGACTGCAGATGCTGGAGATCAGAGCTGAAAATGTGTTGCTGGAAATGCGCAGCAGGTCAGGCAGCATCCAAGGAACAGGAGAATCCATCATAAGAAAGGGTTAGGATCCAGCAGAAAAGTTGAGCTCCCTATCCCTCTTCACCCCGGGCTGTGACTATTTAAGAGCTGAAAATGTGTTGCGGGAAAAGCGCAGCAGGTCAGGCAGCATCCAAGGAACAGGAGATTCGATGTCGTCGAATTGCCTGTTCCTTGGACGCTGCCTGACCTGCTGCGCTTTTCCAGCAACACATTTTCAGCTCTGATCTCCAGCATCTGCAGACCTCACTTTCTCCTGTGACTATTTAAGACTCAGATATACTAGAGTCACAGCGGATGCTGCCTGGATCAGCACTCTCCAAGAATTTCATAAAATATTTTTCCACCGAATATGTGTACTACAGGCCAGGTCAGCATCATAACTGTCCATGAACTAAGCAGTGTGGAAACAAAGGACCCAATACTGGCCTCTGGGAAATTCCACAAGAAATCTCCCTCCAGTCTGAAAAATATCCAATGACCATTACTCATTACTTCCTATCACTCAGTCAATTTTGTATCCGCCTTCCACACTGTCCCTGTTATTTCAACAGTTTGTTCCTTAGCTCCAGCCTAATTGATTGTATCCTTGAACCCTCCAAAACACCCTCTTCCACCAGCACTGCAACAACGTCCTTAACCAACACTGCCACCGCACCCACACACCGCCCCCAATGCAACATCGTAATTAACCAACACTGCCACCCCACCCACACACCCCCCCCACTGCAACACCATCCTTAACCAACACTGCCATTCCATCCAGACACCCCCCCACTGCAACACCGTCCTTAACCAACGCTGCCACCCCACCCACACACACACCCCCACTGCAACACCATCCTTAACCAACACTGCCACTCCATCCAGACACCCCCCCCACTGCAACACCGTCCTTAACCAACACTGCCACCCCACCCACACACCCCCCACTGCAACATTGTCCTTAACCAACACTGCCACCCCACCCAAACACACCCCCACTGCAACACCGTCCTTAACCAACACTACCACCCACCCACACACACCCCCACTGCAACACCATCCTTAACCAATACTGCCACCCCACCACACACCCCCACTGCAACACCATCCTTAACCAACACTACCACCCACCCACACACACCCCCACTGCAACACAGTTCTTAACCAACACTGCCACCCACCCACACTCCCCTCCACTGCAATACCATCCTTAACCAACACTGCCACCCCACCCACACTCCCCCCCACTGCAACACCATCCTTAACCAACACTGCCATTCCATCCAGACACCTCCCCCACTGCAACGTCCTTAACCAACGCTGCCATCCCACCCACACACTCCCACTGCAACACCGTCCTTAACTAACACTACCACCCCACCCACACACTCCCACTGCAACACCATCCTTAACCAACACTGCCACCGGACCCACACACCGCCCCCAATGCAACATCATCATTAACCAACACTGCCACCCCACCCACACACCCCCACTGGAACACCATCCTTAACCAACACTGCCACCCCACCCACCAACACTGCCAACTCACCCACACACACCCCCACTGCAACACCATCGTTAACCAACATTTCCACCCCACCCACTGCAACACCATCCTAAACCAACACTGCCACCCCACCCACACACCCCCCACTGCAACATTGTCCTTAACCAACACTGCCACCCCACCCACACACACCCCTACTGCAACACCGTCCTTAACCAACACTACCACCCACCCACACACACCCCACTGCAACACCGTCCTTAACCAACACTGCCACCTCTTCCACACACCCCCACTGCAACACAGTCCTTAACCAACACTGCCACCCCACCCACACCCCCCCCACTGCAACATTATCCTCAACCAACACTGCCACCCTACCCACACACACCCCTACTGCAACACCGTCCTTAACCAATACTGCCACCCCACCACACACCCCCACTGCAACACAGTCCTTAACCAACACTGCCACCACAATCCCCTCCACTGCAACACCGTCCTTAACCAACACTGCCACCCCACCCACACTCCGCCCCCCACTGCAGCACCATCCTTAACCAACACTGCCACTCCATCCAGACAACCCCCCACTGCAACACCATCCTTATCCAACACTGCCACCCCACCCACACACCCTCCCACCTCAACACCGTCCTTAACTAACACTACCATCACACCCACACACACCCCCACTGTAACACCATCCTTAACCAACACTGCCACCTCACCCACACATCCCCCCCACTGCAACACCATCCTTAAACAACACTGCCACCCCACCCACACAAGCCGCCACTGCAACACCGTCCTTAACCAATACTGCCATCCCACCCACACCCCCACTGCAACACCATACTTAATCAACACTGACACCCCACCCACACCCCCCCACTGCCTCACCATCCATAACCAACACTGCCACCCCACCAATACACGCTCCCACTGCAACACCGTCCTTAACCAACACGACCACCCCACCCACAACCTCCCCACTGCAACACCATCCTTAACCAATACTACCACCTCACCCACACCACCTCACTGCAACACCGTCCTTAAAAAACACTGCCACCCCACCCACATACCCTCCCCACTACAACACGGTCGTTAACCAACACTGTCACACCACCCAGACACACACACACACACACCACTGCAACACCTTCCTTAAAAGTAAGCTAAGTGTGAAGTGTGTAGGTGATTCACTTTGTAGGTAAGTGTGAAGTGATTCACTTTTGTAAGAGTAACAAGAAAATGGAGTACTGGGCTATTGGTTGGATACTTGGTAGTGTGGATGAGCAGAGGGATCTTGGAGTCCATGTACACAGATCTCTGAAAGTTGCCACCCAGGTATATAGTGCTGTGAAGAAGGCATATGGCGTACTGGCTTTTATTGGTAGAGGAATTGAGTTCAGGAGTCCTAAGGTCATGTTGCAGTTGTATAAGACTCTGGTGCGGCCGCATCTGGAGTATTGTGTGCAGTTTTGGTCGCCATACTATAGGAAGGATGTGGAAGCACTGGAACGGATGCAGAGGAGGTTTACCAGGATGTTGCCTGGTATGGTAGGAAGATCGTATGAGGAAAGGCTGAGGCACTTGGGGCTGTTTTCATTGGAGAAAGTAAGGTTTAGAGGTGACTTGATAGAGGTGTACAAGATGATTAGGGGTTTAGATAGGGTTGACCATGAGAACCTTTTTCCACATATGGAGTCAGCTATTACGAGGGGGCATAGCTTTAAATTAAGGGGTGGTAGGTATAGGACAGATGTTAGGGGTAGATTCTTTACTCAACGAGTCATGAATTCATGGAACGCCCTGCCAGTAGCAGTGGTAGACTCTCCCTCTTTATGGGCATTTAAACGGGCATTGGATAGGCATATGGAGGATAGTGGACTAGTGTAGGTTAGGTGGGCTTGGATCGGAGCAACATCGAGGGCCAAAGGGCCTGTACTGCGCTTTTTTTTATCTATGTTCTATGTTCTAAAAAACACTGCCACCCCACCCACACACCCCACCCACTGCAACACCATCTTAACCAAGACTGCCACCCAGCCACACAAGCCCCCACTGCAACACCATCCTTAACCAACACTACCACCCACCCACACACACCCCCACTGCAATACCGTCCTTAACCAACACTGCCACCCCCCCACACACCCCCACTGCAACACCGTCCTTAACCAACACTGCCACCCCACCAACACTCCCCCCCACTGCAACACTGTCCTTAACCAACACTGTCACTCCATCCAGACACCCCCCCACTGCAATACCGTCCTTAACCAACACTGCTACCCCTTCCACACACCCCCCCCACTGCAATACCGTCCTTAACCAACACTGCCACCCCCCCACACACCCCCACTGCAACACCGTCCTTAACCAACACTGCCACCCCACCAACACTCCCCCCCACTGCAACACTGTCCTTAACCAACACTGTCACTCCATCCAGACACCCCCCCACTGCAACACCATCCTTAACCAACACTGTCACTCCATCCAGACACACCCCCACTGCAACACCATCGTTAACCAACACTGCCATCCCACTCACAAAATCACTCCACTGTAACACCATCCTTAACCAACACTGCCACCCCACCACACACCCCCACTGCAACACCATCCTTAACCAACACTGTCACTCCATCCAGACACCCCCCCGCTGCAACACCATCCTTAGCCAACATTGCCACCCCATCAGACACACCCCCAATGCAACATCGGCATGAACCAACACTGCCACCCCACCCACACTCTCCCCCACTGCAACACCATCCTTAACCAACACTGCCACTCCATCCAGACACCCCCCTCACTGCAACACTGTTGTTAACCAACACTGCCACCCCACCCACACACACACCCACTGCAACACCGTCCTTAACCAACACTGCCACCACACCCACACCTCCCCCTCTGCATCACCGTCGTTAACTATCACTGCCACCCCACCCACACACACCCCCCAACTGCAACACCGTCCTTAACCAACACTGCCAACCCACCCACACACCCCCCCCACTGCAACACCGTCCTTATCCAACACTGCCGCCCCACCCACACATACCCCCCACTTCAACACCATTCTTAACCAACTCTGCCACCTCGCCCCAATCACCGCCACTACCCCCCAACCCCACCCCTCCCCCCTCCTTTTCTATCTGTTCAACAGCAACACTTTCATTCATCCACAGGCTGGACCAGCATTTGTTGCCCAGAGTCATTGCTGTGAGTCTGGAGTCACAAGTGGGCCAGACCAGCTAAGGATGGCAGTTTCCTTCGCTAAAGACCATTAGTGAGCCAGATGGGTGTTTGCAACAACTAACAATGGTTGGCATGGTCATCATGAGCATTTTTTTTTTCTTATTGGTTTTACCACCCTGACATGAGCTGGTCTGGCTGTGTGGACAGTGGGAGGGGCACTACTACCCTCTGTCTCTTACTTTCAAGCTAATTTTGTATCCAATTACATAGCACCCCCGAATCCTATGTCATCTAACCTCACCAGCCAGTCTACCATGCGGAACCTTGTCAAACGATTTACTGAACTCTGTATAAACATCATTCCAGGTAAAGGGCTTTTTCCTGAAACATCGATTTTCCTGCTCCCCGGATGCTGCCTGACCTGCTGTGCTTTTCCAGCACCACTCTGATCTGAACTCTGTATAGATAATGTTTACACCTCTGCCTTCATCAATTTTCTTTGTTATGTCTCAAAAATTTTCAATCAACTTAGTGATACATGATTTCCCACGCACAAAGCCATGCTGACTATCCCTACTCGGTCTTGCCTTTTCAAATACCTGTAAATCCTGTCCCTCAGAATCTCCTTCAACAACTTACCCACCACTGATGTAAGGCTCACCCGTCTATAGTTCCATGGCTTTTCCTTACCACCTTTCTTAAATAATGGCAGCACGTTAGCAAACCTCAGTCTTCCAATACCTCATCTGTAATTATGATGATGCATATATCTCAGCAAGGGACCCAGCAATCACTTCCCTAGTTTCCCGCAAAGTTCTGAGGTACACTTGATCAAGTCCTGGAGACTGATCTACCTTTATATGATTTCCAGCCCCTCCACCTCTGTATAATATTGACATTTTTCAAGATATCACTATTTATTTCCCAAAGCTCTCTGGCTTCTACAGTAAATACTGACACAGAATACACATTCAGTATCGCCCCCATCTCATGCGTTTCCACACATAGGCTGCCTTGCTGATCTTTGGTGGGCCCTATTCTCACCTTACTTACTCTCTTGCCCTTAACGTATTTATAAAATCGCTTTGGATTCTCCTTAACTTTATTTATCAAAGCTACCTCATGGTCCCCTTTTTGCCCTCCTGATTTTCCTCTTATGTAGACTTCTACTGCTCTTACACTCGGTAGGGATTCACTCGATCCCAGCTATCTATACCTATTAAGTGCCACCTGGGAGGTAGGCTTGTTAGCACTCTTTGGGGGGGTTTAAACTAATTTGGCAGGGGTCAAACTAATTTGTAGTCCAGCAAGTAGGTTAGCTGTTTTTCAGAATGTCCAAGAATGTAGGGAGGCTGTGGAGAAGGTAGCACTGACAGGGAATACTTGCGGACACAGAGATAGGCTCAAGTGTGTATACTTCAACGCAAGGAGTATCAAAAATAAGGTGGGTGAACTTAAGGCGTGTGTCGGTATTTGGGACTACGATGTTGTGGCCATCACGGAAATGTGGATAGAAGAGGGACAGGAATGGTTGTTGGTGGTTCCTGGTTACAGATGTTTCAGTAAGATTAGGGAGGGTAGTAAAAAAGGAGGAGGGGTGGCGTTGCTAATTAGAAATGGTATAACAGCTGCAGAAAGGCAGTTCGAGGGGGATCTGCCTTGGAGGTAGTATGGGCTGAAGTCAGAAACAGGAAAGGAGCAGTCACCTTGTTGGGTGTTTACTATAGGCCCCCCAATAGCAGCAGAGAGGGGGAGAAACAGATTGGGAAACAGATTTTGGAAAGGTGCAGAAGCCACAGGGTAGTAGTCATTTCAACTTCCCAAATATTGATTGGAAGCTCTTTAGATCAAGTAGATTGGACGGGGCGGTGTTTGTGCAGTGTGTTCAGGAAGCTTTTCTAACTCAGTATGTAGATTGTCTGATCAGAGGGGAGGCCATGTTGGACTTGGTACTTGGTAACGAACCGGGACAAGTGATGGGCTTGTTAGTGGGTGAGCATTTTGGTGATGGTGACCACAATTCTGTGATTTTCACCTTGGTTATGGAGAGAGATATGTGCATGCAACAGGGTAGGTTTTACAATTGGGGGAAGGGTAAATACAATGATGCAAGACAAGATCTGAGGAGCATTAGTTGGGAGCATAGGCAGTCAGGGAAGGATGTCATTGAAATGTGGAACTTTGTCAAGGAACAGATACGACATGTCCTTGATATGTATGCACCTGTCAGGCAGGAAAGAGATGGTCGTGTGAGGGAACCTTGGTTGACGAGGAAGGTTGAATGTCTTGTAAGGAGGAAAAAGGAGGCTTACATAAGGTTGAGGAAACAAGGTTCAGACAGAGCATTGGAGGAATACAGGATAGCCAGGAGGGAACTGAAGAGAGGGATTAGGAGTGCTAAGAGAGGGCATGAAAAATCTTTGGCGGGTAGGATCAAGGATAACCTTATGGCCTTTCATGCATATGTGAGAAACATGAGAATGACGAGAACGAGGGTAGGTCCGATCAAGGACAGTAGTGGGAGACTGTGTATTGAGTCGGAAGAGATAGGAGAGATCTTGTATGAGTACTTTTCTTCAGTATTTACAAATGAGAGGGACCGTATTGTTGAAGAGGAGAGTGTGAAACGGACTGGTAAGCTAGAGGAGATACTTGTTAGGAAGGAAGATGTGTTGGGCATTTTGAAAAACTTGAGGATAGACAAGTCCCCCGGCCTGACGGGATATATCCTAGGATTATGTGGGAAGCAAGAGAGGAAATTGCAGAACTGTTGGCAATGATCTTTTCATCTTCACAGTCAATGGGGGTGGTGCCAGGGGACTGGAGAGTGGCAAATGTTGTGCCCCTGTTCAAAAAAGGGAATAGAGATAACCCCGGGAATTACAGGCCCTGTTAGTCTTACTTCGGTGGTAGGCAAAGTAATGGAAAGGGTGCTGAGGGATAGGGTTTATGAGTATCTGGAAACACACTGCTTAATTAGTGACAGCCAGCACGGATTTGTGAGGGGTAGGCCTTGCCTTACAAGTCTTATTGAATTCTTTGAGGAGGTGACCAAGCATGTGGATGAGGGTAGAGCACTGGATGTAGTGTACATAGATTTTAGTAAGGCATTTGATAAGGTTCCCCATGATAGGTTTATGCGGAAAGTCAGGAGGCATGGGATAGTGGGAAGTTTGGCCAGTTGGATAGAGAACTGGCTAACCGGTCAGAGAGTGGTGGTAGATGGTAAATATTCAGCCTGGAGCCCAGTTACAAGTGGAGTTCTGCAGGGATCAGTTCTGGGTCCTCTGCTGTTTGTAATTTTTATTAATGACTTGGAAGAGGGAGTCGAAGGGTGGGTCAGTAAATTTGCAGACGATACGAAGATAGGTGGAGTTGTGGATAGCAAGGAGGGCTGTTGTCGGCTGCAAAGGGACTTAGATATGATGCAGAGGTGGGCTGAGGAGTGGCAGATGGAATTAAACCCTGTCAAGTGTGAGGTTGTCCATTCAGGAAGGACAAATAAGAATGCGGAAAACAGGGTGAACGGTAGAGTTCTTAGTAAGATGGAGGAGCAGAGGGATCTTAGGGTCTATGTTCATAGATCTTTGAAAGTTGCCACTCAGGTGGATAGAGCTTGTAAGAAGGCCTATGGTGTATTAGCGTTCATTAGCAGAGGGATTGAATTCAAGAGTCGTGAGGTGATGTTGCAGTTGTACAGGACCTTGGTAAGGCCACATTTCGAGTACTATGTGCAGTTCTGGTCGCCTCATTTTAGGAAAGATGTGGAAGCTTTGGAGAGGGTGCAGAGGAGATATACCAGGATATTGCCTGGAATGGAGAATAGGTCGTACGAGGATAGGTTGAGAGTGATAGGCCCTTTCTCATTGGAACAGAGAAGGATGAGGGGTGACTTGATCGAGGTTTATAAGATGATCAGGGGAATAGATAGAGTAGACAGAGACTTTTTCCTGGGGTACAACAGAGTGTTACAAGGGGATATAAATTTAAGGTGAAGGGTGGAAGGTATAGGGGGGATATCAGGGGTAGGTTCTTTACCCAGAGAATGGTGGGGGCATGGAATGCGCTGCCTGTGGGAGTGGCAGAGTCAGAATCATTAGTGACCTTTAAGCGGCAATTGGACAGGTACATGGATAGGTGCTTAAGCTAGGACAAATGTTCGGCACAACATCATGGGCCGAAGGGTCTGTTCTGTGCTGTATTGTTCTATGTTCAATGTTCTATGTTCTGACCTGATATCTCTCGCTATTGGCTTGGTGTCAGATTTTACATGGTAACACAGTGATGAGCCCCAAGGCGTGTTGCTATGTCAAAGGTGCTGTGTAAATATGATTTGTTGTTGCATGTACTATAGATAACTGCCCAGCCTGTATGAAGGAGAAACTATGGGTAGGACCTTTCATGACCTTGAAGGATCCCAACAGGTTTCTTGTGTCATCACAGCACGAGGAGGGGAGGGGGGGAGGGAAGAAAGTGCAGTCAAAATTAAAGTTTCCAAAAAATCAAAAGGAATGCTTTAAGCAAGTTCAGTTGAGCTATTACAGACAATCAAGAACTAGTAATCATTTTAAATGAATCCTTCACTTCTGTCTTCATAAATTAGGATTGCTGGCAATTTCTAAATCAAATTATCTATGGAATCTAAAGTGAATGAGTGTGCGGTAAAGTGTGTAATGAAGAGAATTCAGTGCCTAGAGGCATCTTGAAACAGTCTAAATGCACTTTAAAATCATGGAGAAAATGAGAGAGGGGCTGAATGAAGCTCTAGTGAATGTTCCTAAGAGAACACTAGGTTTAAGAGTGGGTAATATTGGAGCCAGATTAATACAAAGACAATTCGGGATGGGCAGTACATTTTGGCTAAGCCAGTGACTCCACGTCCCTTGAGTGAATTTAAAGATAATTACATTAAAGAAAGTTTCATTTAACACCCGCCAACCCAACCCACATTCCCTCCCCTTCTCAAACCATTAAAAACAGCAACGTTTTTATTCAGCTTTGTGTTCATGGGATGTGGGTGTTGCTGCCTTAGTCACCCTTGAGAAAGCGTTGGTGAGCTGCCTTCGTGAACTGTTGCAGTCATTGGAGTGTAGGTAAGCCCACAACGCTGTTAGGGAAGCAATTCCAGGATTGTGGAACAGACACTGAAGGACTGGCGATATATTTCCAAGTCAGGATGGTGTGCGACTCAGAGGGATGCGAGCAGCAGGTGACATTCCAATGCAAGTGCTGTCCTTCCGAGTGCCAGAGCTCGCGGGTTTGAAAGTTGCAGCCACAAAGCTTTTACACACTTTATGAATGACCTTACTTTTAGAAAAGAAAGTGAACCTGCATTTACATGGCATCCCTTGCAACCACAAGATGTTCTAAAGCACTCAGGATTCAATTAACTACTGCTCAAATGTAGTCAATGTTGTAATAAGTAAACATTACAAATTTTGTCAGTGTTTTGGCTTTAAATAGAACGGTTCCAGCAATAGTATTCTACTTGAGGGGATATCCCAAATTTTCTCTAGCATAGGTTCCTGCCACATGGGCAACAATAACCCTTGAATCCTACTATTCAGCCATGCAGCTTGGTATCATGATTTCTCTTCTAGTTTGTTTAACAGCCATAATACAGAGGGGTTGTGCTTGACAGCACGTCACCACGGGAGCAGGACTCTATCAGTGCAAATCTAATGAACCTAGAGACCACCAGAAGCCAGGAGCCTGCATAAAGCAATGGGTCACGCCTCACAAATCCACTGGAATCCTCTGTTTGATTAAATTCCGCATCAAAGTGAGATGAAAAGGAGCTGAGAATTGAAGGCGAGATAATTCAGTGGAAGGAAAATGCATCCAGCAGCAGAATGGAGGTGGGGGAGCTGAGAATAAGGATTTGAATGAGATGTCAGGAAAACTCTGGGATTTTATGGCAGGGACAGGAGGATGTGTAACTGTACCAATGAATGTTCAGGGCACTCACAGGCCCTTCCATCCACACAGGTGAAGGGTTCAGCCAGAAATCCATGAGGTTAACTCTCAAATCTGGAACCTTTTCCTTTTTTTTAATAGATAATTATGTTGAAAGAAAACATTTGTACCTATCATCTTATCCATCGACCCATCCACTTAATTAGCCACCCATCCATCTACTTATCCTTTTTATCCATCCAACTATCTCCACATCAATCTATCCATCTATTTACACATGTCTAGCTATTGGTTAAGTTTTCCATGTCTATTTACTTATCATGACATGTCTGTGGTTAAGACAAGAATACAGGTAGGGGTAGGTAGATAATAGAAAGATAGACAGATAGAGAGAGAGAGAGAGAGAGAGATTGGAGAAACTGGGCCTGCAGAATTTCAAAGAATGAAAGGTGATCTCGTTGGCATCTACAAAGTACTTGAAAGGGACAGACAGAGTAGATGCAGGTTGGATGTCTCTTCTGTTGGGGGGCGTCTATAAAGAAGAGATTTCAAAACAAGGGGGGGAGTCGCTGGTGATGAGGAGGAATTTCTTCTCACACAGAATGGAGAATGTTTGCAATTGTCTATCTCAGAGAACTCACAATCATTGAGAAAGCTTAAGGTAGAGATTGTCACATTGCTAAATCTCAATGACATAATGGGATTGTATTGGAAAGGGTGCTGATCATGGCTTGATCCACCCCACGCCCCCATGATTGCACTGAATACTGGAGTAGGCTCAATGGGCTGAATGGTCTCTCATTGCTCCAATGTTCCTATAGGTTGTGAAATTGAGATAAACCTAAAAAAGAAAGACTTGCTTCACCTCTCAAGAGATGCCAAAGGGCTTTCCTGTCAATAAAGTATCTTTTCGAAGTATTGTCGAGATCATGATACGGTAGTCCAATTTGTGCTCAGCAAGATCGCAGAGACTGCAGTGCGATGATTACCAGATAGTCTATGTTTTAGCAATGTCAGTCAGGTTACCGGAGACACTGAACAAAATAAAGGAACTGTGGTTGCTGGAAACCAGATACAAAATCAGAAATTGCTGGGAAAACTCAGCAGGTCTGACAGCATCTGTGGAGAGAAAGCAGATTTCACGTTTCAGGTCCAGTCACTCTTCTTCAGAACTGATGGAAAAAGAACATGGAACATAGAACAAAACAGCGCAGTACACGCCCTTTGGCCCTCAATGTTGCGCCAACATGTGGAACTAATCTGAAGCCCATCAACCCTACACTATTCCATTTTCATCCATATGTTTATCCAATGACCATTTAAATGCCCTTAAAGTTGGTGAGTCTACTACTGTTGCAGGCAGTGCGTTCCATGCCTCTCCTACTCACTGCATAAAGAAACTACCTCTGACATCTGTCTGTATCAATCACCCCTCAATTTAAAGCTATGTGCCCTCATTCTAGCCATCATCATCTGAGGAAAAAGGCTCTCACTGTCCACACTGTCGAAACCTCTGATTTTCTTATACGTCTCTATTAAGTCACCTCTCATCCTTCTTCTCTCTAACGATTGGTATATTTGCTGGAGTTTGGCATATATGCTGAAGAGGCGTGGAGGGATAGAGGGGGAGGAGTAAACAATGGGTGGAGATGGAGCCCAGAGAGAGAGAAAAACAGTTATGAAGGAATGAATAAAGGTCAGCCTGGGGGAAAGAATAGCTGCTTATAGGAACCATTAGTGACTGACAATGGGTTATTTGTGGTGGAAGCCCATGGGATGATAAGGTTTGGTGTGTGGGGGTTGGGGTAAGGATCCGAGTGAAGATGCTCAGGCCCCAAATGTATTGAACCTTTACCTATTACTTTGCCCCATCTTCAGCACTCCTGTATCTTCAGTCAATGGACCCAACATGTTAACTCTGCTTTCTCTCCCAGTCCTGCTAAGGTTACTAGAGTCATTGCCCAACATTTCCTTGCAATGGCGCCCATGGGATCTTTTCTGTCCACCTGAGAGACTGGCCCTGAAAGACAGTCCCACTGACAGTGCTGTGCTCCCTCAGTAATGCACAGCAGTCACCTCCTGGGCTTTGTTCCCTAATCTCTGGAACAGAATCCTGAACCCACAAGCCCCTAACTAAGAGGTGAGAGTGTTTCCATTGAGCCAAAGTGGGTTCAGTTACTGAGAGGTTACGCAGGCGGCCAGGAACAGTGTGTGCCGAGATTTCAGGGATCAGAGGAAGAGTCATACCAAACCCGAAACATGAACTCTGTTTCTCTATCCCCAGATGCTGCCAGACCTGCTGAGTTTTTGCCAGCAATTTCTGTTTTTGTTCATAAAATTAACAAATCTGGAATGAGATCAGCATTTAGAGAATTTGCAACAGAAGTAAGGACAGATTAAGGACAGGATTGATGGGTATACAAATTGACAGAAATGATCAAACTATGTATGGGACATGATGGGGCTGCGGTAATGTCATTTGAGGAATGTGGTTGGTCAACATTGAATAATGTAGGTTTGATGTTAATGTTAGATTAATATCTTGGGTTTACCTTCAGGGCTTGGGGAATAAGTTCATATCACCGTAGTTTCAGTTGACTTGGAAGGTTTTGCTCCTGCAAAGTCTCTGTCCCTTCAGGCGATTAAATAATGAGTGGATTCTGTAACTGTGCAGGATCTATCAGAGCAATAGGGCTAGTACAACAAGCTGTCTCATCTGCATTTGGAGCCTGCTCCTGTGTTGCTAAAACTGAAGTCTATCCTGTGTTTGTTACAGAGCTGCATTAACAACCCACCTTTGCTCCCCCCACTGCCTGGACAAAATGGATGCTCCTTCAGATCATCCTACAAATCAACCTCAACATGTCGTCTGCTCTGAGTGAGGAATGAAAGGATTCAATAGGGTAGGGGTACAGGATGTTTCTACCACTGGCTGAGACCAGAACTGGAGACCATCAGGTAACACATTTAGAAGAAAGATTTTTCTTTCTTTATCCACAGATGAGGGGAACGCGGACCTTGCAGGGAGCAGTTGAGACAAGTAGCATGATATATTTAATAGGAAGCTCGCTAAACACATGATAGTGAAAGGAAAACTTGCAGGTTGAGTCAGTAGTTAGGAAGGCAAATGCAATGATGGCATTTATTTTGAGAAGACTTGAACATAAAAGCAGAGATGTACTTCTGATGCTCTATATGGCTCTGGTCAGGCCACATTTGGAGTATTGCGCACTGTTTTGGGCCCCACATTTCAGGATGGATGTGCTGGCCTCGGAGCATGTTCAGAGGAGGTTCATGAGAATGGCCCCAGGCATGAAAAACTTAACATGTGAGGATCATTTGTTGACTCTGGGTCTTTACTGTATGGAGTTTGCAAGGATGAGGTGGATTCTAATTGAAACTCACAAAATATGGAAGGGCCTGGACAGAGTGGTTGGTGAGAAGATGTTTCCACTGGTAGGAGAGACTAGGACCCGAGGGCACAGCCTTAGCGTAAAGGGAAGACCTTTTAGAATGGCGATAAGGAGAAACTTCTTCAGCCAGAGAGTGGTGAATTTGTGGAATTCACGTTTACAGAAGACTGTGGAGGCCAGGTCATTGCACATATTTAAGACAGAAAAAGATAGATTCTTGAGTATCAAGGGGATCAAGGGTTACGGGGAGAAAGCAGGCGAATGGGGTTGAGAAACGTATCAGCCATGATTGAATGGTGAGCAGACTGGATGGGCTGAATGGCCTAATTTCTGCTCCTATGTCTTATGGGTTTATAGTCTAACTATGGTGAGATAAATCGGGGTGGGAGGAAGCCTGTGTGCTGCATCAATACAACATGAACTAGCTGGGCAGAATGGCCTCTTTCTCTGCTCTAAATAATTTGAAAGACTTTGTGATCTGTTCTCCAACACCATGAGGGTGAAGTGTTCAGATGTCCCCTAACAATAAGCCTGCCCAACATGTAATTAATATAATCAGGACAGGACTTACACACTTCATGGTAAGGTCCTGGGGAGAGTTGCTGAACAAGGAGACCTTGGAGTGCAGATTCATAGCTCCTTGAAAGTGCAGTCCCAGATAGATAGTGTAGTGAAGAAGGTGTTTGGTATGCTTGGCTTTATTGGTCAGTGCATTGAGTATATGAATTGGGATGTCATGTTGCAGCTATACAGGACACGGGTTAGGCCAATTTTGGAATAATGCATGCGATCCTGGTCTCCCTGCAATAGGAAGGATGTTGTGAAATGTGAAATGGTTCAGAAAAGTTTTACAAGGATGTTGCCAAGGTTGGAGGATTTGAGCTATAAGAAGATGCTGAATAGACTGGGGCTATTTCACCTGGACCATTGTAAGTTGAGGGGTGACTTTATAGAGGTTTATAAAGTCATATGAAGAGCATAGATAGGGTAAATAGCCAAAATCTTTTCCTCCGGGTGGGGTGTCCAAAATTAGAGGGCATGGGTTTAGGGTGAGGGGAAAGTTTTAAAAGGGACCTAAGAGGCAACTTTTTCACGCAGAGGGTGTTGTGTGTATGAGCTGCTAGAGGAAGTGGTGGAGGCTAGTACAATTACAACATTTAAAAAGCATCTGGATGTGTATATGAATAGGAAAGGTTTAGAGGGATATGGGCCAAACGCTGGCAAATGGGACTAGATAATTTAGGATATCTGGTTGGCATGGATGAGTTGGACTAAAGGGTCTGTTTCCATCCTGTACATCTCTATGGCTCTATGTGCAGGTTAGGTGGATTGGCCATGGGAAATGTAAGGTTACAGGGTTTGGGTGGGATGGGCTTCAGAGGACCAGTGTGGACTTGATGGGCTGAATGGTCTGCTTCCACACAGTAGGGACTCTATCTTCAACTGCTGTTTTGGAGAGATACTTGCACAGTCGGGGACTGGACCACTGGCTGCCTCTTCCCTTACCAATTATGTGATGGACTGAATTTTAGGCTGAGGTGTGAGGTTCCTGACTTGCTGTTGACGTGACAGTTGGTGATGAGCCACCCTTGTCTGGCCAGATTACCCAGCATCTATTTAACGCTGCATGAGTTTCCAAATGACATGTGGTGGGTCTTCCATCTCATCGGAAAAGAGATTCCATCTCCAAGCACTGCTGACCAATCAGAGGGACGGCAGCTCTCTTGGGCTCAGCAGTGCCACTGGGAGCTGTGGTTGCTGTTGGAACTTTGGGCGGTCCTGATGCGGAAGACAATGATGGAGCCAGACTGGAAGGCTAATCACAGGCCTCGCTTGGTCTAGGGAAGGCAGGCATTGGGGATCAGCAGCATGAAGGTAGAAGGTAAGCCATGGGTGGGCAGAATTACCGAGGGCAGAGGCACAGAGTAAAGTATAAAGGAGGCACCTCCTCATCTCGCCATCAGTCTGTCTCGTCTGGACACTTGCGGTTAGCTGCCCACTTTCTGTGTAAAATCTTGGGCAAGGGAATGTAGTTGGCAGCCATGACACTGCCAATGTATCAACGTTAATCTAAGCATCATGTCTTGACATCCAGTGGCTTTACCCTCACCGAATGCCGCACTCTGAACATCCTGGGGGTGAACCTTGATTGGAAGCTGAACTGGACTTACCATTTGAATGGCTATGAGAGTAGGTCAGAGGTTAGGAATACCTGGCAAGTAACTCACCTCCTGACTCCCAAAGCCTGTCCATCATCAACAAAGCACAAGTCCGGAGTGTGATAAAATACTGCCCACTTGTCTGGTCCAATAACTCTCAAGACTTGGACACCATCTAGGATGGGGCATAAGTGCAAAATACGGTGGCTGCAGGACCTGATGGACCACCTCCCAGACAAGACACAAGATTCTGTCCACACATATCGCTGGGCACTTTGACTCAACTTGATCCACATAAACGTTGGCACTCGGTGAGGTGGAGTAAACTGCAGTAGGAGGTGACATTTACTGCTTTATTAGTCTGCCTCAATGGAACACCATCTAGAAGGATGACTAGAGGAAAGGAAATGGGTAAGGGGAATGGGGATGTGTTTTGTGGGATGATGCTGACTGTTGTGGGTGATGAGGGTGGAGGTGCACAGTGGAGCGGGTGATGGGTGGTGGGTATAGGGGGGAGGTGTACAGTGGAGTGAGTGATGTGTGGTCGGTGTGGGGGGGAGGTGTACAGTGGAGTGGGTGATGTGTGGTGGGTGTAGGGAGGAGGTGTACAGTGGAGTGGGTGATGGCCTGACAATGTTCCTATGTGTAGGTAGAGCAAGCAATTAGAAACGACAATGGCAGGCGGGCCTTTAATGCAAGTTGGGTTTTCTCTCAATTTATAGCCATTCAAATAATGTGATCTAGAGACATGAGTTCCCATCCTAGCATAGCAGCATGGGTGTCTCAGTGGTTAGTACTGCTGCCTTACAGTGCCAGGGACCCGGGTTTGATTCCAGCCTTGGGCAACTGTCTGCCTGGAACTTGCACGTTTTTCCCGTGCCTTCCCGGGTTCCCTCTGGTTTCTCCCTCAGTCCAAAGATGTGTAAGCTAAGTGGATTGGACATGCCCAATTGTCTGTGATGTGCAGGTTAGGTTTAGGTGGGTTAGCCATGGGAAATGCAGAGTTAGAGGGTAAGGTTGGGGGGCGGGGGGGAGGTGGTGAGGGTCAGCGTGGACTCGAATGGCCTGCATCTACACTGTAGGGATTCTATGAATAGCATCTGAAGTTACTCTCAGTAACAGTGATTACGAAACTACCATCAGTTACCATTGAAACCCCTTTGGTTCCCTTACGTTGTTCAGTGAAGGAAATCTGGCCAACTACTCCTTGGGCAACCTCAAGGCTGTGCATGCATTTCCTCCACCTCTGGAGGTGTGTTGTGGTTAAATCATCCACACCCCACTTGGGGTTTTGCACATCACTTTCCGCTGTTTGTGCTTGGCTGCCACCTGTAGCCTGCTACACAAAGACATGATCAAGGAAGAACAGAAGGCCACTCGGCCCATTGGGCCTACTCCACCATCCAGTAAAGGTCACGGTTGATCTGACTTCAAACTCAACTCGACATTCCTGCGTATCCCCCGATGACCTTCCATCACCCTTGCTCATCAAGAATCTATCAGAGGTGGTTGGTGCCTTCACGCATGTGACCAATGTGTGACACCAGCCCCACAGCAATATGACTGACTCTCGGCTGCCCTCTAAAATGCCACCCAGGTCGAGGACAATTAGGAATGGCCACCAAATGCCTATGATGCCATCCACCCTTGTCCTTGAAGCTCATTTCCTCACAAGATGGCGAAAACTGACCCTTTGAGAATGTTTAAGAGAGAAGTGGATGGATCTTTGGTTAGCAAGAGGATGAAAGAGTCATAGAATCATATAGCCCTTCGGCCCATTTCATACATGTCGACCATACTCCTAAACTGAGCTAGTCCCACTTGCCTGCACTTGGCCCATATCCCTCTAAATCTTTCCTATCCATACACCTGTCTAAATGTCTTTTCGGTGTTGTAAATGTACCAGCCTCCACCACTTTCTCTGGCAGCTCATTCCATACACGCACCACCCTCTGCGTGAAACTATTGCCCCTTAGGTCCCTTTTATATCTTTCCCCTCTCACCCCAACTGCACCCTCTAGTTCTGGGCTCCCCAACCCTGGGAAAAGACGTTGTCTATTTATGCTACCCATGCCCCTCATGATTTTATAAATGTCTATAAGGTCACCCCTCAGCCTCCAACGCTCCAGGGAAAACAGCCCCAGCCTCTTTATATTGGAAGATCCAGAAGATGGGTTACATGTGAAACATTGACTTCTCCATTTCCTGATGCTGCCTGGCTTGCTGAGTCCCTCCATCCTCCCGCCCGTCTACTTCTTTATGTTGGAGATTTACAGGAATGCGGAGTTGAGATTACAATCAGGTCAGCCATGGTCTCATTGAGCTGGCCCACAGGGCTGAATGGCCTACTCCTGCTCCTCATAGAGACGTCTCACTCAACTTTACAAAGACCAGTATTGTGCCCCATGTGCTTAGCAACGCCAGCCAGCCTGACCGAAAAGGGAGCGACAAGAATGACTCACCAGCCTTCCAGCCTCGTTGTTGTGCAGGTCCACCAGCGTCCTTATGTCGCTCTTGCCCTTCTTCCGCCTGGCATCCATGAACTGCTTGGACTTCTCGTAGCCGAAGTCCACGTCATCGCCGCAGCCTCCCCACTCCCAGGCGGTGCCCTCCATCCTGGTGCCCGCGCCCGGCAGCGGAGGAGAGTGGTTGCGGGACCTGTCACAGCCGCACTGTAGCAGCTCGCCCATGCTACAGGCCTGGGTCACGGTGTGTGTCACACCCGCCGAGGTGATGGCGTAGACAAAGGCCGTCTCCCGGATGTCTGCGTGTGCCGAGGGATGGTGGCAGTGGGGAAGGTGGGAGATGGCAAAGATGATGCAGGGTTACTGAATGATACAACAATTTTCATTGGAATACCCACCACCCACCCCACTCCCTCCCATCCATCCTAATAGAATCAATTGGGGTGGCATTGTTGCTCAGTGATTAGCATTGCTGCCTAACAGTGCCAAGGATCCAGGTTCAATTCTAGCCTCGAGCAATTGTCCGTGTGGAGTTTGCACATTCTCCCAGTGTCTGCGTGGGTTTCCTCCGGGTGCTCTGGTTTCCTCCCACAGTACAAAAACATGCAGATTAGGTGAATTGGCCATACTATATTGCCCATTGTGTTAGGTGCGTTAGTGAGAGGGAAAGGGTCTGGGTGGGTTACTTTTCAGAGGGTCATTGAGGAATTGTTGGGCCAAATGGCCTGATTCCACACAGTAGGGAATCTAATCCCACTGTACTTCCCAGAAACGTGGTCACATAGAACTCTCAGGGATCAAAGGAACTGAATCAGAAATTGCTGGTGCACTCAGCAGGCCGGGCAGCATTTGTGGAGAGAGAGAGCAGAGTCAATGTTTCAGGCCCAGTCACCCTTCTTCAGAACTCCGGCGTTGGCAGTTCTTTTGTGGTTTGGTGCAGGGATCAATATTGGGAAGTGTGGGAACAGGCTATTGAATTGGATGATCAGCCATGTTAATATTGGATGGTGGACCAGTCTCGAAGGGGTGATAAAGGATTTTCCTGCTTCTCGGCTGTTGCCTGACCTGCTGTACGTTTCCAGCACCACTCTAATCTAGACTCTGATCTCTAGCATTTGCAGTCCTTACTTTTGCCTTGAAGGGGTGAATGGCCTACTCCCACTCCTGTTTTCGAATCAACATCTCCATGGATGTTATCACATACCTCTGGAACAGGTAGGACTTGAACTCTGGCTCAGAGAGGGGGACACTACCACTGCATCATGCAATCCTGTGCTCCTGTTTTCTAGGTTCCAGTGTTTAAGTTGGCTCATTAGTTTACAGGCACAATAAGTTGGTGTGAGTTGGCAAATAAAATACAAGAGGTCTTGGGTTCAAATTCTGTATGGGCCTTTGTTTTACTGTTCAGATGGGCTATCAATTATATAGAAAGGTGCAATAGATAGATTTTTAATGAGTGAGGGAGTCATGGGTTATGGGGAAAAGACAAGAAAGTGGAGTTGAGGATTATCAGATCAGCTTCAATCTCACTTAATGATGCAGCAGATTCGATGGGCCAAATGGCCTACTCCTGCTCCTATGTCTATAACCTCATAATGAAATATTGGGACTGTTGACCCATCACCAGACAAAGGTGACCTGCTCATGTCCCTCTATGTTTTTGGGTCAGCTTGCAGAGCACAAATTGATTGCTTTGTTTTCCTCCTTACAGGGACAACCAGACTATAAATGTTTTTCATTGCTTGTGGGATACTTTGCTACATTTATTGCCTGTCCCTAATTACCCAGGAGGAGATAGCGGTGAGTTGCCTTCTTAGACACCTGCAGTCCATTTGGTGCTCAGACATCAACAGTACTATTATGGGAGAGAGTTCCCGGATTTTGACCCACCGACAGTGAAGGAGTCTTTGAATTGAATTAGAATCCCTACAGTGTGGAAACAGGCCCTTCAGTCTAACAAGTCCACACCAACCCTCTGACAAGCAACCTAACCAGACCCATTCCCTTGCCCGATTACTCTACATTTTACTGCTGACTAATGCATCTAACATACACATCCCTGAACACTACGGGCAATTTAGCATGACCAATTCACCTAACCTGCACACCTTTGAATTGTGGTAGGAGACCGGAGCACCCACAGGAAACCCACACAGACATGAGGAGAATGTGCAAACTCCACACAGACAGTTACCTGAGGCTGGAATCGAACCCGGGTCCCTGGTCCTGTGAGGCAGCAGTGCCAACCACTAATGGTGATATATTTCCCAAGTGAGTGGCTTGGAGGGGAACTTACAGGGGGTGGTGTTCCCAGTTGTCTGTTGCCCCATGTCCTTCTAGATGGGAGAGGTCATGGATTTGGAATGTTCTGTTTAAGGAACTTTGGTGAATTTCTGCAATGTGCTTTGTAAATCGTACATGTGTCAGTGGTGGTGGCTGCTTGTGGATGTGGTGCCACTGAGGCGGGGGCTGCTTTATCCTGGATGGTGTCAAGCTTCTTGAGTGTTGTTGGAGCTGCACCCATCCAGGTAAATGGAGAGAATTTCATCATACTCCTGACTTGTGTCATGTAGATGGCGGTCAGGCTTTAGGGAGCCAGTTACTCACTGCAGTATGAAAATGTGTTGCTGGTCAAAGCACAGCAGGTTAGGCACCATCCAAGGAATAGGAAATTCGACGTTTCGGGCATAAGCCCTTCATCAGGAACCTTGATTCCTGATGAAGGGCTTATGCCCGAAACGTCGAATTTCCTATTCCTTGGATGCTGCCTAACCTGCTGTGCTTTAACCAGCAACACATTTTCAGCTGTGATCTCCAGCATCTGCAGACCTCATTTTTTACTCACTGCAGTATTCCCAGTTTCAATATTGTAGCTGCAATATTGATATGGCTCATGGTCAATGCTGATAAGGGGGAACGAAGGTTTCTTGCTTCATCCTTAGCTCCTCAATAACAACACTCTGGCAGCTCCAGTCATTACAACAACAGCTTGCATTGTGCAATACCTTAACAGAATTAATCTCAAAGCGTGGGAGGTTAGGATGGTGACCTGAAAGATTTGTCAAAGGGGCAGGATTTAAGAAACGTCTTCGTGGTTGAGAAGACATGAAGAAATTTTGGGGAAGAGAATTGTGAGCGTGGGGGCCAGGCAGCCAATAACAGTGCTGTGATGGACACCAGAAATGCTCAAGAAGTCAGAACTGCAGGAATGCAGAGTTCCCGCTGGATCACAGGAGGTAGGAGTAGGAAGAGGCAGGTCATGGCTTGATTGCAACACAAGCATGAAAATTTAGTTGCTTTGCGACTGTTGGAGGTGTGATTGAAGACGCGAGCAGTTCCATTACAGAATATGAGGAGGAAGTGAGGTCTGCAGATGCTGGAGATCAGAGCTGAAAATGTGTTGCTGGAAAAGTGCAGCAGGTCAGGCAGCATCCAAGGAGCAGGAGATTCGATGTTTCGGGCATAAGCCCTTCTTCAGGAATGGCTTATGCCCGAAGAAGGGCTTATGCCCGAAACATCGAATCTCCAGCTCCTTGGATGCTGCCTGACCTGCTGCGCTTTTCCAGCAACACATTTTCATTACAGAATATGCACCAGACAATGCAGAGAAAGTATTTTTTTTACAGTATTGATCCCACCAATGGAGCTGGAAACTATGCAGTTTACATCCCAAGGTCATGGGCTCAGGGCAGATGATGATATTGTGTCAATGTCATTGAACCAGTAATCCAGAGGCCCACGTTAATGTTCTAGGAACATGATTTCATGTTGAAGGGATTCATATTCAATGCAATGTTAATCTCTGTCACAAAAGTAATCCCTGAAAGCATCCTTGACAGTTCCAAAAAAATCCCATCTGATTCACTAACCACCGACACACAGAGAAATCTGCCATCCTCAGCTGGTCTGTCCAACATGTAACTCGATGGTCTAGTGGTATCATTACTAGACTATTAACCCAGAAACTCAGCTAATGTTCTGGGGACCTGGATTGAAAGCCCCCAATGGCAGATGGTAGAATTTAAATTCAATGAAAAAAAGCTGGAATTGAGAGTCGAAGGATAACTATGAATCATAGGATCCCTACAGTGTGGAAACAGGTCATTTGGCCCAATAAGTCCACACTGACCGTCTGACCACTCAGACCCATTACCCTACCCTATTACTCGATATTTACCCCTGACTAATGCACCTAACCTACACATTCCTGAACACTACGGGCAATTTAGCATGGCCAATTCATCTAATCTGCACATCTTTGGACTGTGGGAAGCACCCAGAGGAAACCCACACAGCCAGGGGTAGAATGTGCAAACTCCACACAGACAGTCGCCCGAGGCTGGAATTGAACCTGGGTCCCTATGAGGCATCAGTACTAACCTCTGAGCCAGCATGCCGTCATTGTCGATTTTCAGGAAAAGCCCATCTGTTTCAGGGAAGGAAATCTGTCATCCTTACTCGGGCTGGCCTACATGTGACTCCAGACCCATAGCAATGTGGTAGACTCTGGGCAATTAGGGATGGGCAATGAATCCTAGCCTAGCCAGAGATGCCCACATCTCTTGAGTTATTAAAAACAAAACTCCTCACCTCCAGCAACTTAAGTGTTCTCAAGGGCAATTGGGGACAGGTAATCACTTGCTTGCAACATCCACATCCCATGAGTAAATGAAAACAAAAGCTAGAGGAGGCAATAATTTGAGGCAACAACTGTGTGAGACTATGTCCCCCCCCCCGGGGAAAAGGAATGCACCCGACACAGAGCACAGGGATATTGACCTTGCTGTTTTTTAAGCTCTACCACAGTTTCCTCTGTTTTAATGGCCTCTCGGCATCCAGGCCCACAGTCCAACATCGTTTCTCTCTTCATACTGTGAGAAACAAAGTTCACTCACTTCAATAATTTCAGTCCGAGACAAGATCTGAAGCAATCAGTATGTTTATTATACGAATGCAAGCGTGGTGCCTAAAATAGAGTTTAGCAAGTACATATCTTATATAGGATTCACTCCTCCCAACCCGGTGCCCATTACTATTGTTTATCTCCTGCCTTATCTGGCCTTGTGCATAACAAAGTACAAGTTTTACTCGGCCATTTCACCTGCTGTGGTCCATTGTTAGGTATATCCTCCTTCACTGCCATCTATTTCCCTTACTTGTGACATATTCTCCCATTCCTCAACCATACTGAACCTTATGACCTTTTAATTGGGGTTTGTTTTTTGTTTTGACAGATGCTTATAACTACTGTTTGTACAAGCATATCTGGCTTAACCTACATCCTCACAGCACCTTATCCTGACCTGGTCTGGCTGATCTTTGACTCCCAAACCTACAGCCACTGTAGGCCATTCAGCCCTTCGAGCCTGCTCCACCACTCAACACAATGTCATCCAACTTGGTCCCCTGCTGCTGTTTTCCCTCCATTGTTAAAAATCACACAACCCAAGGTTATCGTCCAACAGCTTTATTTGGAAGCACTCGCTTTCGGAGCGCTGCTCCTTCATCAGATGGTTGTCCACAGCGGTGGTTGGATGATAACCTGGTGTTGCGTGATTTTTAACTTTGTCCGCTCCAGTCAACACCAGCTCCTCCACATCCTTCTCTCCATTGCGCATTGTTTTCGGTTTAGGGATGGAAAATAAATAATGGCCTTGCCAGAAACAGGCATGTCCCATGAAAAAGATACTTGATAAAAATGATTGCAGTCAAATCTCCTCTGTCCAGCTACTATCTTTCCTTGCAGTTGTATCTTTGCTTTTCTGGGCACCAGAATTATTTCTAGACTCCATGAGCGATCTGCTATGGTTACCATTGCAAGGGATGAAATCCCCTCCTTCAGTTTGCAAGAATAGGCAGCCAGGTTGGGTTGGAGGTGAATACCTTTATTGGAACATGC
This sequence comes from Hemiscyllium ocellatum, assembly GCF_020745735.1. Taxonomy (NCBI): domain Eukaryota; kingdom Metazoa; phylum Chordata; class Chondrichthyes; order Orectolobiformes; family Hemiscylliidae; genus Hemiscyllium; species Hemiscyllium ocellatum. The sequence continues at coordinate 10,398,961 of NC_083407.1, read as the reverse complement.
AAATACTGCAGTTGACCCCTCCCCCCTGCTCTCAGGAGCTGGTTGTCTTCTGGTACTGCCTGAGACTTCATCCCTCTCATTGTGCCCCAGGCTCACTCCAGCCTGGCTGACCTGACCTTGACTTGAACCCTTAGATCCAGACAGTGTGTTGGCCCGAGACAGTGTGCACCCTAGGAAGTAGAGAATGTCCTTCTCTCTCTCTCTCCATTTACATAAATGCTGAGCTGAGCAAATAATCTGAAATATCAACATTTCTGCCCCTCCACTACAGAGCAATGGACTGTGTTAGAATAATCTTTGACCCCTGAAGCAAAATGCCCAGAGTCTGTACTTAACCTGTGATGGGCCAGGGAGGGGACGGACAACAGCCATCTCCAATTCCAAAGCACATTCCTGGGTCCTTTAGCCTCACTGGGGCACTGATTGGAAGCTGTTTTACCCAGGCCTGCAGATAAAAGCCTATACCACAAGTAAGCGGATTGCGATATCTAGCCCCCTTTTGTAATCAGAGCCCAGTAACAGGCAGGAATGGGAACTGAGCAGGTATAAACTTGCTTCCAGTCCTAAACGTGCATTTTTCAAGATGTGAAAAAAATGGATGGGTCAAGGGTCGGTGAGCAGGATATGCCAATTCCTCCTGAACGGGACTTGTAAAGATAGCCTCTGGTGCATCGATGCCATTAACTCGAGTATATTGATAAGGCGACTTAAATACAGTGGAACGCTTTTAAGTAGCACCTGGGAGCGCGGTGTGAGTGAGTGATTAGTTGACTGGAGCCAGACTGTCTGTAATTTGAACGCTGCGACATTCCCCCAGCTCCCCCCGTTCCACTATCCCCACACCCACCACACATCACCCTCTCCACTGTACACCTCCACCCATACACCCACCACGCATCACCCTCTCCACTGTACACCTCCACCCATACACCAACCACACATCACCCACTCCACTGTACACCTCCCCCCTACACCGACCACACATCACCCTCTTCACTGTACACCTCCTCCCTACACCCACCACGCATCACCCTCTCCACTGTACACCTCCTCCCTACACCCACCACACATCACCCACTCCACTGTACACCTCCCCCTACACCCACCACACATCACCCACTCCACTATACACCTCCCCCCCTACACCCACCACACATCACCCTCTCCACTGTACACCTCCTCCCTACACCCACCACACATCACCCTCTTCACTGTACACCTCCACCCCTACACCCACCACGCATCACCCTCTCCACTGTACACCTCCTCCCTACACCCACCACACATCACCCACTCCACTGTACAGCTCCCCCCTACACCCACCACACATCACCCACTCCACTGTACACCTCCCCCCCTACACCCACCACACATCACCCTCTCCACTGTACACCTCCTCCCTACACCCACCACACATCACCCGCTCCACTGTACACCTCCCCCCTACACCCACCACCCATCACCCACTCCACTGTGCACCTCCACCCTCATCACCCGCAACAGTCAGCATCATCCCACAAAACACATCCCCATTCCCCTTATCCATTTCCTTTCCTCTAGTCATCCTTCTAGATGGTGTTCCATTGAGGCAGACTAATAAAGCAGTAAATGTCACCTCCTACTGCAATTTACTCCACCTCACCGAGTGCCAACGTTTATGTGGATCAAGTTGAGTCAAAGTGCCCAGCGATATGTGTGGACAGAATCTTGTGTCTTGTCTGGGAGGTGGTCCATCAGGTCCTGCAGCCACCGTATTTTGCACTTATGCCCCATCCTAGATGGTGTCCAAGTCTTGAGAGTTATTGGACCAGACAAGTGGGCAGTATTTTATCACACTCCGGACTTGTGCTTTGTTGATGATGGACAGGCTTTGGGAGTCAGGAGGTGAGTTACTTGCCAGGTATTCCTAACCTCTGACCTACACTCATAGCCATTCAAATGGTAAGTCCAGTTCAGCTTCCAATCAAGGTTCACCCCCAGGATGTTCAGAGTGCGGCATTCGGTGAGGGTAAAGCCACTGGATGTCAAGACATGATGCTTAGATTAACGTTGATACATTGGCAGTGTCATGGCTGCCAACTACATTCCCTTGCCCAAGATTTTACACAGAAAGTGGGCAGCTAACCGCAAGTGTCCAGACGAGACAGACTGATGGCGAGATGAGGAGGTGCCTCCTTTATACTTTACTCTGTGCCTCTGCCCTCGGTAATTCTGCCCACCCATGGCTTACCTTCTACCTTCATGCTGCTGATCCCCAATGCCTGCCTTCCCTAGACCAAGCGAGGCCTGTGATTAGCCTTCCAGTCTGGCTCCATCATTGTCTTCCGCATCAGGACCGCCCAAAGTTCCAACAGCAACCACAGCTCCCAGTGGCACTGCTGAGCCCAAGAGAGCTGCCGTCCCTCTGATTGGTCAGCAGTGCTTGGAGATGGAATCTCTTTTCCGATGAGATGGAAGACCCACCACATGTCATTTGGAAACTCATACAGCGTTAAATAGACGCTAGGCAATCTGGCCAAACAAGGGTGGCTCATCACCAACTGTCATGTCAACAGCAAGTCAGGAACCTCAAACCTCAGCCTAAAATTCAGTCCATCACATAATTGGTAAGGGAAGAGGCAGCCAGTGGTCCTGTCCCCCACTGTGCAAGTATCTCTCCAAAACAGCAGTTGAAGATAGAGTCCCTACTGTGTGGAAGCAGACCATTCAGCCCATCAAGTCCACACTGGTCCTCTGAAGCCCATCCCACCCAAACCCTGTAACCTTACATTTCCCATGGCCAATCCACCTAACCTGCACATAGAGCCATAGAGATGTACAGGATGGAAACAGACCCTTTAGTCCAACTCATCCATGCCAACCAGATATCCTAAATTATCTAGTCCCATTTGCCAGCATTTGGCCCATATCCCTCTAAACCTTTCCTATTCATATACACATCCAGATGCCTTTTAAATGTTGTAATTGTACCAGCCTCCACCACTTCCTCTGGCAGCTCATTCCATACACGCACCACACTGTGTGAAAAGGTTGCCCCTTAAGTCCCTTTTAAATCTTTTCCCTCTCACCCTAAATCTATTCCCTTATATTCTGGACTCTCCCACCTAAGGGAAAAGCCCTTGTCTGTTTATCCCATCCATGTCCCTGATGGTTTTATAAACTTTTGACTGTGGGAGGAAACCAGAGCACTTGGAGGGAATCCATGTAGACACAGGGAGAATGTGCAAACGCCACACAGACAGTCGTCCAAGGGTGGAACTGAACCCAGATCACTGGCACTATGAGGCAGCAGTGCTAACCACTGAGCCAATAGGAATAGGAAAATTGATACGCAATAAGATTTGGGCTAATAAGTAGCTGTTGGTTTATGGGGTGTCATGAATCCCAGTGGGTGGAGATGTCTGGCTGTCAGTTCTGAGGCGTTTTTATATAAGTTAACGTGGCTAGTGAGTTAGGTCGTGCCATGTCCTTGTCGTATTTTTTTGTCTATTCGGCAACTATGGATGAAGTTGTGGGGATATCGGTTCTTGGCAAGAACAGACCAGAACCGACCCGATACCCATCATGTGCAAGACAAACGTAGCTTACAAGATTCCATGCAAGGACTGCACAAAACACTGTATTGGGCAAACAAGCAGACAACTTATGATCTGCTAGGTAAAAACAAGGACTGCAGATGCTGGAAACCAGAGTCTAGATCAGAGTGGTGCTGGAAAAGCACAGCAGGTCAGGCAGCATCCGAGGAGCAGGAAAATCGATGTTTCAGGCAAAAGCCCTTCATCGGGTATGGAGGCAGGGAGCCTGCAGGGTGGAGAGATAAATGAGAGGAGGGTGGGGATCTGGAGAAAGTAGCATAGAGTACAATAGGTGAATGAGGGTGGGGATGGAGGTGATAGGACTAATGATCTGCATCCACAAACACCAACTAGCCACAAAACATTATGACCAGCTGGTCCTCATGGCCACACACACAGATGACAAGTTCGACTGGGACAATACAACGATCATAGGACAGCCAGAGAATTTCTAGAAGTATGGCACTTATCCATCAACAAACACACAGACCTAGACCTAATACACTAGCACTACAACGAACTACCAGAACCAGCCACCAAAAGCAGCAGGAATGGAACCAAATACATTTCAGAAGAACACAGCACAGCAGTGCTCCACAAGAGGCTCCAAAGCACTGAAGATGTTACCTAGACAGGGAACGAAATATCTGCAAATCAACTTTCCAGCTCGGCAAACGTACCCACAACTACAACAAATGAAGAAAGGTTCATGTGAGAAAAATCTTTTTCTTATGGCGAGTAGTTAGGGTCCAGAACGCACTGCCGGGAAATGTGGTGGAGGCAGGTTCAACTGAGGCACTCAAGAGGACACTGGGACATTATTTGGAGAGCAACAGTGCTCAGGGATTTGGGGGAAAGGCAGGAAACTGGCACTAGATACTAGAACTGGTGCAGTCATGATGGGCCAAATGGTCTTCTACACCATAATAACAAACCTGGGAGCTGTTTCTTGAGGTACCATATCCTAAGAGGATGTTGGGTAACCGTGAGATCCATTGGTCTGGTCCACGGTTTTGCTTGGGTAAGTATGGCGGTGGTTTTGTACGATAGCAGACTGGGAAACTGTCCGGTTCGGACTGGCAGCACGTGACCCTCTCACAAATTCCCTAACCTCACGTCACTAAAATGAAACAGATTCCCTGGTCAATTGCCGTTTGTGGTATCTTGCTGTACACTGATTGACTGTCATGGATCCCAGTTACTTCAACGGCTACAGCTAATGAGAGTGTGGCTATGACCCATGGCTGCAGACCATCATTGTAATTGTGGACATGGCAGCCAGTGGTGAGGTTGGCGGGTGGAGGGATGGGGAGGATGCAGGGCAATGTTGGGGTCTTGCCAGTCGGCAGAGAGAGAGTGTCATTGCCTCTTCCAGTGAAACCCACATGCCAATTGGGTACTGGAGAGACCACTGGTGAACCTACACCTGAAGCCAAGTCCCCAGGGCAAAGGCACTGCCACAGCTAGAGTTCTCTTGACCAGCTCATGAGCTTGGCAGTGCCATCAAATTGGGTGGCACGGTGGGTCAGTGGTTAGCTCTGCTGCCTCACAGAGCCAGGGGTACGGGTTCGAATCCAGCCTTGGGGTGACGATCTGTGTGGAATTTGCCCATTCTCCCCGTGTCTGCGTGGGTTTCCTCCCACAGTCCAACAATGTGCAGTTTAGATGGAGTGGCCGCGGGCAAATTGCATTTAGTGATCGGGGATGCAGAGGGTGATATGTGTACGGAATGAGCTGTCAGAGGAAGTTGTAGAGGTTAGTACAATTGCAACATTTAACAGGCATTTGGATGGGTATATGAATAGGAAGGATTTGGAGGAATATGGGCCGGGTGCTGGCAGGTGGAACTAGATTGGGTTGGGATATCTGGTCGGCATGGATGGGTTGGAGCGAAGGGTCTGTTTTCATTCTGTTCATCTTTATGACTCTTTGTGTAGGTTAGGTGCGTTAGTCAAGGTAAATGTAGAGTAATAGGTTAGGGGAATGGGTCTGGCTGGGATACTCTTCGGAGGGTCAGTGTGGACTTGTTGGGCCAAAAGGCCTGTTTCCCCACTGTAGGGGATCTACGAAAATAGTCGAGGAAGCTGCTGTCAGGATCGCAGAGAGAGCTAAGAACAAAGGAAGGTTAGACATGAGGTGTTGGAGGGAGGATAGGGATTCAGTGTTTCTGAGTTGGGTATCACTGGGAGAGGGAGCAGCAGAAGCAAGGGCCAGAGCTAACTCCCAGTGAGGAAGCCCTTAAAACTTAGAACATTGAACATTCCAGCACAGAACAGAGCCATTGGCCCTCGATGTTGCGCCGACCTGTGAAACCAATCTGAAGCCCATCTAACCTACACTGTTTCATTCTCATCCATTTGTTTGTTTACTTGATGTAAAGTCCCTCAATCAGGCATTGATAACCTTTCCCCCAGTTCCACTCCCCCCACTCCTCCCAGTTTCAACCCCCACCCCCAGTCAAAGTGACTGCAGGGTGCCAACCCTTGGGAAAATCACACAAGACCAGTGAATCCAGCAGCCTCCTGAGGTCTCTCAGTGGACCTTGATTGGCTACTCAGGTCTCAGTTGGTGATGGGGGCAGGTAAGCTGATTACAATGGACATGGGGGACCAGCAAGGATTGGAGATGCTCCTACCTAGCTTATCAAATGTCCCTCGCGCCTCCAAACGTGCTAGCACCAGGAATAATAGATGCCATTGTTATTGCCTGAAATGCAAACAGACATTGGTGCAGAAGCTCAGAGATGCCTGTGGGGGTCTGTGGAGAGAGAGAGACAGACAGACAGAGACAGAGAGACATAGAGAGAGAGACAGAGTGAGAGAGAGTGACAGAGACAGAGAGAGATAGAGAGAGAGAGACAGAGAGACAGAGAGAGAGAGAAAAACTGCATTCATGTTTCCAGTTCAACATGGGTCTTCTTTCGAACTTGTGACTGTGAACCTTCTGGGAATACTTGACCTGCTGTGAAGAGTTGTGAGACCTCTTTAGAATTGTACAGCACAAAATGAGGCCATTGGGTCCAGTCGTGCTTGGTTGGCATTTTGCAAGGACTATCCACTCTCCATAGCTGTGCGGATTTAAATTCACTTTCAAATGTTATCATTAAATCTGTTTCTAGCGAGGTTTCAAGGCAGTACATTCCAGATCACAAAGGCTCACTGTGTAAGGATATTCTTCTCATCTTTCTTTGTTCATTTTCCAATTACTTTAAATCCATGTCGTCTGATTACTGGCTGCCCTGTCAGTGGAAACATTTCCTCTTTGGGCAGTGTCATCAAAAGTGCATAGAATCTTAGAATCAGGGTGGAAACAGACCCTTCAGCCTAACAAGTCCACACCAGCCCTCTGATGAGCATCCCACCCAAATGTATTCCTCTACATTTACCCCTGACTAATGCACCAACCTACACGTCCCTAGACACTGTGGGCAACTTTGCAGGGCTGATTCACCCTAAACTAGGCATCTTTGGAGGAAACCCACACAGACACAGGAAGAATGTGCAAAATCCACACAGACAGTCGCCCAAGACTGGAATCGAACCCAGGTCCATGGCACTGTGAGGAAACGGTGCTAACCGCTGAGCCACCATGCCACCCTTATGACTTGGAGCATCTTTCTCCAGTCTCCCATTGACCTTCCCCACTGTAAGGTTTCTGCAGCCTCTCCATCTCCACAGATGTCATATAACCCATGTACCACTCTGCAAATCTCCTCTGCACCCTCAGCATCCTTCCTATTGTGTGGTACCCAGAATTGACACAATGCTGAGACCTAACCTCAGGCCTTTCAGTCTTTTGAAAAAAAACAGTTTCGACCTAGCAGATGCACCTTGGCAGCAAACCAGGGAAAACGCAACCAAAAACGGAACGACAACAACAAAAAAAAACACCACGGGGCCGTGTCTGGACATGAAAAAGGGAGCAAGGACTGCTAATGTAACTCTGCCGAGAAATTGGAAAAGCAGGGCACACCAGGGGTTAATCTGCTTAAGTAAACACGTTAAGAATGCTTTTTTTTAAATACTGAAAAAAAAGAACATATTGCAATGATACGGCAATGTTGTCTATAAGGCATGCTTGTGTGAGAGGGGGCGGAACCCTGTCTTAATACTGAACACTGATGAGTTCACTAGTCCTTCAGGACACAAATTCCGAACAAATTTTACCTGCAAGTCTCTGCCTCAACCTGCCAGGCGCTTTCAGCTAAGTGCCAAGAGAGGACATTGAGGCGAATTTTTTTTTCCATTACTTTACATATTTACATACAAAACCCTGTTTAAAATAAAGCCTCACATTACAAAATCACCCAGGAACACGTAGAGAGAGAAAGAGAAAAGGTTTTTGTCCATTGTTTCTGTTCGATGGGATAGTTGGTAACTCGATCGTTGCGTACCCATGAATATACTGAATAGGGCCTTGCATCTTGAAGAAAGTACAGCACAGATGTTAAGTGCTGGCTTGTGGCAGCTTAGGTAATCTACAGTTGACAGTGTTGTATTTAACTTGAGGTTGAATAGACAACGAAGGCATTTGCCCACAATTTGTTCTCCAGCTGAATCTTGCCAAATTCCAAACTGCTTGCTCCTTCAGATTGTTATGTCTGGCTTGGGGTTTCCGATTGCAATAGGATTTCAACAAAGGAAAGAGCATTTTTATATATTTTTATCAGACAGTGGCAGAGAAGAGGGTGGAAACTCAATAATAGCTGTGTGTACTATCTACAAGATGCACTGCAGAAATTCACCAAAGATCCTTAGACAGCATCTTCTAAACCCACAGCCACGTCCATCTGGAAGGACAACGGCAACAGATACATAGGAGGAGAAAGTGAGGTCATTCCAGAAGAAGGGTTTATGCCCGAAACGTCGAATCTCCTTCTCCTTGAATGCTGCCTGACCTGCTGCGCTTTCCCAGCACACATTTTCAACAGATACATAGGAACACCACCACCCTCAAGTTCCCCTCCACTCACCATGCTGAATTGGAAATATATCACCATTCCTTCAGTGTTGCTAGGTCAAAATCCTGGAATTCCCTCTCTAATAGCATTGTGTGTCTACCTGCAGCACATGGACAACAGCAGATGAAGGAGGCAGCTCACCCCCACCTTCTCAAAGGACAACTAGGGACAGCAATAAATACAAACCCATGTCCTGTAAGGGAATAAAACAAGAACTCAGTGTCCCTCAGTTAGTTGATCCTCTCACACTGCATTCCGCTCCAACCTCATTGCCTTACACCTGACGGAATGACCCTCGGGCAGAGAATGGAACTTTGCTGATTTCAATTAGCAAGCATTTGGTCATTTCTGTATGCAAAGAGATTTGTGTGACACAATGGATTCCTGTCTGTGAACCAGAAGCTCTCGGAGTTAATAGCCAAGAGTGGTTCATCCTGAACAGAGTCAACATGCAAATCAGTCAACACAGTCAAGAAGGCACAACAACGCCTCTTCTTCCTCAGGCAGCTCAGCACATTTGGCATGTCAACGCCACCGACCTCAACAGATGCACCATTGAGAACATACTGTCCAGGTTCATCACAGTCTGGTACGGCTACTGCTCTGACCGTAAGAAACTACAAAAGGTGGTGTGCACAGCCCAGACCATCACAGAAGCCAACCTCCCATCCATAGACTCCATTTATACTTCTCGTTCCCACAGAAAGGCTGCCAACATCATCAAAGACTCCTCCCACCCCGGTTATGATCTCCTACAACCTCTACCATCAGGCAGAAGATACAGAAACTTGAACACGTACAGCAGCAGGTTTAGGAACAGCTTCTTCCCTGCTGTTGTCAAACTGCTGAATGGACCTCTGTAATTTCAATTCTAATGCTGATCTAGTTAATGGTTATCCTGCTTTGCGCAGCTTCTGTGCAGCTGTAAGCTTGTATGCCTCGCTGTTTCTAAGTACCCTCTGATCAGTATGCCCTTGTATGTTATGATCTGCCTGTACTGCTCACAAAACAGAACTTTTCACTGTACTTAGGTGCATGTGACAACAACAAATCAAATCAAATTAAATGTATGCCCTTTTATGTTATGATCTGCCTGTACTGCTCACAAAACAGAACTTTTCACTGTACTTAGGTACATGTGACAACAGCAAATCAAATCAAATTAAATGTATGCCCTTTTATGTTATGATCTGCCTGTACTGCTCACAAAACAGAACTTTTCACTGTACTTAGGTACATGTGACAACAACAAATCAAATCAAATTAAATGTATGCCCATGGCAAACGGCAGGTGTGGCTGAGTTTCCTGGTCTATCATTTGAGAGAAATGGACCCCTATCATCACAAGCACATTGCTGCAGTGACTCAGATTCTTGGTCATGTACTACCACTGTCATCTCTGGAGGATGATTTACAGAAAGGTAGTAGAGTAGTGGTGTCGTGGTAATGTCATCCAGAATTCCAGGTCAATGGACTTGACCATGGGTTTGAATCCCTCCATATGGAGATGGTGTAATTTGAATTCAGTAACAGCCTGGAATGAAAAGCTATGCTAATGGCAACCATAGAACCTCTGTCAATCATTGTAGGGAAAAAAAATGATTTTCTGATCTCTGTTAGGGAGGGAATCTATCATCCTCACTGAGTCTGGCTTACAGGTGAGTCCAGACAGGAGAAAGTGAGGACTGCAGATGTTGGAGAGTCAGAGTCGAAAAATGTGGCTCTGGAAAAGCACAGCAGGTCAGGCAGCATCTGAGGAGCATAAGGGTTGACAGTTCAGGCATAAACTCTTCGTCAAGAATGATGAAGGGCTTATCTTGCTCCTCGGATGCTGCCTGACCTGTTGTGCTTTTCCAGCACCACACCTTTTGAATGTGACTCCAGACACCCAGGAAAATCAGGGTGAGTCTGATGGAGAGTCACCAGATTCGAAAGGTTAACTTTGCCTTCTTCCCATAGATGCTGCCAGACCTGCTGAGTTTCTTCAGCAATTTATGATTTTGACCCAGGAAAGCGGTTGACTCTTAACTGCCCTCTTAGGGGTGGGTAATGAATGAATAAAAAACCATGGTTCAGGTTTTGCCAACAACTCTCTCCCACTCCTCAGTATGCCCTCTCAGTCTCTTCCCTCCCTGTATCAGAGGAGGGCGCAGTAATGTGTGCAATCTCTTGTCGTAGTATGTGCTTATTGACCAAGAGAAACTGGTATGAAGGCTCATTGGACTGATTCCTGGAATGAAGCACTTGTCCTAAGAAGAGAGTTTGCGCAGACTAATACTGTATTCATCCAAGTTTGGAAAAATGAGAGGCAATTTTAGTAAAAACTAGATTATAATAAACCGTTGAGAGACTTAATAGAGTGGATGTCAAAAAAATGTTCCCTTGGTAGGGTAAATTACCATAGCTGAAAATGTGTTGCTGGAAAAGCGCAGCAGGTCAGGCAGCAGCCAAGGAACAGGAAATTCGACGTTGCGGGCATAAGCCCTTCATCACCATTCCTGATGAAGGACTTATGCCCGAAACGTCAAATTTCCTGTTCCTTGGATGCTGCCTGACCTGCTGTGCTTTTCCAGTAACACATTTTCAGCTCTGATCTCCAGCATCTGCAGACCTCACTTTCTCCTCCTAAATGACCATAGCGGCAACTTTGTAAGCAGAGGGCAGTGTGCATATGGAATGAGCTGCCAGAGGAAGTGGTGGAAGCTGATACAATTATGACATGTAAAAGGCATCTGGATGGGCATGTGAATAGGAAGGATTTAGAGGGATATGGGCCAAATGTTGGCAAGTCGGACTAGGTTAATTTAGTATGTCTAGTCAGCATGGACGAGTTGGATCGAAGGGTCTGTTTCCATACAATACAATTTTATGACAATTTTATTAGGTGGATTGGCCATGCTAAATTGCTCATAGTGCCCAGGGATAAGTAGGTTAGTTGGATTGCCACAGGAAATGCAGGGTTATAAGGGTATGGGAAGAGGTTGGTTCTGTGCAGGATACTCTTCAGAGGGTCAGTGTGGACTGGATGGGCCAAATGGCCTGCTTCCACACTGTAGGGATTCCACTGCAGTGAATTTCAGCAGTGCATCTTGCACTTGACATGTCCCTCAAAGGATGTCATCTCATTGTCATTTCAAATCATTTCATCACTCAAACGGTTATGAATTATTGGAAATCTCAGCCATGGAGATCTGTAGAAGCAAAGACATTGAACATATTTGTAATAGGCCATCAATGGTGTGATGGTGTAGTGGAGTACATGAATAATCAAAAGTCTTGGTTGATTCTTAGCTGCCCTGTGGGCAATTAGGGATGGGCAATAAATGTTGGCTTAGTCATTGGCGCTAATGTTTCATGACCAAATAAAAAACTAATTAATGGATGTGAACATCATGAAATCCCTCTGGCCTGTTCCACCATTCAATGAGATCATGGCTGATCTTGGCCTAACTCCATATACCTGTCTTTGACCCATATCCCTTCATCCTTGTTTAACAACTAAAAATCTATCTCAGATTTACTATTAACAACTGACATGGCACCAACAACTGTGTGTGAAGGAGAGTTCCAGACCTCCCACACCCATTGTGTGTAAAAGTGCTTCCTAACATCTCTCCTGAATGGACTGGCCCCAATTCTCAGACCATGTCCCTTGTTCGAGAATCCCCAACCAGTCGAAATAGTTTATCATTATCTATCCTATCTTTTCCTGGTACTATCCTTTGAAGACTTTAAACAGATCACCACTTATCCATCTAAATTCTAGAGAAAATAGGGCTCATTTGTATCATCTCTTTTTTATAGCTTAACCGCTGAAGTCCAGGTATCATTCTTGTAAACCTACATTGTACTCCCTCCATTCTCCTTAAGGTGTGGTGCCCAGACAGCACTCCCAAAGTGGAATCTAGTTAGGGTTTTGTACAACTGCAGCATAACTTCTGCATCCTTGTGTTCCAGGAGGAGAAAGTGAGGACTGCAAATGCTGGAGATCAGAGTCAAGAGTGTAGTGCTGGAAAAGCACAGCCGGTCAGGCAGCATCCGAGGAGCAGGAGATCCTGACGAAGGGTTTATGCCTGAAACATCGATTCTCCTGCTCTTCAGATGCTGCCTGATCTGCTGTGCTTTTCCAGCACTATATTCTCGATCCTTGTGTTCCAGTCTAGAATGTAGACCTGCTTCCTTCTAGGAAGCCTGCCAACACACAGTCTAATAAAGTATCAGAATGGGATCCAGCCTCGCAAAGCTTAGATCTAAAAGCCCCTCATCAAAGAAACAAACCATTTGTATTTAAGTTGTACCTTTTGTTTCTACATTAACATGAGGGGGAGGGTAAGGGGAGACTTGGCCTAATGGTGTTAGTCTAATAATCCAGAATCCCAGGTAGTGTTCCAGAGATCCAGGTTTGGAATCCCACCACAACAGGTAGTGAAATTTGAATTCAAAAACAAATCTGAAATTAAGAATCTGATGATGGCCATGAATCCATTGTTGATTGTCGGGAAAACCCATCTGGTTCACTAATGTCCTTCAGGGAAGGAAACTGCCATCCTTAGCTGCTCTGGCCTACATGTGACTCCAGACCCACAGCTGTGTGGTTGACTCTTAAACTTAGAGAAAGTGAGGACTGCAGATGCTGAAGAGTCACAGTCAAAACATGCGGCACTGGAAAAGCACAGCAGGGCAGGCAGCATCCAAGGAGCAGGAGAATCAATGTTTCGGGCATAAGCCCTTCATCAGATATTCCTGATGAAGAGCTTATGCCCAAAATGTCAATTCTCCTGCTCCTCAGATGCTGCCTGACCTGTTGTGCTTTTCCAATGCCACACCTTGTGACCCTTAAACTGCCCTCTGGGCAATTAAGGATGAGCAATAAATGCTGGTTTAGCCAGTGACATCCTCATCCTGTGAATGAATTACTTAAAAATTCCTTCTGAGTTCCAAAGTCACACAACCATCTGAGATGAAAGAATTTCTCCCCAAAAGCATGACTCCGAAATTTTAAAGTGTCCCCAGGTCTAGAGCTGACCCAAAAAAAGGAAATACCCTTTCCCCATCTATCGTGTCAAGACAGTTCAGAGCCTCAGTGGAAGTAAAGCCAGTGTGTTCAACCCTTTCATGTATTACCCAACCTTTCCGGTAGCAACCTCGTAAAAGGTCTTTGACCTGCCTCCAACACATTGCTCCAGATGTGACCTCACTAATAACCTTATTATGCTTCAGTTATAAAGGGTATGTTCATGTCCAATTCCTTTTGTAAAGAAGTGGCAGATGGAGTTTAATTCAGATAAATGCGAGGTGCTGCATTTTGGTAAAATCAAATCATGGTAGGACTTATACACTTAATGGTAAGGTCCTGGGGAGTGTTGCTGAACAAAGAGACCATGAAGTGCAGGTTCATCGTTCCAAAAAGGTGGAGTCCCAGGTAGACAGGATAATGAAGAAGGCATTTGGAATGCTTGCCTTACTTTGTCAGTGCATTGAAGAAGAGTTGGGAGGTCACGTTGCGGCTGTACAGGACGTTGGTTAGACCACCTTTGGAATACTGTATTCTGTTCCGATCACCATGTTACAGGAAAGATGTTGTGAAACTTGAAAGGGTTCAGAAAAGATTTACAAGGATGTTGTCAGGATTTGAGGGTTTGAGCTATCGGGAGAGGCTGAATAGGCTGAAGCTGTTTTCCCTGGAGCATTGGAGGCTGAGGGGTGACCTTATAGAGGTTTATAACATCATGAGGGGCATGGATAGGGTAAATAGCCAAGGACTTATCCCCAGGTGAGAGAGTCCAGAACTAGAGGGCATAGGTTTATGGTGAAAGGGAAGAGATATAAAAGAGACCTAAGAGGAACTTTTTCACACAGAGGGTGGTACATGTATGGAATGAGCCACCAGAGGATATGGTGGAGACTGGTACCATTACAACATTTAGAAGGCATCTAGATTTGTATAAGAATAGGAAGGGCTTAGAAGGATATGGGACAAATGCTGGCAAATGGGACTAGATTAACTTGGGATATCTGGTCAGCATGGACGAGTTGGACCAAAGGGTGTGTTTCTGTGCTGTATAACTGTATGACTATCACTGAAAAGGATAGCATTTGTATTTTACATCATTCACCTTGTTAATTACTTACTATACCTATATACGCATTTTACAGTGGTTCATCCTACATCACCAAGATCCCTCAGCACCTCAGAATTCTGTAGTCCTTTTCCATTTAAGTGATAATTAATAGATAATTTAAATAAGTTTATATCCATCTCAAGGGATAGATGGGGACTCAGTTAATATCACTCTATGGCCTCCCTGGTGTTTGTGTTGTTCCATGAATTGACATTTTATTGAAAGCTGGTAACTTATATATTTATTAGAAAAAAAAACTTTGATGTGTTAAATTCTCCAAGCAACGATGTCAAAAATCCAGAAATCCAATGAGCTTTGAATTCAGGGACCCAGGCTAATTCTTTTGTGGGGGGGGGGGGAATTGGGCTCAAATCCTAGCTCAGTAGCTGGTGCAATTTAAATCTAATTAATGAAAGAAAAACAATAGAATTGGAAACTCGTCTCGATGATGGTGTCTGTGAAACTACCACAGAACTATCTGGTTCAGTCACAGCCTTCCGAGAAGGAAACCAGCAGTGGGCGGCACGGTGGCACAGGGGTTAGCATTGCTGCCTCACATCGCCTGAGACCCGGGTTCAATTCCCGACTCAGGCGACTGACTGTGTGGAGTTTGCACGTTCTCCCCGTGTCTGTGTGGGTTTGCTCCGGTTTCCTCCCACAGTCCAAAGATGTGCAGGTCAGGTGAATTGGCCATTCTAAATTGCCCGTAGTGTTAGGTTAGGGGTATGGGTGGGTTGCGCTTCGGCGGGTCGGTGTGGACTTGTTGGGCCGAAGGGCCTGTTTCCACACTGTAAGTAATCTAATCTGCTCTATATGTGACTCTAGATCACAATGGTCACCTTGTATATGTCTTCTGAAAATACTGCACAAGACATTCAGTTCTCAAGGGATGTGTAACAAAGATTTGCCCTGCCAGTGATGCCCCTGTCCCATGAACACATAAAGAATATTGACATCTACAAAGCAGGAGTGTGCCTTTAAGAACTAAATTCCAATCATCAATATGGGACATGATCCAGTAATATAGAATTCTGCTTCGAAATGACGTGCAAAGGAGAGATCTATATGTACCTGCAGCCAACTGTATAATTTTTCCAGATTCTGCCAACCCAGGAATCTGGATCCCAATGCATTCAGCCCTGATTTAAATGTTTCTTCAGCTGCTTCCCTTCGATTGTCCGTTTCCTCTGAATTATTCAGCCCTGGTGTAAATTTACTGAACTCCCATGCATTCTAATAAAGTACAGATGGACTGTAACATCAGCCCTTACACCAACTGTTCAAAACATGTCTCCCAAAATGCAAATGTTTGCAAGCAATTTTACCACAGGAATAATTTTTTCCCTCTATGCTCTTTCCAGATTTTCTTGCTGACTTCGCCTGCTGCTGTCCCTACTTCCCGATTCCTCTACGTGACACACCCTTGCTGGGAAATCACTGATTCGTAAAATGGTTATAGCATTGAAGGAGGCCATTTGGCCCACTAGATCTGTGTTGGCTCTCTGCAAGAGCAATCTACCTGTTGCCACTGAATCGCATAGCATGGAAATGGACCCTTCGGTCCAACCAGTCCATGCCAAACATAATCCTAAACTAAACTAGACTTACCTGTCTGCTCCAGGCTCAGATCCCTCCAAACATTTCCTATTCATGAACTTATCCAAATGTCTTTTAAATGTAGTAACTGTACCCACACCCACCACTTCCTCAGGAAGTTCATTCCACACATGAACCATCCTCTGTGTAAAAATCTGCTCCTCATGTCTTTTTAAATCTCCCTTCTCTCACCTTAAAAAAGTGCCCCCCTAGTCTTGAAATTACCCCAATCTATGGAAAAGAAAACTGCCATTAACTCTATCTATACCCCTCGTTATTTTATCAACGTCTGTAAGGTCACCTCTCAATTTCCTCTGCTCCAGTGAAAAAGTCCCAGCCCATCCAGCCTTTCTTTATCACTCAAACCCTGCATCATCCTGGTATTCTTCCTGCCTACTCTGTCCAGATCAATCGCGGTCGTGAACACCCCGATTAAATCTCCTCCCAATCTGTTCTTGTCAAAAAAGAAAAGGGTCCCAGCTTCTACAATCTCTGAACCTCCTCATTCCTGAATCCTTTCTCATGAATCTTCTGCCTCATACCTTCACATCCTTTGCAAAGCGTGTTGCCTAGAATTGGACACAGTGCTCCTCAAAACTGAAGCCATTGTCTTTCACACTTCATCACTCCCCTACTCCTTCCACAGACTCCGTAAGTTCAGCGATTGGTGAGGCCTCTTCTGGAATACTGTGTCCAGTTCTGGTGGCCCTGTTCTCAAAAGCATTGTATTAATCTGGGAATAAAAAGTGAGGTCTGCAGATGCTGGAGATCAAGCTGAAAATGTGTTGCTGGTTAAAGCACAGCAGGTTAGGCAGCATCCAAGGAACAGGAAATTCGACGTTTCGGGCCAGAGCCTGATGAAGGGCTCTGGCCCGAAACGTCGAATTTCCTGTTCCTTGGATGCTGCCTAACCTGCTGTGCCTTAACCAGCATCACATTTTCAGCTTGTATTAATCTGGAGAAGGTTCAGAAAAGATTTACCAAGATGTTGCTGGGAATGGAGGGTATGAGCTATAAGAGGCTGGATAGGCTGGGGCATTTTTCACTGGAGCGTAGGAGGTTGAGGGGTGACCTTATAGAGGCTTATAAATTCATGAGAGGCATAGGTAAGGTGACTGGCAGGTATCTTTTCCCTAAGGTGGAATATTTCAACATTAGGGGCATATTTTAAAGGTGAGAGGAGAAAGGTTTAAAAAGGACATGAGGGGCAACTTTTTTCTACAGAGAGTGGTTTGTGTGTAGAATGAACTTCCAGAGGAAGTAGTGGATGCGGACACAGTTACATTTAAAAGACATTTGGATGGATACATGAATAGGAAAGGTTTGGAGGAATATGGGCCAGGAGCAGGCAGGTGGGAATACTTTAGTTTGGATTATGGTCAGCATGGACTGGTTGGACCAAAGGGTCTGTTTCTGTGAGGCATGACTCTATGAATTTATAAGTTCCCTCTCACTTCATGGGTTGTTGCATCAGCTTGAATCAGGCTGCTTCCAATCCCAGTACTTTACTCAAACTCAAATTGAAGTCATAGTCCTGCATTGTTTTCATCACAAAGACCACCTTCCACCAGTTAAGCCTGTCCCCATCCCAATTGAATGATTGTCTCATCTGTAACTCTGGACTCAATGATCCTGGTACTTCTTGGGTTGGATCTCCGTCATTCCGCCTTCCCAGAACTTCAGTTCAACCAGCGCCTTGCTGACTATCTTCCAGCCGGCATATTCTGAATCTGAAGGTGTTGGTTTGGAGGGATTTTCTTGAATGAGAGCAACCTGTTCGAACTTTACAAAATCATGAGAGGCATGGATAGAATGAATAGTTCGAACAATTACTGGGAGACATGGGTTTAAGGTTAAAGAGGGTAAGTTTAAGGGAGGTAAGAGAGGCAAGTCTTATACACAGAGGGTGGTAAGTGCCCTGACAGAAGAGGTGGTAGAAGAACATACAGTAGGAACGTTTAAGAGACATTTTGATAGATACATGAATAGGCAGGGAATAGAGGGATTTGGAATGCGTAGAGTCAAAAGGTTTTTAGGTTAGAAAGGTGTTATGTGTCAGCACAGGCTTGGTGAGCTGAAGGTCCCGTTCCAGCATTGTACTGTTCTTCGTTCTTTGAGAGGTCGAGTAGGTTGATCTTGTACTGATTAAGGTTAGAATAATGAGAGGAGATAAAATATACTGGGGTTTGACAAGGCAGACGTGGAAAGGTTGTTTCCCTTGCAGGAGAGTCCCAGACAAAAGCGCGGACAGTGATGGGGAGAAATTTCTTCTCTCAGAGAGGAGTGAATCCTTGGAATTCATTGCCACAGAGGCTGAGGCATTAAGCACATTGAGGGCTGAGATGGATAGGTTTTTAATCAGGCAGAGGAATTAAGGATTATGGGGGAAAGGCAGGAAAGTGGAGTTCAGGATTATCAGATTAGCCATGATCACGTTAAATGGCAGAGTCGATGGGCTGAATGGTCTACTTCTATCCCCTACACCCTAAGGTCTCAGAATATGGGTTTGAACCCCAACGTGACAGACAGCTAAATTCAAATTCAATTTACAAAACCTAGAAATAAAAGTCAGTGTATATGTTGTAGAAACCCACCTAGTTCACTAATTCTTTTGGGGAAGGAGGGACTGACCTACATGTGACTCTAGACTGATGAGAAACATCATTGATTCTTAATATCCTCTGAACAATTAGGGTGAACAACAATTGCTGGCCTCTCTAGCAAAGTCATCATCCCATATGTGAATAAAACAAGTCCTGAAAGGTGTGTTTCTGATACTTGGATAAAGCACTACACTCTCCATTGAGAGAAAATGATTTCTCTCAACCTACCTTATCTGTCTGCTTTAATCTCTTGAAAGCTTCAAAATCACTCCATACCTTTCTAAATTCCAAGAAATACAGTCATAATTTTCAGTCACTGGGCCAGAGTCCTGAAATTCCCTTCCGAACATGGTCCCTATGTTTTTTTTAGATTAGATTACTTACAGTGTGGAAACAGGCCCTTCGGCCCAACAAGTCCACACCGACCCGCCGAAGCGCAACCCACCCATACCCCTACATTTACCCCTTACCTAACACTACGGGCAATTTAGCATGGCCAATTCACCTGACCCGCACATCTTTGGGTTGTGGGAGGAAACCGGAGCACCCGGAGGAAACCCACGCAGACACAGGGAGAATGTGCAAACTCCACACAGACAGTCGCCTGAGGCGGGAATTGAACCCAGGTCTCTGGTGCTGTGAAGCAGCAGTGCTAACCACTGTGCCACCGTGTCTTGAGGGCACCAGTAGTTTAGTGAGACAACCCAACACTATCTGTCCAGGGAATCTAGGGATGCGCAATAAATAACAAAGAACATGAATTGCTGAAAAAGCTCAGCAGAACTGGCAGTATCTGTGGAGAGAAGTAAGAGCCAATGTTTTGGGTCAAGTGACCATTCCTCAGAATGTTAACTCTGGCTTCTCTCCACAGGTGCTGCTCGACCTGCTGAACTCTGCTAACAATTTCTGCTTTCGTTTCTGATGTACAGCATTCACAGATTTTATTTTTTGGTTTTTACAGCCAACACTGTCCTTCAAACAAGAGAACTCTCGCAGGGGTCACGTGAAATCTGACCTCCAACGGATTTTGCCAACTCTGCGGTTACTGCAGGTATTAATAAAGGTGAATCTCTGCAGTAAATCAGTCAAAGCCTGTTCATGATAGCAAGATGTTTTGTCAGCTCCACACGAACTCCTTATACCTTTCAACATTGATGATCCTTCTATTTCATAGTGCTGTTTCTGATACTCTGTTTAAAGTGACATCTCTTCTTACAAATTAGAAGTGTTGATTGGTGCTTTCTAGATGCTGCCTGTGCGGTTTAGTATTCGACATGTAAACATACAAGAAATTAATGCCACAAGGAGGGATTTTGTTTCTTCAATGGTGTTCTCCTGGGACATGGCCCAGGATTAAAGAAACAGGATCCACTTTATTCAGGAATATCTTTCGAGTTCATAGTCGTTGTGTTAGGCACTGCGGTTCAAGAAGCCATTCAAGTGCAGGGGGAGAATAACAGATTGCACTGGGCGTAGCGGGCTTGATATTATTCTCTGCAGCAAAGACCAAGAGTAAAAAATGAGGTCTGCAGATGCTGGAGATCACAGCTGCAAATGTGTTGCTGGTCAAAGCACAGCAGGCCAGGCAGCATCTCAGGAATAGAGAATTCGACGTTTCGAGACCAAGAGCTGAGGAAATTCGACGCTACTGGCCCAAGTGTTCAGGACGGGACAGGAATTTGCCATGTGAAGTAGAGGAACCAGTTGAACTTGCAGAGATAGGTTAAGGGGAGGTTCTAAAGGATATCTGGAGAATCTACTTAGGCATATTTGCAAGAAGGAGGCCAAGAGCAACACTTAAGGTACTTCAGATGCTAAGAAGGATGTTGTGATTCTTGAGGAAGTGCTACAAAGACTGAGTGCTGGGATGCCAGGAAGGGAGACTGAATCAGTTAAGATTATACTCACCTGAGTTTAGACGAGTGAGGGGGACCTATCAAATTGTTGTGGTTCTGTTCGCCAAGCTGGGAATTTGTTTTGCAGACGTTTCGTCCCCTGTCTAGGTGACATCCTCAGTGCTTGGGAGCCTCCTGTGAAGCGCTTCTGTGATGTTTTCTCCAGCATTTATAGTGGTTTGTATCTGCCGCTTCCGGTTGTCAGTTCCAGCTGTCCGTTGCAGTAGTCGGTATATTGGGTCCAGGTCGATGTGCTTATTGATTGAATCTGTGGATGAGTGCCATGCCTCTAGGAATTCCCTGGCTGTTCTCTGTTTGGCTTGTCCTATAATAGTAGTGTTGTCCCAGTCGAACTCATGTTGCCTGTCTTCTGAGTGTGTGGCTACTAAGGATAGCTGGTCGTATAACACTACTATTATAGGACAAGCCAAACAGAGAACAGCCAGGGAATTCCTAGTGGCATGGCACTCATCCACAGATTCAATCAATAAACACATCGACCTGGACCCAATATACCGGCCACTGCAGCGGACAGCTGGAACTGACAATCGGAAGCGGCAGATACAAATCACTATAAATGCCGGAGAAAACATCACAGAAGCGCTTCACAGGAGGTTCCCAAGCACTGAGGATGTCACCTAGACAGGGGACGAAACGTCTGTAACACAAATTCCCAGCTTGGTGAACAGAACCACAACAACGAACACCCGAACTACAAATCTTCTCCCAAACTTTGAAAACCTATCAAATTCCAACAGGACAAGACAGTAAACACGTGAAGGATGTTCCCAATGATCACGGAGTCTGAACCAGGGGGCACAGTCCAAAGAAACAGGTAGGCCATTTTGGAATGAAATGAGGAGAGTGTGGGTAGTCTGTGGAATTTGAAATACCTCAGCAGAGCTGGTATCCCGTCACCAAGTCACCCCTGACACTGATCCAGCTCCCTCAGAGCCAGCTCTCATTGTGAACAGAACTTCTGACACTGCTTCTCAAAACTTGCTAACTCCTGTTCTTCTCTGCCAGACTAATAGCCCCAATCAGGGAACTCATATTCTATGAGGTCCACCTGGCTGACTTCATTACAAGTATTGCCCAATTCTCTGTCACAGAGAGTGGTTGAGGCCAAACATTTGAATGTTTTCAAGAAAGACTTAGAAATATATCTAAAGGGGTCAATGTGTATGGGGAGAAAGCAGGAACAGGGGACTGAGTTGATTGATCAGCCATGATCATATTGAATGGTGGACCAGACTTGAGGGGCTGAATGATCTACTCCTACTTCTATTTTCTATATTTTGATGATTCTACTGTATTTATCTCAAATATTGAACTCAGCTGAAGAGTAACCTCCATATGAGTCCCAATTTTGACCTTTTACCTCCTTCACAATGCAGACCTGTATGTGGAAGAGATTCTTCTCAGACTGAGGGCAGTGGGGAACATGGATGGGGACTGATACTGAAGGGAGTGCAAATACAAACACACATCTTTCTGCTAGCAAGGAGGGTATTGCTTACACCCAGCTTGCTCTCCCTCCACCAGTGCCACAACTCTCCTGAAATCAATACAAGTTTTATTCTGTGAAATGTTCCTTGCAGCTCAACAGAGGATTTAATTAGTACCTCATGACTCTAATCCAACTTGCATTCATTAAAAGAAAATAAATGACAAATCCACTTGGTCCTGATCATCTGTGGAAGGAATCCATAATTTTGGAAGTTAGAACCCTGGATGGTGTAACACAGAAAGGTATTAGAGGGTGTTTTATTCATTTAACAGCCCAGCATGTCATTCAGAAACAGCCCAATAGTCTTCCAAACCAAGTCTGAAGTCCCATCACCGATGCTCTGCTGTGAAATTTATCAGTCAGTGTTCACTGAGCAAGATTAATTGTCACACGTCCACAAACAGCCACTCCCTCCACCACCAATACTCAGTAGCAGCTGTGCGTACCAACTACAAGATGCACTGCAGAAATTCACCAAGGCCTCTTAGGCAACACTTTCAAAACTCATGATCACTTCCATGTTGAAGAATAAGAGCAGCAGATACATAGGAACACCACTCCCTGCAAGTGCCTCACTCACCATCCTAGTTTGAAAATAAATCATCGTTCCTCAGTGTCGTCAGATCAAAATCGTGGAAATCCCTCCCTAAGGCATTGTGGGTCTACCTAGAGCACATGGACTGCCGTGCCTTAAGAAGGCAGCTTACCATCACTAACAGATACTAAAACCTTTCAAGAGCTGACAGATTTAGTTAAGGAATGTTACAACACAAGTCTCCTCTAATTCAAGGGGCAACTAGGGACAGACAATAAACGCTGGCCCAGCCAGCGACACCCACATCCTATGAGTGAATAAATAAAAAGTCATGATAAAGAGTAAAGTGCCAACTGACCAATACAAGTCAGTAGTGGTCACATTGGACAGACAACTGGGTCAAATGTTGCCACTGGCGATCACATAACCATTTCAGCCACTTTAGCTGAAAAAGGTGCAGCACTCCAAAAGCTTGTGATTGCAAATAAACCTGGTGGACTTGTACCTGATTTCACATGACTTCTGACTTTGTCCACCCCAGTCCAACACTGGCACCTCCACATCGTTTCAATAGGAGCAGTATTTTTTTATTATTCTTCCGCGGTTGGAGGCATCACTGGTGAGCCCGGTCTTTGGTGCCCATCCCTAATTACCCCATGAACTGAGTGGCTCGCTCAACTATATCAGATGGTGGTCAAACGTCAACAATATTGCTTTGGGTCTGGAATCTCATGTAGACCAGAGTGAGTCAGAACAGCAGATGAGGCAATGGTGTGTCAGTATTGTTGGTCGAGTAGCCATAAAAAGACCACCTGCAAGGTCCTGGGCACCATGGTTCACATCCCACTGTGGCAGATTGTGGAATTCAATAAAATCTAGATTTTTTTACTTTAAACATCTATTAATGATATTTGCAAAATGCTATTGATGCAGTTTAGGAAAGGACATCTGCCTTCCTTACCTGGCGTGGTCTCCATGTAACATGGTTGACTCTTAACTGCCCTATGGGCAATTAGGGATGGGCAATAGGTCTGGTCTAGCAAGTGATGCCCACACATTTAATGAAAAAATAAAACAAAACTCATTCCCGAAAGAGTATAGGTGAACCCGGGGGTTTTACGACAGTTGCTTCATGGTCACCACTCAATTAGCTTTTAATCCTAGCTTGATAAAGTCCAGCCTAATGACACCCATGTCGCCACTGTCTATTATCTTTGATTTACCAATGTCCTCCAGAGGAAGGAAATCTCTACTCTAAATCATTGTGTCTGTTTTCTTTAGTGAGAACTAACCATGTAAACCCACTATGCTGTAATTATGTTGAGTTGAACTGAAGAAGGGCCACAGGGCTCAAAACATTAACTCTGTCTTCTCTCCACAGATGCTGCCAGACCTGCTGATTCTTTTCCAAGATTTTTTTAAATTTAGTTCAAAAGCTTCTGGGCAGTTGAAAGGAGGCCTGGCTGAATGCATATGCAATTATAGTTTCTCCTAGAAAAGGAGATTGTTTGGAGCAGTTAATGCTGTGTAAAGGTTTCAGTTGTGAAAATATCAAGACCAGAAGTGTTTGGTTAGAATGCTGTAAATTGTTAAAAGACTGAGAAAGTTTGAGCTCTCAGATGTGTGAGTATTCCAGTGAAATTACTTTACATTCACACAACAGGATCTGAGAAGAGGCAGCTAAGGTAGAGTTACAGATTTGATAAGAAAAGAAAATCTGTCTGGACTTCTGTTAAATTGAAGGTGATGGTGTTGGAGAGAAGATGGGATTTTATTTCTTTGTTGTGTATTTTGAATGTTTTCAAACTGTGTGATACTTAGATGCTTAGTTTGTATCATTTTGTTTTCTTTTTTACATCTTTTGTGCAATAAACTTCTGCTTTATTGATAAAGCAAATTTGCAGTCTTGTGTGCTTATGTCCCAGTGGAAGTATATCAAATGAAGCAAGAAACAAGACTTATCAAGCCAGATTTCACCCTGGGATATGGTTTAGATTAGATTACTTACAGTGTGGAAACAGGTCCTTTGGACCAACAAGTCCACACCGACACGCCGAAGCGAAACCCACCCATATTTGCCCCTTACCTAACACTATGGGCAATTTAGCATGGCCAGTTCACCTGGCCTGCACATCTTTGGACCATGGGAGGAAACCGGAGCAAACCCACGCGGACACAGGGAGAATGTGCAAACTCCACACAGTCAGTCACCTGAGGCAGGAATTGAACCCAGGTCTCTGATGCTGTGAGGCAGCAGTGCTAACCACTGTGCCACCATGCCGCCCACAGTTTGTCCAGTAGTAACATTGACAGGAATCAAAGGAACACAAGAACAGGGATAGCCCACTGAACCTGACCCACTATTCAATATAATCAAGTTTGGTTGAATATTTGATGCCTTTAAAACTGAAAGAACTGTGGATGCTGAAATCAGAAACAAAACCAGAAATTGCTGGAAAAGCTCTGGCAGCATCTGTGGAGAGATATCAGAGTTAACGTTGTGGGTCCAGCGACCCTTCCTCAGAGCCCTTCCTTGACTTTGATGCCTTTAACCTCATCACTCCCATTACCTTTTACACCACTGGTAAACAGAAATTTATCATTTTCTGCTTTAACTACACTCAAAGACTGAGGTCTCACAGCCCTCTGAGTTTCAGAATTCCAAAGATTTACACAACCCTCTGAGTAAAACAATTTCCCAGTCATAAATGGCATCCCTCTTATTTTTAAATTGAGCCCCCTGATTGTAGACTTCCCACCCAGGGGAAATATCTTACGCTGCACCCATCCTGTCTATCCCTTTAAATATTTTGAAAGTTTCAATGCGGTCACCTCCAAAACTTTACCTCTGGAGAGCACAGGGCAAGTTTAACTAATGTCTCTTCACGGGACAGCCCTGCCTTCCCAGCAACAATCTGGTGAGCATTTGTTGCACCCACTCTGGCAATAATACATTTCCTTAGATAAAGAAACCCAAGCTGAACACTGCACTCCACATGCAGTCCAACCAAGCTTCATAGTCTAACCGCGAGCAGTCCAACCAGGCTTCTATACAATTGAAGCAAGATTTTACTATTGCTGTACGTAAATCCTCTTGTGATAATGGTTACCATTCCATTAGCCTTTCTAATAGCTTTCTGAACCTGCAAATCAGCGTCTTACCGACAAACACACCTAAGTTCCTTTGTACATCTAGACTTTCCAACCTCTTACCATTTAAGAAATAATTTGCACATCTGTTCCTCTTCCTAAAGTGCATAACTTCAATTTCTCCAAATTATATTCCATCTGCCATGTTTTTGCCCACTCACTAAGCCTGTCCAAATCCCCCTGAAGGCAATTTACATCTTCTTCAATGCACACATGCTCACTCAGCTTTTTATCATCCACAAATTTGGAAATATTACATTTGGGCCCCTCATTCAAATCATTGATATATATTGGGAACAGCTGGTGGGCAAGTCCTGATCCCAGCATAGCATGGGAATGACCCATTTACTCCAACTCGGCTTTCTTGTCTGTCTGTCAGCCAATCCTTAATTTATGCCAGTATTTTATCCCCAACCCCATGTGATTTCTTTTTTTTTGCCAACCAACCTAACACTATTCCCTGGGATTAAGTGAACAAGATGTGATTTGATTGAAACTTACATTTTGTTTAAAGGAATTGAATAGTGTAAACAGTGGGAGGATGCTTCTATATCTGGGGTGGGGGAGTCTAGAAAACAGTATCATAGCCTCAGAATAAGGGACTGGCTATTAAGCTCAGAGATGAGGAGAAGGTTTTCCATTCAAAAGCATGGAATTTTCTCACCTGGTGCATTGTAGATGCTGTAATGTTGAGTGCATTCAAGATAGATTTTGAGATAGTTGGGGATACAATGGAAACTATGGAGTTTGGGATTGGGTTGGGATGGTACAGTCATAGTGTCATAGAGCTGTACAGCATGGAAATAGACCCTTCGGTCCAACCCGTCCATGCCGACCAGATATCCCAACCCAATCTAGTCCCACCTGCCAGCACTTGGCCCATATCCCTCCAAACCCTTCCTATTCATATTCCCATCCAAATGCCTTTTAAATGTTGCAATTGTACCAGCCTCCACCACTTCCTTTGTCAGCTCATTCCATACATGTACCACCCTCTGCATGAAACAAACTGCACTTTAGGTCTCTTTTATATCTTGCCCCTCTCACCCTAAACCCATGCCCTCTTGTTCTGGACTCCCAGGGAAAAGGTTTTGTCTATTAATCCTATCCATGCCCCTCATAATTTTGTAAACCTTTATAAGGTCACTCCTCAGCCTCTGATGCTCCCAGAGAAAACTGCCCCAGCATGTTCAGCCTCTCCCTATAGCTCAAATCCTCCAACCCTGGCAACATCCTTGTAAATTTTGTCTGAACCCTTTCAAGTTTTACAACGTCTTTCAGGATAGGAAGGAGACCAGAATTGCACACAATATTCCATCAGTGGCCTAATCAATGGCCTGTACAGACGCAACATGACCTCCCAACTCCTGTACTCAATACTCTGACCAATGAAAAATAGCATACCAAACGCCTTCTTCACTATCCTATCTACCTGCGACTCCACTTTCAAGGAGCTATGAACCTGCACTCCAGGGTCTCTTTGTTCAGCAACACTCCCTAGGACCTTACATTAAGTGTATAAGTCCTGCTAAGATTTGCTTTCCCAAAATGCAGCACCTCGCATTTATCTGAATTAAACTCCATCTGCCACTTCTCAGCCCATTGGCCCATCTGGTCAAGATCCAGATGAGGTGAAAATTCAATCAAGGCCTTGTTGAATGGCAAAGGACCAAACACAGTAGGGCAAATCTCCCTACTCCTGCTCCTACTTCTTAGACTCATACTGAGTGATATTGGCAGTCATGTCAAGTCCACGTCTTTAGTGTCATTCAATCATGGCATGTTGGTATCACTAGTCAGATCAGTATTTATTGTCCTGGAGAAAGGGCAATATTGCCCTTCAGCTTCTTGAACAGCTACAATCCACATATTATGGAGACACCCACAGTTCTGTTAATGAAGGGGTTCCGGGATTTTGACCTGGCAACAGTGAAGGAATGGGCGATCTGTTTCCACGTCAGGATGGTTAGTAGGTTGGAGGGGAGCATGCAGGGGGTAGCGCTCCAATGTATCTGCTGCGATCGTCCTTCTAGATGGAAGTGGTCGTGGGTTTGGGAAGGTTGTCTGAGGAGCCTTGGTGAATTTCTGCGGTGCATTTTGCAGATGGTACACACTGCTGCCAGTGAGCATCAGTGGTGGAGGGAGTGAATATTGTAGGCTGCTTTGCTCTAAATGGTGTTGAGATTCTTGAATGCTGTTGGAGTTGCACTCATCCAGGCATGAAAAGCAGTTTGGGTGATGTAGTATAGGGTGAAATAACATGGTGGTACAAGCAAATGTCCACATCTCTGGCTAGCAACCAGTTGGGAGAACTATCATATTTCCCTGTCCACCCTCGGAAGTGGGAATATGAAGATGGTTGACATCCCTCCTCATAGTTGAGGTTTCATTTGCTGAAACCTGCGATGTAACCTGATGTTTGCATCACCTTCTGGGACAGATTCTCACCAGCTTCTGGCTTTAGCCAGAGCTGAAACGCACCAACGCATTCCAACTTCACACCTGATTACCCACATGGCATCTTAGCACACTCTTCCATGCCCGTCAATATTCCTAAACCAAGCTTGTGACCATTTGTCAAGATCCTAGGCAACTTCAAGCCCTGGAAATGATCCAGTGGCCCATGTGACAACCCCAACAAATTATTCCTTTGGGAAATGGATGGGAGCTCATTTGAGAGGGTTTAATTACTGAGTGGTGGGGTGGGGGGATGGATATGGGCAGGATGGAGGGGGGTTTGGGTTTGAAATGTTAATCAGGGCATCTGTCCTCGTGTGATTTGAGGTTGATGCAATGTGTGTTCGAGCAGCTCAGAGTGCGGCTTCAATAGGTAGCACTGAAACAGTAACCCCTTCAGAGAACAGTTCATGTACAGGCTGTTCTGCTATAGTGCTTGTTTCATCAACGTAAATTCGTTGTAACACGATTGACAAATAGGGACGCTGTTTCTAAAGCATGAACTTTTAAAACGTGTTGGTTAAAGCGCGATTGCAACACCAACACTTTAAATGTTGTCAAGCGATTCTTGCATAGCGGGGGGGCGCACAGGAACATGACTATCACTGTGTAGAAGAAATTAGATTAAACTCTGAGCATTAAAGCAAATGTGTCCTTTGATCGCTACATGTCACTCCTCCTTGAGAACCTGATATAGATGATTCTGATATAATGCGATAATACTGCTTCTGCGTCATCTCACGTTATAAGGAAATTGCATAATAGGATCGTCATTTAAACCAGTGGGACCAGAATCACGTTATAGCCAATAAGATTAAGAAAAGTTCACATTCTACAAATCATCGAAATTCTTCAATTGCGTTAAAGTCAATTCACGTTGAAGAGACACGCGGTATAGCAGAACCAGCCGTACATGATCCGATTTAGCTCATACCTTGCTGCAGGATTTTCCGGAAGTACTTGTTGTGGATGGTACAGTTCCACCTTCGGTTTCGGAACTGGAACTGGCACTCCCGCACCCCCAGCCTGGCTCCTTTCGCCACCTCACTCACGATCTCCGGCTCAGTCTGACACAGCTGAGCCTGCTTCCCCGCCAGCCGCTTGGTTTTCCGGCAGATACTGTTCGGGTCCATCACCAGGGGACTTCCCACTGCCCTGCGGCCGAAACAGAAGTGGTTCTTTTTTTTTTAAAAATCAACACAATTTTGACCTCAAATGTTGATCCCTCATCAAGGCGACTTCACTTTTATCAAAAGTGGGGAGAACTTTTTATTTTATTCATTCATGAGGGGAGTTTGTCACTGGCTAGGTCAGCATTTATTGCCCATCCCTAATTTTCTCAGAGGGCAGTTAGGAGTCAGCCACATTGCTGTGGGTCTGGAGTCACATGTAGGCCAGACCATTTAAGGAAGGCAGTTTCCTTCCCTAAAGGAAATAAGTGAACCATTTGGGTTTTTACTAACAATGGGTTCACGGTCATCATTGGATTCTTAATTCTGGATTTATATTGAATTCACCTTCCAACATCTGTTGTGGCAGGATTCAAACCCAGGTCCCCAGAACATTGCCTGGGTGTCTAGATTAACAGGCCAGCGATAGTACGCAATAGGCCATTGCCTGCCTGAAGGAGATTCACAAGTATTGAACAGTTTGAACTATTGGCAGTGACTGTACAGAGAGCAACTGTTTCCTCTGGAAAAGACAGAGCTAAGACAAGACCCAATAAGGTGCTGGAAAATGGTGAGTTTGGCTAAATGCATTCCCACTTGAAAAGTGACCATAGCCATAACATTACAAATACATAATGGTCACTAGTAAATCCAATAAGGAGATCAGGAGAAATGTTTTTAACCAGGAAGGTCAGGAGATGGAATACAAGGGGCAGTTGAGGGGATCCAGATAAACACGAGAGAGAAAGCACAGAGGAGTATGGCAAACTGGTCAGACCATAGATCATAAGAAACATGAACAGGAGTAGGCCATTTGGCCCCTCAAGCCTGCTCTGCCATTCAGTAGAATCATGGCTGATTTAACATTCCTCAAGTCCACTTTCCTTATAATCCTTGATTCCTGAAGTGATCAAAAATCTCTCTATTTCAGCCTTAAATGTACACAAGGACTCTGCCTCCACAGCTCCCTGTGGCAAGGAATTCCAAGACTCACAAACCTCTGAGAGAAGGGTTAAGTGTGCAGGTTAGGTGTGCAGGTTAGGCGTGCAGGTTAGGTGTGCAGGTTAGGTGTGCAGGTTAGGTGTGCAGGTTAGGCGACTGGCAATGCTAAATTGCCCAAAGAGTTCAGGAATGTGTAGGTTAGGTGCATTAGTCAGTCGCAAATATAGGATAGGGGAATGGGTCTGGGTGGGTTACTCTTCGGACGATCAGTGTGGACTTGTCGGGCTGAAGGACCTATTTCCATACAGTAGGGCTTCTAAAAAAAGAAGAAATTCCTTCTCATTTCAGTCTTAAACTAGTGTCCCTTTATTCTGAGACTATGCCCTCTTGTACTAGACTCTCCCATGAGGGGAAATAACCTTTCAGCATTTATCCAGTCAAGCTCTTTAAGAATCCTATACATTTCTAAATGTCATGTTATGGTTATGTTTCCGTGGATCATGGTTAGGAGAACTTTGAAAGGCTGGTCATGGCATTAATCAACTCTAGCCTCCCCACTACTCTTGACCCACTCTAAGTTGCCTATCAGACCATGTCAGAAGCCATATCATTTACCCTTCACCCCTCCCTAGAACACCTTGACACCAAGAACAGCAATGTAAGAATCCTACACATTGATTACAGTTCAACACTATTATCCCCTTGAGACTGATTAATAAACATTGTGATCTTGGACTAAGCCCCACTCTCCGCAACTGGATCCTCAGTTTCCTGATTCACAGGCCACAATCAGTGAAGATTGAGGACAATTCTTCATCTTCATTAACATTCAACACTGGAGCCAACCAAGGGTGCATACTCAATCCCCTACTGGACTTACTGTATACCCATGACTGCGTCGCCAAATACCAGATTAGCGCTATTTACAAGTTCGTTGATGACATCCCCATAGTTGGTCGAATCTCAGATGGCAACAAAACAGACTAAAGACGGAAGTGGAAGACTGGAAAAATGGTGCACTGTGAACAACCTAGCTCTCAATGCCGGCAAAACC
This sequence comes from Hemiscyllium ocellatum, assembly GCF_020745735.1. Lineage (NCBI taxonomy): Eukaryota > Metazoa > Chordata > Chondrichthyes > Orectolobiformes > Hemiscylliidae > Hemiscyllium > Hemiscyllium ocellatum. The sequence continues at coordinate 10,367,393 of NC_083407.1, read as the reverse complement.
AAGGAACTCATTTTTGACTTTCAGCGGGATGTTACTCATACCCCCGTACACATTAACAGCACAGAGGTGGAACAAGTGGAGAGTGTCAAGCTCCTGGGAGTGGTCATCCACAACAAGCTTTCTTGGACTCTTCATGTGGAAGCACTGGTTACAAAGGCCCAACCAGAGGTCTCTTCTTCCTCAGGCAGCTGAGAAAATTTGGCATGACGGCGATTACCCTTGCCAATATTTATAGGTGCGCCATCGAGAGCATTCTGTCTGGGTGTATCACTACCTGGTATGGCAACTGTACCATTTGAGATCGGAGACGGTTACAGAGAGTGGTAAATTGGCCCAGACAATCACAAAGCTCAACCTCCCATCTATAGAATCCATCTGCCAGGCCTGCTGTCAAGGAGAGGCCACCAGCATTCTCAAAGATCCATCCCACCCTGGCAATGTTTTTCTACAACCTCTACCATCAGAGAGAAGGGACAGAAGCCTGAACACACACACCAGCCGGTTTCAAAACAGTTCCTACCCTACTGTTGTTAGAATACTGAATGGACTCACAAACTCTTAACATTCACCTGTACCTGTGTTTTTGTTTTTGCCGCTGTTCACCTATTATTTACTTATCAATGCCACTTCACTCTGTGATCTGCCTGTATTGCTCACAAGAAAAGCTTTTTACTGTGACCCCGGTACATGTGACAATAAAGTCAATTCAATTCAATTCAATTCACCTGGAGCATGAATGCTGGCAGGAGCCAGATGGACCGAATGGCCTGTTTTTTCTGCTGTTGATTTGGTGTTAGATGTGTTTCAGCACATCTCTCACCATCTTGAGATGCTGGGACTATAACCTGGAAAAACATTTGCTGCCTGTTGGACTAGTATGAGCCTCATTTAATTACAAAATGCATGCACACACATCCACACACACAAATATCAAACATGCAGCCACATGATCAACAGCTCTGTTTTAAATCAAAGATTAATCCCCAGTGTGCCCCCATGGAATCTTTAGCAGCTCTGCAAAAAGGCATAGGCACAGGCAAACTCTGCCGGATTCTCTGACCATGCTTGAACTCCCTTTACCAACACACAGAGAAAATCTCTGTCTGACAGTAAACTGGAGGGGGAGGTGCGTCAGGGATTGGTGTGAGAGGTACTGCTCATTTCTTCCCCTGAGAAATGCATAACCCAATTGCCATGATGCATTGGTGCACTTCAGTAATACCCAGGCATTAATCACTCAGGAATGAGTTCCCTAGCGCATCCCGGTCCTCATGGGGAGCTACAGAACAAAGGTGAAAGGGTGATATGTACAAAGTTAAAAATCACCCAACATCAGGTTATAGTCCAACAGGTTTAATTGGATGCACTAGCTTTCGGAGCGACGCTCCTTCATCAGGTGGTTGTATGTATGTCCACACATATCCATATACACACGGATATTTGTCATGTGCATATACATAGGAGCATATGTAAGAGTAGGGAAGTATTGTCACAGTTGGAGAAAGCATTGGTGAGCCCATAAGATATCAGAGCAGAGTTAGACCATTTGGCCCATCGAGTCTATTCCACCTTTCAATCATGGTTGATATGTTTCTCAACCCCATTCTCCCCATAACCTTGATCCCCTTACTAATCAAGAACCTACCCATCCCTGTCTTAAATACACTCAATGACTTGGCCTCCACAGCCCTCTGGCTGAAGAAATTCCTCCTTATCTCAGTCCTTCACTAGATTATTGCGTACAATTCTGGAGGATGTAATTGCATTGGAGGCTGTGCACAAGAGGTTCACTAGATTGATTTCAGAGATGGAAAGCTTGTCTTTGGAGGAGAGTTTGAGCAGGTTAGGCATACACTGACTAGAGTTAGAAAGATGGAAGGACATCTAACTGAGATATATCAGATGCAGAAGGGATTGGACAAAGTGGACTTATTGTGGTTCTGTTCGCCAAACTGGAAGTTTTTGTTGCAAACGTTTCATCCCCTGGCTAGGCGACATCATCAGTGCTTTGGAGCCTCCTGCGAAGCGCTTCTTTGATATTTCTTCCGGTATTTATAGTGGTCTGTCCTTGCCGCTTCCGGGTGAACAACTCACTAGAACAAAGGACCCGATACCCAACATGAGCAAAACTAATGTAGTTTACAAAATACCATGCAAGGACTGCACAAAACACTATATAGGACAAACAGGAAGACAGCTAACAATCCGCATACATGAACATCAACTAGCCACGAAAAGACACGACCAGCTATCCCTAGTAGCCACACACGCAGACAACAAGCAACATGAATTCGACTGGGAAAATACTACTATCATAGGGCAAGCCAGACAGAGAACAGCCAGGGAATTCCTAGAGGCATGGCATTCATCCACAAACTCCATCAACAAACACATCGACCTGGACCCAATATACCAATCACTACAGCGGACAGCTGAAACTGACACCCGGAAGCGGCAAGGACAGACCACTATAAATACCGGAAGAAACATCAAAGAAGCGCTTCCCAGGAGGCTCCAAAGCACTGATGATGTCGCCTAGCCAGGGGATGAAACGTTTGCAACAAAAACTTCCAGCTCGGCGAACAGAACCACAACAACGAGCACCCGAGCTACAAATCTTCGCACAAACCTTGAAAGTGGACTTAGAGAGGATGTTAGCTTTTCCGCGGCAACATAGAATGAGAGGTCATAGTTTTAGACAAAGTAATTGGCGGATTCAAAAGAGAAATGAGGAAGAATTGATTCTGTCAAAGGGTTGTGAATCTGTGGAATTCATTCTCCCGGAGTGTGGCAAATACTGGGACATTGAATAAATTTAATGAGGAGATTTGAAACTGGTGATGGGCTGAATGGTTATGGAGAGCAGGCAAGAAAGTGGAGTTGAGGCCAAGATGGGATTAGTCATGATCGTATTGAATGATGGAGCAGGCTCAAGGAGCTGATGGCCTACTCCTGCTCCTAGCTCTTATGTGCTGGTTCTTATGTAATACACATCTGCCTATTAATATTTTAAATCCTTATGATTAATGGACATGTCCAGTAAGCATGGCACATTTCTAGATCTATTTTCCATGTTTCCATGCTTTCATGCCCCACTTGGCTCAAAGGAAGGAGAGTTACCAACCAAACAATGGGAAAATTCACCCCCCTCTCTTTCCAGTTTCATTTCTAACTCTTCCATGCAACATAGGCATTATTAGCAAGAATGGTCCATCCCTAACTGCCCTTAAGCTGAGTGCATTGCTCGAACATTGCAGAGGGTAGTTAACATGGTCACCATGACTGAGAGAACCTCTACATTCCAGAATTCTCATGTTATTCACCAAAGTCTAATTCCACCAGCGTGGGGTTGGAGCCTGTGTTCCCAGAGGCTGCTAGTTCTGTGATTGTGCTAATAAAGGTATACAGGAAAGCCACACACACACAGACCAAGTCCTGAACTATGAAAGCAACCACCCCAACACACACAAAAGAAGTTGCATCAGGACACTATTCAAAAAGGCCACAACACACTGCAGTACACCAGAACTGCAAAAAGAGGAAGAAGAACACCTATACAATGTATTTGCCAAAAACGGATACCCGCACAATTTCATCAACAGATGCCTAAGGGAAAGACAATGGAATGAGTACATGCCGCAACCCAAAGGACTAGCCACACTACCATACATCAGGAGCATTTCTGAACTGACAGCCAGACTATTGCGACCATTAGGACTCATAACAGCACACAAACCAACAGCCACTCTCAGACAACAACTCACCAGAACGAAGAACCCGATACCCAGCATGAGCAAAAACCAATGTGGTGTACAAAATCCCATGCAAGGACTGCACAAAACACTACAGAGGACAAACAGAAAGGCAGCTAACGATCCGCATCCATGAACACCAACTAACCACGAAACGACATGACCAGCTATCCTTAGTAGCCACACACGCAAATGACAAGCAACATGAATTCGACTGGGACAACACTACTAATATAGGACAAGCCAAACAGAGAACAGCCAGGGAATTCCTAGAGGCATGGCACTCATCCACAGATTCAATCAATAAGCACATCGACCTGGATCCAATATACCAACCACTGCAACGGACAGCTGGAACTGACAACCGGAAGCGGCAGATTCAAACCACTATAAATGCCGGAGGAAAGATCACAGAAGCGCTTCACAGGAGGCTCCCAAACACTGAGGATGTCACCTAGACAGGGGACGAAACGTCTGCAACAGAAATTCCCAGCTTGGCGAACAGAACCACAACATTGTGCTAATAAGCTACCATCATTCCAGTTATCAGTTCACCATGGCCCCTGGAGAATTCCAGGTCCTGGGAACAACTGGTAGAGACTAGGCAAAATAGGCCACTTGAATTGAATTGAATTAAATTGAATTGAATTTATTGTCAGGTGTACCAAGGCACAGTGAAAAGCTTTGTCTTGAGAGCAATACAGGCAGATACAGAGTTAAATAACATAGATAAGTAAATAATAGGTAAACAGCAGCAAAACAAAAACACACTTCAGAGGGTATTGAAATAATGATACATCTTTATAGCAACATCTTATTATCAACCTCCTCACAGGTTCACTCAGAGCCTCCAGGCCACCTGCCCAGAAGTAGGGAAACTACCACTGCATCACAAGAACCTAACATAGTCTGCTTTGGGTTCTTCACCCTTCAGAACCACCAGGTAGTCTCTCAAATGGAAGTCACTCTCCCAAAGCATCAAAGACCAAGAGGAAAACCATTCAGACTGTAAAGAAAACATTGTGACTCTGTTTTCCTGTTCCTTTGAACTCTTTAATTTATTAGGAATACAAGTGCTGTAAATGGGGCTGTAAAGGCTGTTTTACAGCCAGAGGCAGTCGTGGGCAGGAGATCATTAAAAAATATCTCCAGAATTGCATTGAACTAGAGTAAGTAACTCTCCAGTGGGTTAATGTGTGGATATATTGATTGTTAAAAAATAGAATTGCATTAGAAAAACACCTTTGAAAGCCAAATGGAGTTCCAGATTTTGTACATTGGAATATAGGATACACAGCAAGGAAATGGCATTAAATTTCTTTAGCAAGATGCTGTGTTGTTCCAAGATTAAAAATAGGATCATATACCTGTAGAATGGCTAACACACAGAAATAGACCATTTGGCCCACCATGTCACTGCTGGCTCTCTGCAAGAGCCATTCAATTAGTCCCATTTTTCATCAGAATGATCCAATTCACTTAGAAGGCCATGATTGCACCCAGATCCACCACACTCTGAGGTAGCACATTTCAGACCCTAACTACTCACTGTCTGAAACATGTTTTCTCAGGTTTGTTGTTGGTTCTTCTGCATTTACCAAGACTTCATGTTGTCATTCTCCATCCTACAGCTAATGTGAACATATTCTCCTGATTGACTCTGCTTAGATTCCCTGTGATTCGGAACAACTTGAACAAACTTCCTCTGAACCTTCTCGAAGGTGAAACGGGTGGAAACATGAACGATGACGGTCAAGGTTGAGAAGGAGAAAGTGATTGACTTTAGAAGGATGACTATGGAATGACAGTATAAATGGCATAATCTTGAAAGGTGAGTGGACACACCTTAATGTCTATATGCAGAAATAGTTAATGAAGTGGTTAAAACAGTTCTGAAGAAGGGTCACTGGATCTGAAACATTAACTCTGCTTTCTCTCTCCATGGATACTGCCAGACTTGTGAAGTTTTTCCAGCAATTTCTGATTACAGAACCAGCGCTTTTTTTTAATTTAAAATGTTTAGTTATTTGGGTTTATCAGAGATTCATAAAATAGTTACAGTGCAGAGGAGGCCATTTGTCCCACTGTGTCATATTTGTCCCACTGCGTCATATTTGTCCCACTGCGTCATATTTGTCCCACTGTGTCATTGCTGGTTCTCTGCAAGAGACATCCACATAGTTCACTCCCTCTTCTGTTCTGTAACCCTGCACATTTTTCTCCGGAGATTTTGATCCAACAACCTTTTGAAAGTCTCCATGGCCCTCCCCCACCACACTCTCATTCCAGATCATAGAGTCATAGAGTCACACGGACTGGCCCTTTGGCCCAAACTGGTCCATGCCGACCAAAATGTCAGTCACGCTAACCCCATTTCCCTGCAATTGGCCATATCCTTCCAATCCTTCTCTATCCATGTATTTGTCCAAGTGCCTTTTAAATGTTGTTAATGTACCCACCTCAACTACTTCCGCTGTCAGCTCATTCCATATACGTACCACCTTCTGGGTAACAAAGTTGCCTCTCGGTTTCCTTTTTATTCTTTCCCCTCTGACCTTAAACTGATTCTCTCTCGTCCTTGATTCCCCAGCCTTGGGAAAATGAGAGTGCATTCACCCTTCCCATGTCTCTCATGATCTTACACACCTCTATAAGGTGCCCCCTCAGGTTCCTAAACTCTAAAGAAAACAATCCTACTTGTCCAACCTCTCCCTAAAACTCAGGTTATTGAGTCCAGGCAACGTCCTTGTAAATTTCTTCTGCACTCTTTCCAGTTTAATAACGTCCCTCTTATAACAAAGTGAGCAAACTGAACACAATACTCCAAATGCAGCCTCACCAATATCCCGTATAACTGCAACATAACTTCCCAACTTCTACTCTCAATGCCCTGACTGATGAAGGCCAGTGTGCCAAAGGTCTCCTTCACTGCCTGGTCTACCTGTAACTCTGCTTTCAGAGAACCATGCACCTGAACTCCAAAGTCCCTCTGTTCCCCTACATTCCTTAAGGCCTTACCATTCCCCATGAAACTCCTACCTTAATTTGACTTTCCAAAATGCAGGACCTCACACTTACCTATATTAAACTTCATTTGCCATTTCTCGGCCCACTTCCCCAGCTGATCAAGGTCCTGCTGCAATTTCTGATAACTTTCCTCACTGATCACGATACTGCCTATTTTAGAGTCACCTGCAAACTTACTAATCATTCCTTGTACATTCTCATGTAAATCATTGATATAGATAACAAACAGTAATGGGCCCAGCACCGACCGCTGAGGTGCTCCACTCGTCACAAGCCTCCAGTCCGACAAGCATCCTTCCATTGTTACCCTCTGCTTTCTACCAGCAAGCCAATTTTTGAATCCAATTTGGCAGCTCCCTCTCGATTCCATGCGACCTAACCTTCCAGAGCAGCCCACCATGTGGAACCTTATCAAAGGCCTTACTGGAATTCATATAGACTATGTCTACTGCCCTGCCCTCGTCAACCTTCCTGATCACTTCATCAAAGAACTCTAACAAGTTTGTGAGGCATGATCTCCCATTCACAAAGCCATGCTGATACTCTTAATCAAACCCTGTCTTTCTAAATGCACACACATCTTATCTCTCCGAATATTCTCAAGTAACTTACACAATACAGATGTTAAGATTACTGACCTATAGAATGATTAGAACCCTATAGTGTGGAAACAGGCTATTTGGCCCAAAAAGCCCAAACTGGCCCTCCGAATACTAACCCATCCAGACCCATTCCCCTAACCTATATTTACCTCTGTCTAATGCATCTAACACTGTTGGCAATTTAACGTGGCCAATTGACCTGACCTACAGATCTTTGGACTGTGGGAGGAAACTAGAGCACCCGGAGGAAACCCACGCAGACACGGGGAGAATGCACAAACTCCCCACATATAGTTACTTGAGGTGGGAATTGAAGCCCGGTCACTGGCACTGTGAGGCAGCTAACCAGAGAGACACCGTACCACCCCGATAGTTCAAAGGTTTTTCTTTGCAGTCCTTCTTGAAGAAGGGCACAACATTCACTACCATCCAGTCTTCCAGGATCTCACCCGTGGCTAACGATGAGGCAAAAATATCAGCCAGGGCCCCTGCAATTTCTTCTCTAGCCTCTTGCAATGTTCTTGGATATACCTGGTCAGAGCCAGGAGATTTATCCAGCTTCATTCATTCTAATACATCCAGTGCCCCCCCTACTGTGATATGGACTGTTCCCAAGATATCACCACTAATTTCCCCAAGTTCCCAGAACTTCGTGTCTTTCTTCATGGTAAACACAGAGGAAAAATATTCATTCAGAACTTCGTCCATCGCCTGCAGTTCTACATACACATGTCCACTTTGGTCCTTAAGGGGCCCTATTCTCTCTCTATTTATTCATTTTCCCTTGATATACTTAAAGTGCCTGCACACTTATTGATTAACACTTACTGATTAAAAAAAGTTTTCTATGTATCACAACTGCTTCTTTGGCCAACGATCTAAATTCTGTGCCCCTTGCTTCCAAATCCAATGAAACAGTTCCTCCCCAACCACACTGCTCCTGATTTTGAGCACCTCAATCTGGACCCAAAGTTCTTTGTTCAAGGAAAGCAGCCCTAACATTACCTACATAGCTGAAATCCTCCATCCTTAGAACCACTCTCAATATCTTCTGCATTGTGTCTCTAATATCTGTAACTGTAGGCAATATTCTAGTTAAGGTCAGGCCAGTGTTTGGCATAATTTCCTTGATTTGGTACCTTCTGCCCAGTTGATAAAGCCAATAGGCCAATTAGACACGGACTCAAGTTGTCCTGTCACAGTCAGTGACTAATGCTCCTACATCCCGCTTAGGATTGTGTGCTATATTCCAATCAAACCATAACGCTTTGCACTTCTCTGCATTGGTCTCCGGATAGTATGGTGGGGCAGTGGTTATCACCGCTGCCTCACAGGATCTGGGCTCAATTCCACCCTTGGACGACTGCCTGATGTGGAGTTTGCACGTTCTCTCTGTGTCAGTGTGGGTTTCCATGAGGTGCTCCAGTTTCCTCCCACAGTCCAAAGATGTGCACGTTAGGTGGATTGGTCATGCTAATTTGCCCATGGTGTGCAGGCCAGGAGAGTTAGCCATGGTAAATGCAGAGTTACAGGGATAGGGTAGAGGTTACTGTGCTCTTTGGAGGAACAGTGCAGGGTCAATAGTTTCTTTCCGCACCTAGGCATTCTATGTTTTTATCTACCATCATTTCACCAATTTGTCTTTGCCCTCTTGAAATTAGACCCTTTTCTTCCACATCCTTGACAATACTTCCAAGCTTTGTATCAGCGGCAACTTTCCACATTATGCCCTGCACACCAAGGCCTGTGTCATTAATATATATCAAGAAGTTCAATTAATATCAATCTCTAGGGAATTCTAATGTCCTTCCTCTAGTTGAAATGACGTGTTTGCCATTATTCTCTGCTTCCTGTCTCTCAGTCCATTCGGTCTTCATGTTGCCACTGTCCTTTTTACTCCTTAAACACTAACTTTGATCATAAGCCTATTGTCTCATACACCACATTGAAAACATTGCCCTCACCAACCTGCTCTTCAAAATACTTCAACAAGTTAATTGAACATAAATTTGACCTGAATAAATCTGGTTTTCCATAATGAACCCATATTTGCTCAAGTGACTTAACTTTATCCTGAAACATTGTGTCTAAACTCTTCCCCACCACTGAGGTTAAACTGACTGACCATCTGTTGTTGGGGTACGCTGTACATCCCTCTTGGAATAAAGGTGTAACATTTGCAATTGGCTAATTCACTAGCACCACCCCTCCTCCTGAGACTATTACTGGCAGCGCCTCCACAACTTCTACTCTCACTTCACTCTATCCCCGTGGATGTATTTGATGTGGGCTCAGTCTTTTATCTGACAGCCTCTGTAATCCACGCTCCCTCTAATTTAGTTTTCATTAAAGTGGATCCACAAGGTTCATGCCTGACAGTGATTTCCAAACTTTCCAATCAACATTGAGAACGGTGTTGGCACACTGGTTGGCAGGTACGGACCCTCAGGATGGGGACATACATGCAACTGAGAGAGAACTTGTCCACAGTACTTCCTCCTTATCAATCTAAATCTTTCAAGTATCTAAACTCCCTCTGTTTCACTATGATAGACTCATAGACTTATAGAAGTCTACTGCATGGGAACAGGCCTTCTGTATAACCTGCCCATGCTGTCCAGTTTTCACAATCAATCTAGTCCCATTTCCCTGCATTTGGTCCATATCTCTCCGTACCTGTCCCATCTATGTACCTGTATGAATGTTTCTTAAATAACAGAATTGTACTCGCTTCCATCATTACCTCTGGCATCCCATTCCGGACACTCACTACCCTCTGGGTGAAACAGTTACCCTTCTGGACCCTTTTGTATCTCTCCCCTCTCACCTTTAACATAGCCCCTCTGGTTTTGCACTGCCCCACCCCGGGGAAAAGCTGTTGGGTATCTACCTCATCTAAACCTCTCATGATTTTATAGGCCTTTATAAGGCCATCTCTCGATCTCCTATGCTCCAGGGGAAGACGTCCCAGCCGATCCAAGTTGGAGCAAATTAATGCAGATACTGGAATCTGTACTGAAAACAGAAAATGCCGGAGATACAGCGGGTCAGGCAGCATCTGTGGAGACAGCAGGCTATGTTTTGAGTCTAGATGACTCTTCATCAGAGTCAAAGTGAAGTGTGATGGTGCACCGAGCCTATCCAACCTCTCCCTATAATTCAATTCTCCCAGTCCAGGTAACAGGGAGAAAGTGAGGACTGCAGATGCTAGAGACCAGAGTTGAAAAATGTGGCGCTGGAAAAACACAACAGGCCAGGCAGCATCCGAGGAGCAGGAGAATCGACATTTCGGGCATAAGTCCTTCTTCAGGAATGCCCGAAACATCGATTCTCCTGCTTCTCAGATACTGCCTGGCCTGCTGTATTTTTCCAGTCCAGGTAACATCCTAGTAAATCTTTTCTGCACTCTTTCTAGTTTAATAATATCTTTTCTGGAGTGGGATGACCAGAACTACAGGCAGGACCTTTGGGAGGGTGATGGTGTCGTGGTAACATCATCGAACTAATCAAGGCAAAGTCACCATCTTCTTATCGGACCACAGAACTGCTCAGTTATTTGATCTTAGAGTAGGATAAAAGGTTGGCACAACATCGAGGGCCGAAGAGCCTGCACTGCGCTGTACTGTCCCACGTTCTATGAGCAAGAGGACGACTGGTGATGGTTTAACCTTGAGAGTCACCACACTTCAGGTGAGCGGAGAGGTTGGGGAGAGTCATTCATGGGAACTTCAGCTGGTGTAGGAATTAAATCCCTGATGTTGGTGTTACTCTACATTACAGATCAGCTGTCCAGCCAATTGAACCAGTCACCACCCCCAACCCCCCCCCCCCCCCCCCCCCCACCCCCACCCCCCCACCCCCCCAAAACTAGCAACCCAGAGACTAAGGCTGATGTTCTGGGTTCCAATTCCACCAAAGCAGGAGCACGATTGAAACTGATTTGAGAACTGGTGACCATCACTGATCAGTGCAAAGATGCATCTAATTCATTAATGTCCTTAGTCTACATGTGACTCCAGACCCACGAGACACTCAATTCAAGGTCAATTAGGGATGGACTTGTCAAATGTTGGGCTGACTTAAGGTGAATCAAAAGCAAAACTGTGCAGGCATTCCCTTCCTTGCTAAAGCCACATGCAAAATATTCATTTAACCCTATAGGGTAATGATAAGGAGGAATTATCTTTCTCAAAGTGAAAATCAGTACTCCTGAGCAGGTAGATGCTGGGACACTGAATAAATATAAGGAGAAAATAGATTTTTAATTAGTAATGGGTTGAAGGGTTATGGAGAGCAGAATTGAGGCCAAGATGACATCACCCATGATTGTATTAAATGGCGGAGTAGACTCGAGGAGCTGATTGGCCTATTCCTGCTTCTAGTTCTGACGTTCTTATGTCTCCCACTTCCACGCATAAGGTCTTTCTTCGCCCCTACCTCTCAACGATACCCGTTTTACTATCAACATGTCTGAAAATAGAGGGTCAGCGTTTAAAAGCAGAGAATCCCTGCTAGACCTCTTTAAAAAAAAACCACAGACTCTAAAATTCACCTGGGAGTATTTCAAACAATTTGGGGCACAACATTTGAAAAAAAGGCATGAAGGCCTTAGAAAGGGCACCGGGGAGATTTACCAAGTTTCAAGGGGTTCATTTATGAAGAAAAGTTGAAGAAAGTTCTGACTGCTCTCCTTGAAAATGGAAAGGTTAAAAGCTGACTTAACCGAGCTTTCCAAGATGATGAGAGGTTTCAATAGCGAAAGAAAAGAAATTATACCCCCTGGCAAAAGGGTCAATAACCAGATTCAAAATCTTCAGCAAAAGATCCAGCAAGGAGATAAGGAGAAATATTTGTTTTTACAATCTGACAGTTGTCACAGTTTGAGAAGTTATAGCTGAAAGCACAGAGGAAGGTGATTCCATGAATAATTTTACAAGTGGGTTGGACAGGTACTTGTGGAGAAACCTACAGGGTTCCAGACAAAAAGCAGGACCAAACATGACTGTCCTCTCCACGGCAAGTTCTGCCTGTACATTTCCATAAATGCATGTGGCCTGTTGAAAGAAGCCTATTAAAGATTTGTAAAGGGGAGTTTGAAGAATCCCCACAATATGACAGAATTGTCTTCAAAAAGAGAACTAGAGTATCAAGGCTTAATTTAAAATAGCAATTCCATTGAGAAGCCCAAAGGGAAATCTAACTGAAGCCTCCAAAAATTGAGAAAGACTTTTACAATGAAAGGTTGTTTCCACTGGCTGGTGAATCAGGCAGGAAGGGGTTCAAGTCTCATACGACCATTAGTAGAAATTTCAATGATTTTCCAAATGCCCTTATGGCAAAGCATCACTAAAAAATGGACTCGTTGACGAACTGAAATGGAAAGGATTCACTTTTAAAAACAGAAAAAACTGTGGATGCTTTAAATCATAAACAAGCACAGAGATTATTGGAAAAACCCAGCAGGTCTGGCAGCATCTGTGGAGAGAAATCAGGATTAACTTCTACTGTATGGTTTCAAGCCCACACCCACGGGTTCAAGACATGCCAACGGAGGAGGGTCAAAAAACTTTCTTCAGGCTTGGACTTCTTCATTATACTGTTTATTACAAAGCTACACATTACAAAACATGGTACTGATATTAATTTTATAGATGCACAATAGAAAGACTGGCCGCAAACACAGCCCAGTCCATCGCACAAACCAGCCTTCCTTCCATTGACTCCATTTATACTTCCTGTTGCCTTGGGAAAGCAACCAACATCATCAAAGACCCCTCCCACCCCAGTTATACACTGTCCCACCCAGTTATACACTGTCCCACCCTCTTCCATCAGGCAGAAGATATAAACATTTGTATACACGTACAAATAGATTCATGAACAGCTTCTTCCCTGCTGTCATTAGACTTTTGAATGGACCTCTCAAATTTTAAATTTAATGTTGATCTCGGTCTCTGTGCACCCTCTCTTCAGCTGTAATATTGTATTCCTTACTCTGTTCTACTACCTTATTACACTTTGTGTGGTATGATCTGCCTGTCCTTCACACAAAACAAAACTTTTCATAGTACCTAGGTACATGTGATAATAATAAATCAAATCAAATCAAAAATGATGCATCAGGTTCTAATTATACAGTTACACGATTTAAAGACTGTTCCATAAACTCTGCCACCTAATGCTAGTCAATCTACTCCACATACTGCTCTGCACATTTTTCTAACTTTCACATCACTAGAGTTGAGGCTTCCACACCAGCTCTCCACCTGTTTCAGGCTCCCTCTCTTAACTCCACCCATACAGTGCTATTTATGCTCAGTGAGCAACAGTCTTGTGCCATCGTTGCAAGGTTGCTGCAGAGTCTAGAACCTTGACTCAAGTCATGTTGGGAAAGTAGTAAACAGAATGAGAATAGGAACCTGTAACTGAACAATGACTGGCCAATTTCCATACAGTAGCTGCTGTTATTGAATAGGTAAAAACAATGACTGCAGATGCTGGAAACCAGATTCTGGATCAGTGGTGCTGGAAGAGCACAGCAGTTCAGGCAGCATCCGAGGAGCAGCGAAATCGACGTTTCGGGCAAAAGCACCTTATTCCTGATGAAGGGCTTTTGCCTGAAACGTCGATTTTACTGCTATTGAGTAGCCCAGCAGAAGTCCATTCAGACCATTACCAGTTAAACTGACCCACTCCATCTTTTTCTCTGTAACCCTGTAATTTTATCTCCTTCAAGGTTCCATGCAAATTCTAAACACTAGTTGCATGAATTAGTTTTTCCTCGTGTCAATTCTGGTACTTTTACCAATCCATAAGACCATAAGAAATAGGAACAAAAGAGGCCATTCGGCCCATTGAGTCTGCTCCCCCATTCAATAGGACCATGGCTGATCCGGCACTCCTCACATCCACCTTTCTGCTCTTTCCCCATAACTCTTAATTCTCCGACTGTTCAAGAATCTCCCTATCTCAGCCTTAAATATACACAAGGACTCTGCCCCACTACTCCCTGTGGCAACGAGTTCCAAAGACTCACCGCACTCCGAGAGAAGACATTTCTCCTTGTGATTAGATTAGATTCCCTACAGTGCGGAAACAGGCCCCTCGGCCCAACCAGTCCATACTGACCCTCCAAAGAGTAACTCACCCAGACCCATTTCCCTCTGACTAATGCACCTAACATGGGTGGACAATTTAGCATGGCCAATTCACCTGACCTGCACATCTTTTTGACTGTGGGAGGAAACCGGAGCACCCGGAGGAAACCCACACAGACAATGTGCAAACTCCACACAGACACTCACCCGAGGCTGGAATGGAACCTGGGATCCTGATGCTGTGAGGCAGCAGTGCTAACCACTGAGCCACAGTGCCACCCTAGTTTTAGTTTTAAATTGGCACCACTATATTCTGAGACTATGCCATCTGATCCTAAACTCTACCATGCCCTTTAAGAATTTTACAAGTTAAGCCCTTTAAGAATCCTCTATGTTTCAATGAGATTACCTCTCATTCTTCTAAACTCCTGTGGGTGGAGTCCAAATATGTTTAGCCTTTGCTCATAAGACAATCCCTCCATATCCAGGATCATCTCTGAACTGTGTCCAATAAAATGATATGTTTCTTTAAATAAGGGAACAAAGCTGCTCCCAGTGCTCCTGATGTGGTCTCCCAGCACCTTGTACAGTTGCAGTAAGATTTCCCTCCTCTTATACCCCAACCCCTTGAAATTAGGACCAGCATTCCATGAACCTTCCTGATGACCTGCTGCCCCAGTGTGCTCGCTTTCCGCATTTCGTCTACAAGTCCCACACAAGTCCCTTTGTGTTGCAGCTTTCTGCAGTTTTTCTCCATTTAAAAAAAATTTGTTCCCCCTTCCAAGATGAACAACTTCACATTTTCCCACGTTGTACTCCACTTGCCAACTTCTTGCCCATTTACTTAACCTATCAATATCTGTCTGCAAACTGTTAGCATCCTTCTCACCACCTGCCATTCCACCCATTTGACTCCAGTACATTCACTTCCTTTCTCCAAGTTATTAGTATTTATTGTAAACAGTTGCGGTCCCAGCACTGATCGCTGTGGAACCCTACTGGTCATGGGTCACCAATCTGAAAAATAACCCCTTAACCTGTTTGCTGTCCAGGCCAATACACTAGTAAAAAATGAGGTCTGCAGATGCTGGAGATCACAGCTGAAAATGTGTTGCTGGTTAAAGCACAGCAGGTTAGGCAGCATCCAAGAAATAGGAAATTCGACGTTTCGGGCATAAGTCCTGATGAAGGGCTTATGCCCGAAACGTCGAATTTCCTATTTCTTGGATGCTGCCTAACCTGCTGTGCTTTAACCAGCAACACATTTTCAGCAGGCCAATACACTACTCTCAACACCGTGGGCTCTTATTTTCTTACTTATCTTTTTATGAGGTACCTTCTCAAATACCTTCTGGAAGTCCAAGGACAACACATCTACTGGTTCCCCTCTATCCATTCTGGTTGAGACTTCCTTGAAAGACACAAATAAATTGGTCTGACATGTTTTCCCTTTCATGAGGCCTTGCTGACTCTGCTTGATTAGCAGAGTCCTGAATACTTTTCCAACAATAGATGTTAGGCTAACTGGCCTACAGTTACCTGATTTTTGCCTGCCTCCCTCCCTTTAGGGGTGGCACATTGACAGTTTTCCAATCCTCTGGTACTTCCCCAGAAACCAATGATTTTTGAAAAATTACAAAACACCAATCACAAGAATGCTAATTCATTTCAGGCTCACCTCAAACATGTGTCATCCAATTATCAACTCTACATTTACTGCAAACAGTTCCTCTTTATTTACTCCCTCAAAGTACTTCAGGATTTTAACCATTTCTTTGATCTAAATACTCTTCAGATTAAGATTTCACTGTCAATGAATATCGTGTTTCATTAAAACCTCAAGATCACTCTTCTGTACACTTTCTTCATCTGTTCCCAATTATTTTGGAGTCACATTTCTGCCTCCCTTTTCCAAGTGACACGATTGTACTCCTACATGTTAAACAACAACTCCCAGCTTTTAGAAACTTCCTCAAACTGTTCCAATTCTTCTGCCAACTTTTTCTCACGGCTGATGTTGCTTCCTGATTTACCACCAGCAAACAGATGAAATTTATTCCTGGATACAGAATGGGCTTGAAGGTTAATAATCCAGACAGCAACTGAGTTTGAATCCCATTGCGTTTGTTCAAGAAGTCGAAATAAATCTTTTCGCAAATGTGGAAATAAGATGCTGGTGTCAGGAAAAGTAGCCATGAAGCTTTTGCATTGTTGTTAAAAGCCTTTCCTGGTTCTCTAATGCCCTTGAGGGAAGCTAATATGCCATCCTTAACTAGACTGGGACTATATGTGACTCCAGTCTTCAGAGCAATGCGATTGACTTTCCACAGCCCTCTCAAACTTTCCCAGAGTGGGGGATTCAATTACTAGGGTCACGAGTTCAGGAGGGTGGTGCTGGAGAAGCACAGCAGGTCAGGCAGAATCTGAGGAGCAGCATCTGTTCCTCAAATGCTTCCTGACCTGCTGTGCTTCTCCAGCACCACATTCTCGACTCACGAGTTCAACATAAGAGGGGAAAGGTTTAAGGGAGATATGCAAAGAAGGTTCTTTATGCAGAGGGTGGTGGGTGCCTGGAATGTGTTGCCAGTGGAGGTGGTAGAGGCCAGCACCATAGCATCATTTAAGATATATCTAGACAGAAAATATGAATGGACAGACAGCAGAGGGATACAGATCCTTAGAAAATAGGCAACAGGTTTAGATGGAGGATTTGGATCAGCCTAGGCTTGGAGGGTCAAAGAGCCAGTTCCTGTGCTGTAATTTTCTTTGTTCTTTTTTCTTTGAAACTCTGCATGAAGCTGTTGGGAAGGTGATGATGGTACAGTGGTAATATCATTGGGCTAGTAATGTTTTGTATCTGGGACATGGGGATCGCTGGCTGACCAGCAATTATTACTCATCCCTAGCTGCGCTTGAACTGACTGGCTTGCTCGGCCATTTCAGAGGGCAGCTGAGAGTCAACCACATTGCTGTGTGCCTGGAGTCACATGTAGGTCAGACTGGGTGAGGATGACCGATTCCTTCCCTGAAAAACATTAGGAAGGCCAAGTGGGTTGTTTTTTTTCTGGCAATCGACAATGATTACATCAGTTGATTCTTAATTCTTCTTCATTAAATTTAAGTTCTACCATCTGCTGTGGTGTTATTCAAACCCAGGTCCCCAGAATATTAATTGAGTTTTTGAATTAATAATCTAGCGATAATACCACTAGGCCATCGCCTCACCAGATGCTTCTAATAATCTTGTTGCGTTAATACTCCTGGTACATGGGTTCCAATCCCATGACCGTAGGTGAAATGTGAACCTGGTTGATAAAGCCCGCACCTAAAAGCTATTATTGATTACCACGAAAACTCATCTGGTTCACTAATCCCTTTTGGGGAAGGACGTCTGCTGGCCTACATGTGACCAGACACACGGCAATGTGAGTGACTTCTAACCACTCTCTGAAATAGTCCAGCAAACCACTCAGGGATGGGCAATGTCCACATCCCATGAAAAATATAAAAGAGCACATTTGTATGAAGGTCTTATCCAGCAAGAAGAATCTGATCTTCTCCAGGGCAACTACAGATGGGCAGTAAATGCTGGCCCAGTCAGCAACACCCACTTCCTGTGAATAAATATATTATCATTGATACTTGCAAGAATGATTTGCTTTTTAACTTGCAATAGCCTCAAAGCGGATGATGGGGTACACAGCAACAACAGTATCCAGAGAGATAGAGACTGTGCCTTTAATAATTCCTCTCTCCATCTCCTTATCCAACTAATTTGCAGCCTTCTTCACTCTGCAATTTCCTACAGGATCATAGAGTCCCCACAGTGCAGATAGAGACCATTCATCCCATCAAGTCTACACCGACCCTCCCACCCTATCCCCAGAACCCCACATTTACCATAGTTAACCCACTTAGTCTCCACATCCCTGAACACTATGGGGCAATTTAGCATGGCCAAATAATTCCCTAACCTGCACACCAATGGACTGAGGGAGGAAACCCACGCAGACATGAGGAGAATGTGCAAACTCCACTCAAACAGTCACCCAAGGCTGGAATCGAACCTGGATCACTGGCACTGTGAGGCAGCAATGCTAACTGCTGAGCCACTGTGCCCTCCATACTTATCATTTGCTAATGCCCTGGTTTCAGAAGAAAGCACAGGGGGGAAATCATCATCACTTACACTTCACACCTTCATTGTTATTGTTATAATTGCTACACATACACCACAGAAGCAAAGTAGTTATGAGTATTCATAAGATAGTTTGGCCTCAGTAGGAGCATTGTGCCAACAAGGGTTTAAGAAGGATATGAATGGATTAGAGAGAGTGCATAAAAAATATGCAAGAATGGTTCCATTGATAAGGAGATTCAGTTGTGAAGATAAATTGGGAATGGTGGGAACATTTGGAAAAAGAAGACCATAAGACCATAAGACATAGGAGTGGAAGTAAGGCCATTCGGCCCATCGAGTCCACTCCGCCATTCAATCATGGCTGATGGGCATTTCAACTCCACTTACCCGCATTCTCCCCGTAGCCCTTAATTCCTTGTGACATCAAGAATTTATCAATCTCTGCCTTGAAGACATTTAGCGTCCCGGCCTCCACTGCACTCTGCAGCAATGAATTCCACAGGCCCACCACTCTCTGGCTGAAGAAATGTCTCCACATTTCTGTTCTGAATTTACCCCCTCTAATTCTAAGGCTGTGTCCACGGGTCCTAGTCTCCTCGCCTAACGGAAACAATTTCCTAGCATCCACCCTTTCCAAGCCATGTATTATCTTGTAAGTTTCTATTAAATCTTCCCTTAATCTTTTAAACTCCAATGAATACAATCCCAGGATCGTCAGCCGTTCCTCGTACATTAGACCTACCATTCAGGGATCATCCACGTGAATCTCCGCTGGACACGTTCCAGTGCCAGTATGTCCTTCCTGAGGTGTGGGGACCAAAACTGGACACAGTACTCCAAATGGGGCCTAACCAGAGCTTTATAAAGTATCAGTAGCACAACGGTGCTTTTAGATTCCAACCCTCTTGAGATAAAAGAAGGTTGAGAAGTGATTTGATAGAGGTGTTTAAAATCATGAGGGGTCATAGAATTATAGAGCCACATAACACAGAAACAGACCCTTCGGTCCAAGTTGTCCATGACCAGCAAGTTTCCCAAATTAAACTGGCCCCACTTGCTTGCTTTTGGCCCCATATCCCTCTAAACCTTTCCTATTCATTTACCTGTCCAAATGTTGTGACTGCATCCACAACCACCATTTCCTCTGGCTTGTGGTTTTCAAATGAACCTGTTGCACTGTACACTGGTTTTGTGTGACTTCTGACCTTGACCACCTGCACCTCAATCTCAACACTGAAGGGAATTAGCCAAGCTGCAGGTATTATTTTTAAACAATAATTATTAAGACTAGCTTTACATTAAGTGGGATTACTATAGTTCAAGTTGTTTAGATGGATCAGCTTTTGTTCAATGTGTGCAGGACGGTTTTCTGACACAGTATGTAGACAGATCAACAGGGGGCGATGACATATTGGATTTAGTACTGGGGAATGAACCCAGCCAGGTGTTAGATTTGGAGGTAGGTGAGCACTTTGGAGATAGTGATCACAATTGGGTTATGTTTACAATAGCAATAGGCAGGGATAGGTATATACCGCAGGGAAAGAGGTATAAATGGGGGATAGGCAATTATGATGCGATTAGGCAAGATTTAGGTTGCATAGGATGGAGAAGGAAACTGCAGGGGTTGGACACACTTGAAATGTGGAGCTTATTCAAGGAACAATTACTGTGGGCCCTTGATAAGTATATACCTATCAGGCAGGGAGGTAGTTGTCAAGAGAGGGAACCATGTGGGCGGCACGGTGGCACAGTGGTTAGCACTGCTGCCTCACAGCGCCTGAAGACCCGGGTTCAATTCCCGACTCAGGCGACTGACTGTGTGGAGTTTGCACGTTCTCCCCGTGTCTGCGTGGGTTTCCTCCGGGTGCTCCGGTTTCCTCCCACAGTCCAAAGATGTGCGGGTCAGGTGAATTGGCCATGCTAAATTGCCCGTAGTGTTAGGTAAGGGGTAATGTAGGGGTATGGGTGGGTTTCGCTTCGGCGGGTCGGTGTGGACTTGTTGGGCCGAAGGGCCTGTTTCCACACTGTAAGTCTAATCTAATCTAATCTAATCTAATCTAATCATGGTTTAGTAAAGAAGTTAAAGCTCTTGTCAAGACGAAGAAGGCGGCTTATGTGAGGATGAAGCGTGAAG
The DNA here is from genome assembly GCF_020745735.1 of Hemiscyllium ocellatum. Taxonomy (NCBI): domain Eukaryota; kingdom Metazoa; phylum Chordata; class Chondrichthyes; order Orectolobiformes; family Hemiscylliidae; genus Hemiscyllium; species Hemiscyllium ocellatum. The sequence continues at coordinate 10,346,637 of NC_083407.1, read as the reverse complement.
GCTAGGTTAGGGGTCTTGAGATTTATAAGTTAGCCAGGAAAGATCTAAGAGAGAGCTAAGAAGAGCCAGGAGGGGACATGAGAAGTTGTTGCCGATAGGATCAAGGAAAATCCTAAGGCCTTCTATAGGTATATCAGGAATAAAAGAATGACTAGAACAAAATTAGGGCCAATCAAAGACAGTAGTGAGAAGTTGTGTGTGGAATCTGAGGACATAGGAGAAGTGCTTAATGAATACTTTTCATCATTATTCACATTGGAAAAGGGCAATGTTAGTGAGAATATGGAGATACAGGCTACAGGATTAGATGGGATTGCAGTTGACAAAGAAGAGGTTTTAGCAATTTTAAAAATCCAAAAATAGATAAGATCTTTGCTTGGAAAGGGTGCAGAGGAGATTTACTAGGATGTTGCCTGGTATGGAGGGGAGGTCTTACGAGAAAAGGCTGAGGGACTTCAGGCTGTTCTCATTAGAGAGAAGAAGGTTGAGAGGTGACTTAATAGAGACATATAAGATAATCAGAGGGTTAGATAGGGTGGACAGGGAGAGCCTTTTTCCAAGAATGGTGAAGGCGAGCACGAGGGGGCATAGCTTTAAATTGAGGGGTGATAGATATAGGACAGATGTCAGAGGTAGTTTCTTTACTCCGAGAGTAGTAAGGGTATGGAATGCTTTACCTGCAATGGTAGTAGATTCGCCAACTTTAAGTGCATTCAAGTTGTCATTGGACAAACATATGGATGTACGTGGAATAGTGTAGATTAGATGGGCTTCAAATTGTGACTGGTCGGTGCAACATCAAGGGCCAAAGGGCCTGTACTGTGGTGTAATGTTCTATGTTCTATGTTCTATCCCTGGGCCAGATGGATTAATCCTTGGATTCTCTGGGAAGCCAGGCAGGAGATTGCAGAACCTTTGGCTTTGATCTTAATGTCATCATTGTCAACATGAGTAGCAAATGTTGTTTCCTTGTTTAAGAAAGTGAATCAGGACAATCCCGGTAATTATAGGCCAGTGAGCCTTACTTCAGTTGTGTGTAAGGTGTTGAAAAGGTTAGAAGAGATAAGATTTATAGTCACCTTGAAAGGAATAATTTGATTAGGAATAGCCAACACAATCTTGTGGCGGGTAGGTCATGCATCACTAACCTTACTGAGTTCCTTGAGAAGGTGACAAAACAGGTGAATGAAGGTAAAGCAGTTGATGTGGTGTATATGGACTTCAGAAAGGCATTTGATAAGTTCCACACAGTAGGCTATTGCGCAAAATACAGAGGGGGCTGGAGCTGGGTGGAAGGTAGCAGAGAGTGCAATAGATAGATGGAGGTAGGGGAATTGGGATAGGTCAGACTGGAGGTTGGGCCAGATAGTTGGGAAGGAAGATGGGCAGTTAGGACAGGTTATGACTGCAGTGCCGAGTTAAATTGTTGGATCTGGGATAAGGTGAGGGGAGGGGAAATGAGGAAACTGGTGAAATCCACATTTATGCCCTGGGGTTGAAGGGTCCTGACGCGGAAAAGTGCTCTATAAGTGAGCGTCCTGTCTCCCCAGTGTAGAGGAAACTGCATCGGGAGCAACGGATACATAACAGGTGTGGAAGTGCAGGTGAAACTTTGATGGGCGTGGAAGACTCCTTTGGGACCTTGGATGGAGGTAAGGGGCCAGGTGTGGGTATAGGCTTTGCAATGCCTGTGGTGGCAGGGGAAGGTACCTAGAGGGGAAGGTGGGTTGGTCGGGGACATGGACCTGACGAGGAAGTTGCGGAGGGAGCAGTCTTTATGGAAAGCGGATAACGGTAGGGAGGGAAATATATCTCTGGTGGTGGGGTCAATTCGTAGGTCCGCCATCAGAACCCACCTCTCCAACTGCAGCAAGGATAGAACCCCCGCCCCCCTAATCCTCAACTTCCAACCATCAGCGTCCGTATACATTGCATTATCCGCTGCCATTTCCGCACCTGGACTATATCTCCTGCCACCCTGTCTCCTTAAAAATGCTATCCCTTCTTCCCAATTCCACTGCCTCTGTCGCATTTGCTCCCAGGAGGACCAGTTCCACCACAGGATACCAGATGGCCTCCTTCTTCAAAGACTCCAATTACCCCTCCCACATGGTTGATGATGCCCTCTAGTGCATCTCATCCACATCCTGCACCTCCGCCTTCGAACCCACCACTCCAACTGCAACAAGGGCAGAACTCTCCCGGTCCTCATCTTCCATCCCACCAACCTCCAGATACATTGCATCATCCTTCGCCATTTCCGTAACCTACGAATGGACCCCACCGCCAGGGATATATTTCTCTCCCCAACCCATCCACTTTCTGTGAAGGCCAGGCCCTCAGTAACTCCCTCGTAATTTCTCTTTCCAATCCTCCCACTTCCTCCAGACCAAAGGGGTAGCCATGGGCACATGTATAGGCCCCAGCTATGCCTGTCTCTTTGTTGGCTACATAGAACAGTCGATCTTCTGTAATTACACTGGCACCACTCCCCACCTCTTCCTCCGCTACATTGATGATTGCATTGGCGCTACTTTGTGCTCCCACGAGGAGGTTGAGCAATTCATCAACTTCACCAACACATTCCACCCTGACCTTAAATTTACCTGGACCATCTCTGACACCTCCCTCCCCTTCCTGGACCTCTCCATCTCCATTAATGACGACCGACTTGACACTGACATTTTTTACAAACCCAACGACTCCCACAGCTACCTGGATTACACCTCTTCCCACTCTACCTCTTGCAAAAATGCCATCCTGTATTCCCAATTCCTCCGCCTCCGCCGTATCTGCTCCCAGGAAGACTGGTTCCACCAAAGAACACACCAGATGGCCTCCTTCTTTAGAGACCGCAATTTCCCTTCCCATGTGGTTAAAATTGCCCTCCAATGCATCTCATCCACATCCCGCAACTCCGCCCTCAGACCCCAACCCTCCAACCGTAACAAGGTCAGAACACTCCTGGTGCTCACCTTCCACCCTACCAACCATCGCATAAGCCAAATCATCCGCCGACATTTCCGCCACCTCCAAAAAGACCCCATCACCAGGGATATATTTCCCTCCCCACCCCTTTCCACCTTCCACAAAGACCATTCCCTCTGTGACGACCTGGTCAGGTCCATGCCCCCCTACAGCCCACCCTCCCATCCTGGCACCTTCCCCTGCCACCGCAGAAATTGCAAAACCTGCGCCCACACCTCCTCCCTCACCTCCATCCAAGGCCCTAAAGGAGCCTTCCACATCCATCAAAGTTTTACCTGCACATCCACTAATATCATTTATTGTATCCGTTGCTACCGATGCGGTCTCCTCTACATTGGGGAGATTGGACGCCTCCTAGCAGAGCGCTTTAGGGAACATCTTTGGGACACCCGCACCAATCAACCACACTGTCCTGTGACCCAATATTTCAACTCCCCCTCCCACTCTGCCGAGGACATGGAGGTCCTGAGCCTCCTTCACTGCCACTCCCTCACCACCAGACGCCTGGAGGAAGAACGCCTCATCTTCAGCCTCGGAACACTTCAACCCCAGGGCATCAATGTGGACTTCAACAGTTTCCTCATTTCCCCTTCCCCCACCTCATCCTAGTTTCAAACTTCCAGCTCAGCACTGTCCCCATGATTTGTTCTACCTGCCTATCTGCTTTTCCACCTATCCACTCCACCCTCCCCAGCCCCCAACCTATCAGTTTCATCCCCTCACCCACTCACCTATTGTACTCTATGATACTTTCTCCCCACCCCCACCCTCCTCTAGCTTATCTCTCCACCCTTCAGACTCTCTGCCTTTATTCCTGATGAAGGGCTTTTGCCCGAAACGTCGATTTTACTGCTCCTCGGATGTGCCTGAACTGCTGTGCTCTTCCAGCACCACTAATCCAGAATCTGGTTTCCAGCATCTGCAGTCATTGTTTTCACCTAACTCTCTCGTCAGGTCCACCCTCCCCTCCTGGTACCTTCCCCTGCCACCGCAGGAATTGCAAACCTTGAGCCCACACCTCCTCCCTCACCTCCACCCAAGGCCCCAAAGGAGCCTTCCACATCCATCAAGATTTCACCTGCACATCCACCAATGTCATTTACTGTATCCATTGTCCCCGGTGCAGTCTCCTCTACACTGGGAAAATAGGACACCTACTCTCAGATTGCTTTAGAAAACATTACCAGTACACCCGCACCAACCAACCCCACCGCGTCATGGCTGAGCACTTCAACTCCCCCTCCCACTCTGTCAAGGACATGCTGGTCCTGGGCCTCCTCCATCACGACTCCCTCACCACCCAACAGCTGGAGGAAGAACACCTCATCTTCCACCTCGGGACCCTCCAACCCCATGACATCAATATGAATTTTAGCAGTTTCCTCATTTCCTTTCCTTCCACCTTATTCCCGATCCAACATTCTACCTCAGTACTGCCTTCATGACCTGCCCTACCTGTCCACTCTCCTGTCCGACCTATCACCATTACCCCACCTCCACCTACCTATCGCACTCTCAGCTATCTTCCCCCTCAGCCCAACCCCCCTCCCATTTATCTCACCACCCCCTCAGCTCACAGCTTCATTCCTGATGAAGAGTTTTTGCCCGAAACGTCGATTCTCCTGCTCCTTGGATCCTGCCTGACCTGCTGTGCTTTTCCAGCACCACACACTTGACTCTAATCTGCAGTCCTCACTTCCGCCATCTCCAGAAGGAGACAATCTAACCACTGTCCCTTGACATTCAATGGCTATACCATCATTAAATCCTCTCACTATCAACATCCTGGGGATTAGCACTGACTAGAAACACAACCGGACACACCACATAAATACAGTGGCTACGTAATAACTGGGAGCAGGAGTAGGCCACCTGGCCCCTCCAGTCTACTCCACCATTCAATAAGATCATGGCTGATCTTTTCATGGCTTCAGCTCCACTTAGCCGCCCTCTCACCATAATCCTTAATTCCTTTACTGCTCAAAAATCTATCTACCTTTGCCTTAAAAAATATTCAATGAGGAAATCTCAGCTGTTTCATTGGGCAGGGAATTCCACAGATTCACAACCCTCTGGGTGAAGAAGTTCCTAAATCTGCTCCCCCTAATTTTGAGGCTGTGTCATCTTGTCCTAGTTTCACCGGCCAGTGCAAACATCCTCTCTGCTTCTGTCCTACTTATTCCCTTCATAATTTTACTTGTTTCGATAAGATTCCCCTCATTCTTCTAAATTCTAATGAATATAATCCCTGTCTGCTCATTCTCTCCTCATAAGCCAACCCCCTCAACTCCGGAATCAACCTGGTGAACCTCCTCTGCACCCCCTCCAGTGCCTGTACATCCTCTCTCAAGTAAGGAGACCAAAACTGCACACAGTACTCCAGGTGTGGCCTCACCAGCACCCTATGCAGCTGCAGCATAACCTCCCTGTTTTTAAACTCAATCCCTTTAGCAATGAAGGACAATATTCCATTTGCCTTCCTAGTTACCTGTTACACCTGCAGACCAACTTTCTGTGATTCACGCTCAAGGACCCCCAGGTCCCTCTGCATAGCAGCCTGCTGCAATTTTTTACCATTCAAATAATAATCCTTTTTAATGTTATTCCTACCAAAATGGATGACTTCACATTTGTTAACGTTGACTCCATCTGCCAGACCTTTGCCCACTCACTTAAACTATCTATGTCCATCTGCAAAATTTCACAGTCCGCTGCACACTTTGCTCTGCCACTCATCTTAGTCTCATCCGCAAACTTTGACACACTATTCGTGTTCTCCAACTCCAAATCATCTATGTAAATTGTGAATAATTGCAGTCCCAACACTGGTCCCTGAGGCACACTGGTAGTCAGTGATTGCCAACCAGAATAGCACTCATTTATTCCCACTCTTTGCTTGCTGTTAGTTAACTGTTTCTCTATCCATGCTAATACATGCATCTTTATCTTATGCAGTAGACTTTTGTGTGGGACCTTGTTGAATGCCTTCTGGAAATCTAGATACACCACATCTATTGGGTTGCCTACAAGAACGGGTCAGAGGTTAGGAATACTGAGGCACATAATTCACCTCTTGACTCCCCAGAGTCTGTTTACCATTCATAAGGTACAGTGAGGAGTGGGATGGAATACTCCCCACTTGCCTGGATGGGTGCATCTCCAACAACACTCAAGAAGCTTGACATCATTCAGGACAAAAGCAACCCGCTTGATTGGCACCACATCCACAAACATCCACTCCTTCCACCACCAATGCTCAGTAGCAGCAGTGTATACTATCTACAAGATGCACTGCAGACATTCACCAAAGATCCTAAGACAGCACCTTCCAAGCTCATGATTGCTTCCTGCTGGAAGGATAAGGGCAACAGACACATGGCAACACCACAACCTGGAAGTTCCCCTTCCAGCCACTCACCATCCTGACTTGTAAATATATTGTCTTTCTTTCAGGATCTTTGGGTCAAAATCCTGGAACTCCCTCCCTAAGGGGATTGTGGGTCAACCTACAGCATGTCAACTGCAGCAGTTCAAGAAAGCAGCTCACCCTCACCTTCTCAAGGGACAACTAGGGATGGGTAATAAATGCTGGGCCCAGCCAGTGATGCCCACATTCCATGAACAAAGACTGAACACCTCAAAGTTACTGGGTTCTGGAGTGAAAAGAAATTGGTATTTATATTATGTTATCATAGCCTCAAGATGATTTCAATACATTTTCAAACCAACAAATGTCAATACATGGTCACTGTTGTAGGAATTCTTTTGGCTCATTTGAGCATAACTGGCTCCCACAGGCAGTGGTATGACAGTGACCAGATCATTGATGATGGTAATATTGATTGAGGAGCACACATTGGCCAGTCACTCAACATTGCTGAGTTCTTGAAACTGAGAGGACAGCTGAGAGTCAGGAGCAGCAACAAAGGAGGTCTGCCAGCAACATTTGAAAAATCTTCATTAAATTACCTTGTCTCCCATCCCTCCGAGCCATTCATGCTGGATTTGTATCACAAATTGATCACAAAGAAAGTGACTTGTTTTGGTGTGTCCTTGGTTTGAAACAGGGATTGCTACGGCACCCATGCAATATTTTATATTGTATGCTGTCCTGAGATATTTAATGACTCAACAAATCCAAAGCAATTGTTCTGCAACTGTTATTCTCTCAATATAAACATTGTCTTACATCACTGGCATCAGTAGCCAGCAAAATCACTTTCCAATATTATTTTTGTACTTAGAAGGCCTGTAATACATTTTGTTGATTATATATCTATATAATTTTGTTCCATAATTGGTTATGTCATTCCCAGATATCCATTGTTCAATATATTCTGCTTTATTCTGTCACAGACTGTTGCTGGCAATACCAGCATTCATTGTCCATCACAAACCAGATGTAAACCAGCTGAACTTCCTACCCCACCCTCCCCACACTCACCCCACCTTCATTAGATTCCAGTCTGCACCATACTCCAGGATATCCACTGATCCAAATATACACCACCCTAACAACTCATAGAGTCACAGAGTTGCCCATCACAGAAACAGACCCTTCAATCCAACTCATCCATGCCAAACAGACATCCTAAATCAATCTAGTCCCATTTGCCAGTAATTGGCCCATATCTCTCTAAACCCTTCTTATTCTTGTATCCATCCAGATGATTTTTAAATGTTGTAATTGTACCATCCTTCACTATTTCCTCTGGCAACTCATTCCATGCACACATCATCCTCTGTGTGAAAAAAGTTTTCCCATAGGTCCCTTTTATATCTTTCCTTTCTCATCTTAAACCTATGCTCTCTAGATGTGGACACACCACCCCGGAGAAAAGATCCTGTCTATTTAAATTATCCATGCCCCTCATAATTTTATAAACCTCTCTAAGGTCACCTCTCAGCCTCTGACGCTCCAGGGAAAACAGCCCGACCTTATTCAGCCTCTCCCCATAGCTCAAACCGTCCAACCCTGGCGACATCCTTGTAAGTCTTTTCTGAACCCTTTCAAGTTTCACAATATCCTTACTCTAGTAGAGACATCAGAGTTGAATGCAGTATTCCAAAAGTGGCCTAAAAACTCTATTATATTAGAACCTTGACCTTACTTCCATATATCCATTGTTCAACATATTAGATTACCTACAGTGTGGAAACAGGCCCTTCGGCCCAAACAGTCCATACCAACCCTCTGAGGAATTACCCACCCAGACCCATTTCCCTCTGACTAATGCACCTAGCACTATGGGCAATTTGGTATGGCCAATTCACCTAACCTGCACATCTTTGGACTGTAGGAGGAAACCGGAGCACACGGAGGAAACCCACGCAGAGACAGGGAGAATGTGCAAACTCCCCACAGACAGTTGCCCAAGGCTGGAATCAAACCTGGGACCTTGGTACTGTGAAGCTAACCACTGAGCCATCCCAAAACCATCTGAACACACACCAGCCTCCCCAACCCCATTATGTTCCAAACTGTAACTTATTCCTCTCTCTCACGCATCTAGTATATGTTTTGAGAAGGGTTTAGACACAGTTCTTAGGACTAAGGGATCGAAGGGGATCAGGAGAAACAGGGAACCGATCTGGATGATCAGCTATGCTCAGATTGAATGGCTGATCAAAGGGCCGAATAGCCTACTCCTGCTCTTATTTTCTATTGCCAGTCGTGTAATGTATAAAGCCTGAGCTGCATAGTTTTGTTATGCTTTCACCAGTGTCTGAGCTCTGACTCTGCTGCACGATCTCTCTGCCAAACACTCAGTAATTAATCCACCCAGTGTATATATGTGATGCAAAAATATCATTTAGCTGACACTAAGCAAAAAGCTGTAATTCAATCTTCCAGCTAACATTTGTGAACCATTCAGGCATTGCATTAGGACTGTCTGTTTAGATTTCAGACTTGTAATGAGCTGCTGATTATCTCCTATATAAATTCCTATCCTGTGTATAGCGCAGATCATATTTTAACTGTGTCTCTTGCAGAAACACTACACTCTTCCTCAGTTACAAATCGAAATCGATAGAAATAACGTCACTGATCACATATCCTGACTCATTCCTGAACTCTGAGCCAATCACTAATGTCTCAATAGTTGCACTCTCTGCCATCTGTCCTCTCTCTCATGCATTCTCCAAATCCTCATATATAACCAGGTCCAAGTTTCAAAGATATTAATAATGACACAGGGGAAAATAATCATTTCAGACTGTTTCTACTCCCCCCTAGAGTCTGAGTAAACAATTTCCATTTGCAATAGGGGTGTCCTAACCATGCAGCAATTGAACTCTTCCTAACCTCGGGTTGCTGACTGACATGAATAAGACTTTATAGCATTAGAGGTTAAAGCCACTGGAACTTAATTTTATAGTAGTAGGAGATTTAGAGTTGTGATGGAAAGGATGGTGAAGCATCATCTCTGAACTAAGTTGGCTCACTTTGGTCCATGGATATAATTTTCATCCTCCCCCAGGTCACACAGCAGCCTCCAAACCTGCATAAAATAAGCCCCAATAGACAACAAACAGTCCTTTACCAGCTTCACTGCAAGCTGCCATCCGGATCACAGCATGTTGTCAGCAAGACTCCTAGTGGACTGAAAATGACACAGAAAACAGTGGGGAGTCCTAGACCTCCCACCCAGATGCAACAGTCAAGAAAGCACAACAGGGTCCCCTCTTCCTCAGGAGGCTCAGGAAATTCAGCATGTCCATAAGGACCCTCACTAACTTCTACAGATGCACCATAAATAGCTTTCTATCCAGGTGCATAATGGCTGGTATGGCAACTCCTCTGCCCACAGAAAGTTATGTGCACAGCCCACGCCATCACAGAATCCAACCTCCTCATCCCTGGACACCATTTACATGGCTCACTGCCACAGAAAGGCTGCCAACATCACCAAAGACCCCTCCCACCCCGATAATGCTCTCCTGCAACCTCTTCTGACAGGCAGAAGATACAGAAGCTTGAACACACACATTCAGGAACAGCTTCCTCTCTGCTATTATTAGGCTAATGAATGGTCTCTCTAACTCCAAACGATGTTGAACCAAAAATAGAATTTACAGGAAAAGCTCAGCAGGTCTGGCAGGATGTGAAGAGAAATCAGAGTTAACGTTTTGGGTCCAGTAACCCTTCCTCAGGATCAAAAAATGTCGATATCTTGCTTTGCACACCTCCTATGCAGCCATAACCTTGTATGCCTCACTGTCTCAGCACTGTATGATCAATATGTCCTTGTTTGCTAGGATCTGACTGTGCTGCTCACAAAACAAAACTTTTCACTGCACATCGGTTCATGGGACTACAATAAACTAAGTCAAATCGAATCAAATCTCTTGCATGCTGCTTCGTTGTGGTCTGGACAATCCATCACAGCAATATATTGGTTACAATTGTGCAAAAAAGGTGAGCAGGCAATTACCAAAGTTAAAGCACATACTAATGCTGCACGGGACATAAATATTTCGGCAGGTCGTATTATGTAAAAATTGCCGATATAACAAAAACTGAGTTTTAAAAATAATTTATTGTCTGTAAAATGCTTTGGGATGTCCTGAGGATCTGCAAACACTTTGTCCGTACGAGTCATTTAATACTAAAGGGAACACAATGTTTTGTCATTCACATTAAAATTACACCAAATTAATGCTAACAGGGCAGCACGGTGGCACAGTGGCTAGCACTGCTGCCTCACAGCGCCAGAGACCCCGGTTCAATTCCAGACACAGGCAACTCTCTGTGCGCAGTTTGCACACTCTCCCTGCGTCTGCATCGGTTTCCTCCCACAGTCCAAAATACAATGTGCAGGTTAGGTGAATTGGCTATGCTAAATTGCCCGTAGTGTTAGATTTAGGGGAATGGGTTTGGAGGGTTGGTGTGGACTTGTTGGGCTGAAGGGCCTGTTTCCAACTGTAAATGATCTAATCTTAAAATAGCATTAAATATTGTGCCTGGTGCTAGATTTATGATGATGACTCTGTTCAGGTCACAACATTATGAAGTATTAGTGTCAAACCTTCATTCTTTTTTACCATTATTTCCCATCTCATTTCTAATTGCCCTTGTTAAAGATGATGCTGAGCTGCAGTCGGCTGTAGTTTTTGTGAGTAGGATGACCCACAATGTTTTTAGGGAACTCCAGGATTTTGACCCAGCAACACTGAAGGAATGGCAATATATTTCCAAGTCAAGATGGTGAGTGGCTTAAAGGAGAACTTGTGGGTGATAGTGTTCACATACATCTGCTGCCCTTGTCCTTTTAGGTGGAAGTGGTTGTGGGTGTGGAAAGTGAGACTAGAATTAGGGGTAACTGTCATTTAAAACAAAAGGTCATGGGTTTTTGGAGTTGTCTTCCTCAAAAGAGATTAGAATGGATTCTCTATGCTAAACTTTCCCACAATGTCCAGGGATGTGCAGGCTGGGTGGGTTAGCTAGAAAAGACACGTTACTCATTTGTCTGACCAGGTTAACAGCCTCAATCAGGGAACTCATATTCTATGAAGGCCACCTGGCTGACCTTGTCACAATCACTACATCCCTCCTCCACACTCTGAGGACATAGGTCACTTATAGAGTCATAGAGATGTACAGCATGGAACCAGATCCTTCAGTCCAACTTGTCCATGCCAACCAGATATCCCAACCCATTTTAGTCCCACCTGCCAGCATCCGGCCTATATCCCTCCAAACCCTTCCTATTCATATACCCATCCAGATGCCTTTTAAATGTTGCAATTGTACCAGCCTCCACCACTTCCTCTGACAGATCATTCCATACACCCTCTGCGAGAAAAAGTTGCCCCTTGGGTCTCTTTTATATCTTTCCCCTCTCACCCTAAACCTATGTCCTCTAGTTCTGGACTCCCCCACTCCAGGGAAAAGATTTGGTCTATTTATCCTATCCATGCCCCTCATGGTTTTATAAGCCTCTATTGGATCACCCCTCAGCCTCCAATGTTCCAAAGAAAACAGCCCCAGCCTGTTCAGCCTCTCCCGATAGCTCAAATCCTCCAACCCTCTTTTTGTATCTCCTCTTGGAGGCATAAGGAGGGGGGACGGTGGTGGATTGGGTGGAATGCTCTTTGAAGAGTTGATGTAGACTCAGTGGGCTGAATGGCCTGCTTCCAAACTGTGGGGATTCAAAGATTCCAGAAAAAGGCGGTGGAAGCAGTCTCCAAGACTACTTGAATCTAGTTGAACGAGTGATGAATGAGTATCTGCAATACAGATATGAGGTCAAAATCGGATCCGCCATGAATGTACTAAGTGACGGACTAACCTTGAGGGGTGGAATGGCCTACTCCTGCTCTTACTTCATGTGTTTAAATGAGGCACCGCAAAAAATATTTACAACATTTGTCATCATTTGTGGAGAGATCAAGGAGGCACAATTTTCATTCGCTTGAATTTAGAATCTCGACATGTGGAAGCAGACCCATTCAGCTCATTGTGTTCACACCAACTCCCTGAACAGCATCCCACCCCGACTCACCCCACTAACCCTGTAACCCTACATATTCCATGGCTAACCCACCCAGCCTACACATCCCTGAACACTATGGGGCAATTTAGCATGGCCAATCCACCCTAACCTGCACATCTTTGTACCATGGGAGGAAACTGGAGAACTTGGAGGAAACCCACGCAGACACGGGGATAGTGTGCAAACACCACATAGACAGTCACCCGAGGCTGGCATCGAACCTAGGGTGTAGGCACTGTGAGGCAGCAGTGCCAACCACTGAGGCACTGTGCTGCTGAGTTGAAAAGGCAGAGGACTGTTCTCATTCAAACACATTGAATTCTTAAAGGATTTGACAGAATATGAGCTGCCTGGCTGTTTACCCTGGTGTGAAATCCTAAATTACCATCTCTGAATAAGGAATCAGCCACTCAGAACTGAATGAGATGGGGAGGCTGAGGGGTGACCTTATACAGGTTTATAAAATCATGAGGGGCGGGAATTGGGTGAATAGATAAAGAGCTGAAAATGTGTTGCTGGTTAAAGCACAGCAGGTTAGGCAGCATCCAAGGAATAGGAAATTCGACGTTTCGGGCATAAGCCCTTCATCAGGAATGAGGAGAGTGTGCCAAGCAGGCTAAGATAAAAGGTAGGGAGGAGGGACTTGGGGGAGGGGCGATGGAGATGTGATAGGTGGAAGGAGGTCAAGGTGAGGGTGATAGGCCGGAGTGGGGTGGGGGCGGAGAGGTCAGGAAGAAGATTGCAGGTTAGGAGGGTGGTGCTGAGTTGAGGGAACCGACTGAGACAAGGTGGGGGGAGGGGAAATGAGGAGACTGGAGAAATCTGAGTTCATTCCTTGTGGTTGGAGGGTTCCCAGGCAGAAGATGAGGCGCTCCTCCTCCAGCCGTCGTGTTGTTATGTTCTGCCGGTGGAGGAGTCCAAGGACCTGCATGTCCTCGGTGGAGTGGGAGGGAGAGTTAAAGTGTTGAGCCACGGGGTGGTTGGGTTGGTTGGTCCGGGCGTCCCAGAGGTGTTCTCTGAAGCGTTCCGCAAGTAAGCGGCCCGTCTCCCCAATATAGAGGAGGCCACATCTGGTGCAGCGGATGCAATAGATGATGTGTGTGGAGGTACAGGTGAACTTGTGGCGGATATGGAAGGATCCCTTGGGGCCTTGGAGGGAAGTGAGGGAGGAGGTGTGGGCGCAAGTTTTACATTTCCTGCGGTTGCAGGGGAAGGTGCCGGGAGTGGAGGTTGGGTTGGTGGGGGGTGTGGACCTGACGAGGGAGTCACGGAGGGAGTGGTCTTTGCTGAACGCTGATAGGTGAGGGGAGGGAAATACATCCCTGGTGGTGGGGTCCGTTAACACACGGCGAGATATTGATAAGTTCAACACGCGGTACACATGTGGAATGAAGTGCCAGAGGAAGTGGTAGATGCAGGTACAGTTACAACATTTAAAAGACATTCAGACAGTTACATGAATAGGAAAGGGTTTAGGGGGATAAGGGCCAAACGCAGGCAGGTGGGACTAGTTTAGTTTGGGAAACCTGATCATCATGGACAAGTTGGACCATAGAGCCTGTTGCCATGCTATAGATTTCTAGAGTCAGAGCATGATGAATCTTTGGAACTTTTGATTTTTGAATGATTCTGAAGCAATGAATGCTTTCCGTACAAAGGTCAATAAATTATTGGATTCTCTGAGAATTAAGGGATTGTGAGGATAGTGCAGGGATGTAGATTTAAGATAGATGAATGGCCATGATCTTCTTAAATAGTAAGGCTTTTTGATGGGCCAAATGGCCTCCTTCCACTGCTATTTCTTATATTTTTACACTCTGGGTTAGGATTTACTGTGGCTGGATGGATACACCAGCCACTGGAGCACTGTGCTATACAGAGGTTACCACCCCAATTCCTAATTATTGCTGATAGTTGGTTATCAGTAGGGAAAGCATGGGTGAGGACAGTATGGTCCCATTTATCTAGGTAAGGCAACACCAGGCAGGGCTCTTCCTCCTCACTACTATCCTCACTATCACACACAGGCTGTGCTCTCAGCTTGAACAGGAAAAGACAGTTCAGGATTGGTGGCTAGAGCCTATCCAAGGCTCAGGGAAATGGAGTCCAGGAGGAGTCACTGCCATTGAGAGGTAAAGGCAGAAACTGTGGGCCCAGAGTAATCTGAGTCCAGGATAAAATTGGTAGCACTCAATACTTTCTTTAAGGAGCATCAGTGAAAGATAAGGCAGCTGGCAGCAGGAAATAAGCTAAAGAAACTTCCAAGGTTCAATTATTAGTGGAGTTGATAACATCAATTCATTTGGCCAGAGAACCAGGCTCTGTGGAATGCTCCTCCTGAAATATGTGGCAAGTCAGGAACACTTTCCCGTTATCCATGCTGAGGACATGTTCGGGAAGTGTGTTCAGGTTCACTTCCTGGTTTGTCACATGGAGTGTCTGGAGATGCAAATGGTCTCACTGTGGAGCATGCTTGAGGTTGAGAACACCATGGACATCACGTTTCGTGAGCTGGTCACGACAGTAAAGTTTGCACAGACAGCGAAGAGCTGGGCGGTACGACACCTCAGTGGTTAGCACTGCTGCCTCACAGCACCAGGGATCCAGGTTCGATTCCAGCCTCAGGCAACTGGCTGTGTGAAATTTGCACATTCTCCCCATGTCTGCGTGGGTTTCCTCCCACAATCCAAAGATGTGCAAGTTAGGGTGAATTGGCCATGCTAAATTGCCCATAGTCATATAGATGTACAGCATGGAAACAGACCTTTCAGTTCAACTCATCCATGCCGACCAGATATCCCAAGCCAATCTAGTCCCACCTGGCCCATATCCCTCCAAACCCTTCCTACTTATATACTCATTCAGATGCCTGTCAAAGGTTGCAACTGTACCAGCCTCCACCACTTCCTCTGGCAGCTCATTCCATACACATATCACCCTCTGTGTGAAAAAGTTGCCCCTTACATCTCTTTTGTATCTTTTCCCTCTCACCCTAAACCTATGCCCTCTAATTCTGGACTCTCCACTCCAGGGAAAAGACTTTGTCTACTTATCCTATCCATGCCCCTCATGATTTTATAAATCTCTATAAGGTCACCCCTCAGCCTCCGACACTCCAGGGAAAACAGCCCCAGCCTATACAACCTCTGCCTATAGCTCAAATCCTCCAACCCTGGCAACATCCTTGTAAATCTTTTCTGAACCCTTTCAGGTTTCACATCTTTCCAACAGGAAGGAGACCAGAATTGAAAATAATATGGCCCGTATTGGTATCATCAACATAGGCAGGAAGTGAGATGAGATCCTGCGAAGCGAGTTCAGAGAGCTAGGTAGGAAGTTTGAAAAGCAGAACATCAAAGGTTGTAGTCTCGGGATTACTTCCTGTCCCATGTGCCAGTTGGGCTGGGAAAAGGAAGATAGTAGTTAAATACGTGGCTAAGAATCTGGTGTAAGAGGGAGGGTTTCAGGTATCTGGATCATCGGGATGTCTTCCAGGGTAGATGGGACCTGTACAAGAGGGACAGTGCAGCTAAACTGAGTGGTACCAAAATCCTGGTGGTTTGCTAACGTTAATCAGGAGGATTTAAACTGGTGTGGCAGGGATTGTCGAAACCAGAACAGTAACTCATAGAATCATAGAATCCCTACAGTGTAGAAGCAGGCCGCTCAGCCCATCAGGTCCACACCAACCCTCCGAAAAGCATCCCACCCAGACCCACTCTCATACTCTAACCCTGTAACCCTGCATTTCCTGTGGCCAATCCATCCTACCCTGCACATATTTGGACTGTGGGAGGAAACCAGAGCACCCGGAGAAAACTCACACAGACATGGGGAGAATGTGCAAACTCCACACAGACAGTCGCCCAAAGCTGGAAGTCAGCAAGTGAGATAACTAAGGAGAAGTTAGAAATGAACTCTAAGTGGAAAAACAGACAGGGGAGAGGTTACTGAGCAATGGCAGTCTGAGATCTACTTGTTTCAAAGCAAGGAATATGATATGGTGAGGCAGATGAACTTAGAGCTTGGAGTAATACATATAACTATGAAATTGTTGCTACTGGAGACTTGGTTCAGAGAGGGCCAAGACTGGCAGCTTAATATTGTGGGAATTAGATATTTCAGGCGAGTTAGAGGGATGTAAAATAGTTGGGAAAGATGTATTACTGATGGGGGAGAATATCACAGCTGTACTGAGGGAGGACACCTTGGAGGGTTCATCTAGCGAGGCCTAATGGGTAGAGTTCAGGGATTGGAAGGGTGCAATCACTTTGATGGGATTATGCCACAGACCTCCCAATAGCCAGTGGGTGATAGAGGAACAGAAATATGGGGCAGATTATGGAAAAATGTGAAAACAACAGGGTTGTTTTGTGGGCGATTTTAACTTTCCCCATATTGTCTGGGACTCCCTTAGCACTGGTGGGGGGAGCGCGGGTGGTTGCTAGGTGCATCTAGGACGGTTTTCTTTGAAACAAAATGTAAACAGTCCAGCTAGGGAAGAGGCCACAGTAGACCTGGTATTGGGAAATGAGGCCCACCTTGTCATTAAAGTTTCAGTGGAGGAGCATTTCCAGAACAGTAACCATAATTCTGAAAGGTTTCAGTTACTTATGGCTAAGGATAAGAATAGAGATGTACAGCACGGAAACAGTCCCTTCAGTCCAACTCGTCCATGCCGACCAGATATCCCAACCCAATCCTTGAGTAAAAGTATTAAACTGGGAAAAGCTAACCACCACAATATGTGACAGGAACTGGGAAAGATAGATTTGAGGCAGTTTGAGAGCAAATCCACATCTGGGAGGTGAGAATCTTTCAAAGGCTAATTATTTAGAGTTCGGGACCTGCATGTTCCTGTGAAAATGATAGAAAAGGATAGCAAGATTCGGGATTCTTAGCTGCCAAAAGAAATTGAGGGCTTAGTCAAAATGGAAAAGGAGACATGTGTAAGGTTTCAGAAACTGAAGACAGGCAGAACCTTTGAAGAATGCAAAGATAGCAGGAAAGAACTCCAACAAGGAATTAGGAGGGGTAAAAGAGGGCATGTAAAGTCATTGGTAAACAGGATTAAGGAAAGTCCCAAGGCACTTTATATGTATATGTTGAGCAAGTCCACTCATGGAAAAAGGAGGAAATTTATGCGTGGAGCCAGGGGAAGTGGGTTACATCCTTAACAGATACTTTGCAATGAAATTTATAAAGGAGAAGGACCTGGTGAATGATGAGTCTTGAGAGGTGTATATTGATATTCTAGGACATCAATATAAAAAAGGAGGTATTGTTGGGTGATTTGAAAAGTATTAAGGCTAGCAAGCCCCCAGGACCTGATGGAATCAATCCCAGAATGCTGAGGGAGGTAGGTGAAGAAATTGCTGGGATCTTGTATGAAATCTTTGCGCCCTCTTTAGTCACAGGACAGTTCCCAGAGGACTGGAGAATAGTCAATGTTGTTCCTTTGATTATGAAGGGAAACAAGGAAATTACAGGCCAGTGCGCCTCATGTCAGTGGGAGGGAAAATACTGGAGAAGATTCTTAGGGAAAGGATTTACTCACATTTAGAAAAATATGGACTTATTAGCAAGAGGCAGCATGGCTTTGTGTGGAGTAGGACATGTCTCACAAATTTGATTGAGCTTTTTTGAGGAAGTGACAAAGATGATTAATGAGGGCAGGATGGTGGATTTGAGTCAAGATTAGAATGGTGCTGGAAAAGCATAGCGGGTCAGGTAACATCCAAGGAGCAGGAAAATCGACATTTCGGGCAAAAGCCCTTCATCAGATCATTCCTGATAAAGAGCTTTTGCCCGAAGTGTCGATTTTTCTGCTCCTCGGAAGCTGACTGACCCATTGTGCTTTTCCAACAGCACTCTCATCTTGACTCTGGTCTCCAGTATCTGCAGTCCTCACTTTCGCAAGGGTGGTCAATTTGTCTACGTGGACTTGAGCAAAGGTCCCTCATGAAAGACTGGTACAAAAAGTAAGGTCACATGGTAAGATGGATACAGAACTGGACTGGTCAGAAAAAATGGAGAGTAGCAGTCGAAGGGTGTTTTTCTAACTGGAAATCTGTGACCAGTGGTGTTCCACAGGGATCAGTGCTGGGACCTGTTGTTTGTAATACATATAAACAATTTGGAGGAGAACGTAGGTGATTAGTAAGTTTGTGGACAATACAAAAATTAGGGGAGCTGCTGATAGTGATGGAGGAATGCCAGAAGATACAGTGGGATATAGATAGGCTGGAATCTTGGGTGGAGAAATGGCTGCTGGAACTTAATCTGGACAAAAGCAAGGTGATACATTTTGGAAGATATAATGCAGAAGGGAAGTATGAAGTAAATGGTAGAACCCTTAGTAATGTTACATGCAGAGGGATCTAGGTAGACAGGTCTACAGTTCCTTGAAAGTGGCCACGCAAGGGGGTAATGTGTTCAAGAAGGTGTATGGCACACTTGCTTTCATCGGTTGGTGCATGGAGTATAAAAGTTTGCAGAAATACAGACTTTTAGTTTGGCCACATTTGCAATACTGTGCACAGTTCCTCGTTGCCATACTGCCAGCAGGAGGTGAAGCGTTTGGAAAGGGTACAGAAGCATTTTATCAGGATGTTACCTCAGTTGGAAGGTATTAGCTTTAAGGAGAGATTGGACAAACTTGGTTTGTTTTCACTTGACCGTCAAAGAATGAGGGATGACCTAGTAGAAGTTTACAAAATTGAGAGGCATGGATAAAATGGATAGTTGGAGTCTCAACTCCTCTTTCCTATTTGTATCCCCTCCCTCCTCTTAACATCTGATACTCTTGCCCATCAGAAATCTATCAAACTCACCCTTGAATAAACTTTAGGACTCAGCCTCCACCAGCTTCTGAGTTTAATCTCACAAGATGTCACGAAAGCCTTTGAATAAAAGCCACACTTCATTGTTTTACAATCTTTGGGATGCAGTGCCTAACCACATATTGAGGAATGTAAATTATCAATCCTGAAAGATGCAATTTCTTCCTTTTCTATCTCTCTCCGACTATCCCCTACCTTTCCATGATGAAGGACATCAATATTATATATAATGCTGATGAAAGGAATCACAGTTGAATGGAATAGATCTAAGCAACTCATGCAAGATCACAATATGAAGAACTTACAAATAAAAGTAGAGCCTATTAAGATTGAATTACAATCTTTCAAACCACAGGCATTTATCCTGCCAAAATCTCAGACCGTATCCCTGAATCTCTCCCAGTACTTCAACGCTCAATCAGATTCTGCCCGCACTCACTGTGTCATGTTCAATCAACATTGAGCTGGCATTCTAACCCCACCCTCTGATTCCTCTTTCATTAAACCCCACTGCTCCAACCTCTGGCACATTGCATATTTCCCATGGGACCCCATCCTCACTGCCATTGATAGCCACATCTATCCATCCATCACCGTCAGACAAGACCTTCCAAGTTGTTGCTCCTGAACTCATCAACTGCAACTCACCCCCAATGTTGTTGCATCCATCCCAATTCGCATTAAGTCCCTTTGCAGAACTCGCCCTTGTCTGTTTTTGGATGTGTTGAATTCAAAATCTTTTCCCTCAGCTACAAATCTATCCACAAGACCATAAAAAAAACAAGGATTGGCCATTCAGCCCATTGAGCCTGTTCCTCCCTTCAACATGATCATGGCTGATCCGACATTCCTAATGTCCATTTGGCTGCCAATTTCCTGTAATCCTTTATTCCCCGATTGGTGAAGAATCTATCCAGCCTTACACAAGGACCCTGCCCCCACAGCTCTCTCTGGGGAAAGGAGTTTCAAAGACTCACAATCCTCTCCTTCCCATGTTAATCCTAAACTGGCTCTTTTTTCCTAGGACTGGCCCTTTGTTTCCCTCTGGTACTATACTTTCTCATGAGGGGAAATGCCCTTTCAGTATTTACCCCATCAAGCACCTTAAGAATCCTGTATGTTTCAATGAGATCACCTCTCATTCCTCTAAACTTCACTGAGTTCCAGTATGTTTAGCTTTGGCTCATAAGACAATACAAGGGATCATCTGAGTGAACCTCCTCTGAACTGCCTCCAATGAAATGATATCTTTCCTTAAATCCACATGTCCTTGCACCCTCCCTCACAAATTTAATTCATCCCAGCTCCTGCATTATTCCAAAAGTCTTGCATTGAATATTCCCTTTAGTTTGCCATCAGTCACTCAGAGGAGGATTATGGTTACAAAGCATTTCATGATCTCAGCTTCCTAAATTACTTGGCAAGGCAATGTTTTGAAGCAATATGGTTATAATGTACGAAACATGACAGCCTATTTATACACAGCAAGTTCCCACAAACAGCAGTCACTAACGACCAGAAAATCTGTTTTTGTGCTATTGATTGAGAGAAGAAGGTTGGTCAGGACCCCAGAGAGAGTTTTCCAGCTGTTTTTTTTTCAGAAAAGTGATTGGGGGTTTACTATCTTATTCAAAAGACAGTACGGTTGACAGTCCAGTTCTTCCTGAGTACCTCTTAGGAGCGCCAACTTGGTTTTGTACTGGAGTGGGACTTGAAGCCACACATTCAGACTCACAGCAAAACTTTCAACTATCTCGGCCCCACACTAGAACATACTTGTCATTAGATCCATAGGCTCTGTTCCATCTCACCTCTCCTTCAAAATGTTTTTGTTTAATTGACCCATAGAATGTGGTGTCACTAGCTGGGCCAGCATTTATCGCCCATCCCTAGTTGCCCCTTGAGAAGATGGGGGCGACCTGCCTTCTTGAATGGCTGCAGTCTGTGTGCTGTGGGTTGACCCATAATGCTCTTTGACAGGGAATTCCAGGATTTTGACCCAGTGACACTGAAGGAACGGCAATATATTTCCAAGTTGAAGCTTTTCACTGTATTTTACTGTCTTGCTCATTGTGGAGTACCAGTGACAACAAGTCATTCATTCAAGTCAGGATAGTGAGGGGCTTGGAGGGGAACTTACAGGGGATGACATTCCCATGTATCTGCTTGAGCTGAAAATGTATTGCTGGAAAAGCGCAGCAGGTCAGGCAGCATCCAAGAAACGGGAGATTCAACGTTTCGGGCATAAGCCCTTCTTCAGGAAGGGCTTATGCCCGAAACGTCGAATCTCCTGTTCCTTGGATGCTGCCTGACCTGCTGCGCTTTTCCAGCAACACATCTTCAGCTCTGATCTCCAGCATCTGCAGTCCTCACTTTCTCCATGTACCTGCTGCCCTTGTCCTTCTAGATAGATGTGATCGTGGATTTGGAAGGTGCTCGCTAAGGAGCATTGATGAATTTCTGCAGCGTATCTTGCAGATGGTACACACAGTTGCTAGTGACCATTGGAGGTCGAGGGAGTGAATGTTTACAGATGTGATGCCAATCAAACTTCCTGATAATCTTTTGTATCTCCAATCTTTCCATCGGATTTTCAGCTGTCTGAGCCGATGAGTTGTGAAATTCACGCCCTAACCTGGACCTCTCTACCTTCCTCTGAAAACCTGACTCTTCAACTGAGTGTTTGATATCCAGTCAAATGCAGCTTTAGTGGCTCAGTGTCAGAATTCATTCCATAACTCCCTTGTAAAATGTTTTTTTTGGGGGGTTGACTTCTTGCTACATTAAAGGAATCAGTTGAATGAATGAAAGTAGTTGTTATTGTCTGCTCAACCCAAGTCGACGCTAATTAATACCATCATGAAAGTTTCACCAGAATGACGCTTTGCTTGTCAAAATTCAAAGTCAGAAAGAACCAGCAGGAGATGACTGACTTTCTTTACTTTCAGGTGGTTCAGTTGTGATTTGTGCGTGTTTGAAACAATCTGTGACGTCTGCAATGCACAGACACATCTGCTGATTCTTCCAAATAAACCATTCCGTCCGTAACCTTTCTACAAAACATTATCAGGTCATCACCAGATGGTGATGTGAGGCGATGCGCAAATGTTTCGATGTTCAACGGGCAGGAATGTTGGGCAGTTTGTACAGTCCCTGAAAAGCTCTGTTCTCTCTTCACGTCTTCATTTAACACATGTCACATGAATAAGAAAGTGATTGAACTCTGCCAGGAAACCAGCACCTGCTGTTTCTCAGCCCTGGGCTCAACACACCGTGCTACAACACTCCTCAAAAGACTTTTTAACAAACTTTTTAAATCCAAAACGAAGTCCAATGTGCTGTTTCACTGTGTTTCATGCAAATATAACCAGTGGGATTTTATTTTTAAATTTATTCATGGGTACGTGGTTGTTGCTATCTGCCAGTGTTTATTGCAGTTCCTTGTTTCCCTTGAGAAGGGGAACTGCCTTCTTAAATCACGTTAAAAATGACACAACACCAGGTTATAGTCCAACAGGTTTATTCGGAAGCACTTGCTTTCGGAGCACTGCCCCTTCATCAGGTGATTGACAGGATGAAGGAGCAGCGCTCTGAAAGCTAATGCTTCCAATTAAACCTGTTGGACTATAACCTGGTGTCGTGTGATTTTTAACTTCGTCCACCCCAGTCCAACACCGGCACCTCTACATCAATTCTTGAATCACTGCTGTCATGTGTTGTAGGTAGATCGTTAAAACAACAAAGACAAAGGACCCTGAGATATGTTGAATCACAAGGAATTTACAGCAGAGGAACGGGCCATTCGGTCCACCAGGTCCAGTGCAGGACCCAAATGAACATCCTACCATCCTGGTTCAGCAACCTTTAACAGCAAAGTACACAAAAACGCTTCCAGTCTCTAAACAGGCCATCTGTGCTGAGCAATGTTGGCAGAAAATAAAAACTGTTCCTTAATACTTTCTAAGGAATTTGAAGAGCAGGCAATTTCAAAGAGCAAAACATTTTGTTTTTACTGTATCCCTCAACCCATTCTTTCCCCAAAACCACAGCTGGTCAACTTTAAACAAATTTGCATGATTCAATAGAATTGCAGCCATGTCCCCAACAGTAACTTACTCTGAAGATCCAAAGGAGCTTGGAACTCTTCACTGACTCCTCCCTAAGACTACACTTTAAAAAGTGCTTCACTTTTCCTCACTGACCCTCGCTGGGAATGCTTGTAACTCCGGATGTTGGGGGAGAAGGAAAAGCACCTCAGCAATATTACTGACCACCATCTATCACCTTGCCAACACTCAACTATGTTTCTGAAGAATGACCAGTTATTTGAGGTAGAGCTGAAAATGTGTTGCTGGTTAAAGCACAGCAGGTCAGGCAGCATCCAAGGAACAGGAAATTCGACGTTTCGGGCCAGAGCAGCACAGTAGGTCAGGCAGCATCCACAGCACCTGCTGTGCTGCTCTGGCCCGAAACGTCGAATTTCCTGTTCCTTGGATGCTGCCTGACCTGCTGTGCTTTAACCAGCAACACATTTTCAGCTCTGATCTCCAGCATCTGCAGACCTCACTTTTTACTCAGTTATTTGAGGTACCAGAGGGAAGAAATGCATTTACGTAGTGCCTATGCCAAACTCAGGATATCCCAGTTAAGTACTTTTAAAGTGTGGTTAGTTCTAGGAAACACAATTTTACATGCAGCAAACTCCCACACACAGCATTGTGAGAATGATCTGATAATCTATTGATTGAGGGATACATATTGATCAGGACACTGATGGTAATTCCCTCGCCCTTCTTGAATATATTGGCTGTGGCACCTTTTACTGGCAGGCAACTTTAATATCTCATCAGAAAGATGGAACTTCTGACTGTATAGCACTCCCTCAGCACTTAGAGTCTTAGAGTCATAGAGATATACGGAAACAGACCCTTCGGTCCAACTCGTCCATACCGACCAGATATCCAACCCAATCTAGTCCCAACTGCCAGCACCCAACCCATATCCCTCCAAATCCTTCCTATTCATCTATATCCATCTAGATGCCTTTTAAATGTGGCAATTTACCAGCCTTCACCACTTCCTCTGGCAGCTCATTCTATACACGTACCACCCTCTGAGTGAAAAAGTTGCCCCTTAGGTTTTTTTTATATATTTACCCTCTCATCCTAAACCTATGCTTTCTAGTTGTGGACTCCCCAACCCCAGGTAAAAGACTTTGCCTATTTATCCTATTCATGCCCCTCATGGTTTTATAAACCTCTATAAGATCACCCCTCAGCCTCCAACGCTCCAGGGAAATCAGCCCCAGGCTATTCAGCCTCTCCCTATAACTCAAATCTCCAACCCTGGCAACATCCTTATAAATCTTTTCTTGTCGACTCTTTGAAGGGGTTTACTGATGCAATAAACCTAAACCACTTGAGGGTCAGTACCTTCAGCAGAAGGCACCTGTATAAATGATCTGAATTTAAATATTGGAAGCATGGTGAGTAAGTTTGCAGATGACACCAAAATAGGTGGTGTAGTGGACAACGAACAAATTATCATGGAGTAAACTTAAAATTGGGAAAATCTAATTGTGAAATCAGAAAGCAATTCCCTGCATGAACATCAGTGGAAATTTCAACCCTCTGCACTAAAAAGTTTAAACAAATTGGGGGCCAGTTGAAGTTGAGAGTGAGTAATTCTTGCTGGCTGGTGGTACAAGGAATAGGGAGCAAAGCCAGGTGAATGGAGTTGAGGGAGAGATTGTCTTGGACCTAATTTGGGCTGAATGGCCTCTTTACTGTTTCTAGGTGCTTAAGAATGCAAATGGTCTGGAGATGACCCAACTGCTTTCCTTACAACCTGTTTTCTGGGAAACCAGGTCTTGTTTCTCACCTACAACACAATCCAGACAGCCCTGAGTCTGCCATGGAACACAAAAGCTCTTCATATTGAACTGCTGGTCATTGTGATTTTCTGTTAAATTCTTTCAGCAGCTAAGGGTCAGGATGTCATGCCTGTCTGCTCAGTCCAGTTTCACACTTGGCAAAAGGTGACAGGTCGCCAATAGAGATTGCACACTCACCGCTTGGAGTCTGTCCCACACTGTTGAGCAGATGGAATGAATGGGGAAATGTTTCACTGTAACACACACTGTGCAATTAATACTTTACTGGCAAAAGGGAGGTTGATTGTAGGCTTTCTGAAAATTGAACACAGGGTGGACTGACAGCTTTCTCTCTCTCTCTCTCTCTCTCTCTCTCCCTTTCTGTTTTGGAACACGTTCACTGGGCACTGTCATCAGTCTCTTTCTCGATTGTTGGAGTGGAATAGATGGAGGAATTGAGCCTTTGGTGGAGATAGAAATGTCAGTCCCACAAAAGATTTAAAGAACACTTGTGCTGATGGAAACAAATTCTACCAAACATATCTCTCCCCTCCCCACTTTGGTTTTACTGTGGGTTTGTGGGTAGAAAAAAGGATTTATTCATGTTGAATACCATGTGCAGAAACATATCTCCATCCTGTTCTGGTCTCCCTGCAATAGGAAAGCTGTTCAATTTGAAAGGGTGCAGAAAAGATTTACAAGGATATCAACAGGGTTGGAGGGTTTGAGCTATAGGGAGAGGCTGAATAGGCTGGGGCTGTTTTCCCTGGAGCATCGGAGGCTGAGAGGTGACCAGATAGAGGTTCGTAAAATCATGAGGGGCATGGATAGGGTAAGTAGATAAGGTCTGTTTCCCAGGGTAGGGGAATCCAAAACTAGAGGGCATAGTTTTAAGTGGAAGGGGTAAGATTTAAAAGAGATCTGAGGGGCAATTTTGCACACTGAGGGGGGGTCCGTGTGTGGAATGAACTGCCAGAGGAAGTGGTGGAGGCTGGTACAGTTACAGCATTTAAAAATCATCTAGATGGGTATATGAATAGGAAGGGTTTAGAGGGATTTGGGTCAAATGCTGGCAAATGGGACTAGATTAATTTAGGATATCTGGTCAGCATGGATGCATTGGACTACAGGGTCAGTTCACCTGCTACGACTCTTTGACTCTTATGTGTCCCTGGATCAAAGTTCTAATCTGGTCGGCATGGACGGGTTGGACCAAAGGGTCTGTTTCCATGCTGTACATCTCTGTGACTCTATAAATCCCTCCCCAATGGCATTGGGGGTCCATATGAGGACTGCAGTGGTTCAAGAAGGCAGCTCACCATCACCTTCTCAAGGGGCAACTAAGGACAGGCAATAAACACTGGCCCAGTTAGCAACACCTATGTCCCTTGCATTAATTTTTGAAAAAAAATTCTGAGGGGTCTATTTTGGGCAGATTCAACACTGTGTGTTTACAAAACAAAAATCCATTCTTTTCTGGAAAATTATGCCCTATAATTGTATAAATTACCATGTCTTGCTTTTCTCTCTCTCTCTCTCTCTCTCTCTGTCCATTAAAATGTCAGGGGATAGTTTAGACAAAGGAGATTCCAAACAAACGGAGGGATAGAGAGGAATAGAGACAGAGGGAGAAGGAGTTATGGTCGGGAGGGGAAAGCAAAGGGGGAAAAGAGAAAGACAGAGAAAAGAAACAGGAAAAGCGAGAGAGGAGGGAAAAGAATTGAAAAGAAAGGAATACAGAGAGAAAAGCAAGGAGGCAAAGCAAGAATCGTTTGAGTGCAGTCACTTACCACCAGAGGCTAATGATGTTGGCAGGACACAGTAGGAACAAGAAAAGAGCGAGTTGTACCCGGGACAGCGACTCCATGCTCCGGCAGTCGGTCGCCCACCCTTCCCGGGCGAGCTGCCGGCGTCCACTCGGCCCTGCGCGGGATGCTAGCCGTGCAGTGGATCAGCTGGCGGTGAGCTGGCTTCTGTGGGGCTCCCGGGGCGAGCGGAGCTGGACTTTACTGATGGGATCTCGGAGTGGATCTGCCAGCAATTTCTCTTCGGAGGGAGAGGTGGGGAGGGTGTGGGTGGGGGAGGGAGGGGAGGGAGGGGGGGAGGAGGAGGAGGAGGGGGTAAGTTTCAGTGAGTTAGAGCCGAGCAGTGAGAGAGAGAAGCTGTAGTCCCGGATCCAGGCACAGAGAGAGGGAGGGAGACTGGGGAGAGAGACAGACTGGGGAGTGAGGAATGGAGCACCACTCCCCTCACAACACCCTCACCTGGATCCCCCAAGGGCTCATATTCTGACCCAGTCAGTCCTCCAAGGCTCTGTGCGGATTCCAAATTATCTCAATCACCCCGGGGTAGGGAGCCTTTCACCCTGCAGCCAGTCTCTTCTCTGCAGCCCCTTCCCCTTCCCCAATAACCCCTACCCTCTCCTCTGCCCCTTCTCCCTTCCCCCTTCCCACAATAACCTCTTCCCTACAGCCCCTTCCTCCTCACCCCAATAACCCCTTCCCACTCCCCTACAGTACCTTCCCCGGAATAACCCCCCTTCCCCCTCCTCTACAGCCCCTTCCCGCTTCCCCCAATAACCCTCTCCCCCTCTCCCCCTCTCCCCCTCTCCCTCCTCTTCCTGCTTGGGGATTCTGTACCCCCGAAGGATTAATGATCGGAGCGAGATGCCCCCCTCTCAATCTGAGAGGAGTCCATCACAGGATTGGGAGAGAAAGATTGGGGGGCGGGAGGGGGGTCAAGATGTCCGAGGGGTGTTGAGTATTCCTCGCAAAATGTGTCTCTCTGTCTGTCCTCTGTCCCTCTCTCTCTCTCTGCCTGTGTCTGTCTCTCTCTGTCTCCCTGTCTGTCACTCTCCCCGCCCCTCTCTGATTTTCTCTCTCTCTCTGTCCCTGTCTTTCTCCCTCTCTCTCTCCCCCCCCCCTTCTGTCTCCCCCTCTCTCTATAATCTCTCACACTCCCTCTCCCTCTCTCCGTCTCTCACTCCCTCTCTCTGTCTCTCTCTAAGGGAAGTCCATACTGAGGGTGAAATTGATAATGTCCTCTGTCAGTTTCTCTGCTCCCGGTCAGCAACCGCTCCTCTCTCTGTCCCACTCCTTTCTCTCTCTCTGCTTCTCCTCTCTCTGTCCCACTCCTCTCTCTCTCTCTCTGTCCCACTCCTTTCTCTCTCTCTGCTTCTCCTCTCGCTGTCCCACTCCTTTCTCTCTCTCTGTCCCACTCCTTTCTCTCTCTGCTTCTCCTCTCTCTGTCCCACTCCCCTCTCTCTCTCTGTCCCACTCCTTTCTCTCTCTCTGCTTCTCCTCTCTCTCACCCCCACTCTCCTCTCTCTCTCTATCCCTCTCCCGTGTGTGTGTCCCGCTTCTCTCTCTCTCTCCCTCTGTCCCTCTCCTCTCTCTCTGTCCCACTCCTTTCTCTCTCTATCTCTCTGTCTCCCGCTCCTCTCTCTCACTCTCTCTCTCTCTCTCTCTGCCCTCTCTCTTTTGGGGAAGTTGTCAGTGAAGGGACAATTACTCTCTTCTCCCACACATTCGCTCAACTTACGCCCTTCGCTGACGTCTCTCAACGATAAAAAAAAACTATTTGTGTGTCAGTCAGGGAAGCGGCTTTAACACTTGCGGGGAACTGGGTGTGTGCCAGGGTCGCTGGCTATTGTATTTACTGTCAGCACTGAGGGAATGGAGAGGCAGACATCAGAGAGCGAGAGAGAGAGATAAAGGTCTCGGGTACTCACCTGGGAAACCCAATAGGTAGAGAGAGAGAGAGAGAGAGAGAAACCTGAAGGGAACAAAATTGAGAGGGCGGGTAAAATAAAACTTCAGAGACTTGAGAGAATGAGTGTGAGAAAGCTGGGCTGTGAGATTGAGTGAGGGGGTGGTGAGCCAAGTCTGTGAGGAAGGGAGTGTGAGACTAACAGAGGGAGACTGGGAGAGAGAGTGAGAGTGAAAGAGAGTGGGAGACTGAGGCTAACAGAGAGACTGTAGCGGAGGAAGAGCATGAATGAGTGAGAGAAAGTGAGAGGTGTGAGACTGACAGGAGAGACTGTAACGGGGAGAGACTGGGAGGGAGAGAGAGTGGGAGACTGACAGACTTTAATAGTGGGAGGCTCAGAGAGTGAGATGGTGAGGGAATTTGAATAAGAGTGCAACATTGACGGAGACAGAGAGGGCGAGGGATGAAGAGGAGAGAGACTGAGCGTCTGAAAAGTAAAGTTAGAGATTGAGAGAGAGAGAGGTTGAGAGACAGAAGGTCTTAGAGAATGAGATTGTGAAGCAGAATGTGCAAATGAGAGACTGACAGACGGTGAGACAGAGAGAAACAGAGAGGCTGACAGTGAGGGAGCGCCTGAGAGAAATTGAGAGCGTGATTGAGGTGGGGGTGGGGTTGGGGGGAGGAGGGGGTGGGAAGAAAGCCATTTTAAGACAACAATGAAGGGTATTCATAAATAACAAGAGAAGGATAAGAGAAACAGATTATTTACCTGAAAAAAAGTGTAAAATAGGAAAGAAACAAACAGTAAAGAGGAAGCAAGAAAAATAAATAACGAAATTGTTATGTGTCCTCAACCGTTCCTGTCTAACTTAGGGGGGAATGCCATTTTCTACAGAGAGCAGTGTGATATTGACAAGTTAAATTGTGATGCACTTAGAGTCATAGAGTCCCAGAGTCATAGAGATGTACAGCACGGAAACAGACCCTTCGGTCCAACTCGTTCACGCCAGCCAGATATCCCAACTCAATCTAGTCCCACCTGCCAGCACCTGGGCCACATCCTTCCAAACCCTTCCTATTCACATTCCCATTCAGATGCTTTCAAATGCTCTA
Source organism: Hemiscyllium ocellatum (assembly GCF_020745735.1). NCBI lineage: Eukaryota > Metazoa > Chordata > Chondrichthyes > Orectolobiformes > Hemiscylliidae > Hemiscyllium > Hemiscyllium ocellatum. The sequence goes on along the minus strand of NC_083407.1, from coordinate 10,316,617 downwards.
AATGTACCAGCCTCCACCACTTCTTCTGGCAGCTCATTCCATACTGTGTGAAAAAGTTGCCCCTTAGGTCTCTTTTATATCTTTCCCCTCTCACCCTAAATCTATGCCTTCTCACTCTGGACTCCCCGACCCCAGGGAAAACACTTTGTCTACTTATCCTATACATGCCCCTCGTGATTTTATAAACCTCTATAAGGTCACACCTCAGCCTCCAAAGCTCCAGGGAAAACAGCCCCAGCCTGTTCAGCCTCTCCCTATAGCTCAAATCCTCCAACCCTGGCAACATTCTTGTAAATCTTTTCCGAACCCTTTCAAGTTTCACGACATCTTTCCGAATAGGTAAGTGGAGTTGAAATGCCCATCAGCTATGATTGAACTCGATGGGCCGAATGGCCTTACTTCCACTCCTATGTCTTATGGTCTTATGGAGACCAGAATTGCACGCAATATTCTAACAGTGGCCTAACCAATGTCCTGTACAGCCACAACATGACCTTCCAACTCCTGTACTCAATACTCTGACCAATAAAGGAAAGCATACCAAGCGCCTTCTTCACTATCCCACCTACCTGCGACTCCACTTTCAAGGAGCTATGAACCCGCACTCCAAGGTCTCTTTGTTCAGCAACACTCCCTAGGAGCTTACCATTAGGTGTATAAGTCTTGCTAAGATTTGCTTTCCCAAAATGCACACCTCGCATTTACCTAAATTAAACTCCATCTGCCACTCCTCAGCCCATTGGCCCATCTGGTACAGATCCCGTTTAATCTGAGGTAATCTTTTTCACTGTCCACTATACCTCCAATTTTGGTGTCATCTGCAAACTTACTAACTATACCTCTTATGCTCAAATCCAAATCATTTATGTAAATGACAAAAAGTAGAGGATCCAGCACCGATTCTTGTGTCTGAAAAACAACCCTCCACCACCACCCTCTGTCTTCTACCTTGGAGCCAGTTCTGTATCCAAATGGATAGTTCACCCTGTATTCGATGAGATCTAACCTTAGTAACCAGTCTCCCATGGGGAACCTTGTTGAACGCCTTAATGAAGTCTATATAGATCAGATCTATTGCTCTGCCCTCATAAAGCCTTTTTGTTACTTCTTCAAAAAACTCAATCAATTTTGTGAGACATGATTTTCCATGCACAAAGCCATGGGCTATCTTTATCATCCAATTTGTAAAGCCCATTCTAGGGCATACGGAATTTTGAAAGTTGACCATCAATGTATTAATTATCTCTGCAACCACATCTGTCATATAGATCATCAGGTCTCGGGTATTCATTCACCTATTGTCCTATTAATTTAAACACTCCTCGATATAATTTGATTGTGTAGAATTGAGGTTGGTGATGAAGAGTGAGATGAGAGTCAGAGGCTGAGGGGTGATCTTATAGAGGTTTATAAAATCATGAGGATAGGGTGAATAATCAGTGTCTTTTTCCCAGGGTTGGGGAGTCCAAAACTAGGACATAGGTTTAGGGTGAGAGGGAAAAGATTTAAAAGGGACCTAAGGGGCAACATTTTCACACAGAGGGTGGTACGTGTATGGAATGAGCTGCCAGAGGAAGTGATGGAGGCTGGTACAATTACAACATTTAAAAGGCATCTGGATGGGTATATGAATAGGAAGGGTTTAGATGGATATGGGCCGGATGCTGGCAAATTGGACGGGATTAATTTCGGAATCTGGTCAGCATGGACAAGTTGGACCAAATGGTCTGTTTCTGTGCTGTACATCCCTGAGACACCGTGACTGTATAAAGGCATGTTTCCTAATAGATTGGAAGGATAGAAATATCCTTTTGGCAATTTAGATCTTTAAAGATGGGAAATCAAGTAGAAAAATTAATAAAAGTAGAAAATCAAATGTTTTAGGACAAAGAGGATTGTAAATTCGGAATTCATGTTTTCAAAAAGCAATGGCTACTTGGGGTCAACTTGGGTTCAAACCAAAACTGATAGAATTTCGTTGGGATGGGCTATCAGGGCTTATGAACACAGTTACTTAACAAAGCATCCATGATGCAATGGGATGGTAGTGCTCAGTCAGAATGGCATCCTCTTATTCCTTAGTTTCTGGGGCTAGGAAACTCTTCCCACTTCCAAGCTGTATTCGTTTTTGTTGATGAAGCTCATAACAATTAGTATCTGATACTAAAGAATGCATAAAGATTTTGTGAATGTCCCTGTCTGTAATGAGGAATAAAAACAGGCAATGCAAAATCACCGTTCCCAGACAACTCCAAGTGTAGAATTCCCAGTGCATTGCCAGACCAACTTACTATTGCTGACATTGAAGCAGCTCAGGGGAGATTCCCAGCTTGGTTCTGTAAACCAAATGCTGAATATAAAAGCAAATAAGAGATGTTGAATTGGGAATGGGGCCATGGTTGGCTGGATATAAGTCAGGGAAGGAGTGCGAACAACTCCAGGAAAATTTCCAGCCTTGGGATTGAATCTTCCTGTTTTCATGTCCATTTCTGGGCACTCCATGCAAGAGGAACATAGCAGAGGTGAAGAAGAAGAGGTGGGGAAAAAGTGATGAATAAACTAAAATGTTTTCCATTGGAACTGAGAAGATTAATTGGGCACTCTAATAGAAGCCTTCAAAGGCATTTTCAAAAAAGTGTTGGCAAGGAGGTAAAGGATGAAAGCTTGTTTGTTGGCAGGGTGGTGATTCAGAGATGGAGAGCGTGAGCTATAAGCAGGGAGTGAACTGTTAAAGGATTGTTCTCAGTGAAGGAGCTAATTAAATATTAGAGATGTCCGACAGGGAATTAGACCAACATTCAAAAAGAAAGGGCATTAGAAGATGTGGAGATAAGACTGCAAAATGGGAGGACATGCATTGTAAGAGCTGATGTCAGGCATTGGCACATAGTAATGGGCCAAATGGCCTCAGTTCTCACTATAAGTGCTTTGATATCTACAAGAAAACTAATCATTCTTCCAATCCTATCCCTCATAGTGACTATTTCCACTTACTTCTATTCATAATGTCAACCATCTCTACTAACATAAGTTCACTGAGTAGACTCAATACGCTGCAAAGTCCAAAACATTAACTCTCCTGCTCCCCGGATGCTGCCTGACCTGCTGTGCTTTCCCAGCACCATGCTTTATCAACTCTGACTCTCCAGCATCTGCACTCGTCACTTTCTCCTAAGCTGTAAAACCTACCTCTGTCCTATGTCTTATGATTTTAAACCTATCATTATTGGGTAGAGTTTTTGCCTACTGTATCTCTCTTGGTGACACTGCTTGCTAACTCTTTTCCCAACTCTGCTGCTTGGAAAATCTCATCTTTGCAGCATCGCCATCCAATCTATGATTAAATCCCTCTCCTCTCAGACATGTTGGCTTTCCCCTCGAGTTGGTGTTTCTTGCAAATTGTCCTGAAGACAAAAAACTTCCACAACTTGCCATTTTCAAGCATGACTTAATTTATCCGGTTAAAAGCAAAATACTGCAGTTGCTGGAAATCTGAAACAAACTCAGAGAACACTGGAGAAACTCAGCCAGTCTGGCAGCACCTGTGGGAAGAGAGAAACAGAGTTAACATTTCAAGTCCAGTCAGAACTGAAGAAGAACATACCAGACTCAAATGTTAACATTGTTTCTCTCTCTACAGATGCTGCCAGACCTGCTGAGTTTCTCCAGCATTCTTTGTGTTTATTTTAAATTTGCTTGGATTGGTCCTCCAGTAAACTTTCAACATATTATTAAATGTATTGAAAACAACAACCATTTGGCCCATCTGGTCTTTGCTTTACTTCACTGACTCTTCTCCTATTCTACCCAGCATATCCTTTGATCCCTTACTTCCTTTTGCATTTGTCTAGCTGCCCTTCAAACCCATCCACACTCCACCAGAATTCCACATTCTTGCTATACTGTGGGGCTTTGAAATTCATTCATGGATGAAGAGTGTCACTGGCCAGACCAGCATTTATTGCCTATCTTCACCTCCCAGAGAGCAGTCCACATTGTTGTGGGTCTGGAGTCACGTGTAGGCTAGAGTAGGTAAGGCTGGCAGTTTCCTTCCCTGAAGGACATTAGTGAATCAGATGGGTTTTCTTCCTGACAACTGGCAATGGTTTTATTTTGTTGATTTCACTTTCCAGCATTTGCATTGGTGGGATTTGAACCCCAGAATATTACCTGTGTCTCTGGATTAACAGCCCAGCGATAAAACCATTAGGCCATCACAGTGGAGACCTTTCTTTTGACAACCTCAGGAGTGTTATTAATACCATCAACACAGTTCACAAATCACTGACAGAAGCAAACACCACATGAAAGAAAGATACTGAGGAGAAAATTTTGCATCCCTCTGCAGGAGTGACTGCCAACATAGTGGCTCAGCGGTTAGCACAGTGCCAGGGACCTAGGTTCAATTCCACCCTCAGGTGACTATCTGTGTCGAGTTTGTTCATTCTCCCTGTGTCTGTGTGGGTTTCCTCCCATGTTCCAAAGATATGCAGGTTAAGCGGATTTGCCATGGGAAATTCGGGGGGGGGGGGCGTTGGGTCTGGGTGCGATGCTGTTTCTGGGGTCAGTATGGACTCGATGGGCCAAATGGCTTGCTTCCACACTGTTGGGATTCTATGACATGAGAAAAGAGGTCAACGAGTAGCAGCACATTGAATTCTTTGTGTGTTTCCACATAGGGTTATTTACAGGTAAAAAAATAATTGGGTTTTACAGGAAAGAATCGGGCCGTTCGGCCCATCTGCTCTTCGCCTGTACCATAACAGCCTCCTCTCTCTTCATCTCCCCACTCCATCCCTTTCTCCTTGATGCGTTTATCCTGGATTCTCCTCAAGAAGGTTCATCCAAGCTCTCGAACATGAAGGAGCAAGCCGCCCGACAAACACACCCGGTCACCTGCAGGTTTGGAAGTTCTGCAGAGCTCCGCAGCTTGATGGACTGCTCTTTAATAGCAGCCCCTTTCCCTCAGTTCCACCCTGCTCTTCTCCAGAGACCACTTTAGGTCTGGGTCCAGGTTAGCTCGACAGCGACACCCCGCGGGGACTCCGCTCGCGGCCCAACGTGTAACCAGCGACTGCAGGGAGGCCAGCCCTGAGTTGGGAAAAGTTATGTGGGAATATTTGGGGGGAACATTAACCGGGATTGGGGAAAGGGGCGCGTCGATTTGTAGCTGGAAGTTGGCAGAGAACTGAAAGACCCCCCCCCCCCCACTCCCATCCACACCCTGAATCTGGTTGAGTGATTTCCTAGGCAAGCAATAGCAGCAATTGCTGGAGAAACTCAGCGGGTGGGACAGGAAGTGTGAGAGAGAGAGAGCAGATTGTCTGAAGAGGCCAATGGAGTCGAATTTCTTACTCTTCTCCAGCAATTTCTGTTTTTGTTTCATATTTCCAGCATCCACACTTGTGTTCCTTCTTTCTTCAAATAGTTTTGAATTGGTTTTTAGCCCAGTTAAACCCTCTCTGGATTTAGTCGTTGCCTCCATGTGGCCAACAAAGTCTCATACCATTCAGTATCAGAACTCCCTGGCTTTCTTCTCGTTCAGAGTCAAAGAGTGTGGTGCTGGAAAAGCACAGCCGATCAGGCAGCATCAGAGGAGCAGGAGAGTTGCTGGAAACGTCCACTCTACTGCTCCTCGGATGCTGCCTGACCTGCTGCGCTTTTCCAACACCACACTTTTCAACTCTGGTCTCCAGCATCTGCAGTCCTCACTTTCTCCTCCTTCAGCCAGCTTTTAACCTTCACTAGAAATCCATCTCCTGACTCAAAGTTTCTGGAAACTGCACCTTCCCATTAAATCTAAAATAGAAGCAAAATATTGTGGATGCTGGAGATTTGAAACACTGGCAATATGCTTCTTTATAGTCCAGAGTGGTGCCAGAGGACTGTTGTTCAAACCCAAACAGTGTAAGGATAAGCATAGTAACTTCAGGAATAGATTACATTCCCTACAGTGTGGAAACAGGCCCTTCAGCCCAACCAACCCTCCAAAGAGTAACCCACCCAGATCCAGTTCCCTCTGACTAATACACCTAACACTATGGGCAAATTAGCATGGCCAATCCACCTAACTCACACATCTTTGGACTGCAGGAGAAAACCAGAGCGTCCAGACACAGGGAGAACGTGCAAACACCACACAGACAGGCACCCAAGGCTGGAATCAAACCTGGGACCCCACTGGTTTGAGGCAGCAGTGCTAACCACTGAACCACCTTTCTACCCCAGAGAACTCAGAGATCTGAAACAAAAACAGAAATTAGTGGAGACATTCAGCAGATAGTGATTCAATCCCTACATGGAATTTACTGAATGGGTAATCTTCCACAGCCCCCAGGGTAGAGCATTCCAAATGATTCACTGCCCCTTAAATGAAGAAATTCCTCCTTATCTCAGTCATAATTGTTTGCCCCTTTTTCTGAGATTGTGTCCCCTGGTTCCAGACACCACTTCCACATATCCCAGCTGGAGGAAAATAATCTTCCTACAACAACCTTTTGAGACCTGTCAAAAGTTTGAAAGTTTTTTCCAACTCTATGGAATATAGGTTCCATCGCCCCAATCATTTCTCATGGGGCAATTTAGTGAACCTCTGTTACACTCCCTCTATGGCAAGTATATCCTTCTTAATGTTATGGGACTAGAACTGTATGCAATACTCCAGGCGCAGGTCAAGGTTATATATAAATGAAACAAGAGCTGAAAAATGTGTTGCTGGAAAAGCGCAGCAGGTCAGGCAGCATCAAAGGAGCAGGAGAATTGATGTTTTGGGCATAAGCCCTTCTTCAGGAATGAGGAGGGTGTGCCAAGCAGGCTAAGATAAAAGGTAGGGAGGATTGACTTGGGGGAGGGGCGTTGGGAATGTGATAGGTGGAAGGAGGTTAAGGTGAGGGTGATAGGCCGGAGTGGGGGTGGGGGTGGAGAGGTCGGGAAGAAGATTGCAGGTTAGGAAGGTGGTGCTGAGTTCAAGGGTTGGGACTGAGATAAGCTGGGGGGAGGGGAAATGAGGAAGCTGGAGAAATCTGCATTCATCCCTTGTGGTTGGAGGGTTCCTAGGCGGAAGATGAGGTGTTCTTCCTCCAGGTGTTGTGTTGCCATGGTCTGGAGATAGAGGAGGCCAAGGACCTGCATGTCCTTGGCGGAGTGGGAGGGGAAGTTAAAGTGTTCAGCCACGGGGCGGTTGGGTTGGTTGGTGCGGGTGTCCCAGAGATGTTCTCTGAAGCGTTCCGCAAGTAGGCGGCCTGTCTCCCCAATGACCTGCAATCTTCTTCCTGACCTCTCCGCCCCCACCCCCTCTCCAGCCTATCACCCTCATCTTAACCTCCTTCCACCTATCGCATTCCCAACGCCCCTCCCCCAAGTCCCTCCTCCCTACCTTTTATCTTAGCCTGCTTGGCACACCCTCCTCATTCCTGAAGAAGGGCTTATGCCCGAAACGTCAAATCTCCTGTTCCTTGGATGCTGCCTGACCTGCTGTGCTTTCTCCTGTAAATGAAACAATGCCAGTTTTGGAAAACCCAACTTGCATTAAAGGCCCGCCTGCCATTGTCGTTTCTAATTGCTTGTTCTACCTACACGTAGGAACATTGTCAAGCCATCACAATGCAGAAAGCCATTCCACCCCTCAATCTAACACAGTGGGCAGCTGGAAGGTCACTTCAGGAAACTTGGTCAGCATGGACTGGTAAGGCCAAAAGGTCTGTTTCTGTGTTGTATGAAAATACCAACATGTCTGGAGATCAGTCAAAGGCAAACAAAAACAGTGCAGTGCAGTTTCACAACTGAGAACTGACTATCAGAACTACACACAGCAGCTGGGAGCGATCGGTGATTTCTAAGCCTGGTCAGCTAAATGTTTGTGTCAGAGGCTGAGGGGTGACCTTATAGAGGTTTATAAAATCATGAGGGGCATGGATAGAGTAAATAGTCAAAGTGTTTTTCCCAGAATACAGGAGTCCCAAACTAGAGGGCATAGGTTTAAAATAAGAGGGGAAAGATCTTAAAGGGACCTAAGGGGCAACTTTTTCACTCAAAGAAAAGTGTATGTATGGAATGAGCTGCCAGATGAAGTAGTGGAGGCAGGTAGAATTATGACATTTAAAAGGCATCTAGATGGGTATGTAAATAGAAAAGGTTTGAAGGGATATGGGCCAAATGCTGGCAAATGAGACTAGATCAATTTAGGATATCTAGTCAGCATTGATGAGTTGGACTGAAGAATCTGTTTCTGTGCTATATGACTCTATGACTCTATGTTAGCTTATTTATTTATTATGTATGACTCCTGTAATTTTAATTAAGCACTGTAATATGGCAACTTATAAAACTTCTCACTGTGTTTTTGTAAAAATACACATGACAATAAAGTGCTGTTCTATTCTATTGTTGATCAGTGAGATCATAGCTGATCTGATAATCCTCAACTCCACTTTCCTGCCTTTCCCTGTGTAACCCTTGATTGCCCTGGCTGATTAAAAATCTGGCTCTCTCAGCCTTGAATGACCCAGCCTCGACAGCCCTCTACAGTAAAGAATTCCATAGACTCACCATATATCAAGATAAAAAGATCTCCTAATGTCTGTCCTAACCAGTTATTCTGAAATAAAATACCCTCTGGGCCACCACTGCCCCAAAAGGGAAACATCCTCTCTGTATCTACCTTGCTAAGTCCCCTGTGAACTTTATATGTTTCAATAAGGTCTCCTCTCATTCTTTTAATAACCACCCAGATTCACTAATTCTGTTACATTTGGCTTGGGGTGGCACAGTGGCTCAATGGTTAGCATTGTTGCCTTACTGCACCAGTGTCCTGCATTTGATTCTACCCTCAGGTGGAGTTTGCACATTCTTCCACAGTCCAATATTGTGCAGGCTCGGTGGATTAGCCATGGGAAATGCAGGGTTCAGGAATAGGGCAGGGGGATAGGTCTAGGTAGGATGCTTTTGGGAGAGTCGATCTGGATTTGATGGGCCAAACAGTGTGCTTCCACACTGTAGGGATTCTACGATTCAAACAAACAAAAAAAAAAACACTTACAGTTTCCTAAAGTTTCATTATGTCTTCAGCTGGCAAGGGCCTGAGCTCTGAAAGTCCCTTTCACTAAATCTCTCTTCCTCTATCTCCTCCTTTAGGACATACTCATCAGAGCACTATAAAAAAACTTCAATTTTCAAACCACACTGTCAGTAAGTGGTTACTTTTAATTCACACATATAATGTAGGTATCACTGACTGCTCCAGCATTTATTACCCATCTTTAATTGTCCCTTGAAAAGGTGGGGGTGAGCAACCTTCTTGAACCACTGCAGTCCGTGTAGTGTTAGTTGACCCACAATGCCGTTAGGGAAGGAATTCCAGGATTTTGACTCAGCAACAGTGAAGGAACAGCGATACATTTCCAAGTCAGGGTGGTGAGTGGCTTGGAGGGGAACTTCCAGGTGGTGGTGTTCCCATATATCTACTGCTCTCGTCCTTCTAGATGGAAGTGGTCATGGGTTTGCAAGGTGCTGTCTGAGGATCTTTGGTGATTTTCTGCAATGCATCTTGTTGCACGCTGCTGCTACTGAGCATTGGTGGTGGAGGGAGTGAATGTTTGATGCTGTGACGCTGATCAAGCAGCTGCTTTGTCCTGGATGATATCAAGCTTCTTGAGTGTGCCTGGAGCTGCACCCATCCAGGCAAATGATCAGTAGGCTATGCCTGAGTGAGATAAACTCAGTGAGCAGCAAATTAGGCTCATGGGGGAATTCACTGTGGGCTGCTTTGAGTAAAGATGATTGATTGATTGATGAATTGATTTATTATTGCCATATGTACTGACATACATGTTGCTTTGCATGTTAATCAGACAAATCATACCTTACATAGGTACATCAGGGTAAGAGAACAGAATGCAGAATTTAGTGTTACAGCTGTAGAGAAGGTGCAGAAAAAGATCAACACCAGTAAAAGAGAGGTCCATTCACAAATCTCAGAGCAACTTGGTTGATAACAAGTCTGATTGCAACTATTAAATGTGTTAAACATAAGTTGGATTTGCCAGTACTAGTAACCTTTGTCAATTGTTGTAGAGTTTATCAAAGTACAGTCAAGTAAAACCAAAGTAAGTGAAATTAATCTCAGTGAAATAAGGTTAAGGTCTGGGTTAGAGCAGTTTGATCTTGTGGAGCTCTTGAAAGTTATGGGTGTTATTGATGACCTGGACAACTACATGTGTAAGAAGTGTCACTAGTTGCAAAAACCTGAACTCCAGGTTTCAGAGCTCAACTGGCAGTTCACAGCCTTGTGGAGGGTCTGCACATGCTGACTGATATAAGTAAGCATTGGATTCTCTGAGGCCTGTACAAGAGCAGAAGAAATGAGAGGGAAAGTAGGACTTCAACCACTCTAGTATCAACTGAGATACAAACAGTGTGAAAGGCACAGATGCCATAAAATTCTCAAATTGCTTTCAGGTGAATATTCGAGTAAAAAATGAGGTCTGCAGATGCTGGAGATCACAGCTGAAAATGTGTTGCTGGTTAAAGCACAGCAGGTTAGGCAGCATCTCAGGAATAGGGAATTCGACGTTTCGAGCATAAGCCCTTCCTGATGAAGGGCTTATGCTCGAAACATAGAACATAGAACATAGAAGGATACAGCGCAGTACAGGCCCTTCGGCCCTCGATGTTGCGCCGACGGAATCCTACCTAACCTATACTAGCCCAATAACTTCCAAATGCCTATCCAATGCCCGCTTAAATGACCATAAAGAAGGAGAGTTCACCACTGATACGGGCAGGGCATTCCATGAACTCACAACCCGCTGTGTGAAGAATCTACCCCTAACATCTGTCCTATACTTACCACCCCTTAATTTAAAGCTATGTCCCCTAGTAACACCTGACTCCATTAGCGGTAAAAGGTTCTTAGTATCTACCCTATCTAAACCCCTAATCATCTTATACACTTCTATCAGATCTCCCCTAAACCTTCTCTTCTCCAATGAGAACAGCCCCAAGTGCCTCAGCCTTTCCTCATAAGATTTTCCTACCATTCCAGGCAACATCCTGGTAAACCTCCTCTGCACTCGTTCTAAAGCTTCCACATCCTTCCTATAGTATGGCGACCAAAACTGCACACAATACTCCAGATGAGGCCTCACCAGAGTCTTATACAACTGCAACATGACCTCAGGACTCCGGAACTCAATTCCTCTGCCAATAAAGCCCAGTACACCATATGCCTTCCTCACAGAAACGTCGAATTCCCTATTCCTGAGATGCTGCCTAACCTGCTGTGCTTTAACCAGCAACACATTTTCAGGTGAATATTATCTTTCAGCCTGCATGTAGCAAATCCAACAAGAAAATTCTAGATTTAGTCTTAGGAAGTGAAGCTGATCAAGCGACTGGAGTAGCCATGAGTGACCATTTTGGAGATAGGGATCTCAGTACAGTTAGCTTTATCATCATTCTGGAAAAGGACAAAGATATAACGGGTATAAGTTCTAAACTGGAGGAAGACAAATTCTATTAAGCTGAGAGGTGGTCTGGAGAAAGTGGACTGGAACAGTGTATTGTCACAATGAAACATGTGGTACTCTGAAACCCAAAGTCCCCTAGTAATCCACAAGTATTGAGGATAAGGTAAAGCAGAAAAGAAACCCACAAAAAAAGACCTAATGCTGTAGGAAACCCACAGTAGTTTAGAAAGTACAGGGTGAAGTCAAAAAAGAACTTAGGAAATTAGGCAGAGGAAGCAAACACTTTCATTGGCAGGTAACATTAAAGAAAGCCCAAAGATGTATGTATTATGAGTAGGTAACAGCAAAATGATGACAAAAGAAAGGATAGAGACTATCAGAGATTACACAGTGACTTGTACATGGATGGACAAGATTTGGAAGGTTATTAATAGATACTTTGTCTCAATCTTCACAAAGGGGTTAGTGAATGCAGACATTCTAGTTAAAGAAGAGATATGTGAAGTATTAGTTACTATTAGTATAGTTCAAGAACAAATACTAGAGAGACTGATATCTTTGAAGTGGATAAATCACCAGGGCCAGATGGACTGTATCCAAGTTGTTAAAGAAAGTCATGGAGGAAATAAGGACCATTTTCCAATCCTCACGAGATATAGATGAGTGACATGAGGACTGGAACTCCGTGAATATTGCACAACTGTTTAAAAAGGGTGCAGGTGATAGGCCACATACTTACAGGATAGTCAGACTGATCTTGGCAATGGGCAAACTAATGGAATCAATTCTTATAGATAGGTTAAACTGTCCTTTAGAAAGGTATTTATTAATTAGAGATGGTCATCAGAGGTTTGTTAAGGGAAGGTCAAGTCTTACTAAATTAATTGAACTAGGAGAAGGTTTAGGAGAAAGTGAGGACTGCAGGTGCTGATGATCAGACTCAAAAAGTGTGGCGCTGGAAAAGCACAGCCGGTCAGGCAGTATCGGAGAAGCAGGAGAATTGATGTTTTCAAGCATATGCTCTTCATCAGGAATGTTATTCCTGATAGAGTCATAGAGATGTACAGCATGGAAACAGACCCTTCGGTTCAACCTGTCCATGCCGACCAGATATCCCAACCCAAAACGTTGGCTCTCCTGCTCCTTGGATGTTGCCTGACCGGCTGTGCTTTTCCAGTGCCGCACATTTTGATGAGGAGCAGGAGTAGACCATTCAGCCCCTCGAGCCTGAAGTGCCATTCAATACTATCACGGCTGATCTCATCTCAACCTCAACTTCACTTTCCTGCTCGCTCTCCACAACTCTTCAAGCCATTACTAATTAAAAATGTGTCTATCTCCTCCTTAAATTTATTCAATATCCCAGCATCTACCACACTCTGAGATAGTGAGTTTCACAGATTCACAGTTTTAAATCTGCCATCCCTTAGTCTAAAACTATGACCTGTCATTCTAGATTACCCCACATGGGGAAACCTCTCTACATCTACTTTGTCAATCCCTATTAGCATCTTATAGGCCTGAATTAGATCTCCCTCAAGAGAGTATCGGCCTAAACTGCTCAATCTCTCTTCATGAGGCAAACCCCTCACCCGTGGAATCAATCTTGTGAACTACATCCCTCTCGGGCATGAGTACCAAATCTGTACAAAACACTTCAGGTACAGTCTCATTAATGCCTCATATTGGTTGCAGCAACACATCCTATTTTTATATTCTTCCTTTAGCAACAAATGCCAAAATTGCCTTCCTTATTATCTGTTGTACCTACATAAGCTTTCTGTAATTCATGCATGATTGAGACTGTAGTGAAGTGAATGTTTTCTATGTAGATTTTTGTAAGGTTGTTACTGAGCACCCACATAGTGGGGAAACTTGCACACAACGCAAAACATTGACCGAGTAGTCAATAGTTAAAAAGGATGACTGCTGCTTGCAGGTTGTTATCAAAGATTGAGTGGGCAGGAAAGTGATAATTCAGTCTGGAGCAGATTTACACAATAGCAAACAAAGCACTAGAATAAAACTGGGCATAAAAGAAAACTCCCAAGCGATACAGGGAAATGAAACAAAATTGCCTGAATCACCATAAATGAAAGGATAATGTTTGACAGAAACTTTTGTGAATGGAAAGCAGTGATGCTCACAGGGCTTCGTGCTGTGTGCCTAGCTAATTGTTTTATATATCTATAGGTTAATGATTTTAGTAAGACCTTGTCAAGGCAGACTGGCCTCAAATGTAAAAGCCTTTGGGATGCAAGAAAATGTGGCAAGTTGGATTCAAAAATGGATCAAAAGCAAACGACAATGGTCAATTGATGTTCTTTGCGAATGGAAAAAATGCTTTCCAATGACATTCCACAGTGCTCAATGTTGCACCCTCTGGCTGTTTACAGTAAATATTACTGACTTGGACATAAATGTGGGAAGCATAGTGGGGAAACTTGCACACAACGCAAAACATTGACCGAGTAGTCAATAGTTAAAAAGGATGACTGCTGCTTGCAGGTTGTTATCAAAGATTGAGTGGGCAGGAAAGTGATAATTCAGTCTGGAGCAGATTTACACAATAGCAAACAAAGCACTAGAATATACAATAAACGGGTGAGAGGAGTTGAGGAAGTGTAATAGGAGGGCACATCTACTGGCTGCTGAAGATGGCAGGGCAGGTTGATGAGGTGGTAAAGAAAGCAGCTGGGATCCTTTCCCTTATTAGATGAGATATAAAACACAAAGGTGGGGATGTAATGCTGGGCGAACTAAATCTCTGGTTAGGCCACAGCTGTAATTTTGTGTATAGTTCACCACATTCTGCCAAAATATCCTCTTCTCAGTTCCAAAGCTTTTCTGTGTATTTAAAAGGCTCTTTAAAAACTAACTCAAAGTTAGTTCCCAATATCTCTTTACATGTTGCAGCATCAAATTCAGTGCGGGAGATTTTATGATGCTGAAGGTGTTATATAAACACAATTTGTTGTTGTTATATGCTTTAAAAGAGAACATTTTGAGACTAAGATCAGGGGACTAATGGGATAATCCTTTGGATGAGCCAGCAAGGGCTTTTTGTGAGTTGAATGGTCTCTGCTATATGATTCTATAATAGGGCAGGTGAAAAAGTCTTGGAAGGAAGGTTTACAAAGTGAAGAGAGAGGCAGAGATAATGCCAGACACTGGAGCTGAATCTGTATTACTAGAGCAACACACAATGTTAAAGTGAAATATCCCTCATGCGGTGGTGAACTGTTCTCTTGACTGAAAAATAAATTTCCTTTGGATTTATCACAGGATATATCTCAGCAGTTGGAATGTGGGATGGTCCCAGAGAAGGAACCTGTATTTTCACACCTTCCTTATTAAAATTCTAATTGACTGGTTACAAAGACTCAAATTTAGTCTGAGGGCTGCGTGAGTTCACAGAAGCCGCTAATGAACAAATAACTTTTAATATTAAAAAAAGTGCCTGTCCGGCACCACAACAAAGGCAAATGATTAACAACCGACAAAATTGTTACTTCCCATGAATAGACTCGATTGTAACATTGTTTCCCCAGGCTGGTGCGCTCCAAATTTCATTAAAACTTCAATTAAATTCTGACCGCGAAAGGAAAGAAACAGGCAGAACCTGATTGCCTGGCTGAGAACATTATAGGGAGCAAAGATTACAAAGTGCACCTTTTGTAATAAGCTGGGCAGTGCATGGTTCTCTCATGACTGATTTCACAACCCCATTACTCCAACGCCAACTTGACTGCAGTAACTTTTTCAGAGGATGGATCTTTACGTGCTGAACAGCAAAAGACAATCGGTTTTCTGCCTCCTTTGCTTTAATTTTGTCTCCCCCTTCCTACATGTTAATTCCTGGGGCCAGGAGTCTGAACTGAGCACTCAATGATGAAACATGGCCAGTTTCTTCAAATTTCTCCTTGGCTTCCCCCAGGCAAGTGAAACAGATTCCAGAAGATCTTACTCAAACACATCACTAAACAGACTTCAGTTAACCCTATACTCACACCCATCACACCAACAAACATAAAAGAAAGATGTTTGCATTTCCACGACATGTTTCCCAAAGTAAGGACATCCCAAAACCTTTTTGTCTTATGAACAAAGGTTAAGCAGATTGGGACTCTACTCACTGGGGAGAAAGTGAGGACTGCAGATGCTGGAGATCAGAGCTGAAAATGTGTTGCTGGAAAAGCAACACATTCCTGAAGAAGGATTTATGCCCGAAATGTCGATTCTCCTGTTCCTTGGATGCTGCCTGACCTGCTGCGCTTTTCCAGCAACACATTTTCAGCTCTACTCACTGGGGTTTGGAAGAATGGGAGGTGATCTCCTTGAAACATGTAGGAACTTGGCAGGGTGATTGATGAGAGGATATTTCCCCTCATGAGAGAGTCGAGAACCAGAGGGCATAGTCTCAGAATAAAGGGGCACCAATTTAAGATAGAGATAAGGAGGTATTTCTTCTCTTAGAGCTTATGAGTTTTTGGAACTTTATGCCATCAAGAGCTGTGAGCATAGAGCCCTTGTATAAATTTAAAGCTAAGATCAATAGATTCTTGATCATTCAAGGAATCAAGGGCTATGGGGAAAGGGCAGGAAACTGGGAAGAGGGGTGTTAGATCATCCATGATTGCACAGAATGGTGGAGCGATCTCAAAGATCTGAACTCCTGTTCCTGTTTCTTATGGCTTTATGAGTTACTTACCAAGCATCATCACTCCAACAGCGTCAGGATTAGAAGTTTAATGGAAGCATTAGACCCTAGCCTCTTCACAAATTTTATGAGTTTGTTCTCTGTAAGTAGTTGACCATTACTTGTTCTTCCTCAGAAAGGATCAAAGGAAAGTTTGTTGGTAACATAAAGACAAGTAGGAAAGTGTTATGTGAAGGGGACATAAAGATGGAATGTAAGTAGTATAACTGTTTGGATAGAGATGTGGCAAGTGCAGTCTACTGTGGAAAAATGTAGAATTGTCCATTGTGGCAGGAAGAATGATTTAAAAAAAAGAAGCATATTATCCAAACAGTGAGAGATTGCTGAGTTCTGAATTGCAGAGGGATCTGGGTGTCCAAGTACATGAATTACAAAAGTTTATTGCAGGTACGGCAAATAATAAGGAAAGCTAATAGAATGTTATCCTTTGTTGAAATGGACTTGAACACAAAAGCAGGGAGGTTATGCTTCAATTATACAGGGAATTGGTAAGACAAGATCTGGAGTACAGTGTACAATATTGGTCTTTTTAGGGAAGGATATAAATGATTGGAAGAAATTCAGAGAAGGTTAACTAAACTAATACCTATGTAAAGACTGTATCTTTTTTATATTTTTCTGCACTTTTGCTTGAGGACTGAGATGAGAAAAGGACTTTCTTTAAAAGCTGGGATATGGAAAGGATTACTGCACCAATTATAAACCGCTGCAGTAATCCTTTCACTGACACTCAGTGTAAATGCTGTTTACATAGTTGTTTGTTCAAGCAATTGGGGTAGGTGCTACAAATGAACTGGAGTGAGGGAGCATATGAACATAAGTTCGACCAGCAACAAGTTGCTGATTGATCTGTTGAGTGGAGATCGGCTGTTGATGACAAAAACCTTTTGCCTGCCAACAATAATGTAATTGGCTGCCAGGTATTTGAACAGGTGTGAATGTTTGGTGAGAGCCATTGGAACTTGGAGAAGGAAAGTGCTGTCCTTTCTCTCTGCAGTAAAAATATCTCAAGCCTAAAGACCATTTTTTTTCCCCACCAGTTGCTGTGAGTTGCAGCTTTTAACAAATTAGTCAGAGACATTTTTTATATTCAGTCATAGGATGCGGGCCTCACTAGCATTCATTGCCTGTCCCTAGTTGCCCTTGAGAAGGTGATGGTGAGCTGCCTTCTTCAAACCCTGCAGTCCACCTGCTATGGGTTGATCCACAATGCCATTAGGGGGGAAATTCCAGGATTTTGACCCAGCAACATTGAAGGAATGGCAATATATTTCCAAGTCAGGATGTTGAGTGGCTGAGAGGGGAACTTGCAGGGGGTGGTATTCCCATGTATCTCCTCCCTTCCCCTTCTAGATAGAAGTGGTCATGGGTTTGGAAGGTGCTGTCTGAGGAGTCTCAGTGAATTTCTTCAGTGCATCTTGTGGTACACACTGCTGCTACTGATTGGCAGTGGTGGAGGGAGTGAATGTTTGTGGATATGGTGCTAATCAAGTGGACTGCTTTAACCTGAATAGTGTCAAGCTTCTTTTGAGTGTTGTTGAAGTTTCACCCGCCCAGGTAAGTGGAGAGTATTCCATTGCACTCTTGGCTTGTGCCTTGTAGATTGCGAGTCATGAGATGAGTTACTCTCCGCGGTAGTCTTAGCTTCTAACCTACTCTTGTAGCCATTGTCTTTATGTGGGAAGTCCAGTTGAGTCTCTGGTCATTGGTAACCCCCAGGACATTGATAGTGGGGGATTCAATGATCGTAACACCACTGAATGCCAAGGGATGATGGTTAAGTTGACTCTTATTGGAAGTGGACATTGCCTGCCATTTATGTGGTGTGAATGTTACTTGTCACTTGTCTGTCCAAGCCTGAATATATTCCAGATTTTGTTGCATTTGAACATGAACTGCTTCAGTACCTGAGGAGTCACAAATGGTGCTGGGCATTATGCAATCATCAGTAAATTTCCCCACTTCTGACCTTATGAGGGAGAGAAGGTCTTTGAAGAAACAGCTGGAAATAGTTGGGACTACCCTGAGGAACTCCTGCAGAGATGTCCTGGAGCTGAGATGACTGACTTCCATCAACTACAACCATCTGCCAGGTACAATTCCAACTGGATATCCATTGATTCCAGTCTTGCTCAGCCTTCTTGATATCACACTCAGTCGACTGAAACCTTGATGTCAAGAGCTATCCCTGTCACCTCACCTTTAGAATTAAACATTTTTTGTCCATGTTTTAACCAAGGCTGTAATGAGGTCACTGAGTAGGTTATTGCTGAGCAGACACTGCTTGATAACACTGTTGACGACACCTTGCGTCATTTTCCCAATAATCAAGAGTAAACTGATGGGGTGGTAACTGGTCACATTGGATTGCCCTACTTTTTATGTACAGGCCATACCTGGGCAATCTTCCACACTGTCAGGAAGATGCCAATGTTGTGACTGTAACGGAACAGCTTGGCTAGGAAAGCGACAAGTTCTGGAGCACAGGTCTTCAGGATCTCAATCATCCTTCACCTCCTACAAACCAATTGAAAGTAACTGGAGAAGGAAGATCGGGGAGTCCTGATGAGACACAAGAGTCATCACAGTGAACCCTATGGCCTTCCCAGTCTTTTGTGTCTAGCTGTATGTGTGTGCAGGGGTGCGTTTTTTTCTAACAGGGTTAGAGTTTTATCTAATAGAGTTAAATAGTTCAAAATTATTTGTCTGTAGCCAAGGTCTATCTATTTGTCTATCTATCTTTCCTGATGAAGGGCTTATGCCCGAAACGTCGATTCTCCTGCTCTTTGGATGCTGCCTAACCTGCTGCGCTTTTCCAGCAACACATTTTTGGCTCTGATACTCCAGCATCTGCAGACCTCACTTTCTCCTCTATCTATTTGTAGTAAACTTTTTTTTGTCAAGTACTGAAACCTGGTCTCTGCTTTCTGTTAACCTGGGTCTAAAAGACACGTATGTTGATAACTATTTGCAAACAATTGTAAACTCTTCAAATTCTGTGACAACTCCACGAATAGCAAGGCTTGATTTCCAGAGTGCAAGTGACATCTAAAAAAGAGCAGATTGTCTGAAGAGGAAATGCAATGCCAGCCTTAATTTCAAAGGGATCAGAATGTAAAACATCAGGAGGTTTTGCCTAAACTACGTAAGATCTTGGTCACAACTTGGTGAACAGTTTTGAGTGCCTTATCTAAGGAAAGGTATAGTTATTGCTCCGTTTCCGCAAGGATTCCACTCCTGAGAATCCCAACAAATGATAAAGTTCACAAAGGCAGAGCTCATGCAAAAATAGGTTAAAAATCTCAGAGTTTTGCCAGGGGAATTTTGTTGTTCCTTATATTTTGGCACGGATAGGCAAATTTGCGATTCGTGATACAAAGGATTTACTGGATCCTGGCATTGGAGACAGTCCGGAGAAGATCCACTAGGATTGTACAAGTCATGAAGGGGTTGTTTTATGGGGAGACGTTGAGTAGTTTGGACCTGTACTCATTGAAATTTAGAAGGATGAGAGGCAGCCTTATTGAAACCTACAAGATTCCCAGAGACCTGAGAGGATAGATATGGGAGGGTGTAGGATCAGAAGGTACAAACTCAGAATCAGGGGTCACACATTTAAGACTGAGATGAGGAAGAATTTCTTCTCTCCAAGTGTAGTGGATCTGTGGAATGTTTTACTGCAGAGGTCTGTTGAGGCTGGGTCATTAAGTAGATTCAAGGCTGAGATAGACAGAATTTTAATCAGTAGAGAATCAAAGGTTACCGGCAAAGGCAGGAAAGCAGATTTTTTTTAGATTTAGATTAGATTACTTAAAGTGTGGAAACAGGCCCTTCGGCCCAACAAGTCCACACTGACCCGCCGAAGCGCAACCCATCCAGACCCATTCCCCTACATTTATCCGTGCAACTAACACTACAGGCAATTTAGCATGGCCAGTTCATCTAACCTGCACATTTTTGGACTGTGGGAGGAAACCAGAGCACCTGGAGGAAACCCACACAGACACGGGGAGAATGTGCAAACTCCACACAGTCAGTCGCCTGAGTTGAAGGTTATCAGAGCTGCCATAGAATCCCTGGAAACAGGCCCTTCAGCCCAACAAGTCCACACCAACCCTCCAAAGAGTATCCCACCCAAATCCATCCCCCTACCCTATTACCTACATTTACCCCAGACTAACGCACCTAACCTGCACATCCCTGAACACTATGGGGAAATTAGCATGGCCAATTCACCTAACCTGCACATCTTTGGAATGTGGGAGGAAGCGGAAGCACCCGGAGGAACCCCACACAGACACAGGAAGAACGTGCAAACTCCACACAGACAGTTGTGTGAGACTGGAATCGAACCCTGGTCCCTGGCACTTTGAGGTAGCAGTGCTAGCCATTAAGCTACCATGACACCATGTTGAATAGCAGAACAGACACAATGGACTGAATAGATAAGAGTGGTGCTGGAAAAGCACAGCAGGTCAGGCAGCATCCGAGGAGCAGGAAAATCGACGCTTCAGACAAAAGCCTTTCATCAGGAGTAGAAGCAGAGTGCCTGCAGGGTGGAGAGGGGAGTGGGGGTGGGGAGAAAGTAGCATAGAGTACAACAGGTGAATGGGGGTGGGGATGAAGGTGAGGAGGGTGGAGTGGATAGGTGGAAAGGAAGATAGGCAGGTAGGACAGGTCACGAGGGCAGTGCTGCTGTGGTAGCGGGTCGGTTTCAGCACATGGTTGAAGAGCTTCAGGGCAGAGGAGATGACCTGGGGGTTACAGTGAGAGAGAGAGACTCACTGAGATTCTTGTAGAGAGAGGAGGAAAACTTCTTCAAGGCAGGCATCCTTGCAAGAGGATTCGCAGTAGTGTCAGCGATGGATTGAATAGCGTATTACTTGACTGAAGCTTTGTGGTCTGATAAAGATGTTAAATCTGATCAGAGACTTTGAATATTTTCAAGGCAGAAAGAATCAATTCTTGATTAACAAAGGAGGTGAGAAGTTATTGGGAGATAGGTAGAAATATGGAGTAATCACATCAGTTAGCATTTATTGAATGGCAGAGCAGGGGGCCACATGGCCCTTTCCAATTAGATTGGAAAGAGTGTAAAAAAAAGTTTTACAAGGATGTTACTGTCACTGGAACATTTGAGTTATAAGAGGTTGGATCGGCTGGAACTTTTTTCCCTGGCGTGCGGAGGCTGAGGGGTGACCATATAGAGGTTTATAAAACCATCAGGGGTATGGATAGGGTGAATAGAAAAGGTATTTTCTGCAAGCTAGGGGAGTTCAAAACTAGAGGTTTAAGGTAAGAGAGGAAAGATTTAAAAAGGACCCGAGGGGCAACCTTTTCACACAGAGGGTGGTGTGTTGGGCCATTCGGGGAACCCTGGCTGACAGATAAGAACTGCAATGTCAGACATCCCATTCACCCTGAGAGCTGGCTCTAAGGGAGCTGTGTCTGTGTCAAGCACTCTCCACGCGTAAATAAAGGGTGAATCAGTGACAGGATACCAGCCACTGTGGAGTTATTTCACATTTCTCATATTTTCCCTCCCTCAGTGTTTCTCTCCTTCAATTTTTTCCTCCCCATTGGTTTCTCCTCTTACCCCCTCTCGGTTTCCTCTCCCTCAGTTTCCTCTCAGTTTCCCCCTTATCCCTCCCTCAGTTTTCCCCTCCCTCGGTGTGCCTCCCTCGGTTTTCTCCTTCCTTGTTGTCCCCTCCCTTGGTGTCCCTCAGTTTTCCCCTCTCTCAGTTTTCCCCTCCTTTGGTTTTCGCCTCACTCTATGTCCACTCCTTTGGTGTCCCTTCCCTCTGTTTTCTTCTCTGTCGGTTTTCCCCTCCCTCGCTTCCCCCCCTCAGCATCCCCTCCCTCGGTTTTCTCCTCCCTCAGCGTCCCCTCCCTCAGTTTTTCCCTCCCTAGGTGTCCCTTCCTTCAGTTTTCCCCTCTCTCAGTTTTCACCTCCCTCGGTTTTCTCCTCCCTCAGCGTCACCTCCCTCGGTTTTCCCCTCCCTCAGTTTCCGCTCACTTGATGTCCCCTCCCTCGGTTTTCTTCTCCCTCGGTTTTCTCCTCCCTCGGTGTCCCCTCCCTCGGTTTCTCCTCCCTCAGTGTCTCCTTTTTTCGGTGCCCTCTCCCTCGGTTTCCCCTCCCTCGGTGTCCACTCCCTCAGCATCCCCCTCCCCTGATGTCCCGTCCCTCGGTTTTCCCCTTCCTCAGTTTCCTCCTCCCTCAATTTTCCCCTCCCTCAGTGTCCACTCCCTCGGTATCCCCTCCCTCAGTTTTCCCCTCCCTCGTTGTCTCCTCCCTCGTTGTCTCCTCCCTCGGTGTCTCCTCCCTTGATGTCGTCTCCCTCCTTTTTCCCATCCCTTGGTTTTCTCCTCCCTCGGTTTTTCCCACCCTCGATGTCCACTCCTTTGGTGTCCCCCTCCCTTGGTGTCCTTTCAGTGTTCCCTCCCTCGGTTGTCTAGCACACTCTTTGATGATCCTCCCATACAAGAGCAATTGGCACAGCCGAGGACATGGATGTCCTGGGCCTCCTTCACCGCCGGTCCCTCACCACCAGACGCCTGGAGAAAGAACGCCTCATCTTCCGCCTCGGAACACTTCAACTCCAGGGCATTAATGTGGACTTCAACAGCTTCCTCATTTCCCCTTCTCCCTCCTCATCCTAGTTTCAAATTTCCAATTCAGCACTGTCCCCATGACTTGTCCGGACTTGTCTGACCTGCCTAGCTCCTTTTCCACCTATCCACTCCACCCTCTCCTCCCTGACCTATCACCTTCATCTCTTCCCCCACTCACCCATTGTACTCTATGCTACTCTCTCCACCCCCACCTTCCTCTAGCTTATCTCTCCATGCTTCCAGCTCACTGCCTTTATTCCTGATGAAGGGCTTTTGCCCGAAACGTCGATTTCGCTGCTCGTTGGAGGCTGCCTGAACTGCTGTGCTCTTCCAGCACCACTGATCCAGAAACAGACTAAGATTGTGCCCTGTGGGTACCCAGCCAGTGTTCCAACGGAAATTCAATAACATCATATGATCATCTGTCAACAATCAGTCATCAGATGATCAGACATCAAATGGTCAGTAATGATGTGTTCGAATCTCCAGAAATACCTCCAAACAGAGTTGTCTCGCTGATCCAATATTACAAACATTGAGCAATCAAATTCTTCGACATTTAACTTCACCTTGCTCTGATCGCAGCTGATGTTATCACTGGAAAAGTCAGATCCCAGACTAAAATCTGGTTTCACAGATCATTGTTTGTTTTGTTTTGGCTTTAATGAGGTTGTCTGTCATTCAGACAGAAGCACGCAATGTTGCAGGTTTTGATTTCGCCACTAAACAGAAGTACATTAGCAAAAGGAATTTAAGTAAAATAGAACAAACCAGTCTATTAAATATAACAGAAATTCAAAGAGTTTAAAATACACAGCAAGAGTATATTCCCAACACTTCATGATGATTCTTAAAGAAATCCTTTGCATTGTATTCACACTAAAATGCCTTTCTCTATTATAAAGATAAAGTTACAATGGTCCCAAAGGGCTGCTCTCCCACTAGAGAAAGAGATGAATGGTGATGAGTTCAACCTTAGAGTCACCATGCCTCAGGCAAGGAGTAAGTTAGGGCCTTTACTGTAACCTCAGCCTGTGCAGGAATTGAACCCACACTGTTATTATCAGACAGACCAGCTAACCAGACGGCTGAGTTAACTAACACCTTGATATGTGTGAGGTAACTGAATTTAACTTCTACCTTGAAACCTTGAAAGCTTATTCCTGGAATTATCATACATTTAAATAAATTCAGCTTCAATTCCTCTTCATGGTTTTATCTCAATACTTGCCCACTGGAACTATCACTGGAACTATCATTCCTCTAAGGTCAATTGGTTGAATGGCTGGTTTGCAATTCTGAGTGATGGTTCAACAGTGTGGGATCAATTCATACACTGGCTGAGGTCATTATTCTTCTTCTCGCCTCTCCCTTTATCGGAGGTACGCTGACCTTCAGGTTAAACCAACACTAGTTGTCTCTATGTAATGAGAGAGCAGTCCTACAATCTGTTGGACTCTGACGAATTTACCTTTACCTTCTACCTGAATCTATTAGTTGGGACATTTGCATTAGACAATTCAGTGTCCCTGAGGATTTGTTAAAAGTTGCCTTCCTTTCTCATATGAATTTCACTTTCGAGAGAAAGGGGTTAACCGAGCTTGTCACGTTAGCTTCTTCAATGGAAGGCAATCCTCAGGACAAGAACATTACTGTCAAATTAACAGATTTTTCTGCGTTTACCATGGCAACAAACTTGTGTGCTTTCAAACTGGGGATGGGTGGAGCAATTGCTGTTTATAATATATAAAGAGAGAAGTCAGATGTGACTTAACTTGGAGCTTGTTAGGTTTTTCTTGGGAAGTGAAACTGGCTAGAAGGTGAAAACATTATGTTTTATTTTGTTAACAAGAAGCTGACTTGGTGGAAATGGACAAGAAATCTCGCCCTCTACTGGAAAGGGTCCAGGCAAAGCTACCTTGAAGGGTTGGAGAGGAGTGGCAGCTGGTTTTTGAAGAAGATAGACTTGGTGTTTATTTCACTCAATCATCCCCTTTTCATGTCTGGGGGTGTGTGGTCACTGTCGTAATGGAGGAAACACGGAAGGTAGTTTGTGCACAGTGAGATCCCACAAGCTGCTATGCGATGGATGAGCAGATAACACATACTTAAATGAAGTTGGTAGAGTGATAAATATCAGCCTCGATAGGACCGAGAGGAATAGACATTTCCCCCACTTCATCTGGCCATAAGGATCTCAAATGCGTATGAGCTGAAATGATTAGAGAAGGAGAGACAAGTCAGGTTATGTCAGCAGTCACATTTGTAGTGAAAGCCCTCACAACCCAACATCTTACAGCCATAGAAAGTTACAGCACAGAGGAGGCCACTTGGCCCATTGTGTCTACCCACTTTCTTTATCTACAACCTTGTAGATGCTCATCTAAATGTTTTTTGAATGGCTTCCTTACATACCACCCTTTAAGGCATTGAGTTTCAGATCCCCAGTACCCTCTGGGTGAAAATATTTCCTCTCTGAACTTCCTACATCATCATTTCTTGGCCCAAAGACAGCTCCCAAAAACTGGGCCATAAACAGTTCCACAGATAGAGCAAGAGCATAAGGTTTCAAAACTACCTCAGCCAGCGTAGCAATTAACTCCATTGTGAGGGATGACAATCTGATCCAGCTGAGTTAACCAATCACTCGAGGAGCCTGGGTTGTTGTGACGACACACTTGGACGTGCATTGTGGGAATCTGAAGCTACAGATAGAGCACCCATTATTTTCCATCACATGTCTGACCTGCTTTCACTGCCTGTCATTGACATGTGTAGGAAGGATTTGTAGACTGATACTCACCTGGTTTGACTGTGTTGTGAACAGTCTTTCTTAACCATCCCAGGTCCTGGACTGCAACTCAAACCCAGAGCCTCTGGCTCAAGACAGAAACACTACACACCATGCCAGGAGTTCTTCAAAGTTCTTTCCTATATCTATACCCCCCAGCTTATGGCCCCCTCAGCCATGGGGAACTCAAACTGTCTATCCACTTTATTGAGATGCTCGTTATTTTGGATGCGTTAGTTATTTCAAATCCCTCTGTTCCAAAAAAAAAACAGCCCCAGCCTAGCTAATCTTTCTTTACAGTTAAAACTCTCCGGTTCAGGCCATATGTAAATCTGCTGTAGTTCCTCTCTGGTGCAATCACAGAGATTCTATAGTCCAGAACTGCATTCAATATTCCAGCTGTAATCTAACTAATACTTGATTCTGCTCTTATATTTTTCCCAATTAACCTGTTGGATATATTAGTACACATTACTGAAGCAGTTGAGACTTGAACCTGGGACTCCTGGCTCAAAGAGGGTGGCACAGTGGCTCAGTGGTTAGCACCGCTGTTTCACAGTGCAGGTTCAGTTCCAGCCTCGGGCGACCGCCCATGTGGAGTTTGCACGTTCTCCCCGTGTCTGTGCAGGTTTTCTAATGTTTCCTCCCACAGTCCAAAGATGTGCAGATTGGAATTGGCCGTGCTAAACTGCCCATAGTGTTCAGGGATGTGAAGGTTAGGTGCATTAGTCGATGGTAAACTTACAATAATAGGGGAATGGGGCTGGGTGGGATACTGTTCGGAGGGTCGGTGTGGACTTGTTGGGCCGCAGGGCCTGTTTCCACACTGTAGAGATTCTATAATCTAATTGAGGCGACTACCACTGCACCACAAGATCCTGTTAGGGTAGCTTTTAACTCCAGTTTTTCCCTTTAACCAAACTTGAATTCTGCCATCAGTCATGATGGGATTTGAACCCATATCACCAGAAACTGAGGCTGGGCTGAGCAATCTAGTGATGTTACCTTAAAAGGCTTTCAGGGGAATTATCATTGTAGGTGCTCCGATAAAACCCGTCACTGTTTTGAACCCACATCTCTTGCTGAGATGGTGAGTATATACTTCTGATGAAAGACCAAACAAGCTGATGCCCTGTTCTCTCGGGGTGACCTAATTTATTTTGAAGGGGCTTCATAGGACAGATGAAGATAAACAGTTTCCGCTTGTGGGAAACTCCAAAACTGGGGGTTTGATGGCTTGGTTTGGAAACTCAGGAGGAACTCCTTTGCCCAGGAAATGGTGTCCAACATGGAACTTGAGATGGCACAGTGATTTATTTTAATTCATTTATGGGATGTGGGCTTCAATGGTTAGGCCAGCATTTATTACCCTAAGGGCAGGTAAGTGTCATACACCTTGCTGTGAGTTGGGAGTCACATGTACACTGGATAAGGAGGACGGTTTCCCTCCCTAAAGGGCATGAGTGAATCAGGTGGGTTTTCCCTAACAATTGACTCATGGTCATCATTAGACTCTGATTCCAAATTTTTTAATTGAATTCAAATACCACCATCAGCAATGTTGGGATTTGAACCTGAGTGCCTGGAACATTACCTGGGTTTCTGGATTAACAGCCCAGAGATAATACCCCTGGGCCATCACCTACATCAGTGCATTGATGAGGAAGCTATGCAAGAAAGAGCACCTGAAACAAGGATCAATGAAGAAAAGTGTGAAGATGTTCATGTGGAGCATAAATACCAGCGTCTACTCACTGAATCACCAGCTTTTACATTGAGGATCGCATGCAGGAAATCATGACCCATTTGATATTCAGCGCATCAAACCCTGATGGATCCCATTGCAAACAACAAGGCAGGGATAGATTGCAAGTGAAAAGACAAGTGATGAGAACAACATATAACCCTGCTTACCACCTTTAACCATATTTATAATTTGTTCCTGACGTGGTGTTGATGTTACATAGTTCCTCAGAGTAACCGTCTCACATCTAGGATCTGTCCAGTGTCAACAGATTTGCCTTGTGGGGTAGGTGTCCAGTGGAGAGGCAGCACAGTGAGGGCAGAAACGTCAGGAGCTCTTGCACATATTACCGAACAGCAGGCTGTCAAACAACCTTGGCAAAGCCCAATGAGACGGTCACATTGCCAGGCCACACACAGCAGGGACTAATGGATACTGAGGGGCTCTGGAGGGGGAGAGGTGGGTAACTTAAACAGTGGGAAAATAATTTAGAAGAAAAAAGAATGTAAGTATTGTAAAAGAAAAATATTGTGACATGGTTCGAACAGCAGGAATATTGATATTAAATGATTATTGATGCCATTCCTTCTCCATATTCTGAATCAGATGAGTTTATATAGTGGCTCTGCCTGTAAGGTTCAACTTTCACCCTTCTTTTTTCAAAAACTTTGAGATCAGCATTCACTAAATTTTCCATGCTTCCAATCCTGAAATGACCTAGAGTTGACATCTATCCAACACTTAGAACCTAGAGCCTCCAGCCCTTGTCATAATCCCTGCGCTCCCACAACAATCTGGCACCCAACCCAGCTCCAGCTTTTGTTCAGGTTGTACATCAGCTCAGGGCTGAGCTGGAAGGTTTGTCCCCAGACATTTCGTCACATACTCAGTAACATCATCAGTGAGCCTCCAGTGAAGCACTAGTGTTATGACCCACTTTCTATTAATGTGTCTTGGTCTGTTAAGGTGGGTGATATCATTTCCTGTTCTTTTTCTCAGACTGTGGTAGATGGGGTCCAAATGGTTGGCACAGTGGCACAGTGGTTAGCACTGCTGCCTCACAGTGTCAGAGACCCAGGTTCAATTCCCGCCTCAGGCGACTCTCTGTGTGGAGTTTGCACATTCTTCCCGTGTCTACATGGTTTTCCTCCGGGTGCTCCGGTTTCCTCCCACCATCCAAAAATGTGTAGGTTAGGTGAGTTGGCCACGCTAAATTGCCCATAGTGTTAGGTGTAGGGGTATGGTGGGTTGCTCTTCGTAGGGTCGGTGTGGACTTGTTGGGTCGAAGGGCCTGTTTCCATACAGTAAGTAATTTAATTTAATCTATTCAAATCAATGTGTTTATTGATGGAGTTCTGGTTAGAATGCCAGGCCTCTAGGAATTCTCGCGCGTGTCTCTGTTTAGCCTGTCCTAGGATGAGTGTATTGTTCCAGTTAAAGTATGTCCTTCTTTGCCTGTATGCAAGAATACTAGTGATAGTGGGTCATGTCTTTTGGTGACTAGTTGGTGTTCATGCATACTGGTGGCTAGTTTCCTGCCTGTCTGTCTGAAGTAGTGTTTGTTACAGTCCTTGCATGGTATTTTGTAAATTACATTCATTTTGTTGGTTGTTTGTATAGGATCCTTCAGGTTTATCAGCCACTGTTTAAGTGTGTTGGATGGTTTGTGAGCTATTATGATGCCAAGGGGTCTGAGTAGTCTGAAAGTCATTTCAGAGATGTCTTTGATATATGATAATATGGCTGGAGTTTCTGGGCATGTTGTGTCTGCTTGTTTGGGTTTGCTGTTGAGAAATCGGCGGCCCGTGTTTATTGGGTACATGTTCTTCTTTTTCTTCGGCTGTTTGTGGTTCCTGTGTGTTGTGACCCATTTAAATAATGTTCTGATGTAGCTCCCTTTGTGGGTGTTGGGATGATTGTTTCTGTAGTTAAGTATTTGGTCTGTGTGTGTCGCTTTCCTGTAGACACTGGTGTGTAATTCTCCATTAACTGTTTGTTCTACTGTGACATCGAGGTGTGGTACTCTGTTGTTGTTCGCGGCCTGGTTTGTGAATTTTATGCCGGTAACGGTATTGTTGATGATGTTGTAGATTTCTTTTAATTTGTTCCATTTTGTGATGACAAAGGTGTGATCCACATAGTGGACCCAAAGATTGGGTTGTATAGGCTGTTTGTTGGTGTCTCTACATTAATGCTTCTGCTCAGAAACCTGATATCAGAGATCCCATGGGTGTTCCGTTGATTTGTTTATAGGTCATGTTATTGAAGGTGAAGTGGGTAGTGAAGCACAGGTCCACTAGCTTGAGGATGTTGTCTTTTCTGATGAAATTGGTGCTGTCTGGTATTTGAGTCCTTGGTTCTTCTAGTAGTGCAGTCAGTACTTCTTTGGCCAGGTTGATGTTAATTGATGTGAACAGGGCTGTTACATCAAAGGAGACCTTTATTTCATCCTCTTCTATCTTGGTGTCATTGATGGTGTTGAGGAATTCTTGGGTGGAGTGGATGGAGTGGTGTGAGTGTTCTGCTGGATAATTCAGTGTTTGGTGGAGACCTTTGGCTAGTCTGTGTGTTGATGTTCCAGGTAGTGAGACTATGGGTCTGAGGGGGGCCCCTGTTTTGTGTACTTTAGGTAGTCCATAGAAGCGGGGTGTGTTGGATACATCTGGTTTCATGTTTTTTTTTGGAAATGTGTCTTGTTTATTTGTCCTGATTTACAGTCAGAGGGGGGTGGGTTGCTTTTTGGAGGGTCGGTGTGGACTTGTTGGGCCAAAGGGCCTGTTTCCACACTGTAGGGAATCTAATCTAAAAACAATTTATGAACTCTTTTTACTGTAGTTTTCTAGTTTGACGGTATTAGGCAAGAACTTTCAGAAGCTGACTGAGGGCAGGTGTTCGCAGGTAAAGGGATGGCTGGAAAATGGGAAGCCTTCAGAAATGAGATAATGAGAACCCAGAGAAAGTATATTCCTGTCAGGGTGAAAGGAAAGGCTGGTAGGTATGGGGAATGCTGGATGACTAAAGAAACTGAGGGTTTGGTTAAGAAAAAGAAGGAAGCATATGTCAGATATAGACAAGATAGATCGAGTGAATCCTTAGAAGAGTATAAAGCAAGTATACTTAAGAGGGAAATTAGGAGGGCAAAAAGGGGACATGAGATAGCTTTGGCAAATAGAATTAAGGAGATTCCAAATAGTTTTTACAAATACATTAAAGACCAAAGGGTAACTAGGGAGAAAGTAGGGCCCCTCAAAGATCAGCAAGATGGCTTTGTGTGGAGCTGCAGAAAATGGTGGAGATATTAATTGAGTATTTTGCATCAGTATTTACTGTGGAAAAGGATGTGGAAGATATAGAATGTAACGAAATAAATGGTGACACCTTTCAAAATGTCCATATTACAGAGGAGGAAGTGCTGGATGTCTTGGAAAGCATAGAGGTGGATAAATCCTCAGGACCCAAGAACTCTGTGGAAAGTTGGGCCTTTTGCTGGGCCTTTTGCTGGGCCTCTTGCTGAGATATTTGTATCATCGATAGTCACAGGTGAGGTGCTGGAAACCTGGAGGTTGGCAAACGTGGGGCCACTGTTCAAGAAAGGTGGTAAGGACAAACCAGGGAACTATAATCCAGTGAGCTTGATGTCAGTGGTGGGCAAGTTGTTGGAGGGAATCCTGAAGGACAGGATGTATTTGGAAAGGCAAGGGCTGATTAGGGGTAGTCAACATGACTTTGCGTGTGGGAAATCATGTCTCACAAACTTGATTGAGTTTTTTGAGGAAGTAACAAAGAGGATTGATGAGGGCAGAGTGGTAGATGTGATCTATATGGACTTCAGTAAGGCGTTTGACAAGGTTCCCCATGTGAGACTGATTAACAAGGTTAGATCTCACGGAATAGAGGGAGAACTAGCCATTTGGATACAGAACTGGCTCAAAGGTAGAAGACAGAGGATGGTGGTAGAGGGTTGTTTCTCAGACTGGAGGCCTGTGACCAGTGGAGTGCCTCAAGAATTGGTGCTGGGTCCTCTACTTCTTGTCATTTACATAAGTGATTTGGATGCGAGCATAAGAGGTACAGTTAGTAAGTTTGCAGATGACACCAAAATTGGAGATGTAGTGGACCTCAGATTACAACAGGATCTTGACCAGATCAGCCAATGGGCTGAGAAGTGGCAGATGGCGTTTAATTCAGATAAATGCGAGGTGCTGCATTTTGGGAAAGCAAATCTTAACAGGACTTATATACTTAATGGTAAGGTCCTAGGGAGTGATGCTGAACAAAGAGACCTTGGAGTGCAGGTTCATAGCTCCTTGAAAGTGGAGTCACAGATAGATAGGATAGTGAAGAAGGTATTTGGTATGCTTTCCTTTATTGGTCAGAGTATCGAGTACAGGAGTTGGGAGGTCATGTTGAGGCTGTACGGGACATTTGTTAGGCCACTGTTGGAATATTTCATGCAATTCTGGTCTCCTTCCTATCAGAAAGATGTTATGAAACTTTGAAGGGTTCAGAAAAGATTTACAAGGATGTTGCCAGGGTTGAGGGATTTGAGCTACAGGGAGAGGCTGAACAGGAGGGGCTGTTTTCCCTGGAGTGTCGGAGGCTGAGGGGTGACCTTATAGAGGTTTACAAAATTATGAGGGGCATGGAGAGGGTAAATAGACAAAGTCTTTTCCCTGGGGTCAGGGAGTCCAGAACTAGAGGGCATAGTTTAGGGTGAGACGGGAAAGATATAAAAGAAACCTAAGGGGCAATTTTTTCACACAGAGGATGGTAGGTGTATGGAATGAGTTGCCAGAAGAAGTGGTGGAGGCTGGTACAATTGCAACATTTAAGAGGCATTTGGATGGGTATATGAATAGGAAGGGTTTGGAGGGATATGGGCTGAGTGCTGGCAGGTCGGACTAGATTGGGTTGGGATATCTGGTCGGCATGGACTGGTTGGACCAAAGGGTCTGTCCCCGTGCTGTACATCTCTATGATTTTGTTGTGGAGTTGGGTCTATTGCCACCTGTTGGTACGAATTTGAATCTGCAAGCAGTGAGTTCACTTTTTCAAAGTACCCTGTTCTGTTAAGGATGACAGTTATGTGCCCTATGCATGCAATTTTTTTTGTCTTTTTGAGTCTTTCTAGGGCTTTCCTTTCCTGTGTGTTGAGGGTATTCCTTTCCCTTTCCTGCTTAGCATTGGTGCAACTGTCTGGTGGTCTGCTGGGTTTCTTCTGTGAATCCGTTGTCCTAATGGGTTAATTCTAATGCTGCTAAGAAGTCCTTTTGTTCAGTGTCTCTCCAGTTGGAGTTCATCCCTCTTGTTTCTTTTTCTTTTTTTAGATCTTCTCCCACACTACCACCTGATAGCGGCTGTACTTATTTTTCCCTAGCCACCATGTCACATGTGTGCAGGTGTCGGACACAGTGAAAAACAACAGTGTGTAAATCTTTATTTATATTCCACCACCAGGAAGCAAGGAAACAGCCGAGTGACCAGTGACAAGCAGTGCCCATCTCAGAGGGCCATATTACATGATCAAACAGTGAAGGGGAGGGCAGGGATTAAATCAAAATAGAGTTGGAGGGCAAAATAATACACTCCATTCCCTGCAGTGCCCACCTCTCCCTGAAAACTGTGTGCTCCTTCTCCAGGGACACCCGGGCTCTGACATAACCTAGTTCATCCCTCTTACTGGGACAGCTTTTTCTGTATCTGTTGATGGTCGGTCTGATAAGTTTTAATCCAAGCCTGAGTTGTCTATGTTACTCTATTGTGTGAGCTTGTCCAGTTTCTCCTGTAGGGTATTTTTTTCATTTTCTGTGTTTGCTGTTGTTTGATGATTATTGCTCGTTCTAGTCTGTATGTCCATTCATGATCTGTCTCATTAGTACTTAAAGATTTTTTTGGCGTGAAATTTCTTGATTGGATTTATGGAGTCAGTTGTGGGCATCGTTAATCATTTCTTGCAACATTCTGTGGCCATTCTGTTCATCTATTCTTCTAGCTAGTGGGCAGTTGGGTTGTGATTTGTATTTTAGACATTTTGGTAGTATATGTTCCCTGAGGCATTTATGCAGGAAGTACAGTTGTTCATGGATGGCACTCACTTGGAGAGCATTGGTTTCCCATCTTCAGGCTAGTTTTAGTGTATTATGCCCATAGGTGTATGCGATCTTTGAAAAGATTTGTAGCTCAGGTTGAAGTTCAGGTTGTAAGTTTGCTCACTGAGCTGGAAGGTTTGTTTTCAGATGTTTCAACACCATCCTTGTAACATCATCAGTGAGCCTCTGGTGAAGTGCTGGTGCTATGTCTTGCTTTCTATGTATGTATCTCGGTGTCGAGGTGGGTGATATCATTTCCAGTTCTTTTTCTCAGAGGATGGTAGGTGGGGTCCAAATCGATGTATTTATTGATGGAGTTCCAGTTAGAATGCTAGGCCTCTAGAATTCCTGTGTATGTCTATGTTAGCCTGTCCTGGGATGGATGTGTGGTGCCAGTCGAACCTTCTTTGTCTGTGTGTAAGGATACCAGTGATAGTGGGTCATATCTTTTGATGGCTGGTTGGTGTTCATGTATCCTGGTGAGTGGTGTTCTGTCTGTCTGTCCAATATAGTGTTTGTTACAGTTCTTGCACGGTATTTTGTAAATGACATTCGTTTTGGTGGTTGTTTATATAGGGTCCTTCAGGTTCATCAGCTGCTGTCTAAGTGTGTTGGTAGGTTTGTGGGCTACCATGATCCCAAGGGGTCTGAGTAATCTGGAAGCCATTTTAGAATTCTTTGATGTATGGTTTCCAGCTTTTGTCTTTCACCAATGAATCAGGGCAAGAGTAGGCCATATAGCCTCTCCAGCCTATTCTATAATTTGGTAAGATAATGACTGATGTAATGACTCCATATTCCCACTGACCCACAATAAACTTCCACTCCTTTGATTATTAACTATCTGTCCATCTCCGTTGATAAAACGTTGAGCTGGAAAAAGCACAGCAGGTCAAGCAGCATCAGTGGAGCAGGGGTGTCACGGGGGAGGGGGAATGGGGGCCAAGCGATAAATAGAGGGAGAGGTGGTGGGGCTGGGGGGAAAGATAGGTGGAATGGCGATGGGTGGATGCAGGTAGGAGGTGAATGTACTTGGTCAGTGGGAAGGCTGGAGCGGATAGGAGGAAAGGAAGATGGACAGATTAGGTCAGGTCAAGGGGGCGAGATGGAGAGGGAGGGCTGGACCTAGGCTGAGGTGCAGGTGTGGTGGGGCTGATTTGGAAGCTAGTGAATTCTACATCATGGCCATATGGCTGGATGCTCCCGAGGTGGAAGGTGAGGTGTGCTTCCTCCAGTTTGCGTGTGGCCTTGTCTTGAGGCCGAGGACGGACATGGCGTCAGGGGAGGGGGAGGGGGGAGAGAGGTTAAACGGCTGGCAACTGGACGTTGGGTCTGGTTGGAGCGTATGGAACATAGATGTTCTCTTAACCAGTCTCTGAGTTTGTGCTCAGTCTCTCCGATGTAGGGGAGACCACATTGGGAGCAATGAATGCAATAAGTCAGGTTAGAAGAATTGCAAGTGAATCTCTGCCGGACTTGGAATGATTCTTTTGTGCCTCAAACTGAGGTAAGAGGAGAAGTGTGAGGGCAGGTGTTGCACCTCCTGCAGCTGCAGGGAAAGGTGCCAGGTGGGTGTGTGGGGTGAAGGGGCGCAGAAGTGGGGTAGGGGGAGTGGAGTTTAGATGTGGCCCTAATGAGGGAATTGCAGAGGGAACAATCCCTATGGTAAGCAGATAGGAATGGGGAAGGAAATATCTTTTTTGTGGTGGGTCAGACCACAGGTGGTGAAAATGGTGGAGGCTTTGATGCATTGAATTTGGAGATTAGTGGGTGGAATGTGAACACCAGGGGACTCTATCCTTGATGTGGTTGGGAGGGGGCTGGGGTTTGAGGGCAGAGGTGTGGATCTGTCTGTTTTTGCCTTAGGAGCATTCAAGGACTCTGTATCCACCTCTTTGAGGAAGAACTCCCTGTGAAAAATAAAAATTGTCCTCATCTCCATCTTAAAGGGGTGACTCTGTTCTTTGAAGCAAGAACCCTATAGTCGATGGCATTGTGGCAATCAGCCCCTGTTATATTGTTTGCTGATTGGCCACTTTTTTTCCTCTGGCATTGCCTTTTAATTGGCTAGTGTTATCTGGCATCTAATTTTTGATTCGTTAATTTTGTCCAGCATTGTTTGCGAATTATTTGTTTCCAAGAAGGCAGGTGAGTCCTCCATCATGTTTCCCCCAGAGTCGCTGAGTAAATTGGGCCTTTTTCTCTGGAGTTTAGACAAATGGGAGGCAATTTCATGAAGGAGCTTAAATAGGGTTGGCCCTGGGAGACATTTTGCACTGTTTGGGGAATCTATTACATGGGGCACAGTCTTAGGATATGGGAAAGGAAGAAAGTGTTCCAGTCAAAAGGTTGTAAATCTTTAAATCTCCTACCCCAGAGGGCTGTGGATGCACCATTGTTGAGTACATTTAAGACTAGATGAAGAGATTTTTGGTGCCTCAGGAATCAGGGGATGTGGAGAACAGGTTGGAAAATGGAGTTGAGACCCAAGTTCAGCCCTGAAAGTATTGAATGGTGGATCAGGCATGATGGGCTGAATGGTCTCATAGACTCACAGAATTTTACAGAAGGAAGCCACTCAGCCCATCATATCTGTACCAGCTCCCAAAAGAGCTACCCAGCTGGTCCCACTTCCAGCCCTATCTCTGTAGAGCTCTATGAAATCATAGTCTCGTGCTCCAGTTTTTATGCTCTCAGCCACCATCACTAATGCAGATTGAGCAATATCAGTGGAGCAAGAACCAGAGTCAACATTTCAAGTCTAATATGACCCTTCTTCAGGTCATCTCTGCTTCACAGGATTTAATTAATTGGACAAATATTGATCATCAATATAGGATCAAGATTCATCTTTCTGTACAGGTCCACTGTGGTACAGGGATAACACTCAAAAGTTGGAAGGTTGTTGATTTTCTCTCTCATAGAATCATACAATCCTAGTGTGGGTGTAGCCCATTCGGCCTTTTAGGTCTATGCTGACCCTCAGAACAGCATCCCACCCAATCCTTGTAACCCTGCATTTCCCATGGCTAACCCATCCCTGGGACATCCCTGGACATTATGGGGCAACTTAGCACATCTAACGCACCTAGCCTGCACATCTTCAGACTATGGGAGGAAACCGGAGCGCCTGGACGAAACATCAGGAGAATGTGCAAACTCCACACAGACGGTCGCCCAAGTGTAAAACTGGGGCCAGGACCTTGGCACTGTGAGGCAGCAGTGCTAACCACTGAGTCACCATGCCACCCTATGTGGGTTATTTTTAACCAGAGGCAAATGATCAGGGCAATGCAATGTAATGTGAAAGATCACACAAAGGGGAACAGAAACAGGAAAGATCAGTTGCATGGGTTTGTAAAAGAAACCTACCACCCATCATAACAGCTGTTCAAATTTGAATTCAATAAAAATCTGGAATAAGAAGCTAGACTAATGGAGACTATGTAACTATTGTCCATTGTTACAAAAACCTAAGTGGTTAATTTATGTATTTTAATGAAATAATTCTGGTTTACATGTGACTCCAGATCCACAGCAATGTGGTTGACTCTTAACCACCTTCTGAATTGGCCCAACAAGCCTTTCAATTAGGAATGGGCAACAAATGCTGTCTTTGCAATTAACAACCACATACTGTGCATGAATAAAGGAAAACTACATGTTTTGGGTGAGCAGAGAATTAGACTTGGTTTAGTGCAGCCACAATGTTCCTGAAAGAGGCACTGGATGCAGACATTGCTGAAACCATACTCAAAGTGAGACAGGAATTGGGGAGGGAAGGAAAAAACGTCAATTTCTCAACATATCAAACAGAGCAGCTGAATCAGGTAACCTTTGCTGAGCCATTCTGAACGGTTACTTTCTGTCAGCTCCAGTTTTCTCTTCGTTGTAATCATAAGGATTATGGAGGCAGACCTATCCCAGCATCCTTCATCATTGTGAAAGCCCCCTATTGAAGATACAGTTTAGAAAAGGGCTTTGTTCAAACAGGACAAACGCTAGGATTGCTCTAACTTGGAAAAATTCTCTGTTCTCATGTAGTAAAGCCTAAAAGTACCAGGTAGTTCAGTCCTTTATTTTGAAATCATCCGTCCCACTATACTCCAGGACGTTTAATCATGTAACACTGGAAGGCCATTTTTTTAAGGTTTGGTAATCTGAGGTGCACTTCTGTAACTTCCAACTGGGTCAGGAAGGAGACAGCTTCAACTTTGTCTAAGAAAAGCTATGGAGAACTTACACCAAAGGCTGCTTTCTCTGGTCAGTTTTAATGTAATACATGTTCTACAGAAACTTAAATTGCTTTCTTTAATTGTAGCACTCTCATCTTTGATTCAGAATGTTTTAGTCTCCATTCCAGAATATTAGACACACAATCCAGGCTGGCATTCCAGTGATATTTGGAGGGGCCTTGTAGTGATTGGAACCATGTTGACCTCGTTGACTATGAGGTCATTGACTGGGGTTGATAACATGGGCCAGTCAGGAAACTCCCAGCCCAACTGCTTGTTCTGTGGTGCTCTGGAGTTTATGGACCATGTGTATATGGGGTGTGGGTGTTTGCACTCCCTCTTTAGTTTTCTGGAGAACCTTCTACTCTGCTTTTGGCTGTACTTCAGTCCCACGTTCCTGATCTTTGGGCACCCGGTGCGGAGGGGTGAGGGTAAGTCAGGGATCTCATCGTGGGTCTGCTCCTGGGTCTAGCCAAACTGGCCATTAACAGGTCCAGGCAGCGGGCCGTGGAAGGGCTGTTATGGCCGGTTGCCTGCCCCTCTTCCGTAGCTACACCCCAAGCCCGGGTGTCTCTGGAGAAGGAGCACGCAGTGTTTACCAATTCCCATGAACCGTTCAGGGAGAGGTGGGCACTGCAGAGAGTGGAGTGTTTCATTTCCCCCGCCAACTGTATTTTGATTTAATCCCTGCCCTTCCTTTTACTTTTTTGATCACGTAGCATTGCCCTTTGATGAGAAGGCCATTGCTTGTCACTGGACATTTGGGCATTTCCCTTTTTCCTGGTCGTGGAAATTGAATAAAGATTTGTACACCTTTTGTCATTGTCTGTGTCTCACACCTGCACACACACAACGTGGGTGCTGGGGAAAAGATAAACACTACCGCAGTTAGGCAGTAGTGTGAGGGTGTTAAAAAACAAGAAAATATTGAACCAGGAGATTAGAATCTCCATTTACAAAAATAAACAAGAGATTTAGGGGAAAAAAAACAGGAGATTAGAATCTCCTCAGTCCAGACGAGTGATTGAGCTGGCTGGTCACAGCCAATGTAGTGCATACAACTACATAAAGGGGTGACGTGGTGACAGGATACCAGCCTCTGTGCAGTTACTTCAGGCTGTCTTTCAGAAAAGATCGGGAGCCTGTTTTCCCTCTGTAGTAGGTACCGTCATTCTTTAGAAAATGATAGGGGTGTCCTCTCAGTAATTTGTCCTCAGTGAATATTTCTTAAAAACAGACTGCCTGTTTGTTACCATACTGCAGTGAATTAAGCTTGCTGCCTGCTATTTGGCCTGCCATGTTTCTTCCACTACTCAGGCTTCAAAAGGTATTGCATTGTCAGTCAAATGCTTTGGAATACCCTAAAGTTGAGAAAGGCACTATACAAATGCAAGTCTTTTTGTTTTGCAGCCTCCCCCTTCCTCCTACAATGTGCAGTCACTTAAAGATGAAACTTGGCATCAGCTAACGGCTGATTTATCTCAACCTCTTTACTAGCCTACATTGTTGTCCACATCTTATGTCTTATTACATTTCTCAATGTGAAACAGTTGTATTCAGCGTTTCCATACCACATGTAATGATGGTATTTTTCTTTGCAGGCTGCTTCTTTCGTACACACACGCACCCTCTGTCTCCTTGAATGGTGAAAGCTATAATTCAAAAGTGACCAAGAAATAAGGTTTAAAAAATAGTTCATAATGACATCCTTCTGCTTGCCAGGAATAATACCCAAGCTTGGAGCTGCAAGCTGTAATAAACTGTGCAGCTTTTGGGAAGATTTAGCAATCGAAAACATGTTTCAGCTGCCCTGGTTTCCAACTGATTGCAAGCACTGTCTTTCTACATGTGTTCTGTTAAAATACCAGGTTTAACTAAACCACCAGACACTTGATAAATGCAGCCAGCGCCCTCTGCAGTGCCTCCAATACATAACCATGCCAATTCAACCCTCTGATGGGAACCTGGATTATCCAAATACCAAATACCAATTATCCGAAAATCGGATTATCCGAAGGAGATCTCGAGTTCCCGACAGAAACATTACATCAAAGACGTGTTTCCAACACTGATCGCGTCTTTTATTTACAGTGATTAAACACGCCCCGTCTCCAAATGACTGACCTCCCACCCATTCTGTCTCCCGACACTTTCCCTGGAATTCTACACAGGTCTGTACCCTAAACCACAACCCCCCACCCCTTCCCCAGATCATCTCTACAATATTGTCCTGTACAGGGCAAACGTGGAACCTGTCAAAAAAGTGCAGTGAAAAGTTGTGTGTGTGGCTATCTTGCTTTGTCTGCGTCTGTCTGTGTCTGAGTGTGTCTGTCCATGTGTGAGCACACGCATGCTATTTGAAGACTTACCCCCCACAAAGGCAGCAGCAGCAGTCTTGTTGTTGGTGTACAGTCCGGCTGCCCTGGAGAGGGGGTGGGGGTGGGGCTGCATGGGCTAGGGAGGTGGCGATGGACAGGGGGCAGGAAGCGGTGTTGGAGGGGTGGATGGGGGGTGGTTTTGGGGGATGGGCGGGGACAATGTTGGATGGGGTTGGTGTGGGGAGGTGGTATTGGCGGGGAGGTGGGGGTGGTTTTGAGGGATGGGCGGGGGATGATGTTGGATGGGGTTGGGGTTGGGGGTGGGGGGTCGGTGTTGGTGGGGTGGGGGTGTGTGGCTTTGGGGGATGGGCGGAGACAATGCTGGATGGGGTTGGTGTGGGGAGGTGGTATTGGGGGGGAGGTGGGGGTGGTTTTGAGGGATGGGCAGGGGACAATGTTGGATGGGGTTGGTGTGGGGAGGTGGTATTGGGGGGGAGGTGGGGGTGGTTTTGAGGGATGGGCAGGGGACAATGTTGGATGGGGTGGGGGGGGGGCGAGGAGGCAGTGTTGTGTGGGCGTTGTTGGACTGGGTTGGGGATGGGGCCTCACGGGCTGTGTGCTGCTGCAGTCTCCTGAATGGGGAGCAGACTTTAAAAACTCCAAGCCCCAGAGAAAAGACATTTAATCGATTAAGCGGATAATCAATTATGCGAACGAAATAGTGCCTGCCCATCTCGTTTGGATAATCGAGGTTCCCCTGTACTGACTTGGGATGGTAATTTTTAAAAATTCATTCATGGGATGTGGACGTTGCTGGCTGGGCCAGCATTTATTGCATGTCCCTGGTTACCCTTTGAGAAGGTGGTGCTGAGTTGCTTTCTCGAACACTGCAGTCCACGTATTATAGATTGTCCCACAGCGTTGTTAGGAAGGGAATTCTAGGATTTTGACCCAATGGCAATGAAGGAACGGCGATATATTTCCAAGTCGGGACAGTGAGTGGCTTGGAGGGAAACTTACAGCGAGTGGTGTCCCCATGTATCTGTTACCCTTGTCCTTCTCATTGGAAGTAGCTGTGAGATCGAAAGTTCCTGTCTGAGGACTTTGGTGAATCTTTGCAGTGCATCTTGCAGAGAGTACACACTGTTGCTACTGAGTATCGATGGTGGAGGGAGTGGGTGTTTATGGATCTTTGTGGACTGCAGTGGTCGAAGGTCTCGCCACTTTCTCAAGGGCAGCAATAGACAGCAATTAAAATGCTATTCAGCTCGCAATACTCACACCTCACGAGTAACAAAAAGATTGGAGTGCCGACCAAGTGGGCTGTTTTCTCCTGAATGGTGTCAAGCTTCTTGAGTGTTGTTGGAGCTGCACCCATCCAGGCAAGTGGGAGTATAACATCCCACAACTGACTTGTGCCCTGTAGATGGTGGACAGGCTTTGGAGACGGGTCACTCACCATAGCATTCCTAGCCTCTAACCAGGTTTTGTAGCCACTGTGTTTATATGTCAAGTCCAGTTCAGTTTCTGGTCATAAGATTGTACCTCTTCTTCACATTCATTTTTCAATGCCCCTAGTAAAGAATGCATTTGATGCCGATTCCTAATTGCCCTTGACAGAAGTCGTCAACCACATCAATGTGAGGGTGGAGTCACATTAAGGCCAGACCAGGCAAGATGGTAGATTTCCTTCACTAATGGCATTAGTGAATCAAATGGACTTTTTAGTCACCGTACGGTGACTAGTTTTTCCAACTCTAAATTTTCTGTTTGGAATTAAACTCCACCAACTATAAGGTGAGAGTTAAGCCCATTTTGCCTGGTGTCTACAATGCCACTGTCTCACCCAAGATATCTCCTCTTGCATTTACATAGTGACTTTAATGCTGCTGCAAGGTTCTACACAGCTAATGCAAAATCAGTCAAAAACTGACACAGAGCTAGAAGGAGAGACTGAGAGGAAAGTGATAGGGGTTTGGGAGATGTGGGCCTTGAGGAGACGTGTTGCAGAATTGGACAAGAAATCTGGCAAGGTCCATTCCAATTTTGTGATCATCTTGCTCCATCATTTACACTTTCCACAAGTGACACAGTGAGATTCTGACCATGCAGTGGAGAGATGCCAATTGGCAGGATTAATGCATGTCAATGCCACAACTCTCCTCATTGAGGACTCTGGGTCTGTACTCGATGATGTTTAGAATGATGGAGGGAGGTGGATCACACTGTAACTTATAGAATACTGAGAGGTCTGGATAGAGCAGACATGGAGAGGATGTCTCCACTAAGAGGAGAGACTAGGACCCGAGAGCTCAGCCTCAGAGTGAAGGGACGAATCTTTAGTTGCTTCAGCCAGAGGGTGGTGAATCTGTGGGACTCGTTGCTGCAGAGGGCTGTGGGAACCAAGTCATTGATTGTCTTTACAACAGAGTTAGATAGGTTCTTCATTAGTAAGATTAGTAAGAGAAGGCAGGAGAATGGGGTTGACAGCCGTGATGGAATGGCAGAACAGGCTCAATGGGCTGAATGGTATAATTCTGCTTCTATATCTTGTGGTCATCAATATTCCCCCACCCCCCACGATACCCCCACATCGGGAAAATGTGAGAAGGAAATCAGACCGTGTATCCAGTAGATTCAGGCTGCCTATTTGTTCTGAACAATTTCCGAAATGCCTATGGACAACAGCAGCCCAGGGAATGATTAATAGGCACCTGTTGTCCCAGGAGAAAGTGAGGACTGCAGATGCTGGAGATCAGAGCTGAAAATGTGTTGCTGGAAAAGTGCAGCAGGTCAGGCAGCATCCAAGGAGCAGGAGAGTCGACATTTCGGGCATGAGCCCTTCTTCAGGAATCAGGTTTCCTGAAGGAGGGCTCATGCCGGAACGTTGATTCTCCTGCTCCTTGGATGCTGCCTGACCTGCTGCGCTTTTCCAGCAACACATTTTCAGACCTGTTGTCCCAGCCTGACCATTTTGCCATTTCAACTGTTCACCGGCAGTGGACTGATGAAGCACCTAGCAGGACACACCAGTGACAAGCAGTGGACAGAACAGCACCCAGCATGCAGGGTGGATTAGGCTACGTCTCAGGGCTGCTCCCTTAGCACACTCACTTTGTGCTTACCTGCATCTCCGCCCTGTCTTGTTTTGCCATGACAATTAACACAGTCATGAAAATGGGCAGCTTGCCTTGCCAGTAAGCAGGCCTCTACTGAGGGGATGTACATCTTTCTGAATGGCAGTGTATCACGTCACCCCACAGCAGCACCATGTGCTAGCAGCAAGCAGACTTCATAGGTAGCAGCTCTGTCTCAAAGTCTGAGGGGAGGAGTCCCCACTGAAGTCCATGGAGGAACCAATCAGGCACTGTAATTTTACACCAGCCTCCAATACCAGCAAAGGGTATTGGTCATGGCCAGGCATTTGTTCAGGATGATCCCAATCAGAGAGTTTGTGCTTCTGTAATCCAGGGAGTTTATCCAATGGCTCCTTAGCAATAAGCCTAAGGATTAGGGATGATCTGGTCAGGGACATGTATAAGCACCAGATACAAGTCTGGCTACATCTTAACCCTAGAGCTGGCCAGTCTTATCAGTCAAGGGGGTGGGTCATGACACCCATCATGTCCGTTCATGGACATTAATGGGGAATGGAGGCACTACGATGTGTGTTTGTGAGTGTATGTGTGTTGGTGTCTGCGTGTATGTGTATGCATGAATGTGCATGTGAGTGAGTGATGGTGTGTGCGTATGTGTGCATGAAGCTCATAGTGTATGTGAGAGTCT
The DNA here is from genome assembly GCF_020745735.1 of Hemiscyllium ocellatum. Lineage (NCBI taxonomy): Eukaryota > Metazoa > Chordata > Chondrichthyes > Orectolobiformes > Hemiscylliidae > Hemiscyllium > Hemiscyllium ocellatum. The sequence goes on along the minus strand of NC_083407.1, from coordinate 10,272,857 downwards.
GTGTGAGGGGAATGTGTATGTCTGTGTGTGTTTGTGTGTGAGAATGTGTGTGTTTGTATGTGAGGGTGTGTGAGAATGTGTGTGTCTGTGTGAGGGTGTGTATAAGGGGTGTGTGTGTGTGTGTGTGTGAGCGCGTGTAGAATGCGTGTGCGCGGTGAGCCAGGTGTGGCCTTTGCTATGATACCAAGCCTCGGCAAGTTACCCTTTAGGATTGGAGGCTGCAGGCAGTGTGTCTGTGTGTGTGTGTGCGTGTGTGTGTGTGTGTATGTGTGCGCCTGTGTGAGAGAGAGAGAGAGGGTGTGTGTGTTTGGCTGTGTGAGTGTGTGTGTCTGTATAGAGTGTGTATGCTTGTGTGCATGTCTGTGTGAGTGTGTGTGTGTCTGTATGAGAGTGTGTGTGTGTGTGTATGTGTGTGTGGTGAGCCAGGTGTGGCCCTTGCTATGATACCAAGCCTCAGCAAGGATTGAAGGCTGCAGGCACCAGTAAGAGAGCAGTACAATTGTAAAGGGACATTGCAAGCTGCTAATATGGTAAGGCCTGGCTGGAAGGGTATAATGCAGGCAAGGTGCTGTCCATAGCCAGGAGCAAGGAGTGGGGGCATAGCTCAGGCCCTGGTTGGGAAAGGGAAGCAGATTGTAGGAACATGTAAGTCAAAAAATGTAGTGCTGAAAAAGCACAGCAGATCAGGCAGCATCAGAGGATCAGGAGAATTGGCCTTTCGGACAGAAGCCTTTCATCAGGAATGTGGGGTAGGTGGGATGGGAGCTGTGAGATAAAGGAGGGTGGAGGATAAGGTTGTGGGGAACATAGCTCGGAAGACGATAGACGGATGCAGGTGGAGGATGATGGTGATAGATCAGAGAGGAGGGTGGAGCGGATAGGTGGGAAGGATTTTGAATGGGTAGGACAGTTCAAGAGGGCGGTGCTGTGTTGGAGGGTTGGATCTGGGATGAGGTTGAGGAAGAGGAGATGAGGAAATCAAAGTTGATGCCATGTGGTTGGAGGGTCCCAAGGCAGAGGATGAGACATTCTTCCTCTAGAACATGTAAGACAGGTGGGGTTTTGGAGGAATTGTGAAGTCTCTCAGTTTAATGAATCCATCCATTAGGAAGGTGATGTGGATGATTGGAGGCTTTGGCCCGTACAACGTACAGTACACAAGCTGCCTACTCTCTGGTCATCCTATAGCACTGACTCTGGCATGGCTACTGCTAGACAACTCTTTGGCACCTACAATGCTACAGCACAGTGGAGGCCAAATATCAAGCTGTCAAGCGATGAGGGGCAGAGAGTTCACCAGGACCTAATGTCATGTTTACACATTGTTCCCTGTGCTTCACCACGGTGCAGTGGGCTCTCTGTGCCCTGAATAAGCCTTATATCTCTCCCTCCCACTTAGTACTCTCTCTGGTTCCCCTGTTGGAGTGCACGAAGCTTGCTCAGTAGTGGAGGCAGTTGGCCTCACAGGTTGGATGGGGTGAGTCCAGGGGCGCACGTGTCTGGATGGGCTGGACAATGTCAAGGGTCTTCCTGCCAGAGGCAATTCAATCCTCCTTGGCTTGAACTTCCAAGGATTGGCAGGTAGCAGGCAAGGTGAAGATGGAGGTCCCAGTCAAACCTGGAATGAGAGGGGCCTGTATGTGGTTCCTTCTGTGACTTGCTGCCTCCTGGTGCCACCCTGACTCCATTTGAGGGAAGGGGCAGCTGGATCTGGGTCAAGGCTCCCAGTAGCACTGTCACCCTGTCTGCAGTGGGGGAGAACAATGGCTGGGCTGATGCACTGAATCTGTGAGCTTCTCCCCAGTATTTTCTAGATCCACCTACCCCATCCCATTGTCCTTGACCCCACCTCCTTGTCCCTGACACTGCCCCCCTGTCCCTGATCCCAAACCCTGTTCCTGACCCCATCCCCGTTCCTGACCCCATCCCCTGCCCCTGATACCACTCCCCTGTCCCTGATCCAAAACCCTGTCCCTGATCCTAAACCCTGTTCCTGACCCCATCCCCTGTCTCTGACCCCATCCCCTGCCCCTGATACCACTCCCCTGTCCCTGATCCAAAACCCTGTCCCTGATCCTAAACCCTGTTCCTGATCCTAAACCCTATTCCTGACCCCATCCCCTGCCCCTGATACCACTCCCCTGTCCCTGATCCTAAACCCTATTCCTGACCCCATCCCCTGCCCCTGATACCACTCCCCTGTCCCTGATCCAAAACCCTGTCCCTGATCCTAAACCCTGTTCCTGATCCTAAACCCTATTCCTGACCCCATCCCCTGCCCCTGATACCACTCCCCTGTCCCTGATCCTAAACCCTGTTTCTGACCCCATCCCTGTTCCTGACCCCATCCCCTGTCCTTGACCTCCACCCCTATGATTGACCCCCACTGCCTTGTCCTTAAGCCCACCTTCACTCACTGACTCCTCCCTCCCTTGACACTCGGACCTCCCTCGCTCCGGCAAGGCGTACGGACCCCACCTGCTCCCTGGTCCCGCCCACAACCTGGGTCCACGCCCCCTGTCCCGCCTCTTCTGCGTCCCCGCCCCCTCTTAGCTCCTCCCCCTCCCGTTTGTGTCACCCTCACCTCGAACTATGATCCCTCTTTCCTGGCTCCTTGGCCAACCCCCTACCCCTTCAGCTCCTCCCCCTCACACTTGTCTCCACCCCCAGAAGTTAGCCCCACCCCCTCTTTTCGCCTCTCTCGTCCCTCCTGGCACAACGCCCTTCCGGTCTCCACCCCTTCCCATCCTGCCTCCGCCCCCTTCATTTGGCTCCTCCCCTCCCAAGCAACACTCCACCCTCCTGGCTCCACCCCCTGTATTTGGCCCCACCCCTTCCCCGTGCCACTCCGCCCCCCCTGGCTCCACCTCTTGTATTTGGCCCCACCCCTTGCCAGTTACACTCCGCCCTCCTGGCTCCACCCCCTGTATTTGGCCCCACTCCTTGCCCGTTACACTTCGCCCTCCTGGCTCCACCCCTTCCCGTGCCACTCCGCCCTCCTGGCCCCACCCCCTGTATTTGGCCCCACCCCTTCCCGTGCCACACCGCCCTCCTGGCTCCACCCCCTGTATTTGGCCCCACCCCTTCCCCGTGCCACTCCGCCCTCATGGCTCCACCCCCATTCCCCCTTAGGCCCTCCCCCTTCCCCCTCCTGCCCTCCTGCGGTAAGATGGCGGACTGGGTGGATTCGCTCTTTGACTCTCGCTCCTTCCCGTGCTGTGGGCTCCAGGAGTTCAGTGTGAGTGTTTCCACCTCGTGTTGATGTTTGCCTTCTCCCTGCTCCCGGGGCACGGGGAGCCTGGATCCTGCGCTGGGCCCTTGGCCTTGGCCTCGGACTCGCGTGCGCCCGCTGCCCGGCGCCGAGTGCACTGCCGCCGGCCGAAGCCCGCCACCTGAGCCCGGGGAGAGGGGAGGGCCTTGTTGATTCCCAGGGCCCTGGGGCCGCCGTTATCGTCCACTTACTATCAGTAGCTTCTAAATGTGGTGCTGCCATTTGAGTGTTGTGTAATATTTTAAGGAAAAGTTTGTAAGTTGGCGAGTTATAGGGTCAAGAATGAGGGTAATTTAATCATCACTTGTTGGGAATAGGGGGGTCCATGGAGCAGAGCCTGAGCCTCATGGACAAGCTGAGCTAGGATTGGAAGGTCATGATCAGAAAGAAATTAGAGAGAGGTTGAGGCCTTGTGCACTGGAACAGGTTTGGACAAGGGGAAGGATTGGAACTAACAAAGTCCTGCCTTTGGTGGGACCCAGATTTGTAAGCCTTTTAGCACACCAGCGGGATAAGGTTGGGGAATGTAGAGGAAGGGTTTAAATTAGAAGAGTCAGACCAGATTAGGAATAAAATTAAAGGTAATTTCTTTACGCAAATAAAGTGATGGGAAATTGGAATTCTAAAGGCAATTGATGCTTGGTCAGTTTCTGAGATATTTTGCAAAGTAAAAGGTACAAAGGGATGTAGGGGAAAGGTGAATGTATGGTATTAGATTAACGATCAGGTTTAGAGTCTGAATTTACAATTCCTGTTTCTAGTGACACCGAGCTCATAACGAACAGAGGAGTCCAGTGAGAAGTCTATCAGATAACAATCCAAAGAATGCCCTTCCTCTACAAAACAATCCTTAAATGATTATGATTAAACAGGTGCTTCATGGTTCATTGGTTAATCCAACCATGTATTAATCATGTTCAAATCAATATGGTCCTTGGGTTCAGACTGTGGAGAGGTAAAGTAATGGTTATGTTACTGGACTAGTAATCTAGGAGCCTGAATTATCTCAAGACACATCCCATGGCAATTGAGGAAAATAAATGAAATAGATTAAAATAAATCTGGAAACAAAAAATATCAGTAATAGTGTCAACAAAGTCCTCTGATTCTATAATAACCCATCAGGTTTCCTTAAGGTCTCTAATCTGGCCAGTATAAGACTCTAGATACATAGCAATGTGGCTGACTTTTAACTACCCTCTTCAGTTACCCTTTCAAGAAGGTAGTGCGAGATCACCATCTCAAGAGCAGTTAGGGATGGAACTTGAATGCTGACCTTGTCTTCAATGGCCACATCCTGTGAATAAATTTAACGCAAAAAGCATTAAATGGTAATGGTGGTGAGTGTGCCATGGAGAAGAACTTGGACAAGTGATAATTAGCATTTTGCTAGGCTTGGACAACAAAGGAAGGGAGGAAATGGTTGAACCAAAAAAGATTTGTAAAAATATCTTGGCAAATGATTAGCCAAAGTTTGTGTACTTGTAGTGTTTGTTGCATTGTGTTATTGTGTTTTAGTATTGCTGTTCAGTATGACAGTGTGAATGTAGTTATTGTCTATTGACTGGTATTTGTATGCCATTGTGAAGTAATTTCAATTGACAGTTGGAACACCAGTCTGGTCAAAAGGTATTGCTTCAAACCACTTGGACTTGACGCCTCAATGCACTGTCAGAAAACTTCTAATACGTAATTAGGAATGGCCCTTTAGATTTGTTGGGTCATCAATGAACCATATCAGTTTTTTTATGTATCTGTTAAGCAGCTCAGCACTCTACTCATATTTCCACAAAGTTCACAAAATTGCTGAGTAGGGAGCAGAATTTACCAAAGTGCGTCTGTCGTTTCAGACCATTAGCACAGAGTGACCCCAGCTTCAGGCACCCCTTGTTGAGCCAGGCTGAAGTTGAAATGTTTAGCAATGGAAAGAATAACATGTCACTTGCTACTTGGGCAGCCAAAGAAAAGTTTGCCATGCAGGCAGACCTTCCAACCCGATGAAAATTTTATGAGGGTAAAGATTCAGCCAAGTGTTAACAGTGTGAGATGGAGTCCCATATGGGGATTCGTTGGCTTGCTTAATGCATCCGAGTACTCACTGGTCTCTGAACCAGTGTGATAGTCATGCCAGTAAGATTAAGTAGTCAGGAAGAAGTGAGAAATAAAATTGATTAATTCATATAAAAACTGAAAGAACTGCAGGTGCTGGTTTGGAACATCTAAATAGATTTTTTATAAAAAAAAATGCTTTGAATTTTGAGATAAATTAAGAAACACTGTTGTTACTGACTCAACAGCCAGTAAAAACAAAGTTTTCAGCATTGAAGAATGATGGGAGAAAATGAAAGTAATATGTTCTAACCACTACAATATCCTGTCAGTAGCAGTTGGGGAAGTTATCAGATATTGAAGAGGAGATGGGGTAACATTTATATGATGTGCAGCAGAAAAAAAAGGTTATTTAATCCAATGGCTCATGGTCCACACAACTGGTTAACTGTCCAGGGCAAAACACCCCTCTTGATCTGCACCACGTCAACAAATATTTCTTCCCTCCACCACCGATGCTCAGTAGCAGTAGTGTGTACCCATATCCAACAAAAGAATAAATGTTGTCCTCTTTCACGTTCCTTCACCTCATCTGTCCTGTTCCTTGGTCCATTGTGCATTTCACTTCAAATGTCTGTTAATAAGGATATTTTAGTGACAGACCTGTTCATTTATTTCCATTCCTATAAGTCGATAATGGAGAGCAGAATGGTCATAAAGTCATAGAGGCGTACAGCACGGAAACAGACCTTTCGGTCCAACTCATCCATGCCGACCAACTATCCCAACCTAATCTAGTCCCACTTGCCGGCACCTAGTGGGTCTTAAGGTTGCTTTGACAGATTCAGTGATTTTTAGGGCATTCAAAAGGGCTAACTCACTCCTTATGGAGGAATTGCCCATAATTATTTGGGGCATTCACAGTTGCGTACTGTCTTTTACATGAAAGTTTCTAAGCCAGAGAATTATAGATCAGAAGAGACTTGTTGTGGTTTGAAGGGTCCTTTAGATCCCATAGTAATATGTCAAGCTCTTAATATCTAATTCCAGGAGAATGCTATTACTTCTGAGTGTGTGCACAAGTCAGCTGCGAAGGTGATTCCTGGCGACAGGAATGTTTACTTGTTTCAGAACGTTACAGAAGCGCATTGTTTGTAGGAGGAGTGCAGCTAGTAAGGCTGAGATCTTTGAAAAGGACATAATCCAGAAATCAAAAAGTGTGGTGCTGGAAAAGCACGGCTGGTCAGGCAGCTTCCGAGGAGAAGGAGAGTGGGCGTTTCCACAAGCTGAAGCCTAACATTGGTTATGACTTGGGTAAATGATGCAGCAACCTTTTGCTGCAAGATCAGACTAATAATAATGAGTTGTGACAAGTTGTGAGATTAAATTAACTAAACCTAGCAATTTATGATCTTGAGCCAGAGAATCAATGGCCATGAATTTGAATTAACTTTATTGTCACATGTACTCACATGAACAAGTTTACAAGTTGTCACTTATGGTGCACTCTTAGTTGCAAAAGTTGCTAGGTACAGATTCTTAGGGGCCAAAAAAAAAGAAAAATAAATCATCTAGCATTAGAGACCTTCAAAAATAAAAAGTCTTGGGAACAAATCAGAAAAATAAAGAAATATAAAGTTCAGAATAACAGTCCTTCCACAATTGTATTAAAAAGAAAGAATTTTTTAAACAAAGAGAATTTATGACAAAGTCATCTTAGTTCATTCCAAGGCAGTGGGCTCGATGACTCAAACTGCCTTTTGGGATCCTAGGCCAGACCTACATGATCTGAAAACGTGTTGCTGGAAAAGTGCAGCAGGTCAGGCAGCATCCAAGGAACAGGAGAATCGACATTTCGGGCATAAGCCCTTGTTCATTCCTGAAGAAGGGCTTATGCCCGAAACGTCGATTCTTCTGTTCCTTGGATGCTGCCTGACCTGCTGCACTTTTCCAGCAACACGTTTTCAGCTCTGATCTCCAGCATCTGCAGTCCTCACTTTCTCCTCGCAGACCTATATGATGCCAAAGAAAAGCCGCATTGAGTCACAGATTATTGCTGAAGCTGCCATAAGAACACCTAGACTGACGCCAATGAAAACCGCCACTGAAGCCACTGAGAGGAGACCCAAGTTTCTGCCGAAGCCACCGATAAGGAATCCCAGGCCAACCACTGGAATCCAACCTGGACCTGCCTCATCTTCAAGGCCCCCGTTGAGCCTATTTCAAGGAGCCACCAGGACACAATCAAGAGGAACAGCTGTATCCATACTGCATTTTCTGCTGCTGCAGCCTCTCTGAGCCTCCTTCCTTACCCGAAGCCGCCAAAAGACGACAAGACGAATTTGATGTTACAGAAAAAACTTTTTAAAAAGATGCGGCAGGCCTGGTGAGAGGAATCAGCCAGGTTGTCATTAAAATCAAAAGTTCTTAAAGGATCTTGCATTTACCTCTACCACCTAGAAAGACCAGGAGAATAGATACATAGGACGACCTGTAGCTACAAGTACTCTTCAGGATTGATGTAAACTTGAGAGGCAGGCATGAGTAGTTGAGGCTAGATTCAACTACTTATTCAGCTCATAGAGGCCTTAAGTGGAATTATAGATAAATAGCTAAATCGCAATAGCTGAATAATGAGTAAATATAAGAGAGAATCACTTCTCTTGACGTGACAAGTTTTATCATGTTCTCAGAATGTCACAAAATATAAGTCTTCCAAATTCCAGTGGATGCAAACCAAATCTGTCAAAGCATTGCTCATAAACCAGCCCATTCATCCCAAGAATCAGTCGAATAAGCCTTTGATTAGACTGCATCTATGCTCTCCTTAAATAAGGAGACCAAGATTATGAGCAGTCAGTGGAGTATAGTTGCTGTTTTGCTGTCCGAGTGAGGTGGATGATTTGTGCACCAACATTTTCCACAAACAGTAATGAGATGATGACTAAACTAACTTTTTAGTGAGGTTGGTTGAGAGTTATGTTATACACTGAGGAGAATCTTTCTGTTGTTTTTCTTTGAATCTTTTGTGAATGACAAAGCAGCTTTTTGTTTTGGTTTATGTGATGCCTATCTTGTTTAATCTGATATCCTTCACTTTGAACCAGATGACAAAGTGTTACAGGATGTGCGCACAGTATAAAAGCTTTCTAAAATATCAGCAGAAAGATACAGGCTAAATGCTAATGAACTTGCCTGTTACTATTGGTCCTTGAATGGTGAACCAAGATATGATAGGAGGGAACAAACGGCCTGCACACACTTTACACTTTGGTAAAACATCCAGTTAGCAGAAGAGAAAAAATGTGGGTCAGAGTTAGTGTTGTTGTGACCTGAATAATCAGATTGTGTAACATGCTATATGACCAGTCCTTGTAGAGACTGCCTTAACTGTTTCAAAAAACAATGTCAGATTTTGAATGATGTACCTGATATCCATTGGAGAGAACTAACTGTTAATTCTCAGACATTATCTGCAAGGCAGTAATTTGATCCAAAAAATTTAGAATCATTCCCATGTACTTTATTTTAAATGATACATTGCCAGTGCAGTTTCATGGCTCAGATGGTGTCATGACAAATAATTCTTGTTGTACTGTGTAATGTTACAATTCTGCTGCCTTGGCTGTTGCATTATCTCTACGAGTAGAAGGACTGAAAACATCCAATTGAGTATTTTATTTGGAAATAACAACGTAGAATCATAGAATCCCTACAGTGTGAAACTGGCCCTTCAGCTCAACAAGTCCACATCAACCCTCTGAGTATCCCACCCAGATCCATTCCCCTACTTTATTACCTACATTTAACCCTGACTAATGCACCTAACCAACATATCCCTGGACAATTTAACCTGGTCAATTCACCTAACCTGCACATCTTTGGGTTGTGGGAGGAAACCAGAGCACCCTGAGGAAACTCACGCAGACACGGGGAGAATGTGCAAACTCTGCACAGGCAGTCGCCCGAGGCGGGAATTGAACCTGGGACCCTGGTGCTGTGAGCCACTGTGCCGCCCCATTTTTAGTATGGTATCAGCAGGTGTCATGTGTTCAAGACAACTCTCAAAATAAATTGTTTGTTCTTTATATTTAACATGGTAAAAGTCTGCTGATTTTTAAAGTTCTTTATAAGTTGCTCTCGCAAATGTCTGCACTTTGTCTATGGGTGAATAACAAGGTAATGGCCTGGATTTTGACTTGTAGTTTGGGCATCAGTTTCTATGTGTGCAGTTCAGTGTGGAATAAATGAATTCCACATAAATGAATTACCAGGAAATGGAAATATTTACAAATCATTTGAATTGACGCAGATTTCCATCTTTTAGACAATTAATCTTGGTCCAAATTCATTGAAAATGTTAACCTTGTTGAACAAGTTGCAACCGTGGTTTTCAATAATATACTAAGTTCATAAGAATTGTTAAATAATCTCTCTGGTCCTATAAAACTAGTTTTATGTTTGCAAAATGTCCAGATGCTAAATAGAATTAGAGCTTGGGAAATTTAAATTTATACATTAATTTCATATATTGGTTCTAATCTTTCGTTTTCTCAGTAATAAAATTACATGTGTGAAGAATCATTGGTGGTTTTTGCTTCATGTGCCCAGTTTGATAATTTTCTCTGTGTGATTGCTGGTCACCAGAGATTCTTTGGGTTGACTCTGGAATCAAAGTAATACTGTACAATGGGAAATCCACCTGCAAAAATCGTTAAATCTCTACTGACAGCTTTCTTCACGGCCAGCGTGTTTTCATCTTTTGTTAACGTGCTGTGTCTTGTATGTAAAAGGCACTCATTTATTTAATGGTGCTGTTCACAGCATTTAATAATTATTCTGCAGCTTAACACTCCACCTCCAATTCTAGCCTCTTGTACATTTGTGTCATCAGCTCTTTCAGTTCAAGGGCAATTAGAGACTGTCGACATATGCTGTTCATGCCCATAATGCCCACAAACTATACAAATATAAAGAAAGCCGAAGAAGGTTAAATATTCTCCCTAAACTTGTCAGACATTGTCTCTCATTCTTTCTTTAAAGTACAGGTAGTTCTCCTGTAATGTGTTCCTGTGCAATACTGTGTAATAGAAAACTGTGCAACAGAAATAATGGGGCCCAGGGGAAAAACAGAGTTGGGGCGAACTGCCAAAAATAGCAGAAAAAATCAAATCAAAAATAATAGCCTAACACGAACGATAACGCAGTCTAAGTAAATCTTTAAATCATATATTATTAATGAAATAATACAGTAAATTTAGTACTGAAATCACTGACCACAGCATTATACCTTTCATGAAGTTCTCCTCCAGAAAGCATGCAAGCTGAGTGACCACATGATGCCGATGTGGAGGTCCAGACTTCCTCCAGATTCTGTCCTGCTTTGAACTAAAGTTCCTTATAAATGTAGACTACAATTCCTAGTTTCAAGGCTTGCAGAGCTGATTGTGTTCCTGGTTTAGCTGAACACACTAAATTTGCATTTTGCAGACAGAGGATTGTGAGACTGCGTTTTGCTGTTCAGCTAGTGCCAAGGATAGAATCGTATAACAGCGAACAGGAATTTGCTTTATAAAAAATGGTCCACAATTCATTAAACGCGTTACAGACATTTTGTTTAATAAATGAGTTTTTGGGGAAACACTGCTTTCCTTCACACCTGATCTCCTGATGTGACTCAGTTTGAAATTTATCTTGATAGTCTCCCCTGAGAAGAGCCTCCGAGTGTTTTTATTGCTTCAAGAGTGCTCTGCAAATGGAAATTGTTGTTGTAATATTGCTTGGCTGCAATTCTTGTCATATTTTATCGAATTATGAATAGTTTAAAGTTACACTTGAAGACAATGGGACCAATAAAGGGTATCTCCACAGCTGATGCCAGACCTGAATTTTCCCAATCACTGAGGGTTGTGTCACTAACCACACTCTTATTGCCCCCTGCAGCTGCTTCCTGGCCACAGCAAGTTGACAGAGAGAGTGAAAAAGCGACTCTACTATGGTCGAGATATGGATTACAGCATGGATGCTCTATCCTGTCCTGTCACCGGTATGTGGACATGTTATAGTGCGTATGATTGGACTTTTGATATTTCAAGGTTCCAGAAATATCAAAAGTGGGACGATCCCAGTGTTAGCTGATGCATAAGGTCCTCTAGGGCACCTCATTGAATCATATAGTGCAAGTTTTACATAAGATGTGGTGGTTGTTGTGTTTAGCTTTCTGATCACAGCTTTCTCCTGTTGTCAGAACAAGGGCTGTCATTCTGAACCCACATTGCCAATCAATGTCAGCAGTGGAGTGTACACGTGTTGTTTTTAAAAAGGTACTGATAACCAGAGGTGCCAGTTTTCACACCCTGGTGATGCTGCCTTGAGTACTGTGGTGTCTTGGCAAAACTCCATAACATAAAATGTGATTTATTGTGGCCTTTACTTCCCATTTTAACTCTCATTCCTTGTAGCTGCCTTACCAGTCAAGATTCTACCAGACATAAATACATTCAAGCGAATTACACAGGCTTACTGCCCTCTGAGAGAAAAGAAATGCTGCCCTTTTCTTGTCTTAAATGGAAGAAGTCTTATTTTTGTACTGCATCCCCTATTTCTAATCTCTCCCACAACGGGAGACATTCTCTCAGCATCCACCTTTCAAATTTCATCAGAATCCTTTATTAAGTGGTGGCAACGTGATTAGCACTCCTGCCTCTCAGCACCAGAGACCTGGATTCAATTCCCACCTCGGGCAACTGTCTGTGTGGAGTTTGCACATTCTTCCCGTGTCTGCGTGATTTTCCTCCAGGTGCTCCGGTTTCCTCCCACAATCCAAAGATGTGCAGGTCAGGTGAATTGGCCATGCTAAATAGCCCATGCTGTGAGGTGCATTAGTCAGAGGGAGATGGGTCTGGGTGGGTTACTGTTCGGAGGGTCAATGTGGACTATTTGGGCTGAAGGGCCTGTGCCCACGTTGTAGGGAAGCAAATCTATTCATTTAAGATCTCATCCATATCCACTGGCTCCGTCCACAGGTTGGCCCTTTGCTGTCAAATAGGTCCCATTTTTTTCTCTGGTAATCCTCTTAGTACACTGAAAAAAAACCTTGGGATTTTCCTTGATATAATCTGCCAAAGATATTTCATGGTGCTTTTGCCTTCCTAATTTCCTTATGAAGCAACCTGCTACACACACTATCCTTCTGAAGGGCTTCCCTTGGTTTTAATGCACTGTAATGACATATGGTTCCTTTTTTCTTCATCGAACTCTCAACATCCTTTGGCATCCAGGGCTTGTTGACTTTACCCTTCATTCTTAGAGGAACAGATTGGTTCTGAATTCTCAATGTACTACTTTTTAGAAGACCCTCATATTCCAAATGTAAACTTAACTTCAATAAGCTGCTCCTAGTCTATGTTTGCCAGATCCTTTCTAATAATATTGAAATTAGCACATCCCCAATTTAGATGCTTAACTTCTGCATACCTTTATTCCTTTGCAGAATGACTTTGAAACTTTTGGTCACTCTCCCCAAAATGCTGCACTAAAGCTTCAATCACTTGATCAGCTTCATTCCCTAGGATTAGAATCTAACACTATCTCTAGCAGGACTATCTACAAAGTGTTCTGGATGCACCTTACAAGTTCTGACCAACCCTTTCACACAAAGGTGATTCTAGTTAATGTTGGCAAAGTTGAAGTAGCTGACATCTATAACCCTCTTTCTTTCATGCCTTTTTGTGATTTGCCTACATATTGCTCCTCTATCTCCTCGTGACTTTTGGAAGGCAAACAGAATAGAAGCGCTCCACTGGTAACTTTGATAAGTTTGTAGGTAGGTTGTGGACAGAGCCAGTGCATCCTGGCCAGCAGTTCTGGAGTCTCTGTGTAACCATTATTGGAACAAGTCATTACAGAGCTCTCAACTGCGTACTACTCAAAGTTCTGGCTTTGGATGTTCTGGCTTCTACGGAAAGGACATTGTTAATCTTGAGAGGGAGCAGAAAAGATTTACAAAGATGTTCCTGGGACTACAGGGTTTGAGCTTTAGCGAGAGGCTGAATAGGCTAGGGCTTTTTTTTTCCTGGCGTGTTGGAGTCTGAGGGGTAAATCTTACAAAGTTTATAAAATTATGAGGGCGTGGGTGGGGTAAAAAGCCACGGTCATTTTCCTGCGGTGGGAAAGTCCAAAGCTAGAGGCATAAGTTTAAGGTGAGAGGGTAAAGACTTAAAAGGACCTGAGGGATAATGTTTTCTCACAGAGGGTGGTGCGAGTGTGGAATGAGCTGTCAGTGGTAGTGGTGGAGGCTGGTACAATTACAACATTTTTAAAAAGCATCTGGATGGGAATAGGAAGAGGAAGACTTTAGAGTGGTGTGGACCAAATGATGGCAAATGGGACTAGGTCAGATTGGGACATCTGGCCAGCGCAGATGATTTGGACCAGAGGATTTATTTATGGCTTGTATGACTCTGACCATCATTCAATTAGCCTAATTGGTCATAGGCTAAAATATATTATCAAGAAGGATATACTGGATACTTGAAAAATCCTAATGCAGTTATGTACACGTCCCGTGATTTTGTTAAAGTAAAATTGTGCCTCGAATTTATTAGAATGTTTTGGGGAATTTAGTAGTAATGTGGATAACCATAAGACCGTAAGACATAGGAGTGGAAGTAAGGCCATTCGGCCCATCGAGTCCACTCCGCCATTCAATCGTGGCTGATGGGCATTTCAACTCCACTTACCAGCATTCTCCCCGTAGCCCTTAATTCCTCGTGACATCAAGAATTTATCAAGCTCTGCCTTGAAGACATTTAGCATCCCGGCCTACACTGCACTCTGCGGCAATGAATTCCACAGGCCCACCACTCTCTGGCTGAAGAAATGTCTCTGCATTTCTGTTCTGAATTTACCCCCTCTAATTCCAAGGCTGTGTCCACAGATCCTAGTCTCCTCGCCTAACTGAAACAATTTCCTAGCGTCCACCCTTTCCATGCCATGTATTATCTTGTAAGTTTCTATTAGATCTCCCCTTAATCTTCTAAACTCCAATGAATACAATCCCAGGATCCTCAGCCGTTCCTCACATGTTAGACCTACCATTCCAGGGATCATCTGTGTGAATCTCCGCTGGACACTTTCCAGTGCCAATATGTCCTTCCTGAGGTGTGGGGACTGAAACTGGACACAGTACTCCAAATGGGGCCTAACCAGGGCTTTATAGAGTCTCAGTAGCACAACGGTGCTTTTATATTCCAACCCTCTTTAGATAAATGACAACATTGCATTTGCTTTCTTAATCACGGATTCAACCTGCATGTTTACCTTTAGAGAATCCTAGACTAGCACTCCCAGATCCCTTTGTACTTTGGCTTTGTGAATTTTCTCACCGTTTAGAAAGTAGTCTACGCTTTTATTCTTTTTGCCAAAGTGCAAGACCTCGCATTTGCTCACGTTGAATTCAATCAGCCATTTCCTGGACTACTCTCCCAAACTGTCTAGATCCTTCTGCAGCCTCCCAACTTTCTCAGTACTACCTGCCTGTCCACCTAACTTCGTATCATTGGCAAACTTCGCTAGAATGCCCCCAGTCCCTTCATCCAGATCATTAATATATAACGTGAACAGCTGCGGTCCCAACACTGAACCCTGCGGGACACCGCTTGTCACCGGCTGCCATTCCGAGAAAGAACCTTTTATCCCAACTCTCTGCCTTCTGTCAGAAAGCCAATCCTCAATCCATACCAGTAGCTCACCTCGAACACCATGGGCCCTCACCTTGCTCAGCAGCCTCCCGTGTGGCACCTTATCAAAGGCCTTTTGGAAGTCAAGATTAACCACATCCACTGGGTTTCCCTGGTCTAACCTACTTGTCACCTCTTCAAAGAATTCCAACAAGTTTGTCAGGCACGACCTCCCCTTACTAAATCCATGTTGACTTGTTTTAATCCGACTCTGCTCTTCCAAGAATTTAGAAACCTCATCCTTAATGATGGATTCTAGAATTTTACCAACAACCAAGGTTAGTCTAATTGGCCTGTAATTTTCCATCTTTTGTCTTAATCCTTTCTTGAACAAGGGGGGTTACAACAGCGATCTTTCAATCATCCGGGACTTTCAGTGACTCCAGTGACGTTTGAAAGATCTCTACCAATGCCTCCGCTATTTCCTCAGCCACCTCTCTCAGAACTCCAGGATGTATCCCATCAGGGCCAGGATGTTTATCAATTCTTGAGACCTTTTAGCTTTTCTAGCACTTTCTCTTTTGTAATGGCAACCATACTCAACTCAGCCCCCGACTCCCTTTAATTGTTGGGATATTACTCATGTCTTACAATGTGAAGACTGACGCAAAGTACTTGTTAAGTTCTCCTGCTATTTCCTTATCTCCCATCACTAGGCTTCCAGCATCAGTTTGAAGTGGCCCAATGTGTACTTTTGCCTCTCGTTTGTTTCTCATGTATTGAAAGAAACTTTTACTATCATTTCTAATATTATTGGCTAGCCTACCTTCATATTTGATCTTCTCCTTCCTTATTTCTCTTTGTTATCCTCTGTTTGCTTTTGTAGCCTTCCCAATCTTCTGATTTCCCACTGCTCTTGGCCACTTTATAGGATCTCTCTTTTTCTTTAATACATTTCCTGACTTCCTTTGTCAGCCATGGCTGTCTAATCCCTCCCTGGATGATCTTTCAATTATACCCACAAACTCCTGCCATTTTTGCTCTACTGTCTTTCCCACTAGGCTCTGCTTCCAATCTATTTTTGTCAGTTCTGCCCTCATAATTACCTTTATTTAACTGTAACACCATTACATCCGATTTTGCCTTCTCTCTTTCAAACTGCAGACTGAACTATGATTGCTGCTTCCTAAGGGTTCCCTTATTTTAAGATCATTTATAAAGTCTGATTCATTACATAGCACTGGGTCCAGAATAGCCTGCTCCCTTCTGGGCTCCATGACAAGCTGTTCCAAAAAGCCATCCTGTAAGCATTCCATGAATTCCCTTTCTTTGGATCCACTGGCAACATTATTTACCCAGTCCACCTGCATATTGAAGTCTCCCATGATCACCGAGACCTTGCCTTTCTGACATGCCTTCTCTATTTCCCGGTACATGTTGCGTCCCTGGTCCTGACCACTGTTAGAAGGTCTGTACACAACTCCAATTATGGTTTTTTTTGCCTTTGTGGTTCCTCAATTCCGCCCACACAGACTCCATATCATCCGACATTGTCATTCAGTGCCATAGATTTAATTTTGTTCTTAACTAACAAGGCAACCCCACCCCCTCTGCCCACCTCCCTGTCTTTTCGATAAGTTGAAACTCCTTGGAGGTTTAACTGCCAGTCCTGACCCCCCTGTAACCATGTCTCTGTGATGCCTACCACATCATAATTATTCGCTATGATCTGTGCCATTAGTTCATCTGCTTTGTTACGAATACAATGAGCATTCAGGTAAAGTGCCATAATGCTAACTTTATCATTAGAGATATTGGAAGTCATAAGATGTCCTAAGTTATCCTTCCTTTTTGCTGCATTCCCAGTCTGCCTTGAGTTTAAATCCGCCTGCACATATGCTATCCTGATGCTTATCTTTCCATTTAACTCCATACTCCCTGTCGCTTTCACTTTCCCTTGCCCCCCTCCCCCCCAACTCAGAAGTTTAAAGCCCTACTGACCACCCTATTTATCCGCTTCACTAGAACATTGGTACCTGATCGGTTCAGGTGGAGACCATCCTAACAGTACAGATCCCCCCCCCCGGTTCCAAAACTGATGCCAATGCCCCATGAAGTGGAATCCCTCTTTCCCACACCAATCCCTTAGCCACGCATTTACTTCCCTAACTTTCTTATCCCAATGCCAATTGGCACATGGCTCGGGCAGTAATCCGGAGATTATGACCCTTGAGGACCTGTGCTTCAATTTCCTTCCTAGTGTTTGATAATCCCCAAACAGGTCCTCCATCCTAGTCTTGCCTATGTTGTTAGTACCAATGTGGACCACAATAACTGGATCCTCCCCCTCCCGCTCCAATATCCTTTCAAGCCGATCGGAGATGTCCTGCACCCTGGCACCGGGCAGGCAACACACTATGCGAGACTCCCGATCCAGCTTGCAAAGGATACTATCTGTCCCCCTAATTATAGAATCCCCATAACAACTACTTGTCTTTTTGCTCCCCTCTCTTGAATGGCCTTCTGTACCATGGTGCCGTGGTCAGCTGGCTCATCCTGTCCAGAGCCCTTTGCCTCATCCGTACAGGGAGCAAGAATCTCATAGCTGTTGAACAAGGTATGTTGGAAATGTATTCTGATAACGGGGAACCTTTTGATATAGTGTACATAGATTATCAAGAAAATGTTTGATAAGGTGCCACGTCAAATGCTACTGCTCAAAGCGAAATTATATGGTGTAGAGGCTAACATTATGGAGGAAGATTGGATGGCCAACAGAAAACAGAATGGAGAGATGAAATGTCATTTTTTTGGTTGGCAAGCTGTAACCAGTGGACTGTCAGGGAATCAGCACTGAATCGCAACCATTTGCAATATGTATAAATAACTTGGATGAAGGAAGGAAAAAAAAATCTTAAAGTAAGGGGACACTTAGGAAGCAGCGATCATAATATGGTAGAGTTCAGTGTGCAGTTTGAAAGAGGGAAGGCAAAATCAGATGTAATGATGTTATCGTTAAATAAAGGTAATTATGAGGGCATGAGAGAGGAACTGACGAAAATAGACTGGAAGCAGAGCCTAGCGGGGAAGACAGTAGAGCAAAATGGCAGGAGTTTGTGGGTATAATTGAGGACACTGTACAGAGGTTCATCCCCAAGAAAGGAAAGATTATCCGGGGAGGGATTAGACAGCCATGACTGACAAAGGAAGTCAGGAAATGTATTAAAGAAAAAGAGAGATCCTATAAAGTGGCGAAGAGCAGTGGGAAATCAGAAGATTGGGAAGGCTGCAAAAACAAACAGAAGGTAACAAAGAGAGAATAAGGAAGCAGAGGATCAAATATGAAGGTAGGCTAGCCAATAATATTAGAAATGATAGTAAAAGTTTCTTTCAATACATGAGAAACAAACGAGAGGCAAAAGTACACATTGGGCAACTTCAAACTGATGCTGGAAGCCTAGTGATGGGAGATAAGGAAATAGCAGGAGAACTTAACAAGTACTTTGCGTCAGTCCTCACAGTGGAAGACATGAGTAATATCCCAACAATTAAAGGGAGTCAGGGGGCTGAGTTGAGTATGGTTGCCATTACAAAAGAGAAAGTGCTAGAAAAGCTAAAAGGTCTCAAGAATTGATAAATCTTCTGGCCACGAAGGGCTACATCCTAGAGTTTTGAGGGAGGTGGCTGAGGAAATAGCGTTGGTTGAGATCTTTCAAAAGTCACTGGAATCGAGGAAAGTCTCCGATGATTGGAAGATTGCTGTTGTAACTCCCTTTTTCAAGAAAGGATCAACACAAAAGATCGAAAATTATAGGCTCATTAGACTAACCTCAGTTGTTGGTAAAATTCTAGAATCCATCATTAAGGATGAGGTTTCTAAATTCTTGGAAGAGCAGGGTCGGATTAGAACAAGTCAACGTGGATTTAGTACATGGGAGGTCGTGCCTGACAAACCTGTTGGAATTCTTTGAAGAGGTGACAAGTAGGTTAGACCAGGGAAACCCAGTGGATGTGGTCAATCTAGACTTCCAAAAGGCCTTTGATAAGGTGCCACGTGGGAGGCTGCTGAGCAAGGTGAGGGCCCATGGTGTTCGAGGTGAGCTACTGGTATGGATTGAGGATTGGCTGTCTGACAGAAGGCAGAGAGTTGGGATAAAAGGTTCTTTCTCGGAATGGCAACCGGTGACAAGCGGTGTCCCGCAGGATTCAGTGTTGTTCTGAATGCAGCTGTTCACATTATATATTAATGATCTGGATGAAGGGACTGGGGACATTCTAGCTAAGTTTGCTGATGATACGCAGTTAGGTGGACAGGCAGGTAGTACTGAGGAAGTGGGGAGTCATAGAGATGTACAGCATGGAAACAGATCCTTCGGTCCAACCCGTCCATGCTGACCAGATATTCCAACCCAATCTAATCCCATCTGCCAATACCTGGCTCATATTCCTCCAACCCCTTCTTATTCATATACCCATCCAATGCCTCTTAAATGTTGCAATTGTACCAGCCTCTACCACTTCCTCTGGCAGCTCATTCCATACCCTTACCACCCTTGGTGTGAAAACGTTGCCCCTTAGGAGTCTTTTATTTCTTGCCCCTATCACCCTACGCCTATGCTCTCTAGTTCTGGACTCCCTGACCCCAGAGAAAAGACTTTGCCTATTGATCCTATCCATGTCCCTCACAATTTTGTAAACCTCTATAACGTCACCTCTCAGCCACCAACGCTCCAGGGAAAACAGCCCCAGACTGTTCAGCCTCTCCCTACATCTCAAATCCTCCAACCCTGGCAACATCCTTGTAAATCTTTTCTGAACCCTTTCAAGTTTCACAACATCTTTCTGATAGGAAGGAGACCAGAATTGCACACAATATTCCAACAGTGGCCTAACCAATGTCCTGTAGAGCCGCAACATGACCTCCCAACTCCTGTACTCAATACTCTGACCAAACAAAGAAAGCATACCAAACGCCTTCTTCACTATCCTATCTACTGCCACTCCATTTTCAAGGAGCTCTGAACCTGTACCTTGGAGTACAGGTTCATAGCTCCTTGAAAGTGGAGTGGCAGGTAGATAGGATAGTGAAGAAGGCTTTTGGTATGCTTTCTTGGGAGGCTGCAGAAGAATCTTGACAGTTTGGGAGAGTGGTCCAGGAAATGGCTGATGGAATCCAACGTGAACAAATGCGAGGTCTTGCACTTTGGAAAAAAGAATAAAAGCATAGACTACTTTCTAAACGGTGAGAAAATTCGTAAAGCCAAAGTACAAAGGGATCTGGGAGTGCTAGTCGAGGATTCTCTAAAGGTAAACATGCAGGTTGAGACGATTAGGGGGAGATCTAATAGAAACTTACAAGATAATACATGGCGTGGAAAGAGTGGACTCTAGGAAATTGTTTCCGTTAGGCGAGGAGACTAGGACCCGTGGACACAGCCTTAGAATTAGAGGGGGTAAATTCATAACAGAAATGCAGAGACATTTCTTCAGCCAGAGAGTGGTGGGCCTGTGGAATTCATTGCCGCGGAATGCAGTGGAGGCCTGGACGCTAAATGTCTTCAAGGCAGAGATTGATAAATTCTTGATGTCACAAGGAATTAAGGGCTACGGGGAGAATGCGGGTAAGTGGAGCTGAAATGCCCATCAGCCATGATTGAATGGGCGGAGTGGACTCGATGGGCTGAATGGCCTTACTTCCACTCCTATGTCTTATGGTATGGTTACTAAATTTGCCGGTGCTACAAAGGTGGATAGGAAAGTAATTTCTGAGGAGGACACAGAGTTTAATAAGGGATTTAGATGCCTTTGTGAGTGAGCAAAATCTGGGCAAATAGTGTTATTTGGGAAAATGTTCACTTAAACTTTACAATTCTTCCTGCCAAAGTAGTTATGTTTAAATGGATGGTTGCAAAACTGGTATAAAAGGGAGCTGGTACATGAACCTCAAAATGATAACATGCAGGTACAACAAGTAATTACAAAGGCAAATGAAATGTTGTTTATTGTAAAGGGAATTGAAATTAAAATTAGGGAAGTTTTGCCACAATTGCATAGGTCATTGGCAAGACCACATCTGTAATATTGTACACACAGTTTTGATTTCCTTACTTGAGAGACGATGTCATAACATTGGACGCAGTTCAGGAAAGGTTTGCTCAATTTATTCCTGGAATAACAGGTTACTTTATGTGGAGAGGTTGGATAGTTAGACCTGTATCCTTTGATACATAGACGAATGAAAGGTGATCTTATTACAACATACAAGATCCTAAGAGGATTTGAAGCGGTGTACTTCTGCTTGTAGGGCAAACCAGAGTTAAGGGCACAGTTTAAAATAGGGATCTCTAGTTTAAGATGTAGATAAGGAATGTTTTGACTGTGGATGGTTAGTGTGTGGTTTTTGTTCCCCTCCCACCCTAAAAGCTGTGGAGACAGTGTCATTAAATATTTTCAAGGCTGAGTTAGATAGATTCTTGATTGACAAGGGAATCAAAGGGTACAAGGAGTAGATAGTTTTTGCTCCACTTCCCTATGCTACAGAAGGTTACCAAACACTACAAAAGGATCTTGATCAATTGGAACAATGGGCTGAGGAATAGCAGATGGAATATAATTTGGATAAATGTAATGTATTGCATTTTTGTAAAACAAACAAGGACAGGAATTATACAGTTAATGGTAGGGCCTTGGGTAATGTTGTAAACAGAGAGACCTAGTGTTCAGGTACTTTATTCTTTGAAAGTTGTATCACCGGTAGATAGGGTGATTAAGAAGGCGTTTGACAGGGTTATCATTCCTCAGACCTTTGAGTATACGAGTCAGGATGACATTTTGAGGTTGTACAGGACATTGGGTGAGATGTCTTCTGGAATACTGTGTCCAGTTCTGGTCATCCTTGTATAGGAAGGGGATACTATTAAATTGGGGAGGGTTCAGAAAAGGTTTACCAGGGTATTGCCGGGATTGGAGGGTTTGAGTTATAAGGACAGGAAGGATAGGCTGAGACTTTTTTTTTAACTGGAGCGTAGGAAGTTGTGGGGTGACTATAGAAGTTAATAAAATCGCAAGGGCCATAGATAAAGTGAAATGCAAAGGTCTTTTCCCTAGGTTGGGTGAGTTCAAAACTAGGGGGCATATTTTTTAAGGTGAGAGGAGGAAGATTTAAGGGACCTGAGGGGCAACCTTTTCACACAGCGAATGGTTCGTATGTGGAATGAACTACCATAGGACGTAGGAGATGCAGGTACAGTTGCAACACTTAAAAAGACATTTTGGACAGGTACGTGAACAGGAAAGGTTTGGAGGGATCTGGACCAAATGCAGGCAAGTAGGGCGAGTTTAATTTGGGAAACTTGGTCAGCTTGGGGGAAGAGTCTGTTTCCATATGTGACTGTATGACAGATCAGTTGTGATCTTGTCAAATGGCAAAGCATGCTCAAAGGGCTGAATGGCCTCGGCCTCTGAGCTGATACATTCTTATATTCAGCCAATTATAAGTCTGTCTGCTTAATGGGAAAGCACTGAAGGATTTGGGTGCACATAATGAAATAGGACCTCAAATCCAACTCTCCTTGAAAATTACCAAATAGGTGGATGAAATAGTTGAACAGTTCTAGACAATTTTTATACTTTGTAGATGTGGAATATAGTTGGTGAGTAAAGAGTAATGATGAATTTACATGAGTTGTCTTATCCAGCTTTTGGATGAGGTGCTATAAACAAAGGCTGTGACCTCAGTACAATTTTAAAAAAACTTATAGCACCTTTTTGATGAAGAGAAAGGAATTTCACAACAGTGTCCTCATCACTATTAATCCCTCAATTAAATATTAACAGAACTTCACAGTTCAAAATATATCTGATACATAAACCATACACCCCACTGATTAGCTGACTGAAGTAGCCCATGTGTGCAAATCTAAAACTAACCATCTGTAGCTTGTCTAAAAAAACATCTATTGTGATTCTGCAATTGGGCAGCATTTGCTGAACAATTCTGAGAGCACATATTTTGGCTCACTTACAATTGCTAGCAGCAGAGCAGGGACAGGTTCTTTGCAGACTAATGGAAAATGCTCAAACCTTGTCTCTTTATTGAATCATCCAGGAACCTGAGTAATCTATAACTTCCCTTGCATTGTCTATGGCAATGCTTCAGTCGATGGCCAGTACGTTAACTTCAAATCAGCACGCTGTTTCCCTTGTATAAATCGTTGAGTGTTTGAAATTTGGCATTTTTGCATTTGCCCTGATGAGGGCAAGACCAACAGTTCAGCAACGTTCCTTTCTTTTGAGTAAGATTCACATTCTGAACTGCCAAATGAACTAATTCAAAGATATTGTCTTTTTCAGACATTGCAGTTGAACTGCTTCAGAAATCAGCACCAAGTCCCATTCGAAAACTCCAGAAGAAATACGCAGCTCACGTGGCTAGGTATATTTCCACATTATGTTGCAGTACTGTAATAACTGTTTCTTGCGTAGTAGGGCCTGAGAGTTGCTTAAGTTGCCAGTAGCGTCATACTTGTTCTCCAACAGTAATTGAAAGTCCTGAACAGTGCACTTTTTGTCCTGTCATGTATTTCTTGGAACATAACTTTTAGAAATGAAGAACTTGTAACAACAAGAAGTTACAAGAGATAAAAGTTGGAGAGGGATCAAGGACAGTAGTGGAGTTGGCTAGTCAATGGCTGGGTTTGGGTTCTCCTCCAAAACTGCTAAATGTATGATTTTGTTTTTATTTTACTTGGTTCTGGGTTCTGTGTTCCACTGACACCAGATTTATTGCTCATCCCAATTGCTCCAGGAGGATAGTTACGGATTTATCTTTGATCATTTTAGCTTTTTCATCAGATAAGCAGAGGCACAGAACAAAAATCTTAAAATTCCATCTGAAAACCATGAACAAAATGATGAATTTTCATTTGCAAACAAAGCTCACTGTATTCCAACACAATCTGCAATCATTCAGTCGAGTGAAATGTGGCTGGTGAGAGTAAATAATTCAGTTGTTATCAGCTTCAGGCTTGATATTGTTTCCAAATTTTGCATAAAGCTGGACTTTAAGATTGAATGCACCTGTTGAATTTTCTCCACGCGTCTGCAAAGTATTTGGATCTCATCTTGGAGACTTTGATTTGTAGACATTGTAGCTTTGACGACACTTCAGTTTGGAGCCTAGAACATTACTGAGTTGTAAGATATCTCAAGTAATGCACGGTCATAAACTGCATTTGCCACATTGAAATTTTATTAGTGATATTGATATGTCAGTGTAATTTAAAGTAGTCTGTAAATCTGTCCTTTTCTCTCTATTTTCCAAGCCTAATCACCACCTAATGTACAAGATCATCAGTGTGCACTCAAAACCTGAGGATTAATGATGTCCGTCTTTTCCACAGGGAGGCCTGTATCTCGCCTTGTGCAATGATGCTTGCTCTCGTCTACATTGAACGACTAAGGCACCGAAATCCAGAGTACCTACAGCAGATCTCCTCGTCTGACCTTTTTTTAATATCCATGGTGAGTGAGACCATGACTTCAGTCTGTTTTTGTGCCTTCAGGCTATGGTTAAGATCGACTTAGAAACATGTAGTGTCTTCCACAAATCTGGCATGTTCCTAAACACTTCAGTCAATGTTGTAATATAGAAAGAAGTGCTGCAAGTTAGCTAACAGCAGCTGTCACTACCCAGATAAGTTCTGCTAGGGCTATGGGTTGAGGGAGAAAAATTAACTAGATTGTCAGGGATGATTCCCCTGTTATAGAATCATAGAGTTATTGCACGAAAACAGACCTTTCAGTCCAACTCGTCCATGCTGACCAGATGTCCTAAATTAATCTACTTCCATTTGCTAGCACTTGGCCCATATAGCAGAGCATGGTCTCATGGACAAGCTGAGCTAGGATGGTAGGGTCACGATCAGAAAGCAATGAGAGAAAAGAAATGGCGGTTCAGGCCTTGGGCACTGGAACAGGTTTGGACAAGGAGGAAGGGTTGGAGCTAACAAAATCCTACCCTTGTTTTCATGCTTCTTTTGGCTTTGTTGCAGATGGTTGCCAGTAAATACTTGTATGATGAAGGAGAAGAGGAAGAGGTGTTTAATGACGAGTGGGGAGCCGCAGGCAAGCTGGATGTTCAAGTGGTCAACACTCTGGAGATGAACTTTCTGCGAGCAATTGTAAGTTATCTGAACTGTCCATTCAATGGAGTTATGAGATTTGAAGAATGTACATGCAGTTAAGCTTATGCTTGGAACATCTTATCTGACTTGCTGGGCTTTGCTAGGTGGAATACAGTATAGCCAGTTTACCACCAGTGGTCCATAAGGGGTCTGGTGTAATATGCAATCAGTTCTGCTCTAATGTGGTAGTTCCGTTCTCATGCAATCTCTTGTTATAAGAAAATTGTGTAATAACAGCACCATTTGAACTAATGTGGCCTGAATCGGGTTAATAACCAAGATACACTTTAAAACATTGTGCTTTAGAAATAGGGTCCCCAATTCATCAATCGTGTTCTAGCGAATTCATGTTAACAAAGTACTTTGTATATCAGAATGACCTTTAGTTATTTAATGGTGTGGAGCTTCACCAGATTATAGTCCCAGTCAGAGCTGGGACAAGGGCAGTGTTGAACTGTGTAACCCATTGGCTTTACTGTTTGCAAATCTCCATCAGCAGCAGATCCTTATGAAACTGTTTTAACTATTTGTTCTAAGCTCTATTTTGGAAACAAGGATCAGTAGACAATCTGAATGAATTCTTGTGATCACATGGAGTCGCAAAATATTATACAGGCAAAAAAAAATTGTGATTGTTCCTCGTTCTTACTCCCTTTTTCTTCCCAACCTTGTAATTTTCCTTCAATGATTGATGGTAATTTATTTGTTGAAGTTACCATCAAGTATTATATCATCACCCCTTAAAGCATCACATTCCAGATTACCCAACTTTTAAAAGAAGAGTTTCAGCATTTCACCTTTGGTTCCTTTACCATTGTCTTAAATACATGTTCATATTTTGAGTCTTTCTACCATTGGCACAGTTATCTCCCTGTTGACTATTCAAATTCAGGATTTAGAACAGGTCTGAAGAGATCTCTCAATCTGTGATGCTTTGAAGAGAACAATCCCAGTTTCTCAAATTAAATACAGGAATTGCTGGAAAAACTCAACAAGTCTGTCAGCATCTACAGAGCGAAAGCAGAATTAATTTTTCAAGTCCAGTAACCCTTCTTCGGAATTAATTGTAGTTAGGAAAAGGTCAAATGTAAAGAGGTGGTGATGGGGAAGGAGTCAACGCTAGATGGAGCCCAGTGAGAGAAAAATAGTTGAGCAAAGGAATGAGTAAAGGTCAGCCTGGGAGAATAGATAGCTGCTAATGAGGACCATTCGTTGCTGACAGTGTATTGTTTGTGGAACCAGCCCATGTGATGACAAGGCCTGATGTGTGGGGGTTAGGGTAAAGACATGGGAAAAGGTATGTTTAGGCCATAATATTTTAACACTTTTTAGGTCAACGTACTTTAATCAGGACAGTGAGAGTCAGTGAAAGTTTACTCACAATTTATTCTCCGTCGACTGCTGACCAACTAATTCAGAGGGTGAGCTAAATTAATTACAAAGGAGGTGTGATCCTTGATAAAGATTTATAAAATCATAAGGGGCATGGATAGGGTGAATAGCTAAGATCTTTTTCTCAGGGTAGGGGCTTGGTTTAAGGGGAAAATATTTAAAAAGCACCTGAGGGGAAACTTTTTCACACAGAGGATGGTACGTATGTAGAATGAGCTGCCAGGGGAAATGTTGGAGGCTGGTACAATTACAGCATTTAAAAGGCATCTGGATGGGTATATAAATAGAAAGGGTTTGGAGGGAAATGGGCCTAGATCAGATTAGGATATCTGGAGGGCCAGGACAAGTTGGATGGAAGAGTCTGTATCCATGCTGTCCAACTCTGCTTTAGAAATTTAACTTGAAAGTAACCTTACTTTTTAGGGTCTTCAGGCTGAGGGTCTCTTTGTAATCTGTCTCCTTGTGTCCCTGACTGGCAGGTGTCAGTCCTTAGCCTGTGCTTGCCATGAAACTGAAAAACAGTATTCCTTACCGAGTGAGAAATATCACCAAGCAAAAACTAATTTCCAAATTGAAAGTCTCCCAGTAACTTGGGGAAGTTGTTTTAGCAAAGCACATCAGTGTACGATCTCTTTTTAATTTGAAAATGGAAAAGTACTTTGAATAAAGTGTATTCTGCCCCAGATCAGTAAACTGTCTTCTGTTTGATGTCGTAGATTCTTAAGTTTCTTGTATTTGTTGTACTGTGAATTAAAGATAATGCCAGATATGCTGCAGGAGAAGGGTTAAAAGGGGGTTTATGGGTTAGATATCTGTACAGTGACAGTTTATAACTAAAAGTTTATCTCTCTTCTATGTTGCAGGATTGGAACTTGTATGTAAACACCCAGGAATTCTTTGAGCTTTTGAGTCGATTGGAGGGAAGGTGAGTCCAGGGCGTTGGTGAGAAACACTTGCTTTAGTGTAAATTGATGTGTTCCAAAGCTGTAATTGATAGTGGTAATATGTAAAATAATAGAAAGTCAGATCATAGAATCCCTACAGTGTGAAAACAGGTCAGTTGGCCCAACAAGTCCACACCGACCCTCAGAAGAGTAACCCATCCTAATCCATTCCCCTATCCTATTACTCAATATTTCCCCTGACTAATGCACCTAACCTACGCAGCCCTGAACATTATGGACAGTTTAGCACGGCTAATTCACCTAACCTGCACATCTTTGGTCTGTGGGAGGAAACCGCAGCAAACCTACTCAGACACAGGGAGAATGTGTCTGGAATCGAACCCAGATCCCTGGCGCTGTGAGGCAGCAGTGCTAAATGTTAGAAAAAAGCTACTGTCCTGTTGTCATAGGACTTATTATAGAATGTAGATATACTCTGACTTTGGTGTTGTCCATTATAACTTTAGACTTGCGTATTTTTGTTTAATTCACTTGTGGGATGTGGGTGTCACTGCTCACCAGCACCTGTTGCCAGTGACATAAAAACCATCAATGAGATAAATTAATACTGTATCACAATTGCCATTTACCTTGCCATTTACCTTTAGAGAGGTGATAGCCGAGAGTGTTATTGCTAGGCCATTAATCCAGAGTCCCAAATAAAGTTCCAGGGGCTGGAGTTCAAATCCCATCATGGCAGATAGAATTTGAAATCAGTAAAAATCTGGAATTACGAGTCTAATGATACTGTGAAATTATTGTTGATTGTCAGAAAAACCCATTTGGTTCACTGTTGCCCTTCGGGCAAGGAAGCTGCTGTCCTTTCTTGGTCTTGCCTCCAGATCCACATCCTTTGAATGAATGAAAACAAAACTAACAAACATACAAGATGGTTGTTTGTGATGTATAGGCCATGTGAATGAGTAGTGACATCATATGTCCAATGGCACAATCGATTCCTTAATTTTATATACTGAAATGCAATTTGCGACATCCAAATTTCCAGTTAGCTAAATGTCTAATACAATAGCCACTGGCCACAAAGTCATGTATTATAGACTGACTCCAGATCATTTGGAACAGAATAAGCTGTCCCAACAAGCAAAAACCCATTTCAGAATTGACTGTTCCCACAGTGACTACACTGTGAAAGTAGTTCATTACGTGTAAATCTCCTTGAGACATTTAAAGGTCACAAAATAACATAAGAAGTAGGAGCTGGAGTAAAGCATTCGCTCTCTCCAGTCTGCTCTGTTACTCATTCAATTAATTCACAATTGGTCCTCTACTTCCCTGCTCTTGTCCCTATACCTTTTGATTTCCTTTGAGTCCAAGATGCAATCGATTGCAATCTTTAATGTATTCAATGACTGTTCATTCCCAGCCCTCTGGGGTAACGAAATCCCAATATTCACAACCCTCTGAGTGAAGAAATTTCCCCTCATCGATCGGAAATTATCAACTATTTTTTCTTCAGACTTTGATCCCCTTGTTTTAGATCCAGGGGAAACAGCCTCTCAGTGTCTAAACATGAAATATAAACTCACATTTTCTTTCATGCACCATTATTTTAACACTGCTCACAGTCATGAGAGAATCTCCCACTGTAAGAATAATGTCAGCGTTGTCAGCAGCTGCATGTACAAGGCATCAATTGAGAACCTGCACTGAACCTTGGGCTATGAATGGCACAGGAACAACCTTTGCATTTGTTGTTCCTCTAATGGGTGTAGAATTTTGCCTCAACTGGCTTTTTGCGGAGCTACTTCTGAGCATAAACTCCTAACTGGAGCATAGGGACAAAAGAAAATCAATTATTGCACATGTCAGTGTCTGTAATATTTAGTTGGATATAGTGGAAATTATGTAAGATTTTCAAAGTTTGTGAGAAGATTTGTAGCTCGGGTGCTCGTTTTTGTGGTTCTGTTCGCCGAGCTGGGAGTTTTTGTTGCAAACGTTTCGTCCCCTTTTTATGTGACATCCTCAGTGCTTGGGAGCCTCCTGTGAAGCGCTTCTATGCTCATTCCTCCGGCATTTATAGTGGTTTGAATCTGCCACTTCCGGTTGTCAGTTGCTGTCCGCTGCAACAAAAACTCCCAGCTCGGCGAACAGAACCACAACAATAAGTAAGATTTTATTAAGAGGTGTTACAACAGAACTAAGATGATACAAAAACAGATTCTGGAGAAAGTCAGCCAGTCTTGCAGTATCTGTGGAGAGAGAAACAGATTTAACACTTTGAATCCAATATACTACTTCAGAACTCCAGTTCAGGAGAAGAGTCATAGAGTCACTCAGCATAGAAATATAAGCCCTTCAGTCCAACCCATCCATGCTGATTAAGTTTCCCAAACTAAACTAGTCCAGTTTGCCTGTGTTTGGCCCATATATCTCTCACCCTTTCCTATTCATGTACCTATTCAAATGTTGTAACTGTACCTGCATCTATCACTTCCTGTGGCAGTTCATTCCACATATGCACAATTCTCTGCATGCAAAAGTTGTCCCTCAGATCCCAAATAAATCTTTCTCCTCTCACCTTTAAAAATATATCCCTAGTTTTTAAACTCTCCAAACCTCATGAAAGACCTTTGCTATTCACCTTATCTATGCCTGTCCCATATCAGATTTTAACTCTGTATTTCTCTCTAAACAGATGCTGCCACACCTGCTGAGTTACTTCAACATTCTGTGTTTGATCAGATTTCCACTATCTGCAGTATTTTATTTTTATTTGAGTTGCACAGTCTTAGAGAAAAACGTCATACCGAGCTTTTTAATTTTTAATCTGTGCCTTTGTGTTTTGCAGAGTGGCTGAGTCGCAAGGACTGAAACGAGGCTGGTTTACATACACTGACCTGTGTGTAATACTGGAACAGGCACTATGGCAACAGGCATTTACAGAACTCTACCAGCATGTTGTTAAGGTAGTGTGCAATTACACCCTTATTACTAATTTAATCTTTTATCGAAGGGAAAGAAGCTGTAGCGAAACAAGCCGCACATATTAATTGGCATTTAATAGCAAAGCTTCTGCATAAGATAACTAACTGCAATACAGGCAGTCCTAGAATTACTGCAGGTGTATGATGAATTCTGAAGACATGCTGTGACCACATTTTTAATTCAGTTGAGTGTGTTCTTGGGAAGTGGATGATGCTGGTGTTACAGTGCTTCATTGAGTCACTCCAACACCTTTGTCATTTTGCAGCAGTCTGACAATTACCTGGTAATTTTTCTAGAGCTCCGTGAAAAAAAATAATTTGTTACAATATCCCAAGTTGTTGCAGTGAGGTTCAAAGTCCTGGCATGCTAGTCCAGGTCCATAACCACCGCATCACCACTCTGGATAGGTACCCTTCTAGACTAGGCTGCCTCGGGACGCTTAATTAGATTCAAATATGTGCCCATTATCTTCCTAATATCTTCATCCATGATAAAATATCAAGAAAGAAAGAGGCAGTCCCTTCCAGCATTCCCACTGGAAACTGCTGCCATTATAGCACCTATCTAAATGGGTACCTGGTTTTAAAACAGCTGATTTCAACTTTATCCAATATGGAAAGGCAAAGATTCCTTGTCAGATAATTCCTATCGTGTCTCACGTTTCCTAGTATTATTAGAGCTGTATTAAGGCAAAGTAGTGGGTATATTATTGGGCTAATAATTAAGACTAAATCTCTGGGATGCAGGTTCAAAATTCACCATGTTAACTGTTAGAATTTATCACATAATCATAGAGCCCCTACAGTATGGAAGCAGGCCATTTGACCCATCAAGTTCACGTCAATCCTCTGAAGAGCATCCCACCCTTTACCTTGTCCCTGTAAGCCTGCATTTCCCATGGCTAACCCACCTAGCCTGCACATCATGGACAATTTAGCACAGCTAATCCACTTAACCTGTGGGAGGAAACCGGAGCACCCGGAGGAAACCCAAGCTGACACGAGGAGAATGTGCAATCTCCACACAGACTGTCACCTGAGGCTGGAATCGAACCTGATTCTGTGAGGTAGCAGTAATAATCACTGAACTACCTAATGTAGTATAAATTTTTTTTTAAAAAAGAGCTGAAAGATAGTATCTGTAATGATAGGCACAAACTGATCATTGATTGTCACAAAAACCCATCTGGTTCATTAATGTCCTTTAGGGAAGGAAATTTGCCATCCTCCTCTGGCCTGACCTACACATGACTGTAGATCCACAGCAATGTGATTTACTCTTCATTGCCCTCTGAAATGGCCTGAGAAGTCACCCATTTCCAGGGCAATTGGAGATGAGCAGCATGCAGGGCTTGCCAGTGGCACCCATATTCCTGAAAGACTTAAAAGCAAATGAGGGTTCCTTTGTCCTGAAGAAGGGCTTGTGCCCGAAACATCGATTCTCCTGCTCCTTGGATGCTGCCTGACCTGCTGCGCTTTTCCAGAAACACATTTTTCAGCTTTGTCCTGGAGAAGACCTACACTTCAAATAGATGTTCAAATATCTGAGTTTTGGTCAGAAGAAAGAGATAATGTGTTTCTTTCCACATATTGGGTCAGACCTAACTTTTCAGCTGGTGATTTGTGCTGCTGGAAGAATAGCTTTTTTTTTTGCCATAGTTCCTAAACTGTCGGTTACAGACTATACAGCACAGAAACAGACCCTTTGCTGCAACTCGTCTGCATCAGCCAGGCATTCCAGTCTGGCCTAGTCCCATTTGTCAGCATTGACCCATATCCCTCTCTACTTTTACTTTTCACATACCCGTCCAGATGCCTTTTAATTGTTGTAATTGTACCCTCCTCCACCACTTTCTCTGGCAGCTCGTTCCATACCATGCACTAGCCTCTATGTGAAAAAGGTTACCCCTCAAGTCCTTTTTTAAACTTTTCCCTCTCGCCTTAAACAATACCTTCTGATATCAGACTCCCCGCCCTACAGAAAAGTCTATGGATGTTCACTTTATCCATGCTCCTCTTGATTTTATAAGCCTCTATAAAATCAATACTCAGCCTTCGACACTTCAGGTAAAAAAGCTCCAGCCTGTTCAGCCTCTCCTAATAGCTCAAACCATCCAACTCCAATAACCTCCAATTCTTGGAAATCATTTCTGCACCCTCTCAGGTTTAACAGCACTCTTTTTATCGAAGGTTGACCCGAATTTTACCCATATTCTGAAGGTGGCCTCACCAATGTCCTGTATAGCCACAGCATGACAACCCAACTCCTATACTCAGTGCTCTGACCAATGAAGGCACGCATGCCAAAAGGAACCTTCACTGTCCTGTCTACCTGCGACTCCACTTTCAAGGAACTACGCACCTGCACCCATAGGTTTCTTTGTTTGCCAACATTCCTTAGGCCTCTACCGTTAATTGTAAAAGTCCAACTCTGGTTTGCCTTATTAAAATGCAGTACCTCACATTTATCTAAATTAAATCTCCATCTGCCACTCCTCATCCTGTTGGCCAATCTGATCAAGGTCCCGTTATACTCTGAGATGATAATCTTCACTGTCCACTACTCACCTGTTTTGGTGTCATCTTCAAACTTACTAACCATGCCTCCTATATTCACATCCAATGATTTATATAAATGACAAAAAGAAGTGGACCCAGCACTGATCCTTGCGGCACACCACTGGTCACAGGCCTCCAGTCTGAAAAGCAACCTCTGTCTCCTACCTTCAAGCCAATTTTGTATCTAGCTGGCTAGCTTCCTCTGGATCCCATATGATCTAACTTTTACTAACTAGTCTACCACGTGGAACCTTGTCGAACACTTTGCTAAAGTCTATACAGACAACGTCAACTGCTCTGCCAAGCTTCTTTGTCACCTCTTCAAAAAAAACTCAAATCAAATTAGGGAGACACAATTTTCCACACAAAGCCATGTTGACTATCCCTAATCAGTGCTGAAAATGTGTTGTTGGTTAAAGCACAGCAGGTCAGGCAGCATCCAAGGAACAGGAAATTCGACGTTTCGGGCCAGAACCCTTCATCAGGAATTTGGGCTTTTGGGCTCTGGCCCGAAACGTCGAATTTCCTGTTCCTTGGATGCTGCCTGACCTGCTGTGCTTTAACCAGCAACACATTTTCAGCTCTGATCTCCAGCATCTGCAGACCTCACTTTTTACTTATCCCTAATCAGTCTTTGCCTTTCCAAATGCATGTTAATCCTGTCCCTCAGAATCCCCTCCAACAATTACCCACCACTGATATAAGACAGTCCATAGTTCCCTGGCTTTTCCTTACGGCCTTTGTTAAATAAAGGCACCAAGTTCACCAACCTCCAGTCTTCCAACACCTCACCTATGGTTGTTCTCGATATAGATAGTTCAGCAAGGGACGTGGCAATCTCTTCCCTAGCTTCCCATAAAGCTTTGGGAAGCACCTGATCAAGTCATGGGGATTTATCACCTTGATTCATTTTAAGACCTCTTTTGTAAAATAAACTCTTTCAAGACATCGCCGTTTATTTCTCCAAGTTTCCAAGCTTTTGTGTCTGAATGCTCATATCTGGTTGTGATAATGCCCTTCTCCAGGGTAACAGTGGCGTTTGTGAAGAGGAAACTGCTCAGATTGGAGACTCGGGCAGGACACTCCTCCAGGTTAATGTTAGTGAAAAGTACAGGTCTAAAATCCCCTTTAACTTTGCAATCCACTTGCAGCAGCTCAAGTTGTCTGCATGCTAACTTGGTGCAGGCAGAGGCTGAAAATATGTTGCTGGTTAAAGCACAGCAGGTCAGGCAGCATCCAAGGAACAGGAAATTCGACGTTTCGGGCATGAGCCCTTCTACAGGAATGAAGAAGGGCTCATGCCCGAAACATCGAATTTCCTGTTCCTTGGATGCTGCCTGACCTGCTGTGCTTTTACCAGCAACACATTTTCAGCTCTGATCCCCAGCATCTGCAGACCTCACTTTTTACTTGCAGGCAGAGGCTGACAAACATAACTCAAAAATCACTGAGTAGGTGAGGGGAAAAAAGCCCGAGGTGAAGTGGTTGAGCTGGGGAGCTGAATGGTGGCTTCTATCTGCACATTGTTCACACTTTGTTTTTCTGGCACTGGCAACTACTCCAAAAGGGAATCAGGGTCAGTTTATGTTTGTGTATGTGTCTGTGGTGGACTGGTATAAGGGGTGTGGGGAGGAGGGGCTGCCAAATGAGTGGTATTTGGGAATACGACTTGCTGAGTGAATGAGTGGGGGGGATGGTTGAGGAGAGGGACTGCCATTTTGGAAGATGGGCTGTTGTGAGTGTGACAGGGGGTTGGGGTGAGGGGCTAATGAGGGAGAGAGAGAGTTGGAGGGGTTTGGGAACTGTGATGCTGAGTAAGAGTCTGTGGAAGCAGCACATTTTAGACGTGTGTCTCTGTGTATGTGTGTGGGTGAATACCATGTGAGATGATGCGGAAGCAGGGTTGCCTGTTGGAAAGGGCCTTCATTGTCTCCTGTCATCGGGCAATATGGCAGAAACCGACAGAAGTACGTAAAATAATTACATTGTTACAAGTGCTTTAAAATATTCTTATATCTGATGAATTGAGAATTTTCAGTAATGATTTACTGAATGTTCCTGGGCTGCTTTATTTCTGCTTTGCGCTTGCTCATGTCTGGAGTCATACTAATTTTCACGTGTTAAAATAATGTCAATGGAAGATAAGTTGGTTATGTTACTAATTTAGAAATCCAGGAACTGGAATTAATGACTTGGGAACAAGTTCACGTCCAACTGCAGCAAATAGGGGAATGTAAATTCATTTAATTAAGTTTTTAATTTATTCTTTCTGGGATGTGGGCATCACTGGCTGGCCAGTATTTATTGCCTGTCCCTGGTTGACTTTTGAGAAGGTGGTGGTGAGCTGCCTCTTTGAACCGCTGCAGTCCTTGTGCTGTCGGGGCACCCACACATGCTGAGAGTTCCATGGTTTTAGTATGTAGAATTAAATGTTAATAATGGTTACAATGATAATGTGAGCAAAATCCTATCCAGTTCACTAATGCCTTTTGGGACGGGAGATCTATCATCTTTAACCTGTCTGAAATGTGTATGTGACTCCAGATCTATGATCTTTAACTGTCATCTAAAATCGGTGTAATTACTCCAAATACCGAAATAGCTACAAGCTCCTCTACGCATGCGATCAGAGCCAGTAGTGTCATCTGGCCATTCTCGGCTTCAGGATACATTTGCGCATGAGCTGCTGATGCAGAAGTGGTCAGCACCAATACTTCTGCAGACTGCTTCACCCTTATTTCATGTTAATCCGTTTTCAAAAGTGATAGCCAAAGCCCGTGCTGCCTCAAACACATCCCCTTATGCTCTTTTCTCGCTCCTGGTGCTGATGCCAATCTGGGGCACGGCACAGTCAAGAGCTCTAGTTAATCCCTCACGCCGTCAGTTTTGTTCTCTTCTGACATTTGTTTTCCCTTTTTGCTGAATATATGAATTATCTAACTCACCGCAGAGCCTCAGTGAATGCCATCTATTCTGTTTAAACTTTGTAATAGTTAATTCCTGAAAACATCAGAAAGATTAATCTCCAATTCACTTCACAAATAGTTTAGCAAAACAATCTTACGGGCCAAAAAAAATTGTCAGTTTCCTATTTAATTTGGAAAACTAATTACAGTCATTATAAAGCTCTCTGTCACTTCCAAGTGACGTTGGCGTGCTCATAAAATTTCAGATCTCCAGTATTTATTGACTCATTAATTCCCTTGGCACAGTTTAAAATCTTGATTTTTCTTTAAGGGAACGCCAGCGTTTGTTGATCAACCCTAATTGACCTCTCGTGACTTACTAGGCTATTTCAGAGGGCTGCAAATGATTCAAATGCCTGTTCTAAGTGTCACAAAGAGCATAAGTCTCTAAAAAGCTAGGTTATGTGCCATTCTGCAGCAAAGACTTTTTTTTTAAGATTAGATTAGATTACTTACAGTATGGAAACAGGCCCTTCGGCCCAACAAGTCCACACCGACCCGCCGAAGCGCACCCACCCAGACCCATTCCCCTACGTTTACCCCTGCACCTAACACTACGGGCAATTTAGCCTGGCCAATTCACCTAACCTGCACATTTTTGGACTGTGGGAGGAAACTGGAGCACCCGGAGGAAACCCACACAGACACAGGGAGAATGTGCACACTCCACACAGTCAGTCGCCTGAGGGGGGAATTGAACCCAAGTCTCTGGCACTGTGAGGCAGCAGTGCTAACCACTGTGCCACCGTGCCACCCACTTCTTAAGTGACATTTTTTTATTCCCAGATATCGCCCACATTTTGTACCAACGAAGTTGCATTTTGGAAGAGTTGCTGTTTCATATATACGTAAATAAGAGAGAAAAAAGACAAAACCACAGATGCTGAAAATATCATATACAACAGGGAATACTAGAAATACTCAATCAGTCTGTGAAGAGAGAAACAACTCATTTCAGGCTGATGACCTTCCAACAGAATTTTAAAAAGTTAGGATTGTTTGTGTAGATTTTTGTGTCTGCACCACACCCATTACCACTCTCTGCTTTTTGCATCATGAAATCTTTTGTCATTTTTCTCCTCTGGCCTCCACCCTATAACAGATTCCTTTGTCATTCTTGCCCCTTCACCTTTTCTAGTTCCATATTCCTGCAGTTTTGCTGAAAGATCATCGACCTGAAACATAACTCTTATTTCTCACTCCGTGGATGCTACCTAACCTGCTCGGTGTAGCCAGCACTCCTTGCTTTTACAACGGAAGGGAGGGTCTGTGTTAGGGTGGAAAGGCAGGAGAGTTTAAATTGAAGTTGAGGTGCCGAACATTTTACACCAGCATCTTTGGTATTCAGGAGCTTTGCTTCATTTTTCAGCATAAAGCTCATGCAGATTAGGAGGAAGAAGCTGTGACCAGTTCTCTCACCCGGCCACATACACAGCCACAGAACGTAGTGCAGTAAAGCACAGGAACAAGCCCTGTGGCTGACTGTGCTGACCATGATATCATTTTAAACTAATCCTATCTGCTTACATGTAGCGTGTATTCCTCTGTTCCTTGCCTGATCATGTGGCTGTCTAAATGCCTATCAAAGCTGAAAATGTGTTGCTGGAAAAGCGCAGCAGGTCAGGCAGCATCCAAGGAACAGGAGAATCGACGTTTCGGGCATAAGCCCTTCTTTGCTACCATCTCTGCGTCTACTACCTCTCCTAGCAGTATGTTTCAGGCACCTACCACCCTCTGTGTTTAAAAACAAAAATTACCTCACACTCCGTTTTTCTCGCTTCCCTTTAACCTTTGTCCCTCAGTATTTGAGGTTTCCAGCCTGGGAAAAAGACTCTGACAATCCACCCTGTCAATGCCTCTCATAGTCTTATTTACTTTGATGAGTAAAAAATGAGGTCTGCAGATGCTAGAGATCACAGCTGCAAATGTGTTGCTGGTCAAAGCTTACTTTGATGAGGTCGACCCTTCGCCTCCGATGGTCCAATGAAAACCAATCCAGACTACATCCTGGTAAACCTCTTTATCCCCTTTTCACAGCTTCTACATCCTTCCTATAGAGTGGCAACCATAACTGCAAACACTGCTTCAAATGTGACCTACATGAAGTTTCATATAACTGCATTGTGACTCGCAAACTTTTATTAGAGGCTCTGACAGACTCAAAAACGGACAAATCCCCTGACCCGGATAAATTTCACCCCAGGTTGCTGTGGGAGGTGACACAAGAAATTGCAGGGCTCTGACACAAATTTTTAATTCCTCTCTGGTGACAGGGAAGGTTTCAGAGGTTTGGAGAACAACTGATGTCGTTCTGCTTTTCAAGAAAGGTGGTAGAGATGAAATTACAGACCAGTGAGTCTCCTGTCTGTGTTTGGAAAGCTATTTGAGAAAAATCTGCAGGAGAGAATTAATGTCTACTTGGAAAAGCATGAGGTAATTAACGATAGTCAGCATGGCTTTGTCAGAGGAGGTCATGCCGAACAAACTTGTTAGAATTTTTCGAAAATGTGATCGTGTGTGGATGAGCGAAGTTCAGTTGATGTAGTTTATGTGGACTTGAGCAAAACTTTCGATAAGCTACCTCTTGGGAGACATTGAGAAGAATTTGGGGAACCTTGATGAGATGAATCAGAAATTGGCTTCGAAGGACAACACAAAGTGTAGTGGGAAAAGGCTGTTCAAGTGTCCAGTGGTGTCCCACAGGGATCAGTACGGGACCCTTATTGTTTGTTATATAATGAATGGCAGAACACAGGAACTGAAGGATCTTGGGGTAATTATCCATTAATCCTAGAAGTTTGCAGAACATGTGAATAGGATAGTTAAGAAGACATGTGGGACAGTTGCTTCAGTTGTGGCATAGTGTACAATAGCAAGGAGATAGAGTCATAGAGGTGTACAGCACAGAAACAGACCCTTCAGTCCAACTCGTCCAAGCCTACAGAATATTCTAACCTAATCTAGTCCCATTTGCCAGCACTTGGCCCCTATCCCTCTAAACCCTTCCTATCATGTTGAAGTTGTACAGTGTTGGTTAGGCCACAGCTGGAGTACTGTGCACAGTTTTGGTCACTTTGCTATAGGAAGGATGTGATAGCACTATAGGGGGTACAGAGGCTGTTCACCAGGATGTTGCCTGGGATGGAGCAATTGAGCTATAAGGAGAGATTAGGTAGGCTTGGATTGTTTTCTTTCGAGCAGAGAAGCCTAAGGAGGGGACATGATTGAGATGGCATGGATCGGCTGAGTAGGAAGCGACTGTTCCCCTTGGTTGAGGAATCATTCACAAGAAGGTGTAACTTTTGGGTAAGGAGCAAGAGATTCCAAGGGATTTGATTAAAAAATGTTTTCACTGAAAGGGCTGTGGGAATCTGACGGTGGAGACTGGCAACCTTACAACCTTTAAAAATATGATATTTCATAATTCTTGATCATTATGTTTCATAATCCTTGAATGTTATAATATTCAAGGCTATGGGACAAGGGCAGGAAATTAGGATT
The DNA here is from genome assembly GCF_020745735.1 of Hemiscyllium ocellatum. Classification (NCBI taxonomy): domain Eukaryota; kingdom Metazoa; phylum Chordata; class Chondrichthyes; order Orectolobiformes; family Hemiscylliidae; genus Hemiscyllium; species Hemiscyllium ocellatum. The sequence continues at coordinate 10,233,366 of NC_083407.1, read as the reverse complement.
AGCGCACTTTTAGTGGTAGTTATTGTCAGTGCAGACTCAATGGGCCAAAGGGCCTTTTTGTGTGTTATGACCCTATACTCGATGTCCTGACCTATGAAGACACCTTCTTTACCACCTTATCCGTTTACATTGCCACTTTCGGGGAGCTATGGGCTTGCACCTCAAGATCGCACTGTATGTCATTGCCCCTAAGGGTCCTGCCATTTACTGTATACTTTCGTCTTGCATTTGACCTCCAAAAATGTATCACCTCACACTAGTCTGGAATATTTCCACCTGTCATGGACATTTTGACTGACCTGTATTCTGGTGCATCTTTGACTACCTTCCTCACTATCCACAACTCCACCAATTTGTGTCACTAGAAAACTTACTAATCAGACCACCAATGTTTCCATCCAAACCACTACAAACGTCAAAGGTCCCAGCACTAATCCTCGTGGAACACTGCTGGTCACAGACCCTGCAGTCAGCAAAACACCCCTCACAACTATCCTCTGTCTTCTATGATCAAGCCAATTTTGTATCCAAATAACCAACTCACCATGGATCCCATGTGACTTAATCTTGTGGACCAGCTTACCATGAGGACCCTTGTCAAATGCTTTAGTAAAGTCCATGTAGACACCAGCCATTGTCCTACTCTCATCAATCATCCTCGTCACATCCTCAAAAGAACTCAATCTAATTTATGAGATAAGACCACCTCTGGACAAAGCAATGCTGACTATTGCTTAGAAGTTCATTTCTTTTCCACCAGTGAGAGTATACCCTATCCCTAAGAATCTTCTAATTTCCCTGGTACTCGTGTTAGACTCATTGGCCTATAATTTTCTGGATTACCATGATGTGGAGGTGCCGGTGTTGGACTGAAGTAGACATGGCCAGAAGTCACGTGACACCAGGTTATAGTCCAACAGGTTTATTTGAAATCACGAGCTTTTGGAGCGATGCCCCTGACGAAGGGACAGCGCTCCGAAAGCTTGTGATTTCAAATAAACCTGTTGGACAGTAACCTGTTGTCATCTGACTTCTGGCTGTTTCTGGGTTATCAGTCAGGGACAGAGATTGGCTATCAGTTGCTAACAACACAGCATTTCTGGTGTGGTAAGAGAACTCTGGGCAATTAATCTGGAAGCTTGTCACTTGTTGATGACTAATGTTTGCTTTGCCCGCTGCTGTGCCTTATGTTGACGGTTAAGTAAAGCTTTGGCATGTCAAAATGCTCTGTTAGTTTACTGGGGTGTATCACAGTACTCCGTTAGCCAATCCTGTCAATCTTTCAATGGTAATCACAATCTGTTTCCACAGTGAATCTAATAAATTGTATTGATTTTGTGCAGATTCCAGGAAGGATTGATGAGTGAACTGGGTTTGAACGATTATTACATTTCTTCTGTTTTTTTTCTCACTGCAGGTTGCTTGCATGATGGGACTTGTGTATCTTACCAGTGTTGCAGGAATTATTGCTGGAACTGCAGTCCTGCGCCAGGCAGTCTTTTCAAAGGGTCAGATATGTGTGATTTCCCAGAACCAAGAGCCTGTTTTGAGCCAGGGGGTTATCCTGGACCCAGTGGAATGCACCCAGGAGGCCGAGACCTTTCTGTCAACACCATTTGAAGCAGCAGCCGGTAATCTGGTCCAGTCTCGAGACTCTCCTTCCGGTCTTCCCTGCTGTATCTTAGAAGCTGATGGTAGCAGGGTGAACTCTGGCATCGGGGTAACTGCACTCTGTCTTTGGGGGACCGTCCTGACTTCACTCACTTACAGTAATGACGTGAGGGCCTCCCGAGAGGGAGCTAGAATCACGGCGCCCATTTCTTGTTCGAATTGTTGTAAGCTGCACAGTGAGGCCGGGCTGGCCGTTAAATGCCGGTCATCAAACCAAACATCTGTCCAGATCGCCTTTCGTCAACACAGCCCATTGGAAGCATATGCCTCCATCCATTCACACAACACCCTGCCTCATGTTGGATGCAATGGTTGTACAAAAGAGACTGAGTTAAACGGAAAGCCCCCTCACAGCATTGAACGACTGATGGACCTCCTGTGTCTCCCTGGTTCCCTAAGGATGAGTCAATGCCCTGTGGAAACAGCATTGGCATTTAACCAGCTTGTGATGCCAGTCTTACCCAGTTAGGAGCTTCGCACTCCCATCGGTCAGATTTTTGGAATCGATAATTACGGCTATGTCAGACTGAACAGTTTTCTCTTCTTTGCCCACACCCGGATCCGACTTATGATCTTTTGAGTAATCTTTAAATCCAGCCATGAAATTAGCAAGACCAATGTTAACATCGCAATATAACCTTAGTCAGCCACAAAATCTGTTCTCCAGAATTGGCAGCTATACCTAACCTAAACACCAGTGAGAAACACCATAAATCCACCAAATGCTGCCAAGTTTATGCTTGGTAAGAAGCTGGTCATTTTGTCTCCAAGACAAAAATTTTAGACATGGTGTGTAATATGAGCAATAAATTTGATTTATAAGCAGACACCATTGGTGTCGATCCATGTATCAAATCTCAAGGTGCTTTGCATACAATGAATTACCTTAAAGTGCAGCAGTCCCTCATGTAGGAGAACGCAGCAGCAGCCTTCTGCGTAGCAGATTCCTCCAAACAAAAATGTAAAGAATGTTATGTTTTGATGCTCTTGGGTGAGAGAGGGATGTTGACTTGGGCAAGAGAAAAGCAGAGCGGTGGGATTTTACTTTCACATCCATGCTAACAAACTGGAGTGAGCAGACAGGAGCTCTCTTTGACATTTCAGCTGAAGGACAGTATCTCTGGCAAAGCAGCACTCCTGCATATCCGCAGTGTGTGCTGCCATGTATTAAATGGAGCCTGAATCAGAATGTTTTCACTGCAAATGAAGGAAGATGTGATGCAAATGCTGTTGGATCATTGTACTTTGTTTACTTTTGATTCATGGGCCCTGCTGTGTCTGGGATTTGGAGATTATAAATCTCAGTATTTTGTATTCTGGTGATTGAAGGGCTTCTTTAATGAAAAGGTTTAATGGAAGTGGCTAAGAAATGGGCATGGGATACAAAAAAAAGTCTATATTTCTGAAATCTTAGCCATATGTTGATCTCTGTTGAGAGACGTGAAAAAAGGAGACACCACTTTTAACGTTGGGAACTTAAATCTGTATCTTTCCTAAAACATCTTTTGAGCTATCCGAGTGTCAACTCTATTCACGATACAATACTGTGTATTGTATTCACTACTGGGCTGGTTACTGAGTGATTGAAGGATAAGGGAAGCAAAAACCGAAGTTGCTGGAAAAGCTCAGCAGGTCTTGGCAGCATTTGTGAAGAGATCAAGGAAGCACTGGAGGTTTAAGTTAAATTTTGTAATTAGCACTTGGTTTAATTCGGTCATCACTTAACCAGAACTTAGCTGCAAAGATTACCTTATGATTTCTCCCATCCAGATTTAATTGTGCTCTGCTAAGTGTACAAGATGCCGTCGAAATGTAAACAGTTCCCTCCTCTCTCGTCCCAAATGTGTAATTCAGTATTTTCTTTTATGTAGCCTCTGCGTTTGTTGTAATTTAGAGCAGCAGTAAGTTAGAGAGTAACCTTCATTCCCTCCCCAGTCCCCAAGCCGATTGTCTGGTCTTCCTGGATTACTGTCTCATTGTTGAGGAAGTAACCAATTCCCTTGAACTGCCTTGGTCCTGGTTTTTTTATACAACATCGAACAGTACAGCACAGAACAGGCCCTTCAGCCCACGATGTTGTGCTGACCACTGATCCTCATGTATGCACCCTCAAATTTCTGTGACCATATGCATGTCCAGGAGTCTCTTAAATGTCCCCAATGACTCTGCCTCCACAACTGCTGCAGGCAACGCATACCATGCTCTCACAACTCTGCGTAAAGAACCCACCTCTGACATTCCCTCTATACTTTCCTCCAACCAGCTTAAAGCTATGACCCCTCGTGTTAGTCATTTCTGCTCTGGGAAATAGTCTCTGGCTATCGACTCTATCTATGCCTCTCATTATCTTGTATACCTCAATTAGGTCCCCTCTCTCCTCCTTTTCTCCAATGAAAATAGTTCGAGGTCAGTCAACCTCTCTTTGTAAGATAAGCCCTCCTGTCCAGGAAGCATCCTGGTAAATCTCCTCTGAACCCTCTCCAAAGCATCCTCATCTTTCCTATAATAGGGTGACCAGAACTGGACGCAGTATTCCAAGTGCGGTCTAACCAAAGTTTTATAGACCTGCATCAAGATCTCACGACTCTTAAACTCAACCCCCCTGTTAATGAAAGCCAAAACACCATATACTTTCTTAACAACCCTATCCACTTGGATGGCCATTTTAAGGGATCTATGTACCTGCACACCAAGATCCCTCTGTTCCTCCACACTGTCAAGAATCTTATCCTTAATTCTGTACTCAGCTTTCAAATTCGACCTTCCAAAATGCTTCACCTCACATTTATCCAGGTTGAACTCCATCTGCCACCTCTCAGCCCATGTCTACATCCTGTCAATGTCCCGCTACAGCCTACAACAGCCCTCTACACTGTCAACAACACCTCCAACCTTTGTGTTGTCTGCAAACTTGCTGACCCATCCTTCAATCCCCTCATCCAAGTCATTAATAAAAATTACAAACAGTAGAGACCCAAGGACAGAGCCCTGTGGAGCACCACTCACCACTGACTTCCAGGCAGAATATTTTCCTTCTACTACCACTCGCTGTCTTCTATTGCCCAGCCAATTCTGTATCCAGACAGCTAAGTTCCTCTGTATCCCATTCCTCCTGACCTTCTGAATGAACCTACTGTGGGGAACCTTATCAAATGTCTTGCTGAAGTCCATATACACCACATCCACAGCTCGACCCTCATCAACTTTTCTAGTCACATCCTCAAAGAACTTCATCAGGTTTATGAGGCATGACCTGCCCGTCTCAAAGCCGTGTTGACTGCATTTAATCAGGCCATGCTCTTCCAGTTGGTCATAAATCCTATCCCTCAGAATCCTTTCTAACACCTTGCAGACGATAGATGTGAGACTGACTGGTCTGTAATTGCTGGGGATTTCCCTATTTCCTTTCTTGGAGAGGAATTACATTTGCCTCTCTCCAGTCCTCAGCTACGACTCCAGTGGAGAGCGAGGATGCAAAGATCTTCGCAAGTGGCGAAGCAATCCCATTTCTCGTTTCCCAAAGCAGCCGAGGACAAATCTGGTCTGGGCCTGGCGACTTGTCAATCTTAATGTTTGACAAAATTTTCAGCACATCAGCTTCGTCTATCTCTATCCATTCCAGCATGCACACCTGCTCTTCAAAGGTTTCATTCACTGCAAAGTTCGTTTCTTTCAAAAGACAGAAGCAGAAAACTCATTTAGGGCTTCCCCTACCTCCTCAGACTCCACACACAAGTTCCCTATGCTATCCCTGTTCGGCCCTACTCTTTCTTTGACTATTCTCTTACTCCTCACGTAAGTGTAAAATGCCTTTGTGTTCTCCCTAATCTGTTCTGCCAAGCCTTTCTCGTGCCCCCTCCTGGCTCTCGTCAAACCATTTTTGAGCTCCTTCCTCGCCTGCCTGTAATCCTCTAGAGCTGAGCTTGACCCTAGCTTCCTCCACCTTATTTAAGTTACCTTTTTCCTTTTGACGAGAACTCCACTGCTCTTGTCATCCAAGGTTCCTTTATCTTACCAATTGCTTGTCACAGAGGGACATATTTATTCATCACTTGCAACAAATGTTCCTTAAACAGTCTCCACATGTCTATAGTGCCTTTACCATGGAATAATTGCTCCCATTCCATGCTTCCTAACTCGTGTCTAATTGCATCTTAGTTTCCTCTTCCCCAATTAACTAGCCTCCTATTTTGCCTAATCCTCTCCTTCTCCATAGCTATGTAGAAGGTGAGGCAGTTGTGGTCACTATCACCAAAATGCTCTCCCACCACGAGATCTGATACCTGCCCTGGCTCGTTTCCGAGCATCAAGTCTAGAATGTCCTCTCCCCTCGTCAGCCTGTCAACGTACTGAGTTAGGAAACGCTCCTGAACACACCTTACAAAAACAGCTCCATTCAAATCTTCTGCTCGAAGGAGGTTCCAATCAATATTGGGAAAGTTAAAGTCACCCATTACAACAACCCTACTACATTCACACTTTTCCAAAATCTGCCGACCTATGCTTTCTTCCATCTCCCTGCTGCTATTGGGGGGCCTGTAATAAACCCCTAACGAGGTGACTGCTCCCTTGCTGTTCCTAATTTCCACCCATACTGACTCGGTAGGCAGATCTTCCTCGACAATGGAAGCTTCTGTTGCTGTGATACCCTCTCTGATTAGTAGTGCTACACCCCCTCCTTTTTTACCCCCCTCCCTATTCTTTTTAAATGCTCTAAACTCTGGAACATCCAGCAACCATTCCTGCCCCTGAGAAACCCATGTCTCTGTTATGGCCACAACATCATAGCACCAGGTACTGATCCATGCTCTAAGCTCATCACTTTTATTCCTGATACTCCTTGCATTAAAGCAAACACACTTTAACTGATCCCTTGGTTCCTTCCCAGGAAAATCCTTCCCACTAGCTGGTCTACCTCTTGTTATTGCCTCATCTGCATCAACTCTCACCTCCGGTATACAGCTCAGGTTCCCACCCCCCTGCCATACTAGTTTAAACCCTCTCGAACTACTCAAGCAAACCTCCCACCCAGGACATTGGTCCCCTTCCAGTTCAGGTGCAACCCATCCTTCTTGTACAGGTCCCACCTTCCCCAGAAGGCATCCCAATTATCTACATATCTGAAGCCCTCCCTCCTACACCAGCTGCGCAGCCACGTGTTAAGCTGCGCCCGCTCCCTGTTCCTCGCCTCGTTATCTCGTGGCACCGGTACTAAACCCAAGAACAGTACTCTGTCCGTCCTGCTTTGCGGCTTCCATCCTAACTCCCTGAAATCACTTTTTATATCCTCGATACTTTTCCTGGCTATATCATTGGTGCCAATATGTAACACGATTTCTGGCTGTTCGCCGTCCCCTTTTAGAACCGTATACACCTGATCGGAGACATCCTGGACCCTGGCACCCGGGAGGCAACATACCTTCCGGGAATCCTGATCCTGACCACATAATCTACTATCCAGTCCCCTACCACGAGTACTTTTCTATTCTGCCCCCTTCCCCTCTTTGCCAGAGTGTCAGGCTCAGTGCCAGAGAACTGACTGCTATGGCTTTCTTCTGGAAGGTCATTTTCCCCCCACCCCCAAGCAGTATCCAAAACAGTATACTTATTCCTGAGGGGAATGTCCAGAGGGGATCTCTGCACTGTCTCACTGTCCCCTTTCCTCCCCCTAACTGTAACCCATTTCTCCTTGTCCTGAGCCTTAGGAGTGACCAACTCCCGGTAACTCCTCTCAATTACCAGATGGGAGTGATGGAATGTAAAATATAGCAGGACCACTGCTTCTGATCATTACCTATGTAGGCCAGGCCGGCCAGAACATTTTCATTGGCAAGGTTGTAACAATGGAATTTGTCCTGACCCTGCCCCTTGCAGTTTGAGTGTGCCAAACATTGGTCGGGTTAAAAGGGGGAGGACAGGGTGTACCTGAAAGAGCTCACCCCAGCAAGGATCATACGTCTCAGGAAGCATGAGGCTAAAAAGAACCATCCCTTAAGACAGTTCTTCAACATGTGTCCCCCTAGCAAGTGAAGTATCTTATAAAAACAACTATCCATCCACCAACTATTTTGAATCCAGGATCCAGGAATTGAGGCTTTGAAAAACTCCAGCTAGTCATCGAATTAGATGTGACAGTTAAATAATCAGAGCAATTTTTGCTGCAAGCATCATCACAGCAAGTACACAATATAGTGCAACAATAGGCTTTGTACCTGTAAATTTAGGAATGATGTCGAGAAAGGACTAGCCTTCTAGAAAGATGCAGTTGCCTTCCTTCCTCTGATCTCATTCGATGGCCAGAGATTTATGATCATGAAAGACAATCTACATTCAATAAGCAAGTAACATTTTTGCTATCTTGAAAACTTTGCTGGAGGAACTCAACAAGTCTGGCAGCATCAATGGAGAAACAGAGTTAATCTTTCAAGTCCAACGTGACTCTTCATTGAACTCAACTTTCAGTCTCGATAGCTGCTGCCAGACTCCCTGCATTTCTCCAGCACTTTCTGTTCTGATTTCAGCGCTCCAATGCCTGCAATATTTTGCTTTTATTTTGATGTTTTTGCTACGATGGACATTTAGTTTTTCAGATCTTTGTGTTAAACTTAAATATCTATGCACCAACATGTCAGTGCTGGTTCCAACAGGGCTGCAGACCCAAAAGAGAAGGCTAAGTAAAACATGCTGGAAATCTGAAATAAATGCTGGAAACACACAGTAGCTGTTTTTGGATGTCTTTACACCAACACACTTCAGAATATGGCTTCCAATGAATAGCAGCCATTGATTGTTAAAGGCATTTGATGTACCAGCTGTGTTTGTTCTGCTCCCATTAGGTGTTTTGAAGTGATTTCACAGTTAAGTATTGATCAGCCACAAATGACACAAATGCTGGAAATTCTCAGCAGGCCAGGCAGTAGAGTGAGAAACACAATCAATGTTTCTGGTCAGTGACCTTCTGTTTTTATTTCAGGTTCCTGGCATCTGTGGTGTTTTGCCAGTATGCCACTTGTAAATATTAAACGCCTTTCTATCAAACTGCCTTGTGAGGAACACGGCGTGAATAAAGCTTGCATTTTTCAGATTCAATTCAAGTCCATGGTGAAAGTGCTGATCGACTTGCTTAAACAATGTAATGGTTCAGAGGAAGCTGAAACTTTAAAAATACTACTAGTTTTTGATTAACATTTTAGAATACAGTTCCAATCTTGCAGTGCAGGACATGTATACTGTCTACAGTATTTCTAATTCTTTTCAATAGCAAAAAATGCTGATTAAAGGAGCACATCTGAACTATTTTCAATTTTTTTCAACAGGATTTATTATTCCAGTACAGTTATCCTTCCACCATATTCAAGTGAAATTCTTATTTGGTTAGTAATACAGTTGTCATAGAGTCGTACTTCCATTTGTTGTAATTCTGCTTCACTTGGTAAAGACACACCCATTTATGTTATATTTAACACTTGAAATTGTTACATGCTAGTATTAAAAACTGCAGAAGTTTCCTGCATTTTTGTGGTTTTGCTAGTCTTGTACTCTTGTCAGTTCCTTGTGACGCATCTATATTTTTCAGGGTTATTTGCTCTACTCTGGGTCGCATTGTTTTCATACAGATTGTTTGTTTCAACTAGCTTCTAATAAATGATTTCAGTCACATTTAAGTTTGTTTTTGTGTCGCACACTGATGTCCATGTTTACAAATTAGATTATGGATGAATTGTCACAGACAATACTGCTTCAATGTCACTGTGATAGAAAGTAGGAACACCAATAGGCACTCAGTTCAACAATGCAGCTCCGCTATTACAGCTCCACTATTCAACATGACCATGGCATCAATCTCCACGTCATACTTCCACAGTTTACCCATCGTCTTGACTCCTTTAGCTTCAAGAAATCTATTTCTTTCTTTTGTAAAAGGTTAATGGAATTATTACAGGGCGGAAGGGCCCTGCACCAGTTCTATTTATCCAGTCTGACTCTAATATCTCGTGCTAATCTCCTACCTATTCTCCATGTCCCTGTATACCATTACATAGAACATAGAAAAGTACAGCACAGAACAGGCCCACGATGTTGTGCTGAGGATTATTCCGAATCAAAAATAAATAACCTATGCACCCCTCAATTCACTGCTGTTCATTTGCTTAAATGTCCCTAATGACTGTTTCCACCACCACCACTGGCAATGCATTCCATCATTCATAACTCCCTGCGTAAAGAACCTGCCTCTGACCTCTCCTCTATACCTTTCTTATATCTATGACCCATCATGCCAGTCAATCCTGCCCTGGGGAAAGGTCTCTGGCTATTGACCCTAACCATGCCTCTCATTACCTTGTATACCTCGATCAGGTCACCTCTCTTCCTCCTCCTCTCCAGAGAGAAAAGTCCAAGCTTAGTCGACCTCTCCTCATAAGACAAGCCTTCCAGTCCAAGCAGCATCCTGGTAAATGTTCTTTGCACCCTCTCCAAAGCCTCTGCATCTTACCTATAATTGGGCAACCACAACTGGACACACTATTCCAAGTGTGGTCTCACCAGGGTCTTTTGTAGATCTGCAGCAAAACCTCGCGGCTCTTAAACTCGATCCCCCGTTAATGAAAGCCAAAACATAATATGCTTTCTTAACAACCCTATCCACTTGGGTGGCAACTTTGAGGGATCCATGCACTTGAACACCAAGATTCCTCTGTTCTTCCACACTGCCAAGAATCCAGTCTTTAATCCTATATTCAGCATCTCTTCGCATTTATCCAGGTTGAGCTACATCTGCCATTTCTCAGTCTAGCTCTGCATTCTGTATATGTCATGCTACAGACTGCAATAGCCCTCAATACTATCAACGGCACCTCTAAGCTTTGTGTCATCAGCAAATTTACTAACCCACCCCTCAACCTCCTCATCCAAGTAATTTATAAAAACTACAAAGAGCAGAAGCCCAAGAACAGAGCCCTGCGGGACCCCACTCAACACTGACCTCCAGACAGAATACTTTCCAACTACAACCACTCTCTGCCTTCTGTCAGCCAACCAATTCTGAATCCAGACAGCCAAATCTCCCTGTATCCCTTACTCCCTGACAATGTAAGAGCCTACCCTGGGGAACCTTATCAAATGCCTTGCTGAAGCCCACATGCACCACATCCACTGCTCGATCTTTGTCGACCTGTCTCGTCACCTCCTCAAAGAAATCAATAAGATTTGTGAGGCATGACCTGCCCCTCACAAAGCCATGCTGATTGCCTTTAATCATTCTATGCTTTTTCCAAATAGTCACAAATCCTATCCCTCAGAATTCTTTCCAATTCCTTGCTGACCACAATCGTAAGACTGGCCTGTAATTGCCAAGGATTTCCCTATTCCCCTTCTTAATAAGACAAACAACATTTGCCTCCCTCCATTCCTCCGGTATGACTCCAGTGGAGAGTGAGGAAGCAAAGATCTTCACCAGTGGCTTAGCAACCTCCTTTCTCGCTTCCAGGAGCAACCTAGGATAAATCTGGTCTGGCCCTGGGGACTTACCAATCTTAATGTTTGCCAAATTCCTGTCCAAAAAAGCCGTTTTGAATGCCTCAATTGATCTCACAGAAACTACTCCTTCAGAAGCCTTTTTCTCACATCATCTTTGCTTCATTTGCACATCACTTTAAATCTATTCTCGTTTCTTTTGCAAGCAGGAGCAGCTTCACCTTTTTACTCTGTCCAGCCTGCTCATGATTTTAAAAACGTCATCAAATCTCCTCTCAGTCGTCGTCTTTCAAGGGAGAACAGTCCCAATCTATCCTCAGGGCTGAACTTTCTCATTTCTGGAGCAATTCTCGTGAGTCATTTCTGCGTGCTCTCCAATGCATTTGCATCTTTCCTATAACTGTACGATCCATAACTGGACACAATATTCCAGCTAAGGTCTGGCAAATACCTTGGACAACCCCCAGATGACAAGGCTGCACTTAAGTGATCTTCCTGCGTCTGCAAATGAGGCTGAACATATCTTTCCCCATAATGTCTTTAATAGAACGCAGAGATTGTACTACTTGTTTGTTTTAACCAGAATGAGATTTAATGTCTCCCCCTTACTCTTTAGACAGTGGTGTTGTGTTCCCCCACTGTCCTTGTTTGTGGACTCTGATTGTGTAGTGACCTCAACAGCATTATTGGAATGTTAGACGTGAAATATCGTCTACATTACACACACTTAGTTGCAGGTGTTTGAGGAGGGACAGGGGCATGAATATTTCTCAACACAGCCACACTTACAAACACAAAAGGTGAGGTCAAATTAAAAGGATAAAGGGGTTATTCAATGCGGAACAATTTGAGTACAGGTCCCCTGGTCTGCATTTGGTCTCCCCAGTATCGAGGGGAGAGAGAAAGTGGATCAGCCTGGACCTGCTGCTTGGGGCTCCAGCGGCTTTTTCTAACTCTACTGTGCTCAAACCAAACCAAAGAAACACTGAGCTGGGAGAACTGGCCACTCCCCTTTCATTGCACAAGTTATTTTTCAAAACCTTGAAAGCCTGTTTCCTGAGGCAGTATCCATTAGTTATAATCCAACTGGCCCAAAAAACCATCAACTTAAGACTTTCTGGAGTCTGTGTTGTTTAAGACCTTTCTGGGGGAAAAAATAACAAAAACATAATCTCATTAAATGAGTAGAATTGTCACAACCTCAATATTGACTTCACCAACTTCAAAATCCTTCCTCCCTCACCTTTATCCCATGTCCAGCCCAACCCCCTTCTCCTCTCCGCCTCCCTGATCTGACCTGCCTTTCTCTCTCTCTGTAAACTCCAGCTGTACTTTAACATTTTCCAGTTTCTGTATGACAAGACATTGATTGGTTTCCACTTCTAATTCCACTAGGAGAAAGTGAGGACTGCAGATGCTGGAAACCAGAGTTGAAAAATATGGTGCTGGAAAAGCACAGCAGGCCAGGCAGCATCCGAGGAGCAGGAGAATCGACGTTTCGGGCATAAGCCCTTCTTCAGGACTTCTAATTCCACATCAATCTGGTCAGATTGTGAACACTGCCATTGGTACTCATCCACCATTTCATTGCATTGTCCCTTGGTGGGGAGTTGCACTTATAATTCCCTGGCTTCAACATTTAGTTGGACTGTACCCAGGGCAGCTAGCATTTCAGCAGTTAAATTATCCTATACTAGAAGCATGTCTGAATCAGAATGTGTCATTTTCTAATGTTATAGTAGAAGGTTTTGTTGCAGCTGTTGATTTCATTTTAGACATCACTTCAGATCCTAATTTTCCCCCTTTGACACCCAGTTTATTTGACTTGTTTCTTATATTTGGACTTTTATCAAAGCTCATCTTTCAAAATCTTTTGGAATTATAATTATTTTGGAATTAAAACACCAATTTCTGTTACAAACAGATTGCGAGTTTTAAAATGAATCTCTCTCCCTTTTTTCACATGTTCATAAGCAGAATAAGATGCAATGTTTCCCTGTTTTAAATAGTGGTGACGTGTTTCCCCCTGTTCATCTGTTGATTGACTCCGTGAACACTGTTATGAAGTTAAACCAGAAACAAGGTTTATTCACACATTCTTAGATGTGAAGGGGACAGGAAAGTACATCTCAATGCAGTTACTTGCAATCGTACAAGGTGAAATCAAAAAGCTAAAGAGATTTTTTTTTAGATTAGATTTCTTACAGTATGGAAACAGGCCCTTCAGCCCAACAAGTCCATACCGATCCTCCGAAGAGTAGCCCACCCAGACACATTCCACTACCCTACATTTAACCCTGACTAATGCACCTAGCATGATGTGCTAGATTAGAGTGGTGCTGGAAAGGCACAGCAGGCCAGGCAGCATCCGAGAAGCAGGAAAATCGACATTTCGAGCAAACACCCTTCATCAGGAATAACACTATGGGCAATTTAGCCTGGCCAATTCACCTGGCCTGCACATCTTTGGATTGTGGGGGGAAACTGGAGCACCCGGAGGAAACCCCCACAGACACAGGGAGAATGTGCAAACTCCACACAGTCACCTGAGGTGGGAATTGAACCCAGGTCCCTGGTACTGTGAGGCTGCAGTGCTAACCAAGTAACAAAACATAATTAGAAACGACTGGGAAATATTAGGTTATCACTGGCCTTGCCTTTAAGATGGAGTCAGTGTATACAAAGCTTGAGTTAGCAACAGGAATTCTTTTATGGTGACTGCTGATCAGCAAGCTGTCCATTCAGGATTTGTAGACCGTTTCTTCTCCTTAAAGTTCCATACAAAGGTCATCTGAGTAATATTGTTAAACACTTTACTTCTGTTTCACTGTTTTAATGAGAGAAGGTTGATCACTTGAGGACAGCGCAAAATTCAGGGCTTTGGTTAGTTATTTTTTACAGGACGTAGCCTTTTTCTTTGCAGTGGGAAGTTATAGAGTCATAGAGCCCTTTGGTCAACTCGTCCATGCCAACCAGATAATTAATCTAGTCCCATTTGCCAGCATTTGGCCCATATCCCTCTAAGCCCTTCCTATTCATATATCCATCCAACTGTCTTCTAAATGTTGTAATTGTACCAGCCTCCACCACTTCCTCTGGCAGCTCATTCCATACACGCATCACCCTCTGCATGAAAAAAGTTACCCCTTAGATCCTTTTTAAATCTTTCCCCTCTCACCCTAAACCTATGCCCTCTAGTTTTGGCATCCTCTACCCTGGAAAAAAGAGGTTGTCTATTCACGCTATCTATACCCCTCAAGATTTTATAAATCTATAAGATCACCCCTCAGCCTCCAACACTCCAGGAAAACAGCCCCAGCCTGTTCAGCCTCTCCCTATAGCTCAAACCCTCCAACCCTGGAAACATCCTATTCAATCTTTTCTGAACCCTTTCAAGTTTCACAACATCCTTCCCAGAGGAGGGAGACCAGAATTGCACTCACTATTCCAAAAGTGACCTAGCCAATGTCCTGTGCAGCTGCAACATGACCTCCCAATTCCTATTTTGAATGCATTCTAGTGCATTCAAAATAGGTTCACTGCAAATAAAGTAAAGGGTACAAAATGCCTTCTTCACTATCCTATCTACCTGCACTCCACTTTCAAGGAGCTATGAACCTGCACTCCAAGGTCTCACTATTTGTTGACACTCCCCAGGACCTTACCATTGGGGATTTTGATATGGTCAGTACATATTGAATGAGATTGTGTCAATCCTTTAACTGACTAGAGTCATAGACATACAGTATGGAAACAGACCCTTTGGTCCAACACGCTGACCATGTTCCCAGTTTAAACTAGTCCCACTTGCCGGCATTTGGCCCATATCCCTCCAAATGTTTCCTATTCATGTACCTGTCCAAATGTCATTTAAATGTAACTGTAGTTTCATAGTTTCAGAGTAATAGAAGCAAGAGTAGACCATTTGGCCCATCATCCTTGCTCCGCCATTCATTAAGATCATGGCTGATCTATCCATCGTCTCAGCTCCACCTACCTGCATTATCCCATTCCCCTTATTTCCCTATCATGCAAAAACCCATCCAACTGTATCTTGAATATATTTAATGAAGCTGCCTCTACTGCTTCCTTGGGCAGAGAATTTGATAGGTTCACTGCTCTCTGTGCTAAATGTACTTCACCTAATCGTGACGCCATGTTCCCTCGTCCTAGTCTCACTCAACAGTGGAAACAAGTTGGTAAAAACAATGACTGCAGATGCTGGAAACCAGATTCTGGATTAGTGGTGCTGGAAGAGCAGAACAGTTCGGGCAGCATCCAAGGAGCAGGGAAATCGACGTTTTGGGCAAAAGCCCTTCATCAGGAATAAAGGCAGAGAGTCTGAAGCGTGGCACGATATGGTTGAAGAGCTTCAGGGCAGAGGAAATGACCTGGAAGTTGCAGTGGAAGAGGGACTCCCTGAGATTCTTGTAGAGAGAGGAGGAAAACTTCTTCAAGGCAGGCATCCTTGCAAGAGGATTTGCAGTAGGGTTAAAATCAACGAGGTAAAAACAATGACTGCAGATGGAAACAAGTTGCCTGCCTCTATCTTATCTATTGTTTTCATAATTTTATATGTTTCTATAAGATCTCTCTCAATCTTCTAAATTCTAGCAAGTACAGTCCCAAGTGGTTCGACCTCTCCTCATAGGGTAACCCCTTCATCCCCGGAATCAACCTGGTGACCCTCCTCTGTACCAGTGTATCCCTCCTCAAGTAAGGAGACCAGAACTGTGCACTGTACTCCAGGTGCAGCCTCACCAACACCTTGTACAATTGGAGCAGAACCTCCCTGCTCTTCAATTCAATCCCTCCATCAATAAAAGCCAACATTCCATTTGCCTTCCTGATTATCTGTTGCACCTGCAAATCAACTTACAGCAATTCATGTGTGAGTACCCCTAAGTCCCTCTGCATGACATCATGCTGCAATCTTTCACCATTTAAATAATACTGACCCTACTATTTTTACTTCCAATGTGGATAACCTCATATTTACCAACATTGTACTCTATCTGCCAGACCCTTACCCACTCACTTAACTTAACTAAATCTCTCTGCAGACCCTCCCCATCCTCTGCACAGTTTGCCTTTCCACTCAATTTAATGTCATCAGCAAACTTGGATACGTTACACTCAGTTTTCCCTTCCAAATCATATATATAAATCATGAACAGTTGTGGGCCCAACACTGACCCCTGCATCACCCCACTCACCACTGATCTCCAACCAGGGAAACACCCATTTATCCCAACTCTCTGTTTCCTATTGGTGAACCAGTCCTCTATCCCTGCTAGTACATTCCCTGCAACTCCATATATTCTTATCTTATGGATGAG
This sequence comes from Hemiscyllium ocellatum, assembly GCF_020745735.1. Taxonomy (NCBI): domain Eukaryota; kingdom Metazoa; phylum Chordata; class Chondrichthyes; order Orectolobiformes; family Hemiscylliidae; genus Hemiscyllium; species Hemiscyllium ocellatum. Next base: position 10,216,882 of record NC_083407.1, on the reverse strand, counting down.
TCTTTTATGTGGCACTTTATCGAATGCCCTCTGGAAATCCAAATATACAAAATGCACCTGTTCCCCCCCATCCACCTCACTTATTATCCTCAAAGAGCTCCAGTAAATTAGTCAAACACAATCTTCCCTTTCTGAATCCATGCTGCATCTGCCTGATGGAGCCCTTTCCATCCAGATGTCTCTCTATTTCTTCTTTAATGATAGTCTCCAGCATTTTCCCAACTACAGATGTTAAGCTAACTGGCTTATAGTTACCTGCCTTTTGCCTACAACCCTTTTTTTTTAAAACAGTGGTGTGACATTCACTGTCTTCCAGTCTACCTGGATCTGCCCAGCTTCCAGTGAAGTTTGGTAAATTACCACTAACACAGCTACTATAACTTCTGTCACTTCTTTCAGCCCCCTGGGATACATTCCATCAGCACCAGGGACCTATCTACCTTTAGACCCTCACGTTTGCTCAACACTGGTCCTTTAGTGATAACAATTGAAATGAGGTCCTCACCTCCCATCATCTCCTTAACATCTTTGGCATATTAGACACATCTTCCATTGTGAAGATGTACACAAAATAGTTATTCAAGGCCTCAGCCATTTCAGCATTACCCAATATTAATTCCCTTTCTCATCCTGCAAGGGACCTATGTCCACTTTAGCCACTCTTTTCCATTTTACATATAACCCTCCATTCCCAGCAATACCCTGGTAATTTTTTTCTGAACCCTCTCCAATTTAATAATATCTTTCCGATAACAGGGATACCAGAACTGCACACAATACTCCAAAAGTGGCCTCAACAACATCCTGTACAACCCAAACATGATGTTCCAACCGTTATACTCAAAGGTCTGAACAGAGACAGCAAGCATGCTAAATGCCTTCTTAACCAACCTGTCCACGTGTGACGCAAGTTTCAAACAATTATGTGCCTGAGCCCCTAGATCTCTCTGTTCTACAACACTACCCAGGGCTCTACTATTAATTGTTAATGAGCTGCCCTTGTTTATTTTACCAAAATGAGTCTCATCTCTCCAAATTAAACTCTGTCTGCCACTCCTCGGCTCATTGGCCACTGTTTCAAAATTTGGTCCTTAAAAAGCAATTCGGGTTAATCACTGAGAGCTGTGGGATAGGAAGGACACAGTTACCATCACGACAAAGGATTGTACATGACCAACTTTGCCAACCCGTCTCAGATGTTATGTAAGGCCATTTAACTCATCGTCTTATGGAATAAGGATAACGTGATTCTTTTGCTTTAGGGTCTTTCTTAGAAATACATAGGGCTAAATTTTATTTGCTATTGGCTGCATTCATTGTATTGAGTTTCGTGTGGGATTTCTCTCAGTAAGTCCTGGTGACAGTTTTCATGTTCCATTCCAAAACTCACCTTATCTGTGCACCTTAGCTCTGTGGCAACTCACCTGTAATATCTTCCCCCTGATTAGAAGTGGATCCATTCACTCCAGTTGGGATATCCATGATTCCCAGGGATGGCACCAGCGCCATATTTAACATGCAGTTATACACACCACATCAAGGCCTGTCAGTGCAAAGCTGTCTTTTGTGGCTCTTTCCTCTGAGGATTTGTCCTGGAGATGGGAGACAATGGCAACCTGGTACCCCAAAAGAGACTTAAAGGTCCTCGTGGGCAGGATAGTGCAGAGGAGGACAGTCCTCTTTCTTCTGGACTGGCAGGAGAGACCACACCATTACACTCTGCTAGCCTGGCCTGGGGTTTTCACTACTCTAAGTGCCAATTCTATCGTCCACCATCTACAAGGTACAAGTAAGGAGTGTGATGGAATGCTCCCCATTTGCCTGAATAAACAATATTCAAGAAGCTCGACACTTTTTCAGCATTTTCTGATTTTGTTCCAGATACCATCCCCTGCTGAAAGCACTTATCCTCAAATATCTCTTCAACCTCCTCCTCCTTACCTTAAACTGTGACCTGGGTCACTAACCTCTCAAGTAGGGGAAAATGTTGTCCCTGTCTGTTCTATCCATGCACCTCATAATTTTGTACCACTCAATCACGTTCCCGCCAACACCCCGCCCCCCCCACCCCTCCCACCTCACCTCAGTTTTCTCTGCGCTGAGGAATACAATCCCAGCCTAGCTAGCTGAATCACTCCAGCCTAGGCAACACCCTGGTGAAGCTTTGCATCCTCTCTCTCGTGCAATCAAGTCCTTCCTACAATGTGGCGACCAGAACTGATCACAGTACCCCAGCTGTGGCTGAACAAATATTGTGAACAGCCAAATCGACATTTCAGGCAAAAGCCCTTCATCAGGAATCGGCTTTTGCCCGAAACATCAATTTCGCTGCTCCTCGGATGCTGCCTGAACTGCTGTGCTCTTCCAGCATCACTAATCCAGAATCTGGTTTCCAGCATCTGCAGTCATTGTATTTACCTCGTAAATATTATGTACAGCTGCACTCTCTCCACAGATACTGCTTGACCTGCTGTGATTTCCTGCATTGTTTGTTGCCACGGTATCATTAACCTCCTTGCTCTTTTATTCTATGCCTTGACTCTTAAATGCAAGTATCCCCTATGGTGCCTTAGGCACCTCATCTACATGTCCTGCTGGCTTCAAGGATCTGTGGACATGCACACCAAGGTCTCTCTGATCCACTGTACTTCCAAGGGTCCTACCATTCAATGTGAACCCCTTTGCTTTGCTAGTCCTCCAAAAATGCATCACATCACATCTTTACAAAATTAAATTCCATTTGCTATTGTTCAGCCCATCTGTTTATCGTCCTGAAGTCTAAGCCTTTTCTCTTCATTATTTACCAAAAGCCAACTTTTGTGTCATCTATGACCTTACTGATCATGCCTTTACTTTTGATACTACATCGTTAATGTACATAACAAATAACAAGGAACCCGGCACTGAATACAGTGGAATGCCACTAAATACAGGATTCAAATCACAAATGCAACCTTCAAGCCATTTCCCTCTGGTTCCCAATACCAAACCAAATTAGGATTCAATTTGTGATTTTCTAAATGTTAAAAGCCACACAACACCAGGTTATAGTCCAACAGGTTTATTTGGAAGTACAAGCTTTCGGAGCGCTGCTCCTTCATCAGGTAGCTAGCGGGGCAGGGTCATAGGACATGGAATTTATAGTAAAAGATTAAAATGTCATACAACTGATGCGATGTATTGAACAAACCTAGATTGCAGTTAAGTTTTTAATCACTTAGAATGGGTTACAGGTTTCGATTCATTAATATGTAAATCCAAGAACTTCTTTCAAGTCACATTCCCGAAATAGAAGATGGAACATTCCAGCGCAGTACAGGACCTTCAACCCTCAATGTTGCACCAACTTGTGAAACCAATCTGAAGCCCATCTAACCTACACTATTCCATTATCATCCATATGTTTATCCAATGACCATTTAAATGCCCTTAAAGTTGGCGAGTCTCCTACTGTTGCAGGCAGTGTGTTCCACATCCCTACTACTCTCTGAGTAAAGAAACTACCTCTGACATCTGTCCTATACCTATCATCCTCAATTTAAAGTTGTGTCCTCTTGTGCTAGCCATCACCATCCGAGCAAAAAGGCTCCCACTGTCCATTTTATCTAATCCTCTGATCATCTTTTATGTCTCAAATAAGTCACATCTCAACCTTCTTCTCACTAACAAAAGCAGTCTCAAATCCCTCAGCCTTTCATCATAAGACCTTCCCTCCATACCAGGCAATTTCCTGGTAAATCTCCTCTACACCCTTTCCAATCTTCCACATCCTTCCTACAAAGCAATGAACAGAACAGTACGTAATACTCCAAGTGAGGCTACACCAGAGTTTTGCACAGCTACAACATGACTTCATGGCTCCAAAACTCAATCCCTCTACCAATAAAAGCTAACACACCATATGCCTTCTTAACAAACCTATCAGTGTGAGTGGTGTTATGGACTAGGCCAGACCACTCAAAACATTCTTAAGCAGGCAGCTCCAGACTATAATTTTGCAATTTGTTTCAGTAAGTGTACAATGAAAATTACCTGGAGTAAGTTAGCTGGGTTGACTACCAGATTTTAAAACAGACAACACCTTATTCAAAAAATTACACAATGAAGCACAAAGAACAGAATAAAGAACCCCTCCAGAACTCAGTCTACCCAAACTAGATTTAATTAAACTGTTCTGAATATACACAACAGCCCCAATAAGCAAACCCGTTTAAAAAAACAGTAAAGATACTGTCGTTGGTTACAGGTTGAAGTTAGAACAGCCAAAGGAGAGGGAGAGTTTCGCAACTTGTTTCTACATATCCGAACTCCCAACTCATTCTGGACTGAAGTGCTCAGCTAGAGAGCTGACCACCCCCCCCCCCCCCCCCCCCCCTTTCATTATACAGATCACTTCTAAACCATGACCACTTTGGCCTGAAGTCTCATCTGTTTATATATAAACAAAAAGCCTCTCAAAATCCTTTTTCATCTCTGTACCAACTAGTCATCTCAGAGCCAGGAGAGTTTTATGACCCCTCTGAAAAAAATCAAGATCACAGTAACCTTGAGAAAAAGGACCAGCTTTGTGACAGTGGTAACTTTCAGTGATCTATGTACATGGACACTGAGATGTCTCTGCTCATCCACACTTCCAAGATTTTTACCATTAGCCCAGTACTCTGCATTCCTGTTACTCCTTCCAGAGTGAATCACCTCACACTTTTCCACATTAAACTCCATTTGCCGCCTCTCAGCCCAGCTCTGCAGCTTATCTATGTCCCTCTATAACTTGCAACATCCTTCAACACTATCTACAACCCCACCGACCTTAGAGTCATCCGCAAATTTACTAACACATCCTTCTACAATCTCATCCAGGTCATTTATAAAAATGACAAACAGCAGTGGCCCCAAAACAGATCTTACACCACTAATAACTGAATTTCAGGATGAACATTTCTCATCAACCAGCATCCTCAGTCCACTTTCAGCTAGCTAATTTCTGATCCAAACTGCTAAATCACCCTCAATCCCATGCCTCCATATTTCCTGCAATAGCCTACTGTGGGGAATCTTATCAAATGCTTTACTGAAATCCATACACACTACGTCAACTGCTTTACCCTCATCCACCTGTTTGGACACCTTCTCAAAGAACTCAAGAAGGTTTGTGAGGCATAACCTACCATTCACAAAACTGTGTTGACTATCCCTAATCAACATATTTGTTTCTAGATGATTATAAATCCTATATCTTATAATCCTTTCCAATACTTTACCCGCAACTAAAGTCTAAAATTACCAGGGTTGCTATCCTCCAGTGTTCTTCCACTATTCCTGCAGACAATGACAACATAAAGATCAAAGCCAAAGATTCTGCAATCTCTTCCCTAGCTTCCCAGAGAACCTAGGATAAATTCCATCTGGCCCAGGGGGCTTATCTATTTTCACACTTACCACAATTGCTAACACGTCCTCCTTATGAACTTCAATCCTGTCTAGTTTAATAGCCTGTATCTCAGTATTCTCCTCAATAACATCATCATTTTCCTGAGATAACTTAAGATTTTAAAACAAAAGTGACATCTCAGCTCAAACAATGCATTAAAGGTGTGAGGTTAGAGTCTGTCTGTATTCCAACCTTCAGTCAAACCAGTTCTATTTCCAAAGCAGGAATTTATAAAACGTCACATGAACTGATTACACAGATTGTGTGCATTTTGAACAAAATAGAATGTATCTGCAAATATAAATTTGCAAATGTAATTTCACCCCATATACTTATGTGTGTGAGAGAGTGCGTGTGAGGGAGAAACTGAGACAGAGTGTGTATGTGCACATGTGTACATGTGTGTGTGCAGAAATGATGAACACCGCCTGTGAGACAGTGTGCACTTGAGTGTCTGTGTGTGTGTGTGTGTGTGTGAGCATGTGTATGACAGAGGGCCTGTGTGTGTATGTACTGTATATGTATGTGTGTATGTGTGTGTGAGAGAGAGAGAGTCTGTGTATAGTGCAGTGGGTCACCTGTAGTGTGACATGAACGTAATGTCCCGGTTGAGGCTATTCCTGTGGGTACCGAACTCGACTATCAGCCTCTGCTCAGCCACTTGGCGTTGTTGCCTGTCCTGAAGTCTGCCTTGGAGGATGGTCACCTGAAGATCCAAGGCCGAATGTCCTTGACTGCTGAAGTGTACCCCAACTGGGAGGGAACATCCCTGCCTGGTGATTGTTGCACAGTGTCCATTCATCCGTTGTCATAGCATCTACTTGTTCTTGCCAATGTACCATAACTTGGGGCATTCATGTCTGCAGTGTATGAGATAGACAGTGTTGGCTGAGTCACATGAATGGGTGGCATTCCCATTTGTAATAGTGGTATCCATGTCGACACTCTTGTCAAGTCTCGCAGCAGTGGCCAGCACCGTGGGCGGCACGGTGGCATAGTGGTGAGCACTGCTGCCTCACAGCACCAGAGACCTGGGTTCAATTCCCACCTCAGGCAACTCTCTGTGTGGAGTTTGCACATTCTCCCTGTGTCCGTGTGGGTTTCCTCCGGGTGCTCCAGTTTCCTCCCACAATCCAAAAATGTGCAGATTAGGTGAATTGGCCATGCTAAATTGCCTGTAGTGTTAGGTAAATGTAGGAGTATGGGTCTGAGTGGTATATGCTTCGGCGGGTCGGTGTGGACTTGTTGGGCCGAAGAGCCTGTTTCCACACTGTAAGTAATCTAATCTAATCTAGTTGCCATGACAGGGTTGTGTGGTATTGTGGTTGATGTTGTCCTGAAGACTGGGTAGTTGGCTGCAAACAATGGTATGTTGAACCTTGGCAAGGTGCTCATCCTCATCGATAATGTGTTGCAAGTTTTTCTGCTCCAAGGAAGTACTGGGCAATGAAGTGTACCCTATTGATCTTATTCCCGTGTTTGTCTCCTGAGGAGGTCATTATGGTTTCTCGCTGTGGCACGTTGTAATTGGCAATCGATGAGTTGGACATCGTATTCTGTTCTTATGAGGTGATCCTTCAGCACCTTCAGGCGTCTGTCACGTCCCTCCTCATGTGAACAGATCCTTAGGAGATGGCTGTTTTAATATGTTGAGGGTAGAAGCATTGTGAGGTTATCTGTGGGTTTGCGGTATAGTGAGGTACTGAGGTGCTTGTTCTTGATGGAGATGCGTGTGTCCAAGAATGAGACAGATTCTGAACAGTAGTCCATGGTAAGTCTGATGGTGGAATGAAACTTGTTGATATCACTGTGTAGTTGTTTCAATGACTCGTCACATGGGTCCAGAGGAAGAAAATGTCATCAATATATTTGGTATTTAGTGTTGGTTGGAGGTTCTGCGTAGAGAAGAAGTCTTGTTCAAATTTGCACATGAAAATTTTGGCATATTGGGGTGCAAATGTGGTCCTCAAGACTGTTCCGTGTTGAGTGTGTGAAGCTGGAAAAGCACAACAGGTCAGACAGCATCCGAGGAGCAGGAGAATAGATATTTCGGGGTGTTATGCTCAAAACATTGATTCTCCCGTTCATCAGATGCTGCCTGACCTGTTGTGCTTTTCCAGCATCACACTCTCAATTCTGATCTCCAGATCTGCAGTCTTCATTTCTCCATGGCTGTTTCATTGTCTAGATGACGAACTCGTTGTCAAAGGTGAAGGCGAGAACGAAGCAGATTAGTTGTAGGATGGTGCTTGGAGATTGGCAGTTGTTGGTGTGGAGTAGTGAGGCTATTGCAGCGATGCCATTTTATGGGGGATACTGGTGTAGGGTGTTGAAATGTCCATTATGATGAAGAATGTTTCTGGTTCAATTGGTCTTTGGGTGCCAAATTTCTACAGAAGTTGGTGGTCCCCTGTATATTCATAAATGGTTCATTCTCAGAATGAGGCTAGCGTCACTAGCTAGGCTGTATTTACTGCCCATTCCTAACTGCCAGAGAACATTAACCCCATATCAACATGTCTGAAATCACTAGAATAGGTAAGAATGGCAGACTTCCTTCCCTAAAAGACATTTGTGAACCAGATGGGTTTTTGGTGATAATCAGTTCGACTTTAGGCTAATGCTTTGTTTCTGGTTTTATTGAGTTCTAATTTCACCGCCTGCCATGGCAGGTTAAATGTGTGAGCAAATCTTTAGCAAATGGAATCTAATCTAGGAAAGTGTGAGATTATCCATGTTTGCAGGAAGATGAGTTGGATTTAGTATTATGTAAACGGGAGAAAGCTGCAGCACACCAGGAGTTGGGGAGTGTTTCTCATGTTTGACTCTGAAAAAGCTAGTACAGATCATTGTCTTATAACACACATTTCATCAACGCAAATTCACTGACGAATTGGGAACCGTTTCTACAGTGTGAATATTTAAAACATGAGTTGGCTGTAGCATGATTACAGCGGCAGTACTTTACGTGCTGTTTCTAAAGTATGACTTTTCTACAGCGCAGGGTCGCACAAGAGCACAACCATTGGGTTATAGAACCCAGGGCCGGCAGGTAATGGGAAAGGCAGACAAAATGCTGGCCTTTATTTCAAAGGGAGTGGAGTGTAAAAATAGAGAGGCCTTGCTAAAACTATACAAGGCCCAAGGCAGATCACAGCTGGAATACTGTGAACAGTTCTGATCTCCTTATCCATGGAAGGGTATACAGATAATGGAGGCAGCCCAGAGAAGGTTCACTCGGCCGATACTGGGATTTTCTTATGAGGAGAGGTTGAGTCGATTGGGTTTGCTTGCCCCTTCCAGAGAGTAATTAAGGGTCAACTATATCAATGTGGCTGTGAAATCATATACAGACCAGACCCATTAATGCTTCCTTCCAGAAGGGACTTTAATGAACCCATTGAATTTTTAAGATAATTTGATTTCTTTACGGTCACAATCAGTTGGATCTTCTGCAGCTTATAAATTACTCAGATATGAACTGGCTGCATTGTGTTCATGCAGTTTGTGACATCATCTGACTCATTGCACTGATGCATTCCAATTCACTGCCAGTCCCTCTGTCAGCTTCATGAACAGTAACGTCGCTGGGGCTAGTTAGACAAGTCCCAGTTAATGCTATGGGGACAAAGGTTGACATCCCATCCAAGGCAGCTGGTTACCTTTAAATTCAATGAATAATCCTGAAATTGAAAGCTTGTCTCAGTAATGGCGCCCTTGCAATTATTGACTGTCAATTGTAAAAACCCTTTTTTTTCCTTTATTCATTCACGGGATGTGGGCATTGTTAAGTAGACAACATTTATTGCCCAGGGGCAGTTAAGAGTCAACCACATGGCTGTGGGTCTGTAGTCACATGTAGGCCAGACCTGGTAAGGATGGCAGTTTCCTTCCCTATAGGACATTAATGATGCAGATGGGTTTTTCCAACAATGGAATCATGGTCATCATTAGACTCTTTAATTCCTGATTTGGATGTGAACATAGGAGGCATATTTTGTAAGTTTGCAGATGACACCAAAATTGGAGGTGCAGTGGACAGAGAAGAAGGTTACCTCAGACTACAATGAGATCTTGGGCCAAGGAGTGGCAGATGGAGACTATTTTAGATAAATGTGAGGTGCTGCATTTTGGAAAGGCAAATCAGGGCACAACTTATACACTTAATGGTAAGATTCTGGGGAGTGTTGCTGAACAAACAGACCTTGGAGTGCAGGTTCATAGCTCCTTGAAAGTAGCGTAATAGGTAGATGGGATAGTGAAGAAGGCATTTAGTATTCTTGTCCTTATTGGTCAGAGCATTGAGTATAGGATTTGGGAGGTCATGTTGCGGTTGTACAGGATATTGGTTAGGCCACTTTTGGAATATTGCATGCAATTTTGGTTTCCCTCCTACAGGAAGGATGTTGTGAAACTTGAAAGGGTTCAGAAAAGATTTACAAGGAAGTTGCCAGGGCTAGTGAGTTTGAGCTACAGGGAGAGGCTGAATAAGCTTAGGCTATTTTCCCTGGAGCATCGGAGGCTGAGGGGTGTCCTCATAGAGATTTATAACATCATGAGGGGCACGGATAGGGTAAATAGACAAGGCCTTTTCCCTGGGGTAGGCAAGTCCAGAACTAGAGGGCATAGGTTTAGGGTGAGAGGGGTACGATATAAAAGGGACCTAAGGGACAACATGTTCACGCAGAGGGTGATGCATGTATGGAATGAGCTGCCAGAGGAAGTGGTGAAGGCTGGTACAATTGCAACATTTAAGAGGCATCTGGCTGGGTATATGAATGGGAAGGGTTTAGAGGGATATGGGCCAAATGCTGGCAGGTGGGACTAGATTGGGTTGGAATATCTGGTTGACATGGATGAGTTGGGCTGAAGGGTTTGTTTCCATGCTGTACATCTCCATGACTCTAAATAGCAAATGAATGAACAGAAACTAAAATCTTTGTTTTGAATGCATCATTGCAACACCTAATTGAATGTTAAGACAATAAGACGCAGTGTGAGAATATTCGCTGTTATGGTTTCAGATGGTGTAATATATATTATTTGTGAGAATTCAAAATCTTAGAATTTGATTTAAGAAACCAGGCTATGTTTATTGCAAACTTGTCTGGATGATTGCAGCCAAAGGATCTGATAAAAGCATGGAGTTGCCCTGGGAGCCCTCAACATTGACATTGTGCCCTGTGGCATTTCGTTGGTCAAACATGATTAAGGCAACCTCTTACTGATTAGCGTGTGTCCCCTTCTGCACTTTGAATCAGTACTCCTCCATTTTGTAGCCCAGTTGGAAGAAACACTGAGGCTAGCAAGGAAATAGAATGGACCCTGGGTGGGGGATTTCAAAGTCCATTACCAAGAGTGCCTTGGTAGCACTACCAGTGTTGACCAAGCTTGTCAGGTTCTAAAGCTGCTAGACTGGATCTGCAACAGATGATCATGAAACCAAGCTCAAAGCAGACTTGACATTATCCTCACCCATTGCAGAAGCACCTGTTCATGACAGTATCAGTAAGAATGACCACCCTTCAGTCCTTGTAGTGACAAAGTCCCATATTCCCTTTGAGAATACCCCCCGTTATGTTTTGTGTCATTAACAATGTGCTAAATGGGATAGATGTCAGCGATCTAGCAACATAAGTCAATGCGGGTCATCAGTAGCAGCAGAACCGTACTCAATGCAATCTACAACCTGGCATATCCTCCACTCTACCATTACCATCAAGCCACGGAATTGGTCCTAGTTCAAGGAAGGATGCAGGAGGACACACCTAAAGTTGAGGTGTCAACCTGATGAAGCAAAATCACAGCTACTTGTGCAGCAAACAGCATTAGCAGCAAGTGATTCTATGGCCAACAAACTGAATCTCAGTTCTGCAGTCCTGCCATGTGCAGTCATAAGTGTACCACTCAGTGATAGAGGAGGATCCACAAATATCCCCAAATTCAACGCTGGAAGAGCACAGCGCATCAGTGCAACAGATAAATTGGAAACATTTGCTCCAATCTTCAGATAAAAGTGCCAAGTGGATGACCCATCATTCATTCTCCACCGGTACCGAGTGTCCAAGATACCAGTCCGAAGCCAATTCATTTCACTCCAGGAGATAGCAAGTACCAGCTGAAGGCAATAGATACTGCAAGCTGGGACAATAATGATTAGTACTGAAGACTTGAGCTCCAGAAATTGCTGCTACCCTAGCCTAGCTGTGAAAAATGTGGAAAATTGCCCAGGTAATTTATGTTGACAGAAAGCAGTAAAAGTCCAACCCAGCCAATTACCACCCCATCAGTCTACTCTCGATCATCAATAAAATGATTGAAGATGTCATCAAGCAGCACCTACTCAGCAATAACCTGCTGAGTGATGCCTAGTTTGGGTTCTGCCAGGGCCACTCAGCTCCTGACCTCATTACAGCCTTTGTTCAAGCACAGATCTCCACTAAATGGTTACTAGCACTTCAAGAAGGCAGCTCACCACTGCTTTCCTAAGGGCAACTATGAATAGGCAGGAAATGTTAGCCTAGTCAACGACACCCACATCCAATGAATGAATAAGAATTTTTTAAAACCTGGGATTCCCTGCTCTCTGATACACAATGGATTAGATTACTATTCTGAAAGGATTGACTGAATTTTTAAAAGTCCTTTACAGAGGTAACCAACACTCATATGCAAACAACGCCTGAGACCCGGGTTCAATTCCCGACTCAGGCGACTGACTGTGTGGAGTTTGCACGTTCTCCCCGTGTCTGCGTGGGTTTCCTCCGGGTGCTCCGGTTTCCTCCCACAGTCACAAAGATGTGCGGGTCAGGTGAATTGGCCATGCTAAATTGCCCATAGTGTTAGGTAAGGGGTAAATGTAGGGGTATGGGTGGGTTGCGCTTTGGCGGGTCGGTGTGGACTTCTTGGGCTGAAGGGTCTGTTTCCACACTGTAAGTAATCTAATCTAATCTAATCTAATCTAAAATTTACAGCCCAGGAAACAGGTCTTTCGGTCTTCCAAGCCTGAGCCGATCCAAATCCACTGTCTAAACCTAACGCCCAATTCCTGAGCATCTGTATCCCTCTGCTCCCCACTTCCTCATGCATCTGTCCAGATGTACCATAAATGAATCTACCATGCCTGCCTCTCCTATCTCTGCTGGCAACGCGTTCCAAGCAACTTCCACCGTCTGTGTAAAGTATTTTCTGCGTGTATCCCCCTTAAACTTTTCACCTCTCCCTTGAACGTGTGACCTCTCATTATTGAAACCTTCACCCTGGGTAAAAGCTTGTCTCTCTGTACCCTGTCTATACCTTTCATGATTTTGTAAACTCAATCAGGTCCCCCCACAATCTCCTTTTTTCTAATGAAAATCCTAACCTACTCAACCTCTCTTCATTGCTAACACCTTCCATACCAGGCAACATTCTTGTAAACCTTCTCTGCACCCTTTCCAAAGCGTCCACATCCTTTTGGTAATGTGGCGACCAGAATTGTACGCAGTATTCTAAATGCGGCTGAACCAAAGTGTTGTACAATTTTAATATGACCTGCCAGCTCTTATACCCCATCCGATTAAGGCAAGCATACCATATGCCTTTTTGACCACTCTATCCACCTGTGCAGCCACCTTCAGGGTACAATAGACATGAACTCCCAGATCTCTCTGCTCATCAACTTTTCCCAAGGCTCTTCCGTTTACAGTATAGTTCACTCTAGAATTAGACTTCCCAAAATGCATCACCTCATATTTTCCTGGATTGAACTCCATCTGCCACTTCTCCACCCAAATCTCCAATCTATCTATATTCTCCTATATTCTTTGACAATCCCCTATGCTCTCTGCTACTCCACCAATTTTCGTGTCATCTGCAAACTTAATGAGTTTTTTGAAGAAGTAACAAAGAGGATTGATGAGGGCAGAGTGGTAAATGTGATCTACATGGGCTTCAGGAAGGTATTCGACAAGGTTCGCCATGGGAGACTGCTTATCAAAGTTAGATCTTATGAAATACAGGAAGAACTAGCCATTTGGATGCAGAACTGGCTCAAAGGTAGAAAACAGAGGGTGGTGGTGGAGACTGGAGACCTGTGACCAGTGGAGTGCCACAAGGTTTGGTGCTGGGTCCACTCTTCATTGTTTATATAAATGGTTCGGAGTTAGTAAGTTTGCAGATGACACCAAAATTGGAGGTATAGTGGACAGCGAAGAAGGTTACCTCAGGTTACAATGGGATCTTGATCAGATAGGCCAATATGCTAAGAAGTGGCAGATGGAGATTAATTCAGATAAATGTGAAGTGCTGCATTTTAGGAAAGCAAATCTTAGCAGGACTTATACACTTAATGGTAAGGTCCTAGGGAGTGGTGCTGAACAAAGAAACCTTGGAGTGCAGGTTTATAGCTCCTTGAAAGTGGAGATACAGGTAGATAGGATAGTGAAGAAGACATTTGGTGTGCTTTCCTTTATTGGTCAGAGTATTGAATACAGGAGTTGGGACGTCATGTTGCAGCTGTACAGAACATTGGTTCGGTCACTGTTGAAATATTGTGTGTAATTTTAGTCTCCTTCCTATCGGAAAGATGTTGTGAAACTTGAAAGGGTTCAGAAAAGATTTACAAGGATGTTGCCAGGGTTGGAGGATTTCAGCTACAAGGAGAGGCTGAACAGGCTGGGGCTGTTTTCCCTAGAGCGTCGGAGGCTGAGAGGTGACCTTATAGAGGTTTATAAAATCATGAGGGACATGGATAGGGTAAATAGACAAAGTCTTTTCCCTGGGTGGTGGAGTCCAGAACTAGAGGGCATAGGTGTAGGGTGAGAGGGGAAAGATATAGAAGAGACCTGCGGGGCAACGTTTTCACGTAGAGGGTAGTATGTGCATGGAATGAACGGCCAGAGGAAGTAGTGGAGGCTGATACAATTGCAACATTTAAAAGGCATTTGGATGGGTATATGAATACGAAGGTTTTGGAGGGATATGGGCTGGGTGCTGGCAGGTGGGACTAGATTGGGTTGGGATATCTGGTCGGCATAGACAGGTTGGACTGAAGGGTCTGTTTCCTTGCTGTACATCTCTATGACTCTATAACAGTGCCCACTTCCAGATCATTTATGTATATCACAAACAACAGTGGTCTCAATACTGACCCCTGTGGAACACCACTGGTCACTTTTCTCCATTTCAAGAAACCCCCTTCAACTACTACTCTCTGTCTCTTGTTGCTCAACCAGTTCTTTACCCACCCAGCTAGAATACCCTGCACACCATCTGACTTCACTTTCTCCATTAGTTTACAATGGGGAACCTTATCAAACACCTTACTAAAGTCCACGTATGTGACATCTACAACCCCTCCTCATCTATCAACTTGGTCACTTCCTCAAAGAACTCTATTAAGTTGGTAAGGCATGATCTCCCTGCACAAAACCATGTTGCCTATCTCTGATAAGCCCATTCTTTTCCAAATATAAATAGATTTTATCGCTCAGTATCTTCTCCAGCAACATTCCCACCACTGACGTCAGGCTCACTGCTCTGTAGTTACCTGGAATACTCCTACTACCCTTCTTGTACAGGGGGACAACATGAGCAACCCTACAAAGGGTAGCTACAAAGATATCTGTCAGAGCCCCAACTATTTCCTCTCTCACCTCCCTCAGCAACCTGGGATAGATCCCATCCGGTCCTGGGTATTTGTCCACCTTAATAACCTCAAGTCTACCCAACTCATCTTCCCTCCTTATGTCAACGTGACCCAGAATAAACAAACTTCTATTTCTAATCTCAACATTCATCATGTCCCTCTCCTCAGTGAACACTGATGCAAAGTAATCATTGAGTGGACCAACCCTTTCTCTATTTACCCTTTTGCTTCTTATATATGAATAAAAAGGCCGTGGAATTCTCCTTAATTCTGCTCACTAAAGTAATTTCATGACTCCTTTCAACCCACTTGATTCCTTGCGTAAGATTGGTCGTACTTTCCCGATATTCCTCCAAGGCCCGTTCTGTTCCTAGCTGCCTGGACCTTATGAACACTTCCATTTACCTCTTGGCTAGTCGCATGATTTCTCCTGTCATCCACGGTTCACAAATCTTGCCTTTTATATCCCTTATTTTCAAAGGGACATGCCTATCTTGCACTACCTTCAACCTATCTTTGAAAACCTCATATGTATGGGGAGGTGATGGCCGAGTGATATTATCACTACAATCTAGAAGCCCAGCAAATGTTCTGGAAACCCAAATTCAAATCCCACTAGCAAATGGTGGAATTTGAATTCAATAAAAACATTCAGAATTAAGCATGTTGTGGACCAGGCCAGACCCCCTCAAAACATTTCAAGAAAGTAGCCCGAACCCTATATTTGCTCATTGTTTTAAGCAGGTGTAGTGTGGGTATTCCAGGAGTGATGCAACTGGCCCAACCACTCACTTTTAAACAAAACAGAATTTATACACAGACCACTGAATGAAAGATGGGTAAAAGAGAACAGAAGTTAGAATAATGTAACCTGTCTGAAAACCCAATCGACTCAATCACAACTTAATGACCCTCTTCCAAATACTTGAAACATCCCCATAAACACCCCCTTGGCAAGAAAAGGTAAAATCAAACACGGGCTCTTACAGGAGAGATATCAGAGAGAGAGGATCAGCATGGAACTGTTTCTTTGACCAACAACCTCAAAAGGCCAGCTTGTTCAAACCAAACCAAACTCTGAACTGGGAGAACCGGCCACTGCCCTTTTATTCTGCTCGTGTTTTAAAAGAAAGACTTTTCTCAAGCAGACATATTGGAACCTCTGCCTTTACAACAGTCTGAAAAATAAACCAACGTTGTTAAAGGAGCAGCATCACATCTACCCCCCCTAAAGAAAATGAACCGTCAATATCCAAAGATGGTTTCATTTTAAGACTCCTTAATCTTATACTGTTAGTACTCTACATCACAAAAACGTTACTTTGACTATGACCATGAAAACATGCACTACTACATTCTATTTCAGTCTGTTTATTCCTGCGACTGAACGCCACCGTTTCTCATTCGAGTGTTGACAATGTATCGGCAATCACACTTTCTCATCCTGCTACATGCACAATTACCAAATTGATTGGCTGTAACAACAAGCTCCATTGGAACAGGCTGGAATTTTTGTCCTTAAATTTCTCCACAAATTCAAAAGATATGATTAGTATATATGATTGACTCAGATTCATTATTGGTAACATAAATGTTGAAATATTGTAATGCCAATACCAAACTCAATGTCTCCTACTCAACTGTTGAATATGTTTGCTGATGCATGTTCAGTTTCCTGTACAAATATCTGATAGGTCTTTCCATCTTCTTATCATCTTCCCATAAGAGCACTGACACCCACATCACTCACATCGAAAGCTATCTTGAATGAATTTGCATAATTAGATGTGGCTAACATTGGGGCAATAGTTAAACCAGCTTTCCGGCTATCAAATGCCTTCTGACAGTCTGCTGTCCACTGAAACCTCTTGCCTTTCTTTAGTGGAGCAGCCACACTGCTAAAATTTGGTACAAATTTCTGATAAGATCCACTCAATCCCAGGAATCGCTCTTTTTGTCAATGGTTTGGTAAACTCCCTAATTACCTTTGATGTTGCATTCCATGGGGGCATTTGTCCTTGCCCAATAATATGGTCCCGGAAGGTGATTTTGGCTTTGGCAAATTCACTTTTAGCCAAGTTTATCACCAAGCATACCTCCTGAAGTTGGTCGAACAATTCCGATAAATGTTGCAAATGTTCCTTCCACATGAGACTAATAATCACCAGGTCATCAATATAAACTACTCAATTGGGTAATCCCGAAATGACCTTATTAGTTAGTCTTTGAAATGTGGCTAGCGCATTTTTCATACCAAATGGCATGATTTTAAATTGATACAGTCTATTTGTCGTTACGATAGCAGAAATTGCCTTCGCTCTTTCAGACAAAGGTGCCTGCCAGTTTCCTGTGAGCAAGTCCAACTCAGAAATGAAAGTTGCTTGTCCCAGCTTTTCAACACACTCTTCCAAACATGGAGTCAGATATGAATCAGTCTTTGAACTGCATTGACTTTGTGATAGTTCACACATAACCTTTGGATACCATCTGGTTTTGGCACCATTACTATGGGTGAGCTCAAGTCACTTTGATTATGTCGTCTTGAAGCATGCGTTCAATTTCCTTTTGAGTCTCTGTGCCAACTTTACAGGGTTATGCCTATAAAGATGTTGCTTAATCGGAACAGCATCATGCATAATTAGGTTAGTATTTCCCAGCCGATTTCCACATATCTCCCCATGCGATGGCAATAACTCTTTCAGATCATTTTGATTTTCCACTGGAAGGTAACTTAATAATTTATCCCAATTTTTGACAATTTCCTCATTGTCCAATTTAATTTGAGGAATGTCCAACTCAGAATCCTGTAAACTTGGTTCTTCACTCTGTGTTGTAACTAATGGCACAGTCTCCTTTGGCTTTCCTTCCCTGTCAAAATACCTTTGAGCGTACTCACATGACACACACAGTGAGATTTCTTTCTGTCTGGAGTCCTTACCAAATAATTCACCTTACTCAATCTCCTTTCGACTTGATAAGGTCCACTAAGCCTTGCTTTTAAAGGTTCACCTATCACTGGAAGTAATGCTAATACCTTATCTCAGATAGCAAAATTGCGAGTTTTTGATTTCTTCTATTTCATTGTCTGCTCTGATACTTTAAACGCCGTCTAGCCAACTCCCCCGCTCTGTTTGACCATTCCCTAAAATTTTATACATAGTCCAAATACATGGTCTCTGAACTATGACTTAGCAATTTCTCCTAAATCAATTTTAGTGGTCCTCTCACTTTATGCCCAAAAACTATTTCAGATGGACTGAATTTGGTCAATTCATTTGGTGCATCTCTGATCGCAAAAAGTACAAATGGAATTCCTTTATCCCAATCATCTGGATAGTCTTGATTATAAGCCCTTAACATGGTCTTTAATGTCTGACACTACCTTTCTAGCACTACCTGTGATTATGGACAGTACACAGCAGATTAGGTTAGATTCCCCTTGAACTGATTGTATCTCTGTGGGTAGTCCATATGTGTGAAAAATTTGAGTAACTCCTCTACAATCCTTTTCAGCTGTGATATTGCACAATAGAATGGTCTCTGGAAATCTAGTGGACACATTCATTATTACTAACAAAATACTGATTCCCAGTATTTGTTCTAGGTAGGGGTCCTACACAATCAATTAAGACTCTTGTAAAACGTTCCTCAAATGCAGGAATAGGTATTAAAGGTACGGGTTTTATTACTGCTTGTGGTTTTTCATTTACCTGACATGTGTGATATGCCTGGCAAAAGTCAACTACTTCCTCGTGCAGTTCAGGCCAGTAAAAATGTTTTTGTATTTTAGCTTGAGTTTTTGTTATCCCTAAATGGCCTCCTACTGGTAGTTCATGTGCTACCCACTGGCAATACAACTTCATGAATTTCTGCCCATTTCTCATCTTCCTGAGTAGGTGATGGTCTCCATTTCCTCATCAAGGCATCATTTATAAGATAGTAGCACTCAGGGATACATTTGGATTCTTCTTCCTGTATCACTTAATATTGTAACCTCTTTGCCTGCTGCTCCTGGTCTATGCGAGTAAACGTTACCTTCACAGGTATATGGTTTAAGATCTGGCACCTCCTCCTTAACCACCTCTGACCGGCTTGTACATTCTGGTGCAGCTTTCTCGCCTCCACTGTGCTTTCCATCACCACTCCACAGAATTCACTGACTTATCCTGTTTTCCTACATCTGGCTTCACAATGCTTCTCCTAACCCACCAACACTGTGACTTCACGTGGCCTACTTTATTACAGTGAAAACACTGGAGCTTTTTAACATCTCTTTCCCCTTCACGGGTTTCCGTTTTACCCTATGATAAGTTATCCTTACGATCTTCATCAAGGTCTACCTTTCCCTTTCCACGTGAGGATTTCTCTTTTCTCTACTTTCTATCACTCATGGATTGAAATTGATGTTGCAAACCAAACTTTAATTTATGGACCAACTCATGATAATCAGCCGTTTTGGCTGCTAAACTTGCCGGTTTAACTCTCTGTTCTTCCATGTGAGTTCTCACTACCTCAGGAAGTGAATCTTTGAACTCGTCCAAGATAATTGTCTCTCTCAGAGCGTCATAGGTTTGCTCTATTTCTAATGCCCTTATCCACGTAACAAAATTAGTTTGTTTGATCCTTTCAAACTCAGTATAAGTTTGACCAGGGTCCCTCCTTGGATTCCTGAAAGGTTGTCTGTAGGCTACAGGCACAAGCTCACATGCACTTAAGATGGCCTTCTTCCCCTTCTCATACACCCCAGATATGTCCTCTGATAGTGATGCGAATACTTCACTAGCTCTACTTACATGTTTTGTTTGGATCAACAAAACGCAGATGGTCACTGGCCACTGCATTTGTTTCGCAACCTTCTCAAATGAGATGAAAAAGGCTTCCACCTCCTTCTCCATCAAATTTAGGCAATACTTGAATATATTTAAAAAGATCGCCACCAAACATTTAGTTACCATGAGTTTGCTCATCCTCACTCTCTTCCTCACTAAGCTTACCTTCAGTCTTCATCTCCACCCTTTCAAGCTGACTCCCCTGTCTGAGTGCCAATTTCTGAAATTTAATCTCTCTTGTTCTTCCTTTCTTCTCTCTCTCTTCTCTCTTACTCTTTGTACCTCTTTTTCTTTTGCCTCTCACTGAAGCTGCTTCATTCTCAATTGAACTTTAGCCATCTCCAAAGATTCCAATGGCGTTTCCAGCAAAGTCAAATGCTGATCTATTGCTGTAATTATCTCTCCATTTCTTACAGATAGAGATAACTCCAACTCCAGCGTGACTGCTAACTTCAGCAGCTTTGTCTTGTTTACCTTTTATAAAATCCCCAAAGTCACTTTGGAACAAAAGACGCTAACACCTACCACTCGCTCCCTTAGGAGTCCAATAACCCTAATCCCAAATTGGACCTGTAGAACAGATCCTGCAAAGAGCCCCTAATCTGTTATGGACCAGGCCAGACCACTCAAAACATTTCAAGAAGGTAGTCCAGACCTTAACTTGTCTTAAGTTGTTTTAAGCAAGTGTAGAGTGGATATTGCAGGAGTGATGCAGCCCGCCAATCACACAATTTTAAACAAAACAGAATTTATTTACAGACTACTAAATGTAACATGAACAAAAGAGAATCAAATTTAGAATAACTTAACCCATCTGAAAACCCAGTCAACTCTATCATAATTTAATGATGTTGTTCCAAATACTTACATTCCCATAACATTCCCTTGGCAAAAAAAGACAAAATCAAACACAGGTTCTTACAGGAGAGAGATCACAGAGACCGAAAGAGGATTAGCATGGAGCTGTTTCTGTGACCAGCAGCTTCAAAATAGACTGCTTGCTAAAACCAAACCAAAATTCTGAACTCGGTGAGCTAGCCACTCTCATTGTACAAGTGTTTTAAAAGAAAGACTTCAAAGCACTCTCAAATAGATATTTCCAGACATATCTGAACCTCTGCCTTTACAACCTCTTTTGAAAAAAAAACAAGGACAACATAACCTTGTTAAAGGAGCAGCATTGTCACAAGTATCCACCGAAGACCATGAAACTGTTGGCAATTGTCAGAAAAATCTGTCTGGTTCACTAATGTCCTTCAGGAAAGGAAATCTGCCATCATCACCTAGTCTGGTCTGCATGTAACTCCAGGCCCACAGCAATATAATTGACTCTCAACTGCCCTCTGAAATGGCCTAGCAAGTGCAGCTAGGGATGCGTAATAAACGCTGGCCAATAATTGACATCCACTTTCCGTGAGTGTACAAATGAAAAGAAGAAAATAGAGCCATAATGTTATAGAGATGTACAGCATGGAAACAGACCCTTCGGACAAACCCATCCATGCCGACCAATATCCCAACCCAATCTAGTCCCACCTGCCTGCATCGAGCCCATATCCCTCCAAACCCTTCCTATTCATATACTCATCCAAATGCCTCTTAAATGTTGCAATTATACCAACTGCCACCACTTCCTCTGGCAGTTCATTCCATACACGTACCAACCTCTGTGTGAAAACTTTGCCCTTTAGGTCTCTTTTATATCTTTCTCCTCTCGCCCTAAACCTATGCCCTCTAGTTCTGGACTCCTTGACCCTAGGGAAAAGACTTTGCCTATTTACCCTATCCATGCCCCTCATAATTTTGTAAACCTCTATAATGTCACCCCTCAGCCTCCGACGCTCCAGGTAAAAACAGCCCCAGCCTGTTCAGCCTCTCCCTATAGCTCGAATCCTCCAACCCTGGCAACATCCTTGTAAGTCTTTTCTGAACCCTTTCAAGTTTCACAACATCTTTCCAATAGAAAGGAGACCAGAATTGCACACAATATTCCAACAGTGGCCTAATCAATGTCCTGTACAGCCGCAACATGACCTCCCAAATCCTGTACTTATTACTCTGCCCAGTAAAGGAAAGCATACCAAATGCCTTCTTTATTATCCTATCTACCTGCGACTCCAATTTCAAGGAGCAATGAACCTGCATTCCAAGGTCTCTTTGTTCAGCAACACTCCTAGGACCTTACCATTAAGTGTATAAGTCCTGCTAAGATTTACTTGCCCAAAATGCAGCACCTTGCATTTATCTGAATCAAAGTCCACCTGCCACTTCCCAGCCCATTGGCCCATCAGGTCAAGATCCTGTTGTAATCTGAGGTCACCCTCTTTGCTGTCCACTACACCTCCAATTTTGGTGTCATCTGCAAACTTACTAACTGTACCTCTTATGCTTGCATCCAAATCATTTAAGTGAGTGACAAGAAGTAGAGGACCCAGCACCGATCCTTGTGGCACTCCGCTGGTCACAGGTCTCCAGTCTGAAAAACAACCCTCCACCACCACCCTCTGTCTTCTACCTTTCAAATGGCTATTTATGTATTAAAATGGCTATTTCTCCTTGTATTACCTGAGATCTAACCTTGCTAATCAGTCTCCCATGGGGAACCTTGTCGAATGCCTTACTGTAGTCCATAGAGATCACATCTACCGCTCTGCCCTCATCAATCCTCTTTATTACTTCCTCAAAAAGCTCAATAAGTTTGTGAGACATGAGTTCCCACGGACAAAGCGATGTTGACTATCCCTAATCAGTCCTTGTCTTTCCAAATACATATACATCTTGTCCCTCAGGATTCCCTCCACCAACAACTTGTCCACCACTGAGGTCAGGCTCACTGGTCGTTAGTTCCCTGGCTTGTCCTTACCACCCTTCTTAAACAGTGGCACCACATTAGCCAAAACATTAACTTTTTTAGATGCTGCTTGGCACGTCACAACAGGCATAAATAAAGTTGACAGAGTTCCAAAGAACCATTGGAGTGAGATGACAGATAATGGTCGAACCTGAGGGTTACCGCACTAATCACGACAAAGTCTGACGGAATTGTGGGTCAATCCATAGCACATGGACTGCAAGAATTCAAGAGGACAGCTTCTCAAAGGGCAACTTGGATGGGCAATAAATCAGTGAGCAGAAACCAAAAGACCTATCTACAAAATCACACCCTTCATCACACTTACCAGTTCACTGGTTTTCCAGAGCTCTCAGAGGGAAATTTTAAATGCTGTAATTGTACCAGCCTCCACTCACCATCCTCACTGTTAAAAAGTTGCCCCGCAGGTTCTTTTTAAATCTTTTCCCTCTCACCTGAAACCTATGCCTTCTAGTTTTAGACTTCCCCTGACCCTTGAGAAAGGCTTGCATATTCATCCTACACATGCATAAAATCTATAAGGTTTTTCCTCATGTACGTATCTAAATGTCTTATAAACATAACTGTAGCTGCATCCATGTAGATGTAGAGTAGATCAGCTGAGGAAGCCTAGCAGATTAGCAAATCCTGAAGGACACTCATGAATCAGGTGCTTACTCACAACAATACAAATGCTCTGAAGAGCCATTGGTATAATTCTGCCTCTGCACCAGGTGGCCCAGTTTCAAGTCCCATCTTCTCCTCTAAAATTGTCTGAACATGGTGATTGGAAAGGATCTAATATAGCTCCTGGTGCCAGCATTATAGTTCTACATTTTTACCCACTCATTAAAAGGGAAAGTCACCAAAGTCCTACTGGACTATAGGACTGCTCATTAAGACTATAGCTATCTTAGTTCAGATGATAGTTAAATGTCAATCACTGTGGTGTGAGTCTGGAATCACATGGAGTCTTAGTTATAGAGTCAGACAGCAGCGGAACAGACCCGTTGATCC
Source organism: Hemiscyllium ocellatum (assembly GCF_020745735.1). NCBI lineage: Eukaryota > Metazoa > Chordata > Chondrichthyes > Orectolobiformes > Hemiscylliidae > Hemiscyllium > Hemiscyllium ocellatum. The sequence goes on along the minus strand of NC_083407.1, from coordinate 10,193,126 downwards.
CACCAGCCCATGCAGCTCATAATCCCAAACTAAACAAGTCCCATCTGATGGTGGTGGTTTAATCTGAGGGTCAATCTCCTGTTCCTTGGATGCTGCCTGACCTGCTGCGCTTTTCCAGCAACACATTTTCAGCTCTAATCTGAGGGTCACCAAGCCTCAGGTGAGCGGAGAGATTGAGAAGGAGAGGCCTTCATGGTAGCATCGCCCGATGTGGAAATTGAACCCACATGATTGGCATCATTCTGTATCGCAACCAACCATCCAGCTAACTGACTTCTTCTTTACACACAGTATATTTATCATTACATTCATGAGAATGAAAAGAACTCGCTGTACTATTAACGGATCAAGCTTACTGTCTGAGTGACTTTCCTCAAACAATAAATACCGCCCCTCCCCAAAGAGATTTAATTTGTCCATTTTGGCACTGATTATGGGATCTTGCTGTGTGAAAAATGGCTGCCATGGTGGCTGACAAAGCGAAAAGTGCATTTCAACATAACGGATTGTACACGCGGCTCTTTGACACGTTGCTGAGCGATGCAATCAAGTACTGTTTAAATACAAGTCTTTCTAATAAAAAGCTGCAAATGCAGGAAATTTGAAACAAAAACAAAAACATCTGGAAGCACTCAGTGGGCACATTAAGCATCAATAGATCACACAGCTGATTATTATTTCAGGTAGAGATGGGATTGCTTTTTAAAAGGGGGGCTGCCAGCTCTGCTTGGACGTGTTCCTGGAGGCTTCATCATATCATTTCCTGCCTCTTGTTCAAGTAAACAACCTTTAACCCCAGCTCCAATTCTTTTTTTAATATTTAGCTAATGAACTCCTGACTTTCTTGCAATGTTAATAATTAAGTTCCTGGAAAATACTGGACACAGCCTGAAGTGCAGTGTTGCGGTTCCCAAATCATGGGTCCAGTTCTTGTTAAACGTGCAAACAAGGAAGGAGAGTAGGCCACTCAGCCCTTCGAGCTTGCTTATAAAATGTGCACTTTATTGATTGTACTAAATGTCACTACACTGCTTTAATTCTTTTTTTCTGTTGGCATTTAGGGTTGCATTAATTTTTATATGTTAAAATTGCATTGTAATGGGAAAAGTTTGGGAAATGTTGATATAGAGTGGTATGGAATAAATAGAAGACATTGGGTGGCTCAGTGATTAGCACTGCTGCCTCACAGCACCAGGGACCCGGGTTCGATCCCAGCCTCGGGTGACTGTCTGTGTGGAGTTTGTACTTTCTCACCATGCCTGCGTGGGTTTCCTCCCACAGTTCAAAGTTTGCAGTTTGGATTGTCTGTGGGAAATTGCCCATGTCATGTAGGTTAGCCATGGGAAATGTGGGGTTGCAGGGATAGTGCGGGTCTGAGTAGGATGCTCTTCAGAGGGTCAGTGTGGAGTCAATGGGCTGAATGGCCTGCTTCCATATTATAGGGATTCTATTACAGCTAAACAGCATTCTGAGAGGCCTGAAGGCTGCTAAATGCCTGATAAAAGAACATGGTGCTGCATCTCTTGCTGGATCACAAAGCAATCTAAAACACATTGACACTAAATCCAGGCCACAAAAACTGCAAACTTATTCACCATGGTGACAGAAATATTTACAAGTTAATTGTTAACTTTGGACACAGAAAAAACTCAGGTTACCAACTCAAAAACCAGAAACTGAAACTTACAATAAATTATATTAAATATATTGAATTATACAACATGGAAACAGACCCTTCGGTCCAACCAGTGTGTGCCGACCACAGTCCCAAATTAAACTAGTCCCACCTGCCTGTATTTGGCCCAAATCCCACCAAACCTTTCCTATTCATGTACTTATCCAAATGTCTTTTAAATGCTGTAACTGTACCCGCATCTAGCACTTCGTCTGGCAGTTCATTTCACACACTCTGTGTAAAAACAATTGCCCCACTTTAAAAATATACCCTCTAGCCTAGAAATCCCCTCCTTAGGGAAAACACCTTCTATTCACCTTACCCATACCTGTCATAATTTTATAAACCTCTAGAACATCACCCCTCTGAAAACAAAAAGAATGCTGGAAATCACAGCAGGTCAGGCAGCATCCACGGAGAGAGAACAAGCTAATGTTTTGAGTCAAGATGACTCTTCAGTCACTTCTAAACCTCGGACACTCCAGTGAAAAATGTCCCAGCCTATCCAGCCTCTCTTTATAACTCAACTCGCCCAATCCCAGCAACATCTTGATAAATCTCTTCTGAACCCTCTCCAGCTTGATAATATCCTTCCTGGACACAGCACTCCAGAAGAACCCACAGCAATGTCCTGTGCAACCTCAACACAACATAACATTATACATAAGTCCCACAGTTACATTTCACAGCAATTCATTTGTTCTGTTTTTTATCATTCACTCATTGGCATTGCTGGCTGCACCAGATTTATTGCCAATCCATAATTGCCTGTGAGAATGCAATGGTGAATTGTCCTCTTCATACTGCTCTAGTCCATATGATATGGTGCTTTCATGGTGCTGTGAAAGAGGGAGTTCCAGTAGTTTGACAATCAAAGGACAGTGATATAGCTCCACTGTAAAGGCAACGCATGACATAGGAGGGAATTGGAAGTTGGTGGTGTTCCTAGCCGTCTGCTGCTATTGTTCTGCTTGAATGAAGTTGTGGCTTTGGAAGGATACTACTGCATTAAAATCAGTTCAGAAAAGATTCATTCAACTCTTTCTTGAGATAAGAAGGTTTTACAATTTGCGCCTATATCCACTGGAACTTGGATGAGTGAGAGGTGATCTTTTTGAAATATATAACATCCTGGGACAACTTAACAGGCTGGATGCTGAGAGCATGTTTCCCCTCATGAGAGAGATGATAATTAATGGATAAAGTAGTAAAAAAAAAGGTAGCCCATTACGAAAGAGAAATGAGGAGAAATCCTTTTTTTTCAGAACGGGCCATGTATTTGGGGAACTCTCTTTCCTAGAGTAAAAAGAAAATAGGATCTTTGACTATTTTTAAGGCTTACTTAGATGGATTCTTGATTTGCAAGGGGTAAAACTGTAAAGGGAGTTGGCAGGGAAATCTGAGGTCACATCTGATCAGCCATGATCTTATCAAATGGTGCAACAGACTTAAGGGCTCAATGATCTACTCCCACTCCTAACTCGTACATTTGTAAGTGTTGTTGAAGAAACCTTGGGGTAAGTTAATGCAGTACTGCAATGAAATACTTATGTACAGAAAGCTAACACACAGGGCCAGCAGGTAATCAGGAAGGCTACTGGTCCTTATTTCAAGAGGATTGGCATATAAGGGTAGGAACTGTACAAGGTGCTGTGGAGACCATATCTGCTCGGTAAGCAGTTTGGTCTGTCTTATTTAAGGAAAGATATTATTTCATTGGAGACAGTTCAGAGAATGTTCACTTAGATGATTCCTGGTATAGAGGGATTGTCTTATGAGCAAAGATTAAACAGATTGGGACTCTATTCACTTCAGTTTACAAGAATGAGAGCTGATCATATTGAAACATATAGGATTCTTAAGGAGTTTGGGCTGAATATGTGTTGCTGGAAAAGCGCAGCAGGTCAGGCAGCATCCAAGGAGCAGTGGATCGATGTTTTGGGCATGAGCCCTTCTTCAGGAATGAGGTGAGTGTGTCCAGCAGGCTGAGATAAAAGGTAGGGAGGAGGGACTTGGGGGAGGGGCGTAGGAAATGCCATAGGTGGAAGGAGGTTAAGGTGAGGGTGATAGGCCGGAGTGGGGGTGGGGGTGGGGGCGGAGAGGTCAGGAAGAAGATTGCAGGTTAGGAAGGTGGTGCTGAGTTCGAGGGTTGGAACTAAGACAAGGTGGGGGGGGGGTGGGGAAATGAGGAAACTGGTGAAATCTGAGTTCATCCCTTGTGGTTGGAGGGTTCCTAGGCGGAAGATGAGGCACTCTTCCTCCAGCCGTTGAGTTGCTATGGTCTGGTGATGGAGAAGTCCAAGGACCTGCATGTCCTTGGTGGAGTGGGAGGGGGAGTTGTAGTGTTGAGCCACGGGGTGGTTGAGTTGGTTGGTCCGGGTGTCCCAGAGGTGTTCTCTGAAACATTCCGCAAGTAGGCGGCCTGTCTCCCCAATATAGAGGAGGCCACATCGGGTGCAGCGGATGGATAAATGATATGTGTGGAGATGCAGGTGAATTTGTGGCGGATATGGAATGATCTTTTGGGTCTTGCAGGGAAGTAAGGGGGAGGTGTGGGCACAAGTTTTGCATTTCTTGCAGTTGCAGGGGAAGGTGCTGGGAGGGGAGGTTGGGTTGATGGGGGGTGTGGACCTGACAAGGGAGTCACGGAGGGAGTGGTCTTTTCAAAACACTGATAGGGGAGGGGAGGGAAATATATCCCTGGTGGTGGGATCCATTTGGAGGTGGCGGAAATGACGGCGGATGATGTGATGTATATGGAGGTTGGTGGGGTGGTAGGTGAGGATCAGTGGGGTTCTGTCCTGGCGGCAATTGGAGGGGCGGGGCTCAAGGGCGGAGGAGCGGGAAGTGGAGGAGATGCGGTGGAGGGCATCGTCGATCACGTCTGGGGGGAAATTGCGGTCTTTGAAGAAGGAGGCCATCTGGGTTGTTCGGTGTTGGAACTTGTCCTCTTGGGAGCAGATGCGGCGGAGACGAAGGAATTGGGAATATGGGATGGTGTTTTTACAGGGGGCAGGATGGGAGGAGGTGTAGTCTAGGTAGCTGTGGGTGTCAGTTGGTTTATAGTAAATGACCGTGTTGATTCGGTCGCCCGAGATAGAAATGGAGAGGTCTAGGAAGGGGAGGGAAGAGTCTGAGACGGTCCAGGTAAATTTTAGGTCGGGGTGGAAGGTGTTGGTAAAGTGGATGAACTGTTCAACCCCCTCGTGGGAGCATGAGGCAGCGCCGATACAGTCATCGATGTAGTGGAGAAAAAGGTGGGGGGTGGTGCCAGTGTAGCTGCGGAAGATGGACTGTTCCACATATCCTACGAAGAGGCAGGCATAGCTGGGGCCCATGTGGGTGCCCATGGCTACTCCTTTGGTTTGGAGGAAGTGGGAGGATTAGAAAGAGAAGTTGTTCAGAGTGAGGAGTTCAGTCAGTCGAAGGAGGGTGTCAGTGGAAGGGTACTGGTTGGTACGGCAGGAAAGGAAGAAGCGGAGGGCTTTGAGTCCTTTGTGGTGGGGGATGGAGGTGTACAGGGATTGTTTTTAATCATTATAAACAAAAGACGTGATTAATGTTGGCAGCACCTCTTTGATGTAATGTTTCTACCGGGACCATGAGATCTCCTTCGGATAATCCAAAATTCAGATAATTGATATTCGGACAATCGAGGTTCCTCTGTATTTATTGTCACTTGTATCAATGTACAGTGAAAAGCTTTGTTTACGAGCAGTACAGGCAGATCATAGTAAGCAAGGATGTACAGAACAAAAAGACTTAGACAGAGGCATACAGGTTACGTCACAGGACGTTCAAGAGAGATCCACGTTTGCAAGGTCAGCAATATTTGAAGCTAGATAGTCCATTCAATATTCTAATAACGGCCAGGAAGAAGGTGGCCCTGAACCTACTGGTATATGTGTTCAAGCTTCTGTATCTTTTGCCTGATGGAAGAGATGGTATGAGAGCATTAACAGGATGCGAAAGGCCTTTGATGATGTTGGTGGCTTTTCCATGGTAACGAGCCGTAAAGGATAGATCAGGGTACTTTCTAGATGTTATGAAGTTAAATACGGTGGGTATCCAAAGGGATTTTGTGGGGGGGGGGGATTCAGGCATATAGACCTTTAAACTGTCACAAACAGGTGCGCAAAGTAATCAAGAAGGCTAATGAAATGCTAGCCTTTCTATCTGGACAACTGCAGAAGTGCTGCTGCACTTCTCCAGAACCCTGGTTAGATCCCCCTTGAAGTAATGTGAGCAGTTCTGGGCAACACACCTTAGGGAGGATATATTGGCCTTGGAGGGGATATAATGCAGGTTACAAGAATGATATCTGGACTACAGGGGTTATTCGGAGAGATTATTCACATTAGGCCTGTTTCCTTGAGAATTCAGAAGGTGAAGGGGTGATCTCATTGAAGCTTTCAAGATAAAAACAGGAAAAGGCAGGGTAGATAAAGAGAAACTATTTCTGCTGGTTGAGGATTCTGGAACTAGTGGCATAGTCTGAGAATTAGGGCTCGAACCTTCAGAAGCAATGTTAGGAAGCACTTCCACACACAAAGGTGGTAGATGTTTAGAACCCTATAATATAAGATAATCAGGGGAATAGATAGAGTAGACAGTCAGAGACTTTTTCCCCGGGTACATTTAAGGTGAAGGGTGGAAGGTATAGGGGGGATGTCAGAGGTAGGTTCTTTAGCCAGAGAGTGGTGGGGGCATGGAATGCATTGCCTGTGGGAATGGCAGAGTCAGAGTGATTGGTGACCTTTAAGCGGCAATTGGATAGGTACATGGATGGGTGCTTAAGCTAGGACAAATGTTCAGCACAACATTGTGGGCCGAAGGGCCTGTTCTGTGCTGTATTGTTCTATGTTCTATGTTCTAATTCTTTTCCACAGATGGTAGCTGAGGCTAGATCAGTTGTTCTTTAAAACAGATTTTTTTTTGTTAAACAAATATATGAAGAGATATGGGCCAAAGGCAGATATCCAGAGTTAGGCCACAGATCAGCCATGATCTTATTGAATTGTGGAACAGGCCAAAGGGGCTGAATGGCCTGGGCAGCATCTGTGGAGAGAAATGGAGTTAACGTCTTGGGATGCCACCTTCTGGTGGGGGGTCTGTTATAGACTCACATAGCATGGAAACAGACCCTTCAGTCTAACTTGTTTGGTTCTATTTGAACATTTGTCCCACACCCTCTTGAAAGCCCCTTTTGAACTTACCTCTGCCTTACTCCCGGGTAGTGCTTTCCAGAGTCTGAGTGGTCACTGCTTTCACTCTGGCCACCTCACATCTGCTCCATTTGCAAGATCGCTTTGAAACCATTTCACGATCCATTTATGAAGTGGAAAGAGTTTGAACCCCCTGTCCCATTTTGTCTGGCTGTCGGGATCCCTCATCTGGGAGGTCTCTTTCAATCTATGGCATTAGTCACCCGGCCAGCTATGTGTGTGCACGCCCTCACAGAATTGCACATGTCTGCTTTGTTGTCCACACAATGGAAAGGACTGCAAATGTCACCTGTGTAAGAGATAGGGCTGTGCATGTTGTCAGTGTTAGAGAGGGGACTGCATATGTAGTCTGCAGAAAAGGGGTCTGTATATGTCACCTGTGTAAAGAATGGGATCACACACATCATTTGCATAAAGGCAGGACTGCACTCATTGCCCGTGTAAAGGGTGAAACTGAGCTCTTTGCGTGCTTAAATGGTGTGCCATGTGTTTACCTGTGTAAAGGGACAACTGAGCATATTGCCTGTGTAAGGGGTGGGACTACACTTGTGCCTGTGTAAAGGGTGGGTTCGTATATCTTGCCTGCATGAAGGGTGAGACTGCACATATAAGAACATAAGACATACGAGTCGAAGTAAGGCCATTCGGCCCATTGAGTTCACTCCGCCATTCAATCATGGGTGATGGGCATTTCAACTCCACTTACCAGCATTCTCCCCGTAGCCCTTAATTCCTTGTGACATCAAGAATTTATCAATCTCTGCCTTGAAGACATTTAGTGTCCCGACCTCCACTGCACTCTGTGGCAATGAATTCCACAGGCCCACTACTCTCTGGCTGAAGAAATGTCTCCGCATTTCTGTTATGAATTTACCCCCTCTAATTCTAAGGCCGTGTCCACAGGTCCTAGTCTCCTCACCTAACGGAAACAATTTCCTAGCGTCCACCCTTTCCAAGCCATGTATTATCTTTTAAGTTTCTATTAGATCTCCCCTTAATCTTCTAAACTCCAATGAATACAATCCCAGGATCTTCAGCCGTTCCTCGTATGTTAGACCTACCATTCCAGGGATCATCCATGTGAATCTCCGCTGGACACGGTCCAGTGCCAGAACGTCCTTCCTGAGGTGTGGGGACCAAAACTGGACACAGTACTCCAAATGGGGCCTAACTAGAGCTTTATAGAGTCTCAGTAGCACAACGGTGCTTTTATATTCCAACCCTCTTGAGATAAATGACAACATTGCATTCGCTTTCTTAATCACGGACTCAACCTGCATGTTTACCTTTAGAGAATCCTCGACTAGCACTCCCAGATCTGTTTGTACTTTGGCTTTACAAATTTTCTCACCTTTTAGAAAGTAGTCTATGCTTTTGTTTTTTTTTAAAAGTGCAAGACCTCACATTTGCTCACGTTGAATTCAATCAGCCATTTCCTGGACCACTCTCCCAAACTGTCTAGATCCTTCTGCAGCCTCCCCACTTCCTCAGTACTATCTGCCTGTCCACCTAACTTCGTATCAACGGCAAACTTCGCTAGAATGCCCCCAATCCCTTAACCCAGATCATTAATATATAACGTGAACAGCTGCAGCCCCAACACTGAACCCTGCGGGACACCGCTTGTCACCAGCTGCCATTGCGAAAAAGAACCTTTTATCCCAACTCTCTGCCTTCTGTCAGACAGCCAATCCTCAATTCATACCAGTAGCTCACCTCGAACACCATGGGCCCTCACCTTGCTCAGCAGCCTCCCGTGTGGCACCTTATCAAAGGCCTTTTGGAAGTCTAGGTAGACCACATCCACTGGGTTTCCCTGATCTAACCTACTTGTCACCTCTTCAAAGAATTCCAACAGGTTTGTCAGGCACGATCTCCCCTTACTAAATCCATGTTGACTTGTTCTAATCAGACTCTGTTCTTCCAAGAATTTAGAAACCTCATCCTTAATGATGGATTCTAGAATTTTACCAACAACCGAGGTTAGGCTTATTGACCTATAATTTTCCATCTTGTCCGTGTAAAGGGAAGACTGTGCATATTGCCTGCACAAGTGGTGGGACTGTGCATGTGCCTGTGTAAAGTGTGGGACCGTGCATCTTGCCTGCATAAATGGTGGAATTGTGTGTGTGCCTTTGTAAGGGGAGGACTGTGCATATTGCCTGTGTAAAGGGAGAACTGTACACCTTGTCTGCACAAAGGGTGGAATTGGATGTGTGCCTGTGTAACAGGAGGACTGTGCATATTGCATGCATAAGGGCGGGACTGTGCATCACTCCTGCATAAAGGGTGGAACTGTGCGTGTGCCAGTGTTCAAGGAGGACAGTGCATATTGCTTGCATAAGTGTTGGTACTGCGCATGTCCCTGTGTAAAGGGAACTGCACATTGTCTGCATAAATTGGAGATGCCGATGTTGGACTGGGGTGTACAAAGTTAAAAATCACACAACACCAGGTTGTAGTCCAACAGGTTTAATTGGAAGCACTAGCTTTCAGAGCGATGCTCCTTCATCAGGTGATAGTGGAGGGTTCATCGTAACACAGAATTTATAGCAAAAATTTGTAGTGTGATGTAACTGAAATTGTATGTTGAAAAATTGATTGTCTGTTAAGCCTTTCATCTGTTAGAATACAGTGATAGTTTCACTTCTTTCATGTGTAAATCACAAAACCCTTTTTTTTGAAAGTTGCATTCTCGGGTTAGCTGTTAACAATGGTGATAGCTATCACTGTATTTTAACAGATGAAAGGCTTAACAGACAATCAATTTTTCATTGTATAATTTCAGTTACATCACACTGCAAATTTTTGCTATAAATTCTGTATTAGGATTGAGCCCTCCACAATCACCTGATGAAGGAGCAGCGCTCTGAAAGCTAGTGCTTCCAAATTAAACAGACCCAGGTTCAATTCCCACCTCAGGCGACTCTCTGTGTGGAGTTTGCACATTCTCCCTGTGTCTGCGTGGGTTTCCTCCGGGTGCTCTGGTTTCCTCTCACAATCCAAAAATGTGCAAGTTAGGTGAATTGGCCATACTAAATTGCCCGCAGTGTTAGGTGAAGGGGTAAATGTAGGAGTATGGGTCTGGGTGGTATATGCTTCGGCGGGTCGGTGTGGACTTGTTGGGCAGAAGGGCCTGTTTCCACACTGTAAGTAATCTAATCTAATCTAACCTAAACCTGTTGGACTATAACCTGGTGTTGTGTGGTTTTTAACTGTCTGCATGAAGGGTTGGACTGCGCATGTGTTGGTGTAAAGGGCGGGATCGCGCACGTCGCCTGCATGCGTATTCGAGAGGGTGCACGTCACACGCGCGGGTGACGGCTGGGATGCGCATGTCGTCAGCATGAATGGTGGGAGCGCGCACGTTGCCTGAAGACGTAACGTGTCATCGAGACGTAAGTGGTAAGCGCGGGATTCGCCGGTCGCCCCGAGACACGCGCTGTGTGGTTGCTAAGGGAGCGGGAGGCCGGCTGTCCGTCCGCCCGCCCGCCCTCCCTCAGGAAGGAGCTGAGCATCAGCAGCCCGTTCGGGATCGTTTGTTTATTTAGTGATGATGTGAGGGGAGGCAGGAGTGGGAATAGTCAGGGTCCCGGAGTGATTCCCGATCTGAACGGTAGGCCCGAGGCCCGTGGAGGGGTGTGCAGTGAGGAGCAGGAGGATGGCCGTGAGGCGGCGGCGCCGCCGGACATGAGCCGCCTTCACTCTCGGGAATACAGGCCTATCCGAGAGGACGCGGAGAGAGAGGGCTGGCAGCCCGAGCCCGCAGCTGGCGCCCGGTCAACGCTTCCCTTAACCCGCCGGCCCAGCCCAGCCCAGCCCAGCCCAGCCTCCCCGGTAAGTACTCAGGGAGAGGGAGGAGGATATGGCGGGCTGGGGTGGTGGGGCTGCTATGGGGGAGAGGAGGGACGGGAGGAGGGGATGATGGAGCTGTGGGATCACGAGGGGGGGCACAGGGGAGAGGAGGGGTCTGTGGGGGGGGCCACGGGGGAGAGGAGGAATCTGTGAGGGGGGGCCACGGGGGAGAGGAGGGGTCTGTGGGGGGGGGGCCACGGGGAGAGGAGGAGTCTGTGGGGGGGGGGCCACGGGGGAGAGGAGGGGTCTGTGGGGGGGGGGGCACGGGGAGAGGAGGAGTCTGTGGGGGGGGGGCCACGGGGGAGAGGAGGGGTCTGTGGGGGGGGGGGGCACGGGGAGAGGAGGAGTCTGTGGGGGGGGGGCACGGGGGAGAGGAGGAATCTGTGAGGGGGGGCCACGGGGGAGAGGAGGGGTCTGTGGGGGGGGGCCACGGGGGAGAGGAGGGGTCTGTGGGGGGGGCCACGGGGGAGAGGAGGGGTCTGTGGGGGGGGGGCCACGGGGGAGAGGAGGGGTCTGTGGGGGGGGGCCACGGGGGAGAGGAGGGGTCTGTGGGGGGGGGGCCACGGGGGAGAGGAGGGTGCCATGGGGAAGAGGAGGGGTCTGTGGGGGGGCCACGGTGGAGAAGAGGGGGCCACGGGGAGAGGAGGGGTCTGTGGGGGTGCCACGGGGAAGAGGAGAGGTCTTTGGAGGGCCATGCGGGAGAAGAGGGGGCTATGGTGAAGAGGGGGTCTGTGGGGATCACAGGTGAGGGGGAGGCCGTTGAAGATATTGTGGAAAAGAATTTGGAGAAATGAAGGTGGGGAGGGTGGTGGGGATGAAATGGGGTCACAAGAGTGTGGGAATTTTGATGCGATAAGATAGCTGTGGTTGGGATGACAGAGGAGTGGCCCCGTTATGGTTGTGACAAAATGGGGTGACAAGAGGCAGGAGTGTAGGGTTGCAAGGGATAAGGAGGTGGAGATTAGCGAAGTGGCATCGGGATCAGTGTTGAGACATCAACAATTTACAATCTGTAACTAACTTGGTTTCAGGGCTTCTGAAAATTGATGAGGCCAAAATGTGTAGGAGTGTAAATTTAAACAGGTTCTTGATCAGTAGGGCAATTGGGGTTATGTGGAAATGGCACAAAAGTGGATATAAGGACTGCTTAATCAGCCATGATCCTATTAAATGGCAGGGGATGTCTGTGGGTTCAAATGTTCTGTTCCTCTTCAAAAGACCCTAAGAAATAGAAAGACGATTTTTGAGTCAGCAGAGAGAAATAAATGATTCAATGAATGAAACCTTTGGCCAATGCAATTCGGTGTGGTAAATTGGATATGTCCACTTTTGTAAGAATAGAGAAGCAGGGCATGATTTAAATGGAGGGAGATTGGCATACTCAAGAGAGTGTCCTAATACTTGGATCAGATTAAGTTAGTATGTAGTTAGAGGAATGATCAGAAAGGCATGTAGAATGTTGCTATATATTGAAAGGGAATGAAATATAGAAGTTGAATGTTGTCCAGAGTCCTAGTGAGACCACAGCTGAAGAAGGGTACTGTCTCTAGTCTCCTGATATCAAGAATATACAGGTTTGGTTTCCGCAGTTTCACTTGCCTGCGGTTTACCATTGCTCGAACATACATACTCGATTATCCGTAGGACACGAGGTTAATTGGATGCCGGACAGTTTAGCCAAGCATTGGTACTTTGCAATCTTGCCAGATAATCTGATGTTCGAATAATCAAATGCCGATAAGTGGGGTTCCTCTGTATAGGTAACATTTCAGAACAAGGGACCAGAAGGTTGCTGGGAAGGTACGTTTGCCATTTAAATGAATGGGTTTGTACATATCTGCAGTTTCGGGCTTCCGCAGTAGATCTTGGAACGTATTCCCTGCAGGTACTGGGGGTGGGGGGGGAACTACGGTAATTGCTAGTGAAGCACTTGGGGTTTACTCAGTGGGGTAAGTTATCTCATGAGAGACGAGGCCAAGGAGAGAACAGTACATAAATAAGGTGTAACAAGCATAGAGAATGCCAGAGAAACTCAGTACATTTGGCAGCATCTTTAGAAAGGCTTTGAGTCTGGTATGAATTCAGAAGTGAAAAATAATGGGTTTCTTGCCTGTGAGGGATGTGATATTTGGTTTTCCTGTTGTTGATCTGTATATTTTTTTATTTGCTCCTGGGATATGGTGTCAGTTGCTGCGCTAGCATTTATAGCTCATCCTTAACAGTCCATAGGGAAAGCTAGTGTGCTTCCAATTAAACCTGTTGGACTATAACCTGGTGTTGTGATTTTTAACTTCATAGGGAAATTTGGCAGCTTTCCTTCTCTAAAAGAGATTATACAGGGAGAATTATCCAGTTGGATACAGAACTAGCTTGAAGGTAGAAGACAGAGCAGTGGTAAAGGGTTGCTTTTCGGACTGGGCGCCTGTGGCAGATGGAGTTTATTGTAGATAAATGTGAGGTGTGTGTGTTGGAAAGGCAAATCAAGTCAGGACTTATACACTTAATGGTACGGTCTTTGGGAAGTGTTGCTTGGGGTGCAGGTTCAGAGTTCCTTGAAAGTGGAGTCGCATGGATAGTGAAGTGAGTGGAATGGGCTGTCAGAAGAAGTGGTGGAGGCTGGTACAATGGCGACATTTAAAAGGCATCTGGATGGATATATGAATAGGATTTAGAAGGATATTGGTCAATTGCTGACAAATGGGACTAGGTTAATTTCGGGTATCTGATCGGAATGGGTGAGTTGGACGGAAGGGTCAGTTTCCATACATCTCTATGACTAATAAACCTGATGGATGTTTATGGCAAATTACATGACCTTGCTCAACAATTGCATCTGGGTATAATGTGAAAGCATCAGAGCCATGCAAAATTTAACTGTATGTACACTTAACAACCATATCCATTTGAGATCTCATTAGTTTTGTCACGTGTTTAGCATTGTGCATGGGAATCATGGAAAGCAATTTTAAAAAAAATTAACCTATTTTCTTATCAGCCTATTCAGAAATGTTACTATAAATCTTTGGAGCAAGTGGGGCTGACCCCAGTCCCCTTGGTCCAGGATGTGGACATTACCCCTGTACCGCAAGAGGGCAAAGCAATGTCTTTCCAGATTAGGCTGGGATTCCATAAGCCATTTGTACATACTAAAAATACACTCTGTACAGTAAAAGAAAGTAGGTTCCATTCATGAGAGTAGTCTTCACAAGACAAACTGAATGTATTGCGATTTGGAGATGCCGGTGTTGGACTGGGGTGTACAAAGCTAAAAATCACGCAACACCAGGTTATAGTCCAACAGGTTTAATTGGAAGCACACTAGCTTTCGGAGCGACGCTCCTTCATCAGGTGAGAGCGGAGGGCTCGATCGTAACACAGAATTTATAGTAAAAATTTGCAGTGTGATGTAACTGAAATTCTACATTGAAAAATTGATTGTCTGTTAAGCCTTTCATCTGTGCAAATGCAGTGATAGCTGTCACTATTGTTAACAGCTAACCCGAGAATGCAACTTTTAAAAAAAAGGTTTTGTGATTTACACATGAAAGAAGTGAAACTATCACTGTATTCGTCGCTCCGAAAGTTAGTGTGCTTCCAATTAAACCTGTTGGACTATGACCTGGTGGTGTGTGATTTTTAACTGAATATATTGCAATTTATAATTACTGTTCTGGGGCATTTCTGGTCAAAAAGTTTGTAAACTGGGGGAGGGCAGGACTGAGGTTTTGATAATTGTAACTGCAGAGAAAAACAAATTTTTCATATGATATATGGACCAGCGCATTGGCACAGTGGTTAGCACTGCTGCCTCACACCGCCAGGAACCTGATTTCACTTCTAACCTTGGACGACAGCAGCAGGTTGAAGCAAATGGTACAGGTGCATTTAAGTTGTGCAATCAAATGAAGAAGAGCAGAAGAGATGGTTATGATCCTTTCAGATGAGGAAAGGTAGGAGGAGGCTGGATGGAGTGTTTGGGCTGAATGGCCTGCTGTGCCCTCTGTAGCCTATGGAGAGGGTTCAGAAAAGATTTACCAGAATGTTTCTGGGATTGGAGGGTTTGAGTTATAAAAATAGGCTGGGACTTTTTTCACTGGAGCATGGAAAGTTGAGGAGGTGACCTTATACAGGTTTATAAAATAGGTGGGTTATGGATAAGGTGAATGGCAAGGGTATTTTCCCGAGGGTGTAAGCGTTCAAACTTGGGGGCATTCTTGTTAAGGTGAAAGGAGAAAGTATTGAAAAGATCATGAGGTGCAACTTTTTTTTTTACACAAAGTGGTTTGTGTGCGGAATGAACTGCTAGAGAAAGTGCCGGATGAGGGTACATTTACAACATGTAAAAGACATTTGGATAAGTTCACGAGTAGGAAAAGGTTGGACGTAAATGGGCCAATCGCAGGCAAGTAAGACTAATCTAGTTTGGGAGCATGGTTAGCATGGACTGTTTGGATCTAAGGGTCCATTTCCATGCTCTGTGACTGTCTGTGTAGAGTTTGCATGTTCTCATATCTGCACTCTGGTTTATGTCAAGTGCTCTGATTTCCTCCCATTGTCCAAAGATGTGTAGGTTAGGTGGATTGGCCATGCTAAATTGCGCCATAGTATCTACGCATGTGCAAGCTAATGGTTTAGCTATAATAAGTGCAGAATTACAGAGATGGTGCCAGGGGTGTTCTGGATCTGGATGGAATGCTATTTGGAGAGTCAGTGCCGACTTGATGGGCCGAATGGCTTCTGTCTGCACTGTAGGGGTTCTGTGATGTCAGGAAAATCTGAAAGTCCTAGCCAGAGGATTACTTTGAAATGCAGCATGAACATTGCAGTATATTTGAGCACTGCATATGTAAATTAGCATATGGTAGGATTAAAAGTTAATCTACATTTGGTGGTTAATTGGACATAGAAGATTTGTTCAAATTGTGACATGGGACCTCACTCATTTGAGCATTTTCTAAATCTTGACCTTGTGTATTGTTTTAATTTGTTAATTGCAGCATCTCAGATATGCTGATGCTTGTGTGTCTGTATCAGAGACATTAGATAGCAATTAGAGGGAGGGATGCCTGACTGAGTGATCTCCTTGCTAATCTGAAATGTTGAGACGAATTGTAGTGCCCTTCCTACATCCTGGCTGATGTGATTTAATTCGGTAAAGAGTACAGTCCAAGGTAAGGCCTTGAGCTGTGTGCTTCAAAACATCACAAACTTGAAATTAATTTGTTTTGTGTGGACGTTCATTTCAAGATTGTTACTGATACTTGGCGAAAATAAATCATGGAATTGAGGAAAGGGGGTGTACATTTAGGATTGAGGTGAGAAATTTGTTTACTTCAAGGAGTTGTGTGTCTTTGGCATTCTCCACCACACAACGTTGTTAGTGTCACAGTGTTGGCATAGATGGATTTTTGGTGCCTCAGAATCAAGGGAGAGAGAAAGTGGAATGGTAGTCCAAGATCAACCATGCTTATACTGAATGATGGACCAGGCCATGTGATCTACTCCTTGTATCTCTTGTGCAAGTATATTTTGTAAAGCTGTTTACAAATGGCCTGCCTCAAAATGCATATTAATGTATTACATATTCATGACATTAATTGTGCAATGGCTTCATAATATGTATGAATGTAGGTGAACAATAACTTTGTGAGATATATACAGATATGCTTGCAGGAGCAGTGTATTGAAATATGCAAGTCTCTTGGCTTGACTGCTTGCTCTGGAAATAATGTTCAAGGTGTGGATCAAGAAGTGGGAGCTCAAATGCATAAGAATCTCCCAAGTTATAAAGGCCAGTAGCAATAGTAGATACCAATGTACCATTAGGTGGTGCGATTGGTTTTTGATTGCCGTAGCAAAGCTATGTCAAGCTGAATGGTTGGCTCTTGGCAGTAAATTTCAGTGGGTTGGGAGTCAATGCAGTATTTTAAAATCTTAATTTCGCAAGTATTATGATAATGTACAAGTGACCATATTGACCTTCATTGTCAGAGAATAGTTGCTTTACTGGGGGAACATTTTATGTTGGGTCTTCAAGAATGTGCTCCAGATTACTCGGATATTCTCCGGACTTGGGTGGAATCATTGTTTTGTATATGTCTTGCACGTGTTTCACCCACGTGGGGCTATAAATATTTCAGCAAAAGGGGTTACTTCAGAAGGAATACTTTTGCTGACCTGCCTATGGCAATGATGGGATGGGGTGACCAGGGAGCTTCCTGCACAGTTGACAGACCTATCGGGGAATCTGTGGTAGAGGGACTGAATGTTTGGCAAGTGGTGTCAACCAGGGCTACCTTTTTTTGGTTAGTATCAGGCTTTGAGTTTTGTTGAGTTATAAAAAAAAGGCTGGGATTTTATTTTTCCCTGAGCAGAGAAGGTTTAGGAATGACCTGATAGAAGTCTATAAAATAATGAGAGGTATAGTTAGAGTTTAAAAAATGTGTTGCTGGAAAAGCGCAGCAGGTCAGGCAGCATCCAAGGATCAGGAGAATCGATGTTTTGGGCATAAGCCCTTCTTCAGGAAACATCGATTTTCCTGCTCCTTGGATGCTGCCTGACCTGCTGCACTTTTCCAGCAACACATTTTTCATCTCCTGATCTCCAGCATCTGTAGTCCTCGCTTTCTCCTCATAGATAGAGTTAATGCTAGTTGGCTTTTCCCTAGAATGGGGGATTTTAAGAGTAGGAGCATATTTTTAAGGTGAGAGGAGAGAGGTTTAACAAAGACACGAATGGCAATTTTTTTTACAAAGAGGGTGGATTGAGCTTCCAGATGAATTGATGGATGTGTGGAAAATTACTGTGTTTAAAAGACATTTGGATAAGTGCATGAATAGGAAAGGTTTGGAGGGATATGGGCCAGGAGCAGGCAGATGGGACTGGTTTAGTTTGGGATTATGTTAGGCAGAGACTGATTGGATTGAAGCATCTATTTCCATGCTGTATGATTCTATGGAGCTGTACTCATTCAGGCAAGTAGGGAGTATTCCACCAAACCTCCCACTGGTACCATGAGGATAGGTATTGAGGAGTTGGTTGGAAGGAGGGAGGTGAAATTTACTTCAGGATTCCTAAACTCTGACCTGATTCTGTAGCCGCAATATTTAAATGACTCGTCCACAATTGTTTCTGGTCAACAGTAAATCCCTGTGTTAGAGAAGGTTGCAGTGTAGTCTCGTCAGTTTTGTGAAGCATTTAACTGCCCTTACCCAAGAATTCAGATTTCTCCAAGGAGTGAAGCAAGGGCAGACTGAATTTTGTTTTCAGGTTGGACTTTACTAAAGGAGGATTTGGAGAACTGGCTCGTTTCCACTCAACTTGGAGGGGGTAGAGTGGTCACTGAGGACTGTGGTTTTAAGAACTTTACTGGTGAATTTTTTTTCGACATGGGAGGATTCTTCAAATTCTAGTTACTGTAAAGGGCTAGTAACTTTTGTTATAATCACTGCTTGTTGTGAGTCAATAACTTGTTTTAAATACCGGCTGTTAAGAGTCTTTTGAAAGCTGGCAATACCATTGGTTATCGTGAAATGATCAAAGGAGGGAATGCCAATGTGTTTCGGGTATGAGCAGGTAGGGAAAGAGTTAAGTTTTGAGTTTTGTGAAACAGGAGGTTCAGCTGAGCATGACTTAGATCAGCTAACTTGCAGTTAACAATGAGGTGCTGGAAGCAAGGGTAATGGGTTAAAAAGGTGGAAAAGCATTCATTATGTAGAGCCATTTAACAACATTAGAAGCATTCAGTGTGTAAGGTAAGTTTAACAAGGTGAAAAGTATTCATTATGTGAAGCCAGTTAAGGTTAAGAAAATTCATTGTGTCACAGCAGATGGCTTAATCTTTACTGTTGATGCTCATTGATTGTAACGGTCACCCAATCAATATTTATGTTGCCTTATCTGGACGCTCTTCCCTGTAAAATGACTGTATAATTCACTAAGAAACTGCAATTCCAGAGAGGATCGTGAACTCATGTCTCTGTATACATGTGCTGCAAATGTGTTGCTGGTCAAAGCACAGCAGGCAAGGCAGCATCTCAGGAATAGAGAATTTGACGTTTCGAGCATGAGCCCTTCATCAGGAATAAGAGAGAGAGAGCCAAGCAGGCTAAGATAAAAGGTAGGGAGGAGGGACTAGGGGGAGGGGCGATGGAGGTGGGATAGGTGGAAGGAGGTCAAGGTGAGGGTGATAGGCCGGAGTGGGGTGGGGGCGGAGAGGTCAGGAAGAGGATTGCAGGTTAGGAGGGCGGTGCTGAGTTGAGGGAACCGACTGAGACAAGGTGGGGGGAGGGGAAATGAGGAAACTGGAGAAATCTGAATTCATACCTTGTGGTTGGAGGGTTCCCAGGCGGAAGATGAGGCGCTCCTCCTCCAGCCGTCGTGTAGTTGTGTTCTGCCGGTGGAGGAGTCCAAGGACCTGCATGTCCTCAGTGGAGTGGGAGGGAGAGTTAAAGTGTTGAGCCACGGGGTGATTGGGTTGGTTGGTTCGGGCGGCCCGGAGGTGTTCTCTGAAGCGTTCCGCAAGTAAGCGGCCTGTCTCACCAATATAGAGGAGGCCACATCGGGTGCAGCGGATGCAATAGATGATGTGTGTGGAGGTACAGGTGAACTTGTGGCGGATATGGAAGGATCCCTTGGGGCCTTGGAGGGACGTGAGTGTGGAGGTGTGGGCGCAGGTTTTACATTTCCTGCGGTTGCAGGGGAATGTGCCGGGGGTGGAGGTTGGGTTGGTGGGGGGTGTGGATCTGACGAGGGAGTCACGAAGGGAGTGGTCCTTGCGGAAAGCTGATGGGGAGGGGAGGGAAATATATCCTTGGTGGTGGGGTCCGTTTGGAGGTGGCGGAAATGGCGGCGGATGATACGTTGTATGCGGAGGTTGGTGGGGTGGTAGGTGAGAACCAGTGGGGTTCTGTCTTGGTGGCGGTTGGAGGAGCGGGGCTCAAGGGCGGAGGAGCGGGAAGTGGAGGAGATGCGGTGGAGGGCATCGTCGATCACGTCTGGGGGGAATCTGCGGCCCTTGAAGAAGGAGGCCATCTGGGCTGTGCAGTGTTGGAATTGGTCCTCCTGGGAGCAGATGCGGCGGAGACGAAGGAATTGGGAATATGGGATGGCGTTTTTACAGGGGGCAGGGTGGGAGGAGGTGTAGTCCAGGTAGCTGTGGGAGTCAGTCGGTTTATAATAGATGTCTGTGTTGAGTCGGTCGCCCGAGATAGAAATGGAAAGGTCTAGGAAGGGGAGGGAGGAGTCTGAGGAGGAGTCTCTGTATACATGGGCAATTATTCTCTCTCCCTCCAGGGCCCGGAGTAAAGATGTCTCTGAGCGTTTTGCTTCAACTGAGGGGAGAAACGGGGTGACAAATTGACTAGAAGATATCGTGAGCAACTCTTGCAGAGATGTGCTGGAGCTGAGATGACTGACCTTTGTGCCCAAAATCACCATCTTAGCTAGATATGATTCAAACGGTGGAGAGTTTTCCACTGACTTCAGTTTATAGGGCTGTTTGATGCTGCATTTGATCAAGTGTGGCCTTGATATCAAGTTGTAGTCATATTAACCTCACACCTCTTAATTCAGGTCAGACAGTATGCTCTTTTCTCTAAGATTTATTTCAAAGATTTTTTTCCCATTCATTCGCGATATGATTATCACTGGCTGGCCAGCATTAATTAGCCATCCCTAGTTGCCCTTGAGAGGGTGGTGGTGAGTTTATTAAGCTTTGACTAGTATTGAAGATGGAGTTTGTGAGGTATTAAAGGGGGCCAAAAGATTTGCCTGGAGTGGACCTGGAGGAACTAATCTCATGTAATCAGTGTGCTTGTGGCTTCTAATTTCAGAGAACACACCAATGGGAAAATAATGAGGAAATGACCCCTTCGAAGCTATGAACTGTTTGTGATAAAAATCATAATATTGTAAGTGTGTGGTGTGTGACTAGTAATGAAGAGCTATTCCCTTTTGTAGGCAATTAATACTTTAAACCAGAATTTAGTAAATATTGGCTTTAGTCATTTGATACAGTAAAATGTTTAAAAAGTGAAATCTTGATGTGTTATTCTTTCAGTGGTAAACTGAAAGTTCAAATTTCTCTTGAAGGTTATTGGTCTCTGCAGCGGTTGGAATTGTAGCATTGAACATTATTACAATGTGCTTGTCTATCTGAACAACAAAAGAAAGCTAACCTTGTATCTTGTTAGGTTCTGGGTTTTCCATTAGAGTACCTGCTATATTAAACTTTTGAGCTGCCTTCCAACACCTCCCACTGGGATAATTGCCTGTAATTTTATTATTGTACCCTAGTCATAACTTAAACCATAGAGTATTTGTCCATCACTTCATATAATAAGGTTTGCCTTTCCAAAATAGTGACTTATTAAGCCATTTGCCATATCACTAAATTCAAGCTAATTCAAATGCCAAAATGACTCTTTTGTGTGGGGCTGTATTACATGATTACAGAGCTTAAATGTGCAAGTGTTTAGTCAGCACTGCATGACCTGTTCTGCCAGGCACATAGGACTGCAAGCATTGTGTATTTAATTACATAAAAGAAGGATTTATAGCGTCTTTGTGTGAGAGTGAGTAATGCTGTTGATAGCATAAGTTGGAAAAATCATGTCTGTGGAACTGTCCTACTGGCTTTATGACCTGAACAGTTGTATTATTGTCACAAAGCTCTGGCATATTTTTTAGCTGAAGTAAGTAATAATTACAGTTCCTTTTTTATGGAGCCAGTGCCTACAAAAACATTGATTTCAGCAGCTACTCCGTTTTTTTATTTTAGCAGTTTAGTATTCGCTTGTTCAGCATTATATACCTTTTTATGATCAACAGAAATTATGTTTTTCTTAACTTTTATTAATTTTTCTAACTTGACATTATTTGTCTGTAAATTGAAATACATAGAAAATTGATGGAATCGCAGAAATAGATCTGAAGCATTCTTTTAAAAGTCAAGTTATAAGAATGGGATTTGCCACTAATGCAATCATTTGATGATTTTGATTTTAATTCTTGTTGGCGAGGCTAGTATTTTGTTGCCCATCTCTGATTGCGTTTGAGAAGGTGGTGAACCTTGAACTTCTGCACTTGCATCTAGTGTATGCATGCTGTTAGACTGTGTGGACATTGGAGGAATTAGTTCTAGGGCTTTAGTCCAGTTGCAATAATTGTATATTTCCAAGTTAGAATAGTGTGTAGCTTGGAAGGGCACTTTGAGTTAGTGATGTTCCCATGCATCTTCTGAATTTTTCCATTGAAATGGATATTGTGAATTGCAAAGAGTTTTTTTTTGAAGGAGGCTTGATGATTTGCTTCCTTCAACAATGCTTTCCAGACTTGTGATCTCTTCCACTGAGAAGGACACTGACGGCAGATTCATGGGTTGCAAGTGTGCAGAAAAGTTGTTCCAACGTATTAGGGTGGATTCGGATCCTAAAAAATACCCAGTGCCTCAGCGTGATTCTGAACACTGTCATTGACACACCAGCCATGGGGAAAGAATGCATTTAGGAATCCTGCAAGGTCATTTTACGTAAGATTCCAGTAAGATGATGTCATAGAAATTGATTGTTATTTGCTTCTATGCGAATATGAAGATCTGTCAGATAATTCATAGGTTAGTACATAGATTTCCTCTCTGAGCCATGGCTCCTGTCAATATCTGTCAGTTAAGTGCTGTCTGAAATGAGTTTTAGTTGATGTTTAGGTGTGAATTTATGATAGTAATGGTATTCCAGGAAATTCCACAGAACAGTTGGTAGCATTTTACAAAAATACAATGCAGTATATATATGATAGACAATTTCTCAAAGGTTTGTATCTGACCTCACTTGTTTTGTAGTGATCATATCCCTAAGAGTTATGTGTTCTCTTGATTCCTATGTGTTTACATACAATTGCCTACAAACAAGGACATGGTTGGTGAGTATTTTTAATACAAAGTTGGAATCAATTTTTAATTTATCTATTCACTTCATTCTTAATTAACCTATCTTCAGAGACTAGGCTTTGCTGTCGAATGTGTGGAAGGATCAGAAAAATCTTCAAAATTGTAACTAGTTGCTCGGGAACCATCTGGACTTAACCTTATAGCTTCTTCAGGAATAACTTGTATCCATAAAATGGCTAACTCTACTGACTTAGCATCAGCTAACTTGAACCCATTGAAATAATGTACCAACCATCATTTTGGGTATTTTTAAAGAATTTATCCTTGAGATGTGAATATAATCTTCAAGGCCCATCCCAAATTTGCCTCAAAGGTGGTGGTACACTGCCGCCTTGAGCTGCTGCAGTCCACATCATGTCGATCTTGACCCTGAAAACTGGTGTGAATAAATTTGTCAGTTTAAACCCTTTTGGATTATGGTATCATTGTTCTGCAATGTCAACTATTGAGCCAGGTATGAGGTTTTCTGTTGTTTGAATTCTAAACAGAAACAAAGTTGCTGAACAAAGAGACCTTGGAATGCACATTCATAGCTCCTTGAAAGTGGAGTCGCAGGTAGATAGGATCGTAAAAAAGGCGTTTGGTATGCTTTCCTTTATTAGTTAGAGTATTGAGTATAGGAGTTGAGAGGTCATGTTGCGGCTGTACAGGATTTGAGCTGTAGGGAGAGACTGCACAGGCTGGGGCTGTTTTCCCTGGAGCGTCGGAGGCTGAGGGGTGACCTTATAGAGGTTTATAAAATTATGAGAGGCATGGATAGGATAAATAGACAAAGTCTTCCCTGGTGTTGGGGAGTCTAGAACTAGAAGGCATGGGCTTAGGGTGAGAGGGGAAAGGTATAAAAGAGACCTAAGGTGCAACTTTTTCACACAGATGGTAGTACGTGTATGGAATGAGCTGCCAAAGGAAGTGGTGGAGGTTGGTACAATTGCAACATTTAAAAGGCATTTGGATGGGTATATGAATAGGAAGGATTTGGAGGTGAGTGGGACTAAATTGGGTTGGGATATCTGGTCGGTATGGAGGGTTGGACCAAAGGGTCTGTTTCCATGCTGTACATCTCTGACTCTACAAAGAAAGGAGTTGCTTAGTGATATGTTATAAATGTAACAACCTCTCCCAACTAAAGAGCTGATCGTTGGCTTCAGGAAGTAAGGAGGAGGGCACATCCATACTACATCAATGGAGCTGAGATAGAGATGGTTGAGTGTGTCAAGTTCTGAGGAGTGACAATTACCAACAATCTGTCTTGGACCACCCATGTTGATACAATGGTCACAAAAGCACAATAATACTTTAAGTTGATTTATTGTTGTCATGTGGACCTAAGTACATTGAAAAGTTGTTAAAAGCCTTTTTAAAAAATGTACACTGAAAAGTTTTGTTTGTGAGCAATACAGTCAGATCATAACAAACAAGGACATAGTCCATTCTCCTATAACGTGATGGTTCCATTCTTGTACATCTCTTGTTACAAGAAAATTGGGCAATAACCGTGCCATTTAAACCAATGGAGCTGGAATCGCAATATAGCCAATTCAGATAAGGAAAGTTCACGTTCAACAAGTTACAGCCTAAATTCTTCAATCTCATTAAAACCAATGTACGTTGAAGAAACACGCGTTGTAGTAGAACTGACTGTACAGATCGTAGGGTGTTTAGATGGAGGTGGACAAGGTTACGAGTACGCAGGAGGTCCATAAAAGCAAGGTCAGTGTTATTTTGAAATTAGAGAGGTCTTTTTAGCAGTTAATAATAGTGGGAGAAGCTGAATTTTAACCTGTTGGTGCGAGTGTTCAAACTTCTGTATCTTCTGGCTGATGGAGGTAGTTAGAAGGGTCTATTACTTGGATGGAAGGGATCTTTGTTGTTGGCAGCCTTTCCACAACAAGTGTAAATTGAGTCCATGGATAGGAGGTTGGCTTCCTTGATGGTCTGGGTTGTGCACACAACTCTCTGTAGTTTTCTTACAGTCCTGGTCTGAGCAGTTGCCATACCAAACTGGGATGCATTCAGATAGAATGTTTTCTGTGATGCATCTGTAAAAGTTGGTGAGGGTCCTTATGGGAATGCAGAATTTCCTTAGGCTCCTGAGGAAGAAGAGGTGTTATACCGTCTTGACTGTTGCATCTATATGGGAGTTACAAAAAAAATTGTTGGTTATTGTCACTCGCAAGAATTTAAAACACTCTTGACCCTCTTCCACCTCAGCTCCGTTGGCTCAGGAGACGAAAGAAATTCAGCATGTCCATAAGGACCCTCATTGACCTTTTATAGATGCACCATTGAAAACATTCTATCTGGATGCATTCCGGTTTGGTATGGCAACTGCTCTGCCTAGGATGGTAAGAAACTACAGTGTGTTGTGAACACAGTCCAGTCCGGCACACAAGTCAACCTTCCATCTGTTGATTCTATCAATGCTTGCTGCTTCGAAGGCAACCAATATCTTCAAAGACCCCTCCCATCTCGATTGTTATCTATTCTAACATCTTCCATCTGGCAGAAGGTACAAAAGTTTAAATACATGTACCAACAGCTTATTCCCTGCTGTTATTAGACCTATGCATGGATCTCTCAAATTTCAAATCTAATGTTGATCTTGTTTTTTGTACACCACTGTTGTAGCCCTAATTCTGTATTCCTTACTCTGTTCTATCATCCTATGATCTCCCTGTACTGCGAGCAAAACAAAACATTTCACACTACCTCGGTACATGTGACAATAATAAACCAAAATTCTTGTAGAATTAGGGGACATGTTTACATTTCACTTTTAAGTGGTTTGAAACCCTCTTTGTCCTTGGTATGTTTTGTATGGTTATGTATCAATCTTTTTTTGTATAATTGCCTTTTAGAAATATTAGAGTTGAGGGCTACGAGGAGCTGGCATGAAAGAAGAGTCGAGGCTGGGCTTTGATTTTATAGAATGTTGGGCAGGTTTGAGAGGACACATCTCCCTCTTACTCTTGTTTTGTATGTTCTTAGGAAGCCGTCATAGTTATAGTTGGTTTTGATTTTCTAGTATTGAATTGAAGTATTGATGCCATTTTGAACACTTAAGGTTTTAAGAACATTGTCAGGAAGTTTGCAGTGCATTTTCATTTCACCACTTCTGAATACTTAAACATGAGTAGACTGCATTTTAATTGTGGCATTTCTTTTCAGAGATTTCACTGTGTTTGTATTGAGGAAGTTATACTGTGTGGTTGGAGGGTTCCAAGGCACTGCCACCTTGAACTGTCCCACCTGTCCATCTTCCTTGCCACCTATCTGCTCCAACCTCCCCTTCAAACAATTGCCATCAGTCCTTGCCTGTATCTGCAAGTCATCTTCCCACAGCCCTACTACCATCCTCCCATTTATCCCTCAATCCACTTCTCGGTTATTCGAGACTGCTCAGGGAATCCCTAATAGACTCGACCTGTAAGCCTTTCTTGGTTCGTCCTGGAGACCGTACTCTGTGGCAGTCTGAAATATAAAAGTATTACAGACAGTTTTATTTAAATTATTATCTTTTATTTACCAATAGCATCAATGTTATGCTATAACATAGATACCTACAAGTCAGGCTTGAGCGAAGGTTAGCAGAGTAGCAGTGCCAGCTCTTACCTCTAAGAGCTCTCTCAGGCTACTCCTCTTATCATGACACACAAGCTGTCTTTATACAGAAATTGGTATTAAAATTACAAAATTCACCACATGTTCATAATCAGATAAGCAGCAATGAAATGGCAAAAGTTTGTAGAGGAAGAGAAACTAATTGCCAGGTCTGGGTGTGCTTGACTAATTAAGCTACAAACACATCCAAGTGGGAAACCGTGATCAAACCAGGCCAAAGTGGCTAATTGCATTTAGCAATTAATAAGAGCCTTTATTTCTCTCAGGCTCAATTGTTCTTGACCACTCTCAGTTTTGCTATGTTTACTTATATTGTTAGATACTCTGTCCTGAAAGAAATAGGGCAGAATATCAATAATTTTAGCTTTTGTGTTTGAACAATGAGTCTCCCATTTGGCTAGATAAGATTCCCTTTTTTAGAAGTACATCATAACAAGGGACTCGTCTCAACTTTGTGGGAAAAGGTCATGAGGTAATCTCGCTCAGCTATCATGCCTAGTATCATTGTCCTACAAAATGCATTTTTCTTTTAAAATCCTCTTAGATTCTCAAAATGCAAATTAAATTCATAACCTGCCCAGATCTTGAGCTCCAGGGAACAACACACTAACATTCAAGCCAAGCAAGTGAACGCTCAAATCAGACCACAGTTAACCTTTCCACTAGTTTCCATCCTGTCTGTCCCTCTCTCTGTATCCCTTAAACCCTAGGCCAGTGAATGTAATTTACAGAAGAATGTTTTCTTTCTCTCTCTCGCTCTCTCTCGCTCATCACCTTATCCACACCAATCCATTGACACGAGGAACAGATGTCCTTAATTCTTCTGAACTAGTGCTGCTCCCTTCTCCCTCTGTGCTTCATTGATTTTCTGAATATCCTGTAGCAGATGTGAAGGCTACAAGCATTTTCATCTCCAACCCCACAATCCTGATGAACGGCTTATGCCTGAAATGTCAATTCTGCTCCTCAGATGCACCTGCTGTGCTTTTCCAGTGTCACACTTTTCGACTGCATGTTTGTGTTGTCAGTTATCTGTGTGGGATTACTATCTGGAATTAGGATATATATCAATGACACTTTAATCTTCTAAATTGTTTTATGTTGTTGTGGAAAAGAACATGAAGGTGAAACTTTATTTATAGGTTCATGTTTCTGAGTTAGAGATCAGTTCAGTTCCAAGAATTGTCACACAGACTGGCTGTCCTCATCATTTTTGTAAATAAACTTGAGCCAAGAATAAAAAATAAGTTAAGACTAGGGTGAATAGCTAGGAATTCAGGAATTTTCCAAATAGGAAGATTGGTGTAGAACTAAAAACGAACGTCTCCCTCGAATTCTGATGGCCTTCATCCTAAGGTCTTTGAGAAGTGGCTTTGGCATTGATATGTTGGTGTAGTTTTCCAATATTTCCTATGTTCTGAAAAGGTTTCATCAGATTGAAAACTAGCAAGGATGACTCCTGTATAAATTAGAAGTACGGCAGGCACCAAACGGTCTGATTCGCTTAGCATCTGTCATAGGTAAAATGCTGAATCCTGTATTAAGGAGGTTAGAATGAGATATTCAGGAAGTCTCAATGCAATCTGATAGTCACTGTTTGTGAAAAGGAAATCATGTTTTTTATTGGAATTTGAAGAACTAACAATGTGTTCTTTTCTGTGTTTGTCTTTGAGTATGGTTAAGGTGGGGAGAAAGATTCTTGATCAGTAGAGGATTTGAAGGGGGAAAGAACAGGAAAACAGGTGTGAGGAATGTCCGATCGGTCATGCTCCTATTAAATAGCGAAGCAGGCTTGAGGAGCTGCATGGAATACTCCTATTCCATCTTTGATCGTCCTATGGATACAAAGGACCCTGCAGATGTGCTCCATTTCAAAGGGCATTTGACCAAGTACCACCACAAAATTATGATGTAAAATATGAGCTCATGGATTTGTGGGTAATACAGTGGGTTGGATAGAGGATTGATTGATTAATTGACAAACTGTTTAGGCATGGGTCATTTTCAGGTTGGCAAGATAAGCCATGTAGGGATGTTTTACAACAAGAAAAAGCTGGGAAAATAGAAATATTTTACTGAATTTTACAGAGCATTGGTGAGGACACACCTGGGGTTTGGCTGCCTCACTTAAGAAAGGCTATAAATGGAATTGAGATAATTCAAAGGAAGTTAATTTGACTGATGCCTGAGGTGGGGGTAGGAATACTAGGACTGATTGTGTGTCTGGATGTTGCAAGTCTCTTATTTCCATGATCAGAACTCTGTGAACTGTGCTGTTTCAGGAGCACCTGAAAGCAAAATGAACCCGGAGGCAAAGCAGAAATTTTTTTCAGAAAGAACGAAACATATGAGGGGGAAAATGAGGGAACAGCATTTTCCTGACAAAGGAAGTCAGGGACAGCGTAAAAGTAAAAGCATAATGTGGCAAAGATTAGTGTGAAGCCTTTTTAAAAATTGGCAGAGGATAAATTGAAAACACTAAGTGGTGAGAGTATGAAATATGACAGTAAGCTAGCTAGTAATAAAGACTATAAGAGAAATTTTAGATGTCTAAGGGATATGAGAGAGACAAGAGTGGACATTGGATCACTGGGACATGAGGCTGGAGAAGTAGTAATGGGGAACAAAGAAATATTGGAGGGATTGAATAGGTAATGTTACAATCCAGGATAAATCCTCCTGCTAATGTAAAACCAGCAGCACAGAAAAATTTATCCTGTGCAGTAATCTGTAAAGTCTTGAGTGGCCAAGAACTACTTAAAGTAAAAATTAATAATTTTATTTCTTAAAGTATAATAGAGAATAATTAACTAACAACTGTTTACAATTCCTTACTCTAACCAATCTGTTAACTTTCCTTCTATAATACTAGTCTGATAAAACTCCTGATTATGATTTACAGGATAATTCAAATTTTAAAACCAGCCACTGGTCGAATCTTCTCTTTATTTTGATTGGTAGATTGGCTCTCCAGGTCAGTGTTGAGGTTTTTCTGTGCAAACATCTTCTCTGGACAAGTACCTATGAGTTCTGACTAGCAGTTTACACCTGTTGGTCTGGTGGCAGTTCTCCTCACAACTGTTCATTTTTCCCTGGTCTTATACCCCAAAGCATCAAGGTGTTGGCTTTTAAGATTGTCATAGAGATGTACAGCATGGAAACAGACCCTTCGGTCCAATCTGTCCACGCCAACCAAATATCCCAACCCAATCTAGTCCCACCTGCCAGCACCCGGCCCATATTCCTCCAAACCCTTACTATTCACATACCCATTCAAATGCCTCTTAAATGTTGGAAATGTACCGCGCTTCCACCACATCCTTTGGCAGCTCATTCCATACCCGTATCACACTCTGCATGAAAAAGTTGCCCCTTAGGTCACTTTTATATCTTTCCCCTCTCACCTTAAACCTATGCCCTCTAGTTCTGGACTCCCCAAACCCAGGAAAAGACTTTGTCTATTTATCCTATCCATGCCCTCATAATTTGATAAACCTCTATAACGTCACCCCTCAGCCTCCCACGCTCCAGGGTAAACAGCCCTAACCTGTTCAGCCTCTCCCTATAGCTGAGATCCTCCAACCCTGGCAATATCCTTGTAAATCTTTTCTGTACCCTTTCAAGTTTCGCAACATCTTTCCAATAGGAAGGAGACCAGAATTGCACGCAACATTGCAACAGTGGCCTAACCAATGTCGTGTACAGCCGCAACGTGACCTCCCAACCCCTGTACTCAATCCTGTGACCAATAAAGGAGAGCATACCAAACGTCGTTTTCATTATCCTATCTACCTGCAACTCCACTTTCAAGGAACTATGAACCTGCACTCCAAGGTCTCTTTGTTCAGCAACACTCCCTAGGACCTTACCATTAAGTGTATACATCCTGCTACGATTTGCTTTCCCAAAATGCAGCACCTCGCATTTATTAGAATTAAACTCCATCTGCCACTTCTCAGGCCAATGGCCCATCTGGTCCAGATCCTGTTGTAATCTGAGGTAACCGTCTTCGCTGTCCACTCCACCTCCAATTTTGGTGTCATCTGCAAACGTACTAACTATACCTCTTATGCTCGCATCCAAATCATTTATGTAAGTGACAAGAAGTAGAGGACCCAGCACCGATCCTTGTGGCTTGCATTGTCAGTATACTCAATTCAAACTTGATTGGAATTTGGTATTTTAGAGGGTATAATTTAAACTGATTGGCCTCAGTTGAATCTGTTTTGTTGTTTCCAGGCAACTAGCTACCCCAGTAGCTGGAGCATGTTACATAGTGTCTTACTGAGAACACTTGGTGCTGTCACTGCTCGCTTTTACTCTTATCTTCATAACACCTCCCCCCTTGAGAAAAAATGAACTCTCATAATGAAAAGATGGCTTTTTTTTCTCTACTTTTTAAACACATTGCCCTAATATACAGATAATATTAATATGTTCACCTTAACTTCTTCCCATGTAGTGTGTGTGTGTACCATTAAATAAAGACAAATTTCATCTAAACTCTCAGTTAAATCCGCAATAATGCTTCTGCAATTACATTCTTCTGACCCACAATATATATGATTTTTAAATTAAAAATCTGTGAGATAAGACTCCAATGAAATAGTCTCACATTCTTGCTTTAAAGAGTTCTAAGAATGTAAGCAGATTGTGGTCAGTGAACGCATCCATTTCCGACACATTTTTTGTGATATATACATTAAAATGTTGTAAGGCCAAACTCAGTAGTTCTTTTTTCGATTTGTAGAGTATTTCCTCTGATGAATGTTGATCATCTTCGAAAAGTAACCAACTGACAGTTCAATCCCATCCTCATCTTCCTGTAGGAGTACAGCTCTAAATCCAATGTTACTAGCATTGATGGTTTTGAAAAGTTCAGTGTAGCTAAAACTGGTTTGCTGGTTAATATGGCTTTCAAATGGTAGAATGTCGCCTGGCATTGTTCTGTCCACTGAAACTTTGTGTTCTTCAGCAAATCAGTTAACGGTGCCATTAAACTTCCTATAGAATCAAAGCACCTCTTTCTTCAAGGTTGGGCATGGAAATTCCTTGATAGCCTTTGTCTTTGCATTGTGTGGGGTCAACCTTCCATGACCGATGTTATGTCCCAAGAATGTCACTTCTGCTTTCACGAATTCTGTTTTATTAAGGATTATCATCAGTTTTGCTTCTTGTAGTTGTTCAAAGAGCTTTGCCAACTGTACCATGTGATCTTTCCAGGACTTACTAAAGATCAGTGCATCGTCCAAATAGACTGCACAGTTTGTTAATCCAGCCACAACTCTGTTCATGAGTCTTTGGAATGTGGCGGGTGCGTTCTTCATTCCAAAGGGCATCATTTTAAACTGATATAGCCCATTTGGGGTTATAAACGCAGAAATTTCTTGCCATCTCTGATAAAAGTACCTGCCAGTAACTACGCATTAATCCAACTTGGTGGTGTAACTGGCTTGTCTGACTTCCTCAATACAGTCCTCCAATCTAGGAATTGGATATGAGTCCGATTTTATTGCGGCATTGACCTTCCGATAATACATGCAGAATCGTTGAGTCCCATCTGGTTTGGGAATTAAGACGATCTGCGAACTCCACTCGCTCTGGCTTGGTTCGATGATGTCCTCGTCGAGCATGGCCTCCACCTTCTTCTGGAACTGTCTGGTTTTGAAATGTTGAAGCCGATAGGAGTGTTGTTTTATCGGAGCGGTATTTCCTTTTGTACATGAAATAGACAATAGCTATTAGTCCTCCCCGTCTGATCCTTACGTATGTCCTTGTACTGCAGTAACAAAGCTTTCAACTGCATTCTGTGCTCCTGAGACAGATAGCTTACTAACATATCCAGTTCCTCAAGGACCACTTCATTTTTAAAATCTATTTTGAGGCTCATCAAAATCCACATCACCTGGATTTGATTCCTCACTCTGCGAGGCAGTAACTAACACCTGTTTCTCCAGTTCTTTCTCTCTATAATACAGTTACAACATGCTTATGATATACTTGATACCTTTTTTTCTAGCTGGCACCTTTATTAGATAGTTCACCTGACTCAACTTTTTCTCAATTTGATAGGGTCCACTAAACCTGGCTTTGAAGGGATCTCTTATCATTGGTAACAGTGCTGACACGTTATCCCCTCAGGAAAATGTCAGAGTCTCAGAGGTTTTATCTACAACTTACTTTAAGCTACACTGTGCCCTCTTTAGATGCTGTTTAGCAAACACACTTACTCAATTTAGTTTCTCTCTCACCTCCAATACTTAATTTAAGTATGAGATCTCTGACTTTGGTGCTGTCAATTTTTCTTTAATTAATTTCAAGGGCCTCTCAGTTCATGACCGGATAGTAACTCAAAGGGAATGAATCGAGTAGACTCATTTGGGGCTTCTTTAATGGCATGGGAATGGGATACCTTTATCCCAATCACTCAGGTAGTCCTGACAGTATGCTCTCAACATGGTCTTCAGGATCTGATGCCATCTTTCTAAAGCTCCCTGAGATTCAAGATGATACGCACTAGATTTAAAGTGCTCTCCACCTAAGCTATTCATAACCACCTTCAACAATGTAGCAGTAAAATTAGATCCTTTGGTCTGACTGAATCTCTCTGGATAGCCCATACTGCATGAAGAAATCTACAAACTCGCCTACCACCCTTTTTGCCTTGATGTTTCAAAATGGCATTGTCTCTGGAAATCTGGTAGACACACCTATTATGGTTACCAATTACTGGTTCCCGCTTTTAGTTCTCGCAAGAGGACCTACACAATCCAATTATAATCCACAGGAAAGGTTCTTCAAATGTGGGAATTGTCAACAAAGGTGCTGATTTTATTACCACCTGTGGCTTACCTACTATTTAGCATGTCTAACACAAAGTTAACTACATCCTTGTGCGTTCGAGGCCAATAAAAATGTTTTTGTACCTTAGCTTGAGTCTTTCGTACCCCTAGGTGACCTCCTACAGGTAGTTTGTGTTACCCGTAACACCTCCTGTCTGTATGCTACCGGCAACACAGTCTGGTGCATTTTGGCCCATTTCTCCTCTGCATTAACCTGACGTGGTCTCCGTTTCCGCCTTGGAATTCTACCTTTCAGATAATAACCATCTGGAATAGTCTCTGTCTTGTTTTCATCTTTTTATCGTCTTGTATTGCTGCTGCAAGTCTCTTACTCTTTCAAGACTAAACGCTTCTGTCTGACTCTTTCCCCCCTCTGTCTTTTCAGGTTTTTCCTGCACCATTATGTGAAACAGGATGTTCGCTAACTGAACCTCAACTCCTTTATCTTTCTCTTCACTTTTCGCTTTGTGTTGCCAATTTGATACCACACAGTCTGGGAAAATACCAGGATATTTTTTAAAACTCCTGAGTTTCTTGGTCTTTCTTGGGCTTCTGTAAAACAAGGGGTGTCACTCCCACCTTGGATCCTGCCAAATCATTCCCAAGAGCAAACTGAATTCTTGGAACTGACACACTGTCAATCACTCCCACTGTAACTTTCCCAGTCTTGAGTTGGCACTCCAACCTGATCTTACATAGGGAAAGGCTAAATTTCTGTCTGTCTATCCCACAAACTACCACACTGTCAGGTAACGGATCAGAAAGAGTGCATATTCACTCATCCCTTACTATCAACGACTGGTTAGATCCTGTATCTCTCAAAATTATAACTTATTGTCCTTCTCCCCCTGGTATTTGAGTAAGCTTTACTCACAGAGGCAAATTCTTTGTAGAAATCAGGTACTAACTCCATACCCAGACCCTGCCTAGGCTGCGCACTCTTCGGCTCTTCTGGCAGTTAAAACACCTTTTCCCAGTGCCCTTCTGAAACCACTGGCATGATAATTTTCCATGTCCTTCTCCATTACAGTGAAAACATCTGAGGCCTTTTACCTCCTGTCCACTTTCTTGGGCTTCTTTTAAATTCTTACCAGTGCTCTCCACTCTGGTTTTGTAGTGTACTTCTCCCAACTTCTATCCCTCACAGGACGAAATTCTGGCCGGAAGCTTGTCTTATGCACCAACATATACTCATCTGCTAATTCTGCTGCTCTTCTCACTTCCTGAACTTTGTTCCTCCACGTGAATTCTTACCATCTCTGGTACTGAGTTTTTAAACTCCTTCAGCAGAATATCTCTCAGAGCCTCAAAGGTCCTATCTATTTTCAAAACACGCACCCATCAATCAAAATTACTATGTTTAATTCTTTCGAACTCAACATAATTCTGACCTGGTTCCTTCTGTGTGTTTCTGAACTGCTGTCTATATGCTTTGGTACCAATTCATAAGCACTTAAAATAGCCTGTTTAACCTTTCATAATCTCTTGACCCCTCATCTGACAGTGCAGCAAATACCTCACTAGCTTTGCCTACTGGTTTAGTCTGAATTAGCATTCAGACTAACCCATAAATCCTCAGGCCACTCCACCTGCCTAGCCAATTTTTCAAATGAAAGAAAGAAAGCTTCAACATCTTTCTTAACAAAATGTGGCAGAGTTTTGATGTATTTATATGTATCACTGCCTTCTCTTGATTTCCATCATGTTAACTTGACTTTGCTGACTAAGTCGTAACTTCAAGTTCAAATTCTCTCTTTTTGTCTCTCCCTTTCTTCTCTCTCTTTGCTCAGCTAAGAACCTCTCTTTGTTCTCTCTCTTCTGTCTCCCTCTCCCTTTATTCAGCATTTGAATAGGAGTGAGAGAGACAGATTGGTTGTTATGGGGGACTTCAACTTTCCAAATATTGATTGGGAACACTATAGTACAAGTACTATAGGTGGGTCAGTTTTTGTCCAGTGTATGTGCAGGAGGGCTTCCTGACACAGTATGTAGACAGGCCTATAAGGGGCGAAGCCACATTGGATTTGGTACTGGGTAATGAGCCCGGCCAGGTGTTAGTTTTGGAAGTAGGTGAGTATTTTGGTGATAGCGATCACAATTCTGTTATGTTTACTTTAGTGATAGAAAGGGATAGGTGTATACCACTGGGCAAGAATTACAGCTGGGGGAAAGGCAATTATGATGCTATTAGGCAAGATTTTAGGAAGCATAGGATGGAGAAGGAAACCAGGGGATAGGCACATTAGAAATGTGGAGCTTATTCAAGGAAAAGCTCCTGTGTTCCTAGATAAGTATGTACCTGTCAGGGAGGAAGCTGTGGAGTGCGGGAGCCATGGTTTACAAAGGAAGTGGAATCTCTGGTCAAGAGGAAGAAGAAGGCTTATGTTAGGATGAGATGTGTATGCTCTGTTAGGGCACTTGAGGGTTACAAGGTAGCCAGGAAAGACCTAAAGAGAGAGCACAGAAGAGCCAGGAGGAGACATGAGAAGTTGTTGGCGGATAGGATCAGGGTAAACCCTAAGGCGCTCTCTAGGTATTTACGGAATAAAAGAATGACGAGAGTAAGATTAGGGCCAGTCAAGGATAGTAGTGGGAAGTTGTGTGTGGAGTCAGAGGAAATGGGGGAAGCACTAAATGAATATTTTTCAATAGTATTCACTCTAGAAAATGACAGTGTTGTTGAGGAGATTACTGAGATACAGGCTACTAGACTAGGTGTGATTGAGGTTCACAAGGAGGAAGTATTAGAAAGCCTGCAGAGTGTGAAAATAGATAAGTCCCCTGGACCGGGTGGGATTTACCCTAGCCGCCTCTGGGAAGCCAGGGAGGAGATTGCCGAGCCTTTGGCATTGATCTTTAAATCGTCATTGTCTACAGGAATAGTGCCAGAAGACTGGAGGATAGCAAATATGGTTCCCCTGTTCAAGAAGGGGAAAAGAGACAATCCTGGTAATTATAGACCAGTGAGCCTTCCTTCAGTTGTTGGTAAAGTGTTGGAAAAGGTTATAAGAGAGGATCTATAATCATCTAGAGAAGAATAATTTGATTAGGGATAGTCAGCACGGTTTTGTGAAGGGTAGGTCATGCCTCACAAACCTTAGAGTTCTTTGAGAAGGTGACCAAACAGGTAGATGAGAGTAAACCGGTTGTGGTGTATATGGATTTCAGCAAAGCGTTCGATAAGGTTCCCCACAGTAGGCTATCGTACAAAATGCGGAGGAATGGGATTGTGGGAGGTATAGCAGTTTGGATCAGTAATTGGCTTGCTGAAAGAAGACAGAGGGTGGTGATTGATGGGAAATGTTCATCCTGGAGTCCAGTTACTGGTGGTGTACTGCAAGGGTCGGTGTTGGGTCCACTGCCGTTCGTCATTTTTATGAACAACCTGGATGAGGGCATAGAAGGGTAGGTTAGTGAATTTGCAGATGACACTAAGGTTGGTGGAGTTGTGCATCGTGACGAAGGATGTTGTAGGTTACAGAGAGACATAGATCGGCTGCAGAGCTGGGCTGAGAGGTGGCAAATGGAGTTTAATGCGGACAAGTGTGAGGTGATTCACTTTGGTCGGAGTAACCGGAAGGCAAAGTACTGGGCTAATGGTAAGATTCTTGGTAGTGTCGATGAGCAGACAGATTTCTGTGTCCAGGTTCACAGATCCTTGAAAGTTTCCACCCAGGTTGACAGGTTTGGTAAGAAAGCATACAGTGTTTTAGCTTTTATTAATAGAGGGATCAAGTTCCGGAACCATGAGGTTATGCTACGACTACAAAACTCTAGTGCGGCTACACTTGGAGTATTGCGTACAGTTCTGGTCACCGCATTATAAGAAGGATGTGGAAGCTTTGGAAAGGGTGCAGAGGAGGCTTACTAGGATGTTGCCTGGTATGGAAGGAAAGTATTACTAGGAAAGGCTGAGGGACTTGAGGCTGTTCTCATTAGAGAGAAGAAGGTTGAGAGGTGACTTAATAGAGACATACAAGATAATCGGAGGGTTAGATAGGGTGGGCAGGGAGAGCCTTTTTCCAAGAATGGTGACGGCGAGCACGAGGGGACTTAGCTTTAAATTAAGGGGTGACAGATATAGGGCAGATGTCAGAGGTAGTTTCTTTTACTCAGAGTAGTAAGGGTATGGAATGCTTTGCGTGCAACGGTAGTAGATTCGCCAACTTTAAGTGCATTTAAGTTGTCATTGGACAAGCATATGGACGTGCATTGAATAGTGTAGGTTAGATAGGCTTCAGATTGGAATGACAGGTCGGCGCAACATCGAGGGCCGAAGGGCCTGTACTGCGCTGCAATGTTCTATGTTCTATAACTCCATTTTCCTTAATTGTGATAAAAAAGTTGTTCTACCTCCACTGTACTTGTCTGTTTCTCAGATACACCTAAGTGCTTGAGTAATTCCCTTACAATTTCAGCTTTACTTCTGTCCTTAGTTAAACCCAAACTTACTATTTGCTAATTCTAAAAGTAAGATCTTTTTTCTTTCCTTCTAAACTTTCTTGGCAAATTTGAGAATTACTTTCAAATCCCAGAACCTCTTTAGCAAATTTAAGAACCATTTCTCTCTCTTTTAGATTATTAACCACAAGGCACCAAAAGTAAACAAATTGCCTCACTGAAGTTTTATTTAAAGATCCACTGCAATTGTTTAAATCTGCTGGGATTTGTCGTACCCTCCAAATCTATTCAAATCTACGTAAGCTAGTACAAATCACGGACCTGCGCCCCCAAACTGTTATGACACAGGGTAAACTCTCCTGCTTAATTTAAAACCAGAAAAGATTTATCCTGTGCAATAATCTGTCAAATTTGAGTGGCCAAGAACTACTTAAGGTAAAAATTAACTATTTTGTTTCTTAAAGTATAACAGAGAACAATTAGCTAACAACTGTTTACAATTCCTTAGTCTAATCTATCTGTTACCTTCCCTTCTGTAATACTAGTCCGATAAAACTCCCAATTACAAATTACAGGAAAATTCAAATTTTAAAACCAGCCATCGGTCGAATCTTCTCTTTTATCTTGGTTGGTTGGCTCTCCAGGTCAGTGTTGATGTTTTTTTTCTATGCAAAACTCCTTCTCAGGATAAGTACCTTTGCGTTCTGACTAGCAGTTTACAGCTGTTGGTCTGGTGGCAGTTCTCCTCCCAACTATTCTGCTTTCCCCAGTCTTATACCCCAAAGCATTGAGGTGTTGGCTTTTGAGATTGTCAATATACTCCAAATTTGGTATTTATTTGGGGGTATAATTTAAACTGGTTGACCTTATTTGAATTTCCAAGCAACTAGCTACTCCTGTAGCTGGAGCACATGTTATATTGTGTCTTATTGAGGACACTTGGTGCTGTCACTGCTAGCTTTTATTTCCTTAAAGGTATGGTGCATCCACATCTTCATAACAGTACTTTGCATCAATTTTCATAGTGGAACACACCATAATTTTGAGAGTCAGGTGGCAGAGGTGAATAACGTGGCCATCAATATGGAGACTACTGAAGAAATTGAAGGGTGTGAAGGAGGATAAATCACCTAGGCCAGATGGACTGCAACCCAGAGTTCTGAAGGAGACTTCCTCAGCTATGTGAAGGCATCGGTGGTGATCTCTGACAAATCATTGGAGTCAGGGAGGGACTGGAACATGGCTAATGTAACACCACTGAGCAAGTAAGGAGGAAGGTAGAAGATGAGAAACTTATAGGCCAGTTGGCCTGACCTGGATAAGATTTGAGAGTCCAGCGTTTAAGGATAAGATTATAGAGTAGGTAAGGGTGCTTGGAAAGATTGGGCAGAGTCAGCATGGCTTTGTCAGGAGAGGTCATGCCTCAAACCTGTGTGAATTCTTTTGAGGAGATATTGAGGAGAGCCAATGGACATGATTGATTTGGAATGCCAGAAGGCCTTTGACAATGTGCTGCACAAGAGGTTGCTGAATAAGAGCCCATGTTGTTAGAGCCAAGGTATTAGTATGGATAGAGAATTGGCTGACTGACAGAAGACAGAATAGGGATGGAAAGATTTTTTTCATGATGGCAGCAGGTGACAAGTGGAGTTCAGCAGTTAGTAAAACTTGGATGGATGTGGAAGGCTCCTTTAGGGCCTTGGATGGAGGTGAGGGAGGAGGTGTGGGCGCAGGTTTTGCAATTCCTGCGGTGGCAGGGGAAGAAGCCAGGATGGGAGGGTGGGTTGTAGAGGATTGTGGACCTGACCAGGTAGTCACAGAGGGAACGGTCTTTGCGGAAGGCGGTAAGGGGTGGGGAGGGAAATATATCCCTGGTGGTGGGGTCGTTTTGGAGGTGGTGGAAATGTCAGCAGATGATTTCCTTTATGTGAAGGTTGGTAGGGTGGAAGGTGAGCACCAGGGACGTTCTATCCTTGTTACGGTTGGAGGGGTGGGGTCTGAGGGCGGAGGTGCGGAATGTGGACGAGATGCGTTTGAGGGTATCTTTAACCACGTGGGAAGGGAAATTGCAGTCTCTAAAGAAGGAGGCCATCTGATATGTTCTGTAGTGGAGTAAAAAGTGAGGTCTGCAGATGCTGGAGATCAGAGCTGAAAATGTGTTGCTGGTTAAAGCACAGCAGGTCAGACAGCATCCAAGGAACAGGAAATTCGACGTTTCGGGCCAGAGCCCTTCATCAGGAATGTTCTGTTCTATAGTGGAACTGGTCCTCCTGGGAGCAGATACGGTGGAGGTGGAGGAATTGGGAATGGGGATGGCATTTTTGCAAGAGGTAGGTTGGGAAGAGGTGTAATCCGGGTAGCTGTGGGAGTTGGTGGTTTTATATATAAAAAAAATGTCAGTGTCAAGTCAGTCATCATTAATGGAGAGGTCCAGGAAGTGGAGGGAGATGTCAGAGATGGTCCAGGTAAATTTAAGGTCAGGGTGGAATGTGTTGATGAAGTTGATAAATTGCTCAACCTCCTCGCGGGAGCACGAGGTGGTGCCTGCACATCCACCAATATCATTTATTGTATCCGTTGCTCCCGATGTGTCTCCTCTACATTGGGGAGACTGGACGCCTCCTAGCAGAGTGCTTTTGGGAACATCTCTGGGACACCCGCACCAATTAACCACACCGTCCTGTGGCCCAACATTTCAACTCCCCCTCCCACTCTGCTGAGGACATGGAGGACCTGGGCCTCTTTCACCGCCGCGCTCTCACCACCAGACGCCAGGAGAAAGAACACCTCATCTTCCGCCTCGGAACACTTCAACCCCAGGGCATCAGTGTGAGCTTCAACAGTTTCCTCATTTTCCCTTCCCCCACCTCACCCTAGTTCTAAACTTCCAGCTCAGCACTGTCCCCACGACTTGTCCTACCTGCCTATCTTTTCCACATATCCACCCCCCCCACCCCACCCCACCCCACACACACACACCCTCTCTCCCCCCCCCCCCCCCCATTCACCTATTGTACTGTATGCTACTTTCTCCCCAACCCCACCCTCCTCCAGCTTATCTCTCCACCCTTCAGGCTCTCTGCCTTTATTCCTGATGAATGGCTTTTGCCTGAAACATCGATTTTACTGCTCCTCGGATGCTGCCTAAACTGCTGTGCTCTTCCTGCACCACTACTCCAGAATCTGATTTCCGGCATCTGCAGTCATTGTTTTTACCCTGTATATTTATAGACTGTGGGAGGACCGGAGCACCCAGAGGAAACCCACACAGACACTGGGCGAATGTGCAAACTCCACACAGACAGTCGCCCAAGGCTGGAATTGATCCCAGGTCCCTGGCACTGTGAGGCAGCAGTGCTAACTGCTGAGCCACTGTGCCAGAGGAGATTTACAAGAACGATCCTGGGGATAAACTAGGATTTAGAACGGTGACAGGATCTATTTGAAGCTTACAGAATACTGAGATCTGGATGGAGCGGACATGGAGAAGATATTTCCACAAGTAGGAGTGACTTGGATCTGAGAACACAATTAAATTGAAGGGATGACCCATTAGAACTAAAATGAGGAATTCCTTCAGCCAGTGTGTGCTTAGTCTGTGGAACTTATTGCTGCAGATGGGTGTGGAGATTGTTGTTGAGTTAATTTAAGTTAGATAGGTTCTTGATTAGTGAGGAGCTCAATGGTTATGGGGAGAACGCAGAAAAATTGAATCGAAAAACATATCAGCCATGATGGAATGGCAGAGCAGATTCAGGAGGCCAAATGGCTTAATTCTGCTCCTGTGTCTTAAGGAAACAAAGGTCTTCAAGACAAGATCATTTAGTAAGACATCCTTGTTCCCTGCAGTTGTATGTGGTCTAACTACCTGGTATGGCAACTGTAACTATCAAGATCGGAGACGGTTACAGAAAGTGGTGAACTCTGTCCGGACAATCACAAAGGCCACCTTCCCATCTATAGAATCCATTTACCAGGCCCGCTGTCAAGGAAAGGTCGGCAGCATTCTCAAAGATCCGTCCCACCCTGGCAATGTTTTTCTACAACCTCTACCATCGGGGAGAAGGTACAGAAGCCTGAACACGCACAAGCTGGTTTCGAAACAGTTTCTACCCTACTGTTGCTAGAATACTGAATGGACTGTCAAACTCTTAACATTCGCCTGGACCTGTGCTTTTGACTTTGCCGCTGTTTATCTATTATTTACTATCTGTGCTACTTAACGCTGTGATCTGCCTGTATTGCTAGCAAGACAAAGTTTTTCACTGTGCCTCGATACACGTGACATTAAGTTCAATTCAATTCTTGGTGAGGCCACACGTGCAATATCATGTGCAGTTTTGGTGTCCTGATCTGTAGAAGGATGCTCTTGCTTTTGAGGCACTGCAACTAAGGACTATCAGAGATTCACCATTAGCAGTACTGATGTAGAGCAGTCGTTGAATTGGTAAGGACTTATTCACTGGAATTCCTTTTTTTAAAACATATTTACTTGTGGACGTTGCTAACTGACAAGCATTCATTGCCTGTCATCAGTTGCTGTTGAGGAGGTGGTGGTGATGAGCTACCTTGTTGAATCTCTGCTGTCCACCTGCTGTGGGTTAACTCACATTGCCGTTGGGATGGAAGTTCCGGTTTGGAGGGTAACTTGCGAGGGTTGGTGTTCCCATATATCTGCTGCCCTTGTCCTTCTAGTTAGACGTGGTCATGGGTATGGAAGCTGCTGTCTAAGCATCTTTGAATTTCTGCGGTGCATCTTGTAAATAGTATGCACTGCTGCTACTGAGCGTTAATGGTGGAGGGAGTGGATACTTGTGGGTGTAGTGCCAGACAAGTGAAATGTATTCCTTCTCGCTCCTGACTGGTGCCTTGTTGAGGGTGAACAGGCGTAGGAGAGTCAGGAGGTGAGTTGCTTACTGCAGTGTTCCTAGTCTCTGACCTACTCTTGTAGCCACTGTTTATGTGGCAAGTCTAGTTGAGCTTCTGGTCAACGGTAACACCCAGGATGTTGGTAATGGAGGGTTCAGTGATGGTAACGCTGTTGAAAGTCAAGGGTTGGTGGTTAGATTGTCCCTTTATTGGAGATGGTCATTACCTGGTGCAAATGTTACTTGCCACCTGTCAACCAAAGCCTGAATGTTGGCTAGATCCTATTCCATTTGAACATTGAAGTTTAGAACAATTTGGAACAATTAAGGGGTCTTGTTGAAATCCATGAAATTCCAACAGGATAAGACAGTGTAAATGCAGGAAGGATGTTCCGAATGACCAGGGATGATAGTCTGTCACTATCTAAGGATACAGGGTAAACCATTTTGGACTGAGAATTTCTTCCTTTTGGAGTGGTGAATCTGTGAAATTTGCTACCACAGAGAACAGTCAGGGATAAAACAATGTAGTGCTGTTACATAAGTCCAAACAGCTCTTTGCCATCTGCTGTCTGGCCTCCTTCTCAAAGGAGGTG
Source organism: Hemiscyllium ocellatum (assembly GCF_020745735.1). NCBI lineage: Eukaryota > Metazoa > Chordata > Chondrichthyes > Orectolobiformes > Hemiscylliidae > Hemiscyllium > Hemiscyllium ocellatum. The sequence continues at coordinate 10,150,096 of NC_083407.1, read as the reverse complement.
AAATGTCTTCCAACTCTTTTTGGTAGATTTTTAGTTAATTCAAATCCCTCTTGCGATTTGCAATCATCCTCCGAAATATTATCTCTGTAGCAATTGTAACAAAGTTAGTCAGGTGAACCTGATAGTATGAGTTCCTTGATTGGGGCTGTGAATCTGGTCCAGCAAGGGAGCCCTGACTAACAAATGAAAACTGGACTGTCAAACATCCTGGTCACTCTTGAGAGCTGGATCAGTGTGAAGGCATGACCATGGAAATAAAAGGTTGATTTGGTGATTGGAGTTTTTCATATTCTGATTTGTCTCTTTTGGAGTCCAAATTTTCTCAATTCCATTTCCATTGCTTTATTTTCATTCTTTCCTTCTCATTTCTTTTATCTTCACCTGTCACGTTTATGTTCACGTTATATATTAATGATCTGGATGAAGGGACTGGGGGCGTTCTTGCGAAGTTTGCCGATGATACGAAGTTAGGTGGACAGGCAGATAGTACTGAGGAAGTGGGGAGGCTGCAGAAGGATCTAGACAGTTTGGGAGAGTGGTCCAAGAAATGGCTGATGGAATTTAACGTGAACAAATGCGAGGTCTTGCACTTTGGAAAAAAGAATACAAGCATGGACTACTTTCTAAACGGTGAGAAAATTTGTAAAGCCAAAGTACAAAGGGATCTGGGAGTGCTAGACGAGGATTCTCTAAAGGTAAACATGCAGGTTGAGTCTGTGATTAAGAAAGTGAATGCAATGTTGTCATTTATCTCGAGGGTTGGAATATAAAAGCACCGTTGTGGTACTGAGACTTTATAAAGCTCTGGTTAGGCCCCATTTTAGAGTACTGTGTCCAGTTTTGGTCCCCACACCTCAGGAAGGACATACTGGACATACTGGAGCGTGTCCAGCGGAGATTCCCATGGATGATACCTGGAATGGTAGGTCTAATATACGAGGAACGGCTGAGGATCCTGGGATTGTATTCATTGGAGTTTAGAAGATTAAGGGGAGATCTAATAGAAACTTACAAGATAATACATGGCATGGAAAGGGTGGAGCTAGGAAATTGTTTTTGTTAGGCGAGGAGACTAGGACCCATGGACACAGCCTTAGAATTAGAGGGGGTAAATTCATAACAGAAATGCAGAAACATTTCTTCAGCCACAGAATGGTGGGCCTGTGGAATTCATTGCCGCAGAGCGCAGTGGAGGCCGGGACGCTAAATGTCTTCAAGGCAGAGATTGATAAATTCTTGATGTCACAAGGAATTAAGGGCTACGGGGAGAATGAGTTGAAATGCCCATCAGCTATAATTGAATGGCGGAGTGGACTCGATGGGCCGAGTGGCCTTACTTCCACTCCCACGTCTTATGGTGTTATCTTTTTGTTTTCTTCCTGTTCCATTTTGCTTTTCCTCAAATTCAAGGGTATTCACTTACTGTTTTTCATGAAATTCGAGTATCTTTTTCAGTTTAACTTTCTTAGCTAAATCCAGTTGTGAATGTCAATTTCATGTTTCTTGTCTTCTGATTTAAAGTCACTTTGAGATCTACCCCTTGTGAGATTGTTACCTTCAATTTATCTGCTAACTCTGTTCAACATTGATCACCAAAAATGTTTAACAACATTCAAAGCTATTTTGAAAAACCATTCCTTTCAATAAACTTTACCACATGATTCTCTTTATATCCATTACCTGTTTGTTCAAAAGACAGACACAGGCCCCTTAAATTCAATAACTTTAAATCCCAATCTAGAGAAACCATTTTATAATTCCAGCAGATGATTCTGCAGGAAAAGTCAAATCAAGGAGTGAAATTTGGCTTGATAAATCTTTTCCGTTTTGGTTAGTGTGGTTGTCAGTCAGTGAAACATTGTAACAAATGTTGCAGATATTTTTTAACAGGACAAAAGTTTATTATTTAAATGAAGAAATAAAATATATGTAAATGTCGAAGAGTTCAGAAAAATCTAAGCGTACAGCAGCAAAACAAAGTTTTCACCCAATTTCACAACACCAATTTACGGATATTGTAACTCGGAGCAAGTCATGTCTTAACTCCTTGGGCTTCTATTTAATTGGTTCTTGACAGTTTCTTTGTCGATGACTGTGGAGTCTATTCAGAGTCTTTTTGCCAGATCTTCCAGTAACTCTGAGAGCCTAAACTTGTTTAGTTCTAATAACTTGAAGATTCCTAACTAAACTCCTGGTTTTGTGATTTCACTAACTAAGCCATTCTACTGAGGTTACTGTGTTTTTTGAACTGTCCTATCCTCCTGTAAGGACCCTGATTTGGTCTCCTCAAAAGTGCCTTAAAATCTTTGCGTTTTCGAAACTAAAATCATTCCTTAATTGTTCTAAGCCTAAAGCAAGCTGAGTGATACTCTGTTAGAAACAACCACTGTATAAATCCTTTTCTATTAACAAACCAGAGAGCCATTTGCTTTCTGAACAGTGTTAGATTAGGTTCAGATGAACTCTGAACTTTTGAAGAAAATCCTTTGTAAAAGTTACTCTTACCACATCCAAACATCAGAAATAATAACACCTTTCATCATGTAATTAGATGTTGATGAGAGATTTCAAAGGTCAACCAGATCAGTTCAAGGATCAAATTCTGTTTTAGTCAGGGAGCAAGTCAGCAAAAGTGATTCACTGATATTTAGAAGCAGAAGGTTTCTCTGTTTAGATTGCCTTGACATCCAAGAATTTGGATGCAGCGGCAAGAGGCTTTAGGCAGCCATGGCTCTATGATCAGCAGTCTTGAGTCACTTAAGACTTGGCAGAAGTTCTGAGGAGCTGAGAAGATGACAATGTCATGTTGGTAATAGCTGTGGCTCAGAAGAAGGCCTGTGAGCTATTGATAATTAAATGAAGTTGATTGTGGGGTTAAAGGAGACCCACCGGCAGTATTTTATTGGTGCAGCTAAGAAATATTGGAGCTTCAAGTAATCCATTAGCAGTGCCAGCTGAGAGAAGCTATCTGTAAGCAAAATAATGGACTTGCACCTGTGTATAAAAGTACTGGAGTATAGAGTAAAAAATGAGGTCTGCAGATGCTGGAGATCACAGCTGCAAATGTGTTGCTGGTCAAAGCACAGCAGGTCAGGCAGCATCTCAGGAATAGAGAATTCGATGTTTCGAGCATAAGCCCTTCATCAGGAATAAGAGAGAGAGAGCCAAGCAGGCTAAGATAAAAGGTAGGGAGGAGGGACTAGGGGGAGGGGCGATGGAGGTGGGATAGGTGGAAGGAGGTCAAGGTGAGGGTGATAGGCCGGAGTGGGGTGGGGGCGGAGAGGTCAGGAAGAGGATTGCAGGTTAGGAGGGCGGTGCTGAGTTGAGGGAACCGACTGAGACAAGGTGGGGGGAGGGGAAATGAGGAAGCTGGAGAAATCTGAATTCATACCTTGTGGTTGGAGGGTTCCCAGGCGGAAGATGAGGCGCTCCTCCTCCAGCCGTCGTGTAGTTGTGTTCTGCCGGTGGAGGAGTCCAAGGACCTGCATGTCCTCGGTGGAGTGGGAGGGGGAGTTAAAGTGTTGAGCCACGGGGTGATTGGGTTGGTTGGTTCGGGCGGCCCAGAGGTGTTCTCTGAAGCGTTCCGCAAGTAAGCGGCCTGTCTCACCAATATAGAGGAGGCCACATCGGGTGCAGCGGATGCAATAGATGATGTGTGTGGAGGTACAGGTGAACTTGTGGCGGATATGGAAGGATCCCTTGGGGCCTTGGAGGGAAGTGAGTGTGGAGGTGTGGGCGCAAGTTTTACATTTCCTGCGGTTGCAGGGGAAGGTGCCGGGGGTGGAGGTTGGGTTGGTGGGGGGTGTGGATCTGACAAGGGAGTCACGAAGGGAGTGGTCCTTGCGGAACGCTGATAGGGGAGGGGAGGGAAATATATCCTTGGTGGTGGGGTCCGTTTGGAGGTGGCGGAAATGGTGGCGGATGATACGTTGTATGCGCAGGTTGGTGGGGTGGTAGGTGAGAACCAGTGGGGTTCTGTCTTGGTGGCGGTTGGAGGAGCGGGGCTCAAGGGCGGAGGAGCAGGAAGTGGAGGAGATGCGGTGGAGGGCATCGTCGATCACGTCTGGGGGGAATCTGCGGTCCTTGAAGAAGGAGGCCGTCTGGGCTGTGCGGTGTTGGAATTGGTCCTCCTGGGAGCAGATGCGGCGGAGACGAAGGAATTGGGAATATGGGATGGCGTTTTTACAGGGGGCAGGGTGGGAGGAGGTGTAGTCCAGGTAGCTGTGGGAGTCAGTCGGTTTATAATAGATGTCTGTGTTGAGTCGCCCGAGATAGAAATGGAAAGGTCTAGGAAGGGGAGGGAGGAGTCTGAGACAGTCCAGGTGAATTTCAGGTCGGGATGGAAGGTGTTGGTAAACTGGAGTATAGAGTCAGGAATCCAGTGAAACACATCTAGAGAAGAGATTAATTAGCTGAATGGAGAATCATTAAAGCTGTCTGTGACAGTGTAACTTTTGAGAGAATTCTGTTCAAAAGTGAAGAATTAGAAACTCAACTTGGAGGCAAATTTAAAAGGCATCTGGATGTAGGGGAGAAGTGGTTACGAAGAGTACTGTCTGGTCTGTCTTGAACATATTTGCTATTTATTGCACTCTTTGGGGTGTTTATTAATTCTTATTTATCTCATTAATTCTGACTGTCAGGATAGAATTTGTATGCATGTTGTAGATCATTTAATCTTAATCAAACAGTAAATTTGATCTTTGTTAAAAATAACAGGGCATCCTGAATTACTTTATGCTAAAGTACTTTTGAAGTTATTATAACGTAGGAAACACCGCTGTCAATTTGTGAGTTCAATTTGTGCTTGCCGAGCTTCTACAAACAAAACATGTGTTTATTTTGAAGCTGAGAGAACTGACAGGGCCTCAATTTTAATATTTCATCCAAATGACTGTCAGTCTCAGAATAAGATGCAAACCTAGAATCTTCTGACTGAGTTGCACTTGGTTCTAGTCTAGGCAATAAATTTGATTGGTCTTAGCATTGCTCCCAAAGGTTGAAGCCATGGATATTTGTTCCATTGGACAAATCAAAGTAGTGTATGGAACTATGCTCACTAAAAGTATCTCTAGATTGACTATTGGGGTTTCAGTAATTTCTTTATAAGTAGGAAGAGCAGGAGTAGGTTATATAGCTTGTTGGGCCTGCTCTGCCATTTGATTCAGTCATGGCTGATCTCTGTTTTGAGCTCCACTTTTCTGATCTGCTTCCCATATCTTTTAATTTCCTGAATATCTCAGTCTTAAATATATGTTGTGATTTGCCAATATGAATATGATCAGAATACCAAAAAACACCCTTGCAGTTTTTTTGACTCCTTGATATTTGTAGTTTCTTTGACTTAATTTGATCTCTCTCATTAAATGTCTTAGTTGGTAACTTTGCAAACTTTGTGTATTCTGTTGTCCTGATGTGGAAATTGCTTGTATTTTTAAATATGCTATTTAGTTTTCAAAACAGTTTTTTTTCTTTTTCCAGGTTCAGCGAAAATGATTTTTTCATACTGGTTGTTCTGTTGTGCAGCTTCTCTTGAGTTTGCCTGTGTTGTGAATGAAATGGCAGTTCATGGCTGCACCCAAGACTGAGGAGTGTTCTATAGACCCCAGTGGCAAAAACAAAGCTTCAATCAACCCTAGTCCAAAATCTTTTTTTTATGGTCAACCACAGGAGAGTAGACCAGCTTATTCTGTTTCCCAGCATCCACTATGGGAATGGGATGGCTATAATGTGATTGTACCCGTAAGGAAACAGAATACTTCTTCAGGAACATCTCAGAATGTTGCAGGTCACCCTTATCCTTCTCTACCAGGAGGTAATGGTAAATCAGTAACATTGAGTTCACACACAGGTTTTCGTTCAAATGTTTTGATCAGTCCTTTTGAAAACTCACCTCTTCATGATCGAATTGGCCATGGCTGCAGATCTTATCAGAGACTTGAATCCCTGGGTTCAAGGTTTAATGGACTAGGAAGTAGAACTACATCAAGTTCAGCAAACATTAACAACTTTATCCCCTCAATCCCCTCGAGAGCAATCTCTTGTGAAAATTTAATGAAATCCAATGGTGCCATTACCCCAATTTCACAGCATTATGGTTCTCATAGTGCTGGTTATGAACCTCTGCTCTTGGGCAGAAATGGCCTCAATCATGCAGGTAAACCTACCTCACTATTTCGCAAACCTTTATTGAACACAAATGCGTTCATGAGACCCACCAGTGCCAAAGTGCCTACACTTCAGAAATGTGAAAAGAATGCCAAGACTTTTAATGGAAGTAATGAATTTGGAGACTCAGAAAATGCAGCAAAGCACAATGGTAGCAATGCTAGGGCTACCTCTGGAAGTGTTGTTCATGTTAACACAGACCTTAAGTTTGATCGACCTTTACATCAGAGTGAACATTCCCATGGTAACTTGAAGAGTGCTATCAAGCTAACCAAAAGTAATGCTGGGGATCCAGAGCTTAAGTTTACAGAAGCTATAAGAAGGTTGTCAGAAGACCGCACCCCGAAGAATCATGTGATTGAACGGTGTGTAACATTTTCAAAAGAAACTGAGGGCTTAGCTTCTCAAGGCGTTCATTTTCAGAATGGCCCCTTCAGCAGTGCTGCAGGATTATTGAAAAAAACTGTGCCAAATCTCATTCAGGAGAGAAATAATTTCCAAACAGTCTTAAAAGCTGAGCGAAGTTGTACCAATGTTAACTTGGAGCCTGCAGCTAAAGAGAACTGTGCAAGTAAAGATAATCTAATTGCTCGTACCAACAAAACAGCTGTTGGTATTTTATCCACCAACGTGCACATCCAGAATAATAGCCCAGTCAGTTTTGCAGCATCCCCGGACTTCCATCATGAGGCTGACCAAAGCAAGAAGTTGATCTCTGTTTCTTCCTCTAAGACAAACGCTGGCTCAGTCACGCTACAGATTGCTGCCATGCAACTCAAGTGTGCAAAAAAGGTTGAAAAAATTGTGGAAAAGCCGAAGAATGATGCAGGTCCTCAAGACTCTGAGTAAGTATTCTTGCAGTATTTCCCAACTTAACTATAGGCTAATATTCCATTAAATTATTAGGTTCCCTTCTTGAGATTCTTATACATTTGATGCAACTGCAATACACCAACTTCTGTGAACAGCCACAATTTATTTCAGCAAGTAGAATCTTTTTAAGGATCAAATAACACTCTCTTAACGATGCTTGTGGGGCGTGTCATGTGAGGCTGTCCCAACAAGAGAACAGTTAGGAGAAAGTGAGGACTGCAGCTGCTGGAGATCAGAGTTGAAAAGTGTGGTGCTGGAAAAGCGGAGCAGGACAGGCAGCATCCGAGGATCAAGAGAATCGACGTTTCGGGCATAAGCCCTTCTTCAGGAATGAGGCTGGTGTGCCAAGCGGGCTGAGATAAAAGGTGGGGGTGGGGTATATTTGGGGGAGGGGCACTGGGAATATGATGGGTGGAAGGAGGTGAGGGTGATAGGCCGGAGAGGGGGTGGGGACGGAGAGGTCGGAAAGAAGATTGCAGGTCAAAAGGGCGGTGCTGAATCCGGGGTTGGGACTGAGATAAGGTGGGGGGAAGGGAAATGAGGAAGCTGGAGAAATCTACATTCATCCCGTGTGGTTGGAGCGTTCCTAGGTGGACGATGAGGCTCTCTTCCTTAAGGCGTCGTGTGGCCAGGGTCTGGCGATGGAGGAGGCCAAGGACCTACATGTCCTTGGTGGAGTGGGAGGGGGAGTTAAAGTGTTCAGGCACGGGGCGGTTGGATTGGTTGGTGCGGGGTGTCCCAGAGGTATTCTCTGAAACATTCCGCAAGTAGGCGGCCTGTCTCCCCAATGTAGAGGAGACCACATCGGGTGCTACGGATCCAGTAAATGATGTGTGTGGAGGTGCAGGGGAATTTGTGACAGATATGGAAGGATCCATTGGGGCCTTGGAAGGAGGTGAGGGGAGAGGTGTGGGTGCACATTTTGCACTACTTGCAGTTGCTGGGGAAGATGCCGGGAGTGGAGATTGGATTGGTGGGAGGTGTTGACCTGACGAGGGAGTCGCGGAGGGAGTGGTCTCTCCGGAACGCTGATAGGGGTGGAGAGGGAAATATATCCCTGGTGATGGGATCTGTTTGAACTCCTCCCACCCTGCCCCCTGTAAAAATGCCATCCCATATTCCCAATTCCTTCGCCTCCGCCACATCTGCTCCCAGGAGGACCGGTTCTGCTCCCACATGGCCTCCTTCTTCAAAGACCGCAATTTCCCCTTCGACATGGTCGATGATGCTCTCCACCGCATCTCCTCCACTTCCCGCACCTCCGCCCTTGAACCCCCACCCCCCCAGTCGCCACCTCACCTTCCACCCCACCAACCTCCGGATACATTGTATCATCCTGCGTCATTTCCGCCACCTCCAAACAGACCCCACCGCCAAGATATATTTACCTCCCCACCCCTATCAGCGTTCCGGAGAGAACACTCCCTCTGCGACTCCTTCGTCAGGTCCACACCCAACCTCCACTCCCGGCACCTTGCCCACTAACTGCAAATTGTGCAAAACTTGTGCCCTCCCCTCCCTCCAAGGCCCCAATGGTTCCTTCCATATCCGTCGAAAATTCCCCTGCACCTCCACACACATCATTTTCTGTATCCGCTGCACCCTATGTGGTCTCCTCTACATTGGGGAGACAGACCGCCTACTTGCGGAACTTTTCAGAGAACACCTCTGGGACACCTGCACCAACCAACCCAACCGTCCCGTGGCTGAACACTTTAACTCCCCCTCCCACTCCGCCAAGGACATGCAGGTCCTTGGCCTCCTCCATCGCCAGACCCTGACCACACGATGCCTGGAGGAAGAGTGCCTCATCTTCCGCCTAGGAAACCTCCAACCACACGGGATGAATGTAGATTTCTCCAGCTTCCTCATTTCCCCCCCCCCCCGTATCTCAGTCCCAACCCCCGGATTCAGCACCACCCTTTTGACCTGCAATCATCTTCCTGACCTTTTCTGCCCCCGCCCCATCCCCCACCCCCTCTCCGGCCTATCACCCTCACCTCCTTTCCACCTATCGTATTCCCAGTGCCCCTCTCCTCTCCCCCCACCTTTTATCTCAGCCCGCTTGGCACACCAGCCTCATTCTGAAGAAGGGCTTAGCTTATGCCCGAAACATCGATTCTCCTTGGATGCTGCCTGGCCTGCTGCGCTTTTCTAGCACCACACTTTCCAACAAGAGAACAGTCCTCAGTTTAAACAGGGCTTTTACATAGCAGTCAGTCAGGCATGCAAGACACAACTCACTGGCACTCTTTCTCTCCTCTCCTCAACCCCTCTCTCCCCCCCCCACCCCTCCCCAAACCATAGTCACATACCACCCAAAAACGATGTAAAACGACGAGGTTATTCCTTAAAGCAGTGTGAGTTTCGATTGTCACATCCTGCCTGCAAGACAGAAAAAAGCATCCCCACCCCCTCCCCGAAATATCAAATTTCTTACATGTCAACATAACAAATTAACCCTTCAACATCTCATGAGGTAAAAATGGGTAATCTGTGCCATGACTGGGCCTAATGTGTTGGGGTGGATAAAGGACATGCAAGATGGTGTTCAGGCCTTCAAGTTCTGAGGAAGGGTCACCAGGTCCGAAATGTTAACTTTGATTTCTCTTCATAGTTGCTGTAGACTCTGCTGAGCTTTTCTAGCAATTTCAGCTTTCGTTCCTAAAGTTATTGAACTCTATATTGAGTCCTGAAGGCTGCAGGGTACCCAAGCAGAGAATGAGATGCTGTTCTTCCAGCCTGCCTTTTATTCCTACTCTCCCTTCCCACAACACTGATAGGGCCCCATTGATCCTCACTATCCACCCCACCAACATTCATTGCCATTTCCGCCATCTCCAGTGGGATGCCACCACCAGACATTCATTTGTGGGATGTGGACATTGCTGGCTGGCCAGCACTTATTGCCCATTTCTAGTTGCCTTTGAGAAAGTATTGATGAGTTGTCTTTTTGAACTGTTGCAGTCCCATCTGTTGTGCTTTGACCCGCAATGCCATTCGTGAGGGAATTGCAGGATTTTGACCCAGCAACTGGAGGAACGCCGATATATTTCCAAGTCAGGATAGTGAGTGGTTTGGAAGGAAACTTGAGCATAGTGATGATTCTGCTGCTCTTGTCCTCCTAGATGTTTTTTCCATCTCTAATCAGCATTTCACAGTCTGTTCCCTCTGGGACACCCTGGTCTTCTACTCCACTGCCAACACCTCCCCACATCACCTTCTCATGCAATTCCAGAAGGTGCGAAACCTGCTAGTTAGCATCATCCCTCCTCACTTCCTAAAGCTCCAGATACCTTCCTTGTGAATCACCAATTTGCTGCATTTCACTCAGCCTAGACACTGCTTTCAGTGTGGTCTCCTCAGTATTGAAGAGACAAAACATAGGCTGGGCGACTGCTTCAAAGGGCATCTGTGTTCTGTGTACAGAAATGATCCTGAACTTTCAGTTACCTACTGTTGCAATCCTTGGCTAACATTTCTATCTTGAGTCTGTTGCATTGCTCCAGCGAGGTTCAGTGTAAGCTGAAAGAACAGCATTTGTTGCTTACGGACCTTGTAGCTTTCAAGACTCATTCTAGAGTTCAAAAATTTTGGAACCTGAAAGTCCTCTTTCCATGTTCTTTATCCACTCCCACAGTCCAGGCCTTGTCCTCACATGGGCTGTTTCCAGACCAGCCAACCTATTTTTGCCTACTAATGGTCCCCATTATCACCTTTTTCATTTTTCTGAGCATATTATCATCTATCTTGTTGTCTTCCTAATGGTTGTGCTTTAATTTCTCTTGCTTTTACAGTCTCTCTTGTGCCCTCCCAACTTGCACCCACCCCCTGCCATAGTCCTCATTAATACCACCTTTTTCCTAACTAACACCAGTTCTGAAGAAGGGTCACTGCACTTAGTCATAGTGATGTACAGCACAGAAACAGACTCTTCCATGCCGATCAGATATCCTAACCTGATCTATTCCCATTTGCCAGCACTTGGCCCATATTGCCCTTAAACCCTTCCTATTTATGTACCAATCGAGGTATATTTTAAATGTTGTAATTGTAACAGCCTCAATCACTTCCTCTGGTAGCTTATTCGTATACTCACCATCCTCTGCATGTAAAAGTTGTCCCCTTAGATCCCTTTTAAACTTTCCCCTCTCACCCTAAACCTATGTCCTCTAGTCTTAGACCCTCCCACCCCAGGGAAAATACCTTGTCTGTTTACCCTATCATTTTATAAACCTCTATAAGGTCACCCCTCAACCTGTGACGGTCCAGGAGAAACAGCCCCAGCCTATTCAGACTCAACCCTGGCAACATCTTTGCTAATTTTTTCTGAACCCTTTCAAGTTTCACAATATCCTTCCTTAAAGTGTTAATTCTGCTTTCTCTTCACAGATACTATGGTGCTGAGTTTATCCAGCAATCTGCTTTATGTCAGATTTCCATCATTTGCAGTTTTTCCCCCATTCCCATTCGGTTTGACAAACCCATAGCAATATATTACCACCTATCCAAAGAACATTAATTTTATGCACAAACCTCTTGTGTTAGATGTTATCTAAAGCCTTCTGAATATCCAAACATACAACCTCCAGTGGTTCTCCCTTACCTATATTACTTGTTACATCCTCCTCAAAAATACTCCACTAGATTTGTTGAGCAAGATTTACCTGTCATAAACCCTTGCTGGCTTTGTGCAGTCCTGTAAATGGTTTCCAAGTGTTCTGTTATCATATCTTTTATAACAGACCAGCATTTTGCCCACGACTGATGGTCTTGTTAGGCTGATAGGTTAACTGGTGTGTAATTCTGTCTTATCTCTCCCTACCTTTTTAAATAATCTGATCACATCTAGTTGCCAATCAATCAATAGTAATTGCTGCAGTTATATAGAACTTTGGAATGTGACTACCAAATCATCTAATATTTCCAGGGCAGCTTCCTTTAGGAACCAAATGGAGAACAGGCTACCCTGGAATTGGGTATTTTGTAATGAGAAAGGAATAATTGGCAAACTATTTGTGGGAGGTCCCTTGGGGATAAGTGACCATAATATGATAGAATTCATCGTCAAGATGGAGGATGTTGTGGTTGATTCTGACAGTAGGATCAGGGTCCTCACACTCCCCCATTCTGCTTTCCTTTCTTGCTGAATCTTAAAATGCTCCCAATCCTCAGACTTGCTTTTTCTGACAGTTTTATGTGTCTCCTCTTTGGATCCAGTATTGTCCTGAATTTCTTTTTAAAGCCATTGTTGATGTACCCTTTTCCTTTTCTATTTTTGCCCCCAGACAAGAATGAGTAGTTATGTAATTTATGCCCCATTTCTTTAATTATAAACCAGGTCAGCTCTTTAAGTAAGATTCCCCAATCAATCCTTGCTAATTCGTGCTTTATTACTCTTTATTTAAATTCAAGACCATTATTTTGGATTTGACTATTTAACTCTCCATTCTGATAAAAATTCTATCATATTGTTGCGTGTCCTCAAAGGGGACAGTACAGCAAGCTGTTAATTCTTTCTCTTTGCACAATACCCAGTTTAGGTAGCCTGTCTTCAGGTTGGTTCATCAATCTATTGATCTTAAAAAAAAATCTCACAAACACCAGAAAATCCTTCTCCTGAAAGATCGTTGATGGTATGGTTTGTTGAATCTATATATATATATATATATATTAAAGTCACCCATGATTACATATGTGCCTTACTGCCTGCGTCTGATTTCTTATTTAATGCCTTACGTTATATATCCAGTGCTATTTGGGGACTGATAGATGTCTTTCAACAAGTTTTTACTTGGTGTTTTTATTTTGTAGCTCCATCCATACAGATTCCACATCGTGATTTTTTGAGCCAGTGTCCTTACTCATTATTGCATTGATTTCTTCCTTTATGTCTGTCCTTTCTAAATAATGAACACCCCCTGAATGTTTAGCTTCTATCCTTGGTCATCCTACAGCCATATTCCAATAATTGCAACTATGTCATAACTGTCTATATTTGTTTGCTCTGCTAGCTCCTCTACTTTATTGCTCTGTGCATTAAGATACAGTCTTTAGATTTGACTTTTTTAACCTTGTTAGTCATCTTAGTTTTATTTTGCACTGTGGCCCTTTTTTTTGTCTTTTCTTTTTGCCTACCATTTGAGGTTCTTGCCACCGCCTTTCTTCCTCGCCATGTTCCTCCAGCTCCAAGCTCAGGCTCCTGTACCAATGCCATTGTAATTTACACCATGCCCGACCACATTAGATTATGGCACTGAGGTAGCAAATCAACCATGATTATTATTGAATGGCAAAGCAGCTTTGAATGGCCTATTCCTGCTCCTAGTTTCTATATTTGATTGAACTTCATAAGATGCTGAATTTCTGGATGAGACAAAGATTGGGGAAGTTACGGATAATGAGAAGGGTTGCCAGAGAATACAAGAAGATATAGATAGGCTGGAGTCCTAAGTGGAGAAGTGGCAGATGGAATTTAAGTTGGGCAAATGTGAGGTAATATATTTTGGAAGGTCCAATGCTTGAAGCAAGTATATAGTAAATGACATACCCCTTAGAAGTGTTACATGGAGAGAGATCTAGGTGTACAGGTCCATAGTTTTCTAAAATTGGCAACACAAGTGGATAAGGTGGTCAGGAAAGTGTATGATTTGGAGATGCCGGTGTTGAACTGGGGTGTGCAAAGTTAAAAATCACACAATGCCAGGTTGTAGTCCAACAGGTTTAATTGGAAGCACACTAGCTTTCAGAGGATGAAGGTGCGTCGCTCCGAAAGCTAGTGTGCTTCCAATTAAACCTGTTGGATTATAACCTGGTGTTGTGTGATTTTTACGAAAGTGTATGGCATGCTTGCCTTCATCGATCAGGATATTGAATATAAATATTAGCAAAATATGTTGCAGATGTGTAGTTGGGCCACATTTAGAATATGGTGTACAGTTCTGGTTACTACGCAACCAGAGAATATAGAGGTGTTGGGGATGGAACAGAAAATTTTTACTGAGTTGTTGCCTGGTTTGGAGGGTCGCAACAATAAGGAGAGTTTGCACAAACCTGGTTTGTTTTCACTTGACCATTGGAGGCTGAGGGCGAACTGATAGAAGCTTCCAAAATTGAGAGACATGAATAAAATGGGATAGTCATAGTCTCTTTCACCCAAGGTAGAAATATAATTTACTGAGGAACACATATAAAATAAAGGTGGGAGAAAGTGTAAAGGAGATGTGAGAGCTAAGTTATTTTAAACAAAGGATGGTGAGTGCCTGGAGTGTGCTGTCAGAGCAGGTGATGAAGGCAGATACAATAGCAACATCTAAGAAGCATCTTAACAGATACATAAGTGGGGAATAGAGGGATGCAGACCATGTAGAGGCAGTAGGCTTTTAGTTTGGAAAAGTGTCATGTGTTTGTGTTGGCTGAAGGGCCTGTTCCTGGGCTGTACTGTGTTATTTGTACTTTGTCTTGCGAGGTGGACTTGGTAAGGATATCTCTTTATAGATCAGTCCAGAACTAGGGGTCACTTAAAATTAGGAATCAGCCTAGAGTAAGAGATGAGAAATTTCTTTGAGGTTTGAAATACTTTATAATTCCCCTCATCAGAAAGCAGTGGAAGCCAATTCATTGAATGTTTTTGAGGAGGTAAAATGTTTAGGCAATGGATTCGAAGGTACTGGTTGGAATATAGGATTTGAAGTGTAAACAGATCAGTCATGATCTTTATGGAGTTCATTCGAGGGACTGAATGGACTACTACATCTCCTACTTTGTTCATAACCATCACAGCGCTTCCCTTCTATTTGCCCAGTTTAAAAAAAAATGAGGAGACACAAGTTTTGAAAGAAATTATTGATAGTATATAAAGTACTGCACTACCAGGCGATCTTAAACCATGCTCTGTTTCTTGCCAGGCAGGAGACTGAGGAGGAGGAGGAGGAGGAAGAGGTTGCAGATGGACTGGGTGATACCAGCAGCCAGGAATGTGATGGTAATTTCGATGTCCTTCAGTAATGGATTTTTTTTATCATTGGGTACCTCCTTCATTCCTGAAAGCCACGTCATTGTATAAGACTTATTCATGTAACTTGACAATGTGAAAAGAGACCCTTTTACCCATTATGTCCACACTAGTCATTAAACACCTATCTGCTGTTTCCCATTTTCCAGTATTTTGTCTATAGCCTTTTATTGTCCATGGCACTTTAAGTGATGTCTCAATGCTCATTAAGTGTTGTGACAGTTCCTGCCTTTAACACCTCTGCAGGATGTGAGCTACTTGTACCTATTACACGCTAGGTAAAAAAATTATTCTTTAAATCTCCTCCTGAACCTCCTGCCCTTATCTTAAAGGTGTGCTGTCCTAGTTATTGATCCCTTACTAAAAGGAAATGTTCCTTCCTATCTATCCATATCCCCTCAAAATTTTGTCCAACTCAATTGGGTTCCACCTTAGTCTTCTCTGTTCTGAGAGGAACAGCCTAACTGTAGTCTTTCTTCATATCTGAATAGCTCTAGCCCAGACAACATCCTGGCGAACCTCTTCTGAACCCTCTTTAGTACAGTCACATCCTTTCCATAATAATGAGACCAGAACTGTGTGGCACACAGTATTTCAGCTAAGGTCTAACTAATGTCTTCTACCCCTCCATCACAATCTCCCTGCTGTTGTATTCAGTGCTTCTACCAATAAAGGTAAGTTACCCATATACCACCTCAACCACCTTTATCGGTTTGTCTTGTTGTCTTCAAAGATCTGTTGTAAGCATTAACACCAAAGTTCCTCTGATTCTCTGCACTTCCTTGGTTGCTGCCATTCAACCTGTACGCCCTTTTCTGTAGGTATTGGCACATGTTTCAACTTTTATTTAAAGGGCCTCTCTCTGCAAAGTGCTGCAAATCTAATGACTGATTGAAGCTTATGAACATTTTTTGTAATTCTGCTTCAAATTCCTTGTCTTGTTTCAGGTCTAGTTTGATTTTTATTTAAAACAAATTTTAGTCCCATTTTCAGTCTAGACCTTTGTTCTCAGATTTGATCTTGGTCGTGGGAAAACTCTTCACAATTTGTTTATTGACATCTACAATTTCATTTGAAACATTTAAGGATTTTTTTTCCCAAAAACAACTGAGTTACTTTATTCTACTTGTCATAGCTCAAGAGGCAATAGAAAAGGCTGAGAAATAATAAACTGGGACTCGAATGATAATTGACTTTTTCATATGTTCTGTTTTCTCATGGATTTCAAAATTTATACATTGCCCACAAAAGTGTTATTCTTGGTAATGCATGTTTGTTTCCATTTTACCTCTAAGCTTAAATAGAATAAATAGGTTTAAAATCAAAATTATTAGATTTGCATGACATTTCAATGATACTTCCATGGTCTGAATTTAAGGATATAGGGAGTAGGCTCAAATATTGGCTATTTGACCCTTGAAACTTTCTATAAGACACAGACAATCTTGTACTTCAATTCCACCTCCTTACACCATAACACATCCCTTGATTTCCAAGATATTTATCAGCCTCAGTCTTGAACAAATTCTATGATTAAGAATCCATTGTTAGAGCCAAGAGTCCCAAAGATTCGCAAGCTTCTGTTTTGAAGAAATTTTTCTTTCTCTTGGTCCTAAATGGCTGACTCCAAGCTCTGGACTGCTAAGGCAGAGAAATATTCCCCATTGTAAGTGTACTTCACAGATTTTTCTCTTTTGTTTTTATCAGGATAACGTATGATTCAGTTGAAAACAATTTTCCCTTTTAAGAAATCTGCCCAAGCTGAGGACTAGGGGCTCATTACTGTTAATTTTGACATTGTTGCATTTTAAGGAGTAAGCAAATACTAGTTGCTGTTTTGTTTTTAGAAGAGTCGGAGTGTTCTACCATCTCTGATTCTTGTTCAACTGAATCAGCACGTGGTTTATCTAAGGTGGCCTTTAGTGAACTACCGGAATCTACTGATGCCAGGTAAGTTTGCTGAAATGTTTTATTTAATTTGACTGAAGAACTGAAAGTCCTACTGTGGTTTGCTTTTATTTTCCTAGTATTCTGTAAGGAATTGTACAAAGATTGATAGAATCCCTAGAGTCCAGAAAGAGGCCATTCAGCCCATCAACTCTCACCCAGGCACCTACCTTTTCTCCAAAACCTCTCATTTGCCCCATGGCAAATCCTCCTAGATACTACAGGCAATTTAGCATGGCCAATCCACCTAATCTGCACATTTTTGGACTGTGGGAGGAAACCAGAGCACCTGGATGCAATCCTTGATAACACTGGGAGAATGTGCGAAATATGCACAGTCAACTGAGGCAGGAATCGAACCCCAATCCCTGGCACTGAGGTAGTTTATTCTCTCCCTCTCTTCCTTATCTGTACCTTTTTAAGTTGTACTGCTTTGAAATGTATTCGTTTCTCCATGAACATAACTGGGCACTTTGAATCATGATGCATATTTGTCTAGTTCTTTATCTAATGCTGCAGGTTGAAATGTTTCTTTTAATATGAGACATAGTTGATGTCTATTAGGGTTAGAAACTTCCTGACTTGCATGTTGCTAGGTGCTTAGATGTTGATTAGATTGTTGAATGGATATTGGTTGCTATTAAGATAAAAGCCGGCTGATACTTATTAGGAGAATTTTTAAACCTGAATATAGTCCATGCTCATTGCAAAGCCATACCAACTTTTTGGGTTTTCATGGCCAAATAACTTGTTCATTTTGAATCGTTTAGCTTTCTGATCAAAATTCCTCATTCCCCATTTGTTTTTAAAGAAAGGATATTCATCAGATGGTCACATGGGCCGAGGAGTAGCAGATGGAGTTTAATTTAGATAAATGTGAGATGCTGCGTTTTAGACAGGCAAATCAAGGCAGGGCATACACACTTAATGGTAAGGTCCTGACGAGTGTTGCTGAACAGAAAGACCTTGATGACAGGTTCATAGTTCCATGAAATTGGAGTCGCAAGTAGATAGGATAGTGAAGAAGGCATTTGGTATGCTTGCCTTTATTGGTCGGTGCATTGAATGAAGGAGTTGGGAGGTCATGTTGTGGCTTTATTCCTGATGAAGGGCTTATGCTCGAAACGTCGAATTCTCTATTCCTGAGATGCTGCCTAACCTGCTGTGCTTTGACCAGCAACACATTTGCAGCTGTACAGGACATTGGTTAGGCCACTTTTGCAGTATCACATACAATTCTGGTCTCTGTCCTATGGGAAAGATGTTGTGAAACTTGGAAGGGCTCTGAAAAGATTTAAGAGGACATTACCAGGGTTGAAGGGTTTGACCAAAAGGGGGAGGCTGTATAGGCTAGGGCTGTTTTCACTGGACTTTCAGAGGCGGAGGGGTGACCTTGTGGGGGTTAATAAAATTGAGGGACAAGGATACAGTAAATAACGAAGGTCTTTTCTCTGGGATGGGGGAGTCCAAAACTAGCATAGATTTAAGGTGAGGGGGGGGAAGATTTAAAAGGGACTTAAAAGGGCACATGTTTCATGCAAAGGGTGGTGCATGTATGGAATGCGCTGCCAGAGGAAGTGGTGGAGGCTGGTACAGTTCCAACATTTAAAAGGCATTTGAATGGGTATATGAATAGGAACGATTTTGGAGGGATATGGGCCAAGTGCTGGCAAATGGGTCGAGATTTCTTTGGGCTATCTGGTTGGCGTGGATGAATTTGACTGAAGGTTCTGTTTCCATGTTGTAATCTCTGATTCTGTGTTCTTCTACTCATTGTACAAAGTCCAACGGTTGTGAAAATGTATGTTGCTACCATTTTATCTGAGGTAGCTTCCAGCAACCCCTATCTCAAATAAGTAATTTCTGTGTTTTTCATATTGATGTATTGAACAATCTTTATACTATTTTCTGCTCACATCAGGATTATTTCTTGCAATGGTATTTAGTGTATAGTGAATTTAATGTTGTATACTGCTAATACATTTACATATTCTCTGTGATTCCCTTTTTCCCTAAGGAATGTTTTTGATTCTTGCTACCCACAAGTAACAGAATGTAAAATTCAAGTTGCTAAACCAGCATTGGTAAAAAGCTTATTTCATGATATGCCTCTGACGATTTACTTTGGAACTTCGAACGAGAAAAGTAAGGAAGAAAAACTAGATTTATTTGTACTTATTGTTTCAGTAAAGGATTTTGTATTCATTCATATGGTGCTGCATTGTTCCAACAAAAAATAAAATTTGAATTTCTTTTCCTTTGTTTGGGTCTCTTAATTTTGGTTTACTTTTAAACTTCTGCACCCAATACATCTTGTCTGTCTTCTAATTTCTTTCTTTATGGCTGTCCCTTCCTTGTTTAAATCTCATGTCGAGACCTAGATATTTGGACGCAAATGATCTCTTCCCAGGTGTGAATTCATTTGCAAGCTTGATATTAAGTTGCCTTTTTGTTCACTGTGTTATTCTTCAATAAGTCATACTGCTGGTCTGCCTTTTTGGATTAGTGTAGTCTGTGTTGTAGAGGTCTTCCCATAGTCCCTATTCTCTGGGATCCAATAGGAGGTTTAGCACTGGAGTCACCCTTCTGCAAACCAGGTAGAACAGCGTACTTCATCCACTGAAAAGATGATAGTATACAGGACTCAATGCAATTTAACAACTTTACGGTCACTTTTATATGTTTTTAAATTTTCTGGATTCTTTTAAAATGAAATTTGTCCTGGATTTCTGATTCAACCATGTAACTATTACGCAACCATCTTTGAAACGCTCATGGCCTGGGAAGGAAGTTTGAAGGCTAGTACTTGTTAACCTATCCAGTTTCTGAAAACAGACACACAACTTAAGGAAGTTCTATTAATGTGTAAAAGAAAGGGAAGCACATTTGATAACACTGAAAGGAAAATGACGCGAGAGGGAGATTTGTATCCTGGTTTGAGGAACAGTGAAAAGAATTTATGGAGGGGGTCAAAGCATTGGGATACGTGAGTGGCCAGGGAGATAAGGGAAGGAACATAACGCAGGAGAAAGTTTTGAAGGAAGGAATGAAATTTGTTTCATTGTGTTTTGTGGAAATGTTTTCAGTTTTGTTGTGAAATTGTGAAAAATCCTCATTGTGGGGTCCTTGCCTTAACTTCCCTAATCTTATTTGCTCAATGCCAATTTGCACATGGCTCAGTAGTAATCCAGAGGTTTTTACTTTTGATGTTTGTTTTTTAATTTTTAGAATCTAGCCTCTCTTACTCCCTCTGCAGAATTTCTTTCCTAGTTCTACTATGTTGTTTGAAAAAGCATGAATAACAACCACTGAATTCTTCCAACTTGCAGTAATTTAATCTCCAACGCAGTTCAGATATTCCAAATCCTGGTACTGGAGACACAACACAGCCATCTGGACTTATTGTCTTGGTTGCAGAGAACAATGTCGGTTCTCTCTCTTCCCCCTCTTTCTCCTTTTCACCCCCCACCCCACTGCAAAGTATCCTGCAATCACTGCATTGCTTTTTGTTCCTTGCTTTTGTATTTTGTTCCTTGCTTCCCATGCCATCTGTACTACTGGACGTTGGCTCACCCATCCTGTAGCCCTCATTCTCATCCAAACAAGTTGTGAAATCCCCAGATTTCTTGGACAGTTGCAAAGGCCAGTACTTCTGTGCTGCTGCTCTCTGTATTCCCTTACCCGCTTCACTTGCAGTCTCACACTCATGTTTCTGACTACTGATCAAAGCAGAGGACTTTTTCCAAAAGCACGTGGTCATTTCTGGACTAGTGTGTCCAGGAAACATCCTTTCCCATCATTCATAGAACATTACAGCGCAGTACAGGCCCTTCGGCCCTCGATGTTGCACCGTCCTGTCATACTAATCTGAAGTCCATCCCACCTACACAATTCCATGTACATCCATATGCCTATCCAATGACGACTTAAATGCACTTAAAGTTGGCGAATCTACTACTGTTGCAGGCAAAGCATTCCATACCCTTACTACTGAGTAAAGAAACTACCTCTAACATCTGTCTTATACCTATCTCCCCTCACAGTTATGTTCCCTTGTGTTTG
Source organism: Hemiscyllium ocellatum (assembly GCF_020745735.1). NCBI lineage: Eukaryota > Metazoa > Chordata > Chondrichthyes > Orectolobiformes > Hemiscylliidae > Hemiscyllium > Hemiscyllium ocellatum. The sequence goes on along the minus strand of NC_083407.1, from coordinate 10,129,032 downwards.
CTGTCCCCATACTTGGAAAAAGGCTCTCCCTGTCCACCCTATCTAACCCTCTGATTATCTTGTATGTCTCTATTAAGTCACCTCTCAACCTTCTCTCTAATGAGAACAGCCTCAAGGCCCTCAGCTTTTCCTCATAAGACATTCCTTCCATACCAGGCAACATCCTAGTAAATCTCCTCTGCACCCTTTCCAAAGCTTCCACATCCTCCTTATAATGCGGTGACCAGAACTGTACATAATATTCCAAGTGCGGCCATACCAGAGCTTTGTACAGCTGCAGCATAACCTTCTGGTTCCAGAACTCAATCCCTCTATTAATAAAGGCCAACACACTGTAAACCTACTTAACAACTCTGTCAATCTGGGTGGCAACTTTCAGGGATCTGTGTACGTGGACACAGAGATCTCTCTGCTCATCTGCACTCCCAAGAATCTTACCATTAGCCCAGTACTTTGCATTCCAGTTACTCAGACCAAAGTGTATCACCTCACACTTATCCACATTAAACTCCATTTGCCACCTCTCAGCCCAGCTCTGCATCCTATTTATGTCTCTCTGCAACCTACTACATCCTTCGGCACTATCCACAACTCCACCGACCTTAGTGTCATCTGTAAATTTACTAACCCACCCTTCTAAGCCCTCATCCAGGCCATTTATAAAAATGACGAACAGTAGTGGACCCAACACCGACCCTTGCAGTACGCCGCTAGTAACTGGACACCAAGGTGAACGTGTTCCATCAACTACAACCCTCTGTTTTCTTTCAGCAAGCCAATTACTGATCCAAACTGCTATGTCTCCCACAATCCCATTCCTCTGCATTTTGTATAATAGCCTACTGTGGGGAGCCTTATCGAACACCTTGCTGAAATCCACATATACCACATCAACCTGTTTACTCTCATCTACCTGTTTGGTCACTGTCAAAAAACTCAACAAGATTTCTTAGGCACCACCTACCCTTCACAAATCCATGCTGACTGTCCCTGATCAGATTATTCTTTTCTAGATGGTTATAAATTCTCTCTCTTATAACCTTTTCCAACACTTTACCAACAACTGAAGTGAGACTCACTGGTCTGTAATTACCAAGGTTGTCTCTACTACCCTTTTTGAACAAGAGAACCACATTTGCCATCCTCCAGTCCTCAGGCACTATTCCTGTGGACAATGATGATTTGAAGATCAATGCCAAAGGCTCGGCAATCTCTTCCCTTGCTTCCCAGAGGATCCAAGGGTAGATCCCATCTGGCTCAGGGGACTTGTCTATTTTCAATACCTCTTCCTTGTGAACCTCAATCTCTTCTAGTCTAGGTGCAAGTATCTCTGTACCTTCCTTGCCAACATTTTCATTTTCTATAGTGAACACTGTTGAAAAATACTTATTTAGTGCTTCCCCTATCTCCTCTGACTCCACACTCAACTTCCCACTATTATCTTTGATTGGCCCTAATTTAACTCTCGTCATTCTTTTATTCCTGACATACCTGTGGAAAGTCTTAGGTTAACTCTGATCCTATCTGCCAACAACTTCTCATGTCTCCTCCTGGCTCTTCTGAGGTCTCATTTTAGGTCTTTCCTGACTTCCTTGTAACCCTCAAGCGCCCTAACTGAGTTTTCACATTTTGTCCTAACACAAGCCGCCGCAGCCTTCTTAACCAGGAATTCTACTTCCTTAGTAAACCACGGCTCACACATTCTATATCTTCCTCCCTGCCTGACAGGTACATACTTATCTAGGACACTGACGAGCTTTTCCTTGAATAAGCTCCACATTTTTAATGTGCTCATCCCCTGCAGTTTCCTTTCCCATTCTACGCTTCCTAAATCTTTCCTAATTACATTGTAGTTTCCCTTCCCCCAGCTGTAACTCTTGCTTGGCGGAGTACACCTATCCCTTTCCATCACTAAAGTAAACCTGACAGAATTGTGATCGCTATCACCGAAGTACTCACCTACTTCCAAATCTAACAACTGGCCAGGCTCGTTACCCAGTACTAAATCTAAAGTGGCTTCGCCCCTTGTAGGCATGTCTACGTACTGTGTCAGGAAGCCCTCCTGCACACACTGGACAAAAACTGACCCATCTATTGTAGTCATACTGTAGTAATCCCAGTCAATGGGATTGTTGAAGTCCCCCATGACAACTACCCTGCCCCTCTCACTCCTATTGAGAATCATCTTTGCTATCCTTTCCTGTACATCTCTGGGACTATTTGGAGACCTATTGAAAACTCCCAGCATGGTGACTTCTCCTTTCCTGTTTCTAACCTCAGCCCATACTACCTCAGTTAACGAGTCCCCAAATATCCTTTCTACAACTGTAATATTGTCCTTGATCAACAATGCCACACCTCCCCCTCTTTTACCATCTACTCTGTTCTTACTGAAACATCTGAATTCCGGAACCTGCAACAGCCATTCCTGTCCCTGCTCTATCCATGTCTCCGTAATGGCCACAACATCGAAGTCCCAGGTACCAACCCAAGCTGCCAGTTCACACACTTTATTTCGGATGCTCCTTGTGTTGAAGTTGTAAAAAAATTCTCAACCTGTATTCTCTATTGGGATTTCTAGAAGGAGCAGGAATTCTTGAGGTCACTTGCATCTTCTGGTACAGCAATTCTAACTAATGCAAGCCAAGACTGCAAAAACTATAAAGAACCGGCTCCAAGGTAGAAGGCAGAGGGTGGAGGGTTGTTTTTTCAGACTGGAGGCCTGTGACTAGTGGAGTGCCACAAGGCCGGTGCTGGGTCCACTACTTTTTGTCATTTATATAAATGATTTGGATGCGAGCATAAGAGGTACAGTTAGTAAGTTTGCAGATGACACCAAAATTGGAGGTGTAGTGGACAGCGAAGAGGGTTACCTCAGATTACAACAGGATCTGGAGCAGCTGGGCCAGTGAGCTGAGAGGTGGCAGACTGAGTTTAATTCGGATAAATGCGTGGTGCTGCATTTTGGGAAAGCAAATCTTAGCAAGACTTATACACTTAAATGGTAAAGTCGTAGGATGTGTTGCTGAACAAAGAGACCTTGGAATGCAGGTTCATAGCTCCTTAAAAGTGGAGTTGCAGGTTCATAGGATAATGAAGAGGGCATTTGGTATGCTTTCCTTTATTGGTCTGAGTGCAGGAGTTCGGAGGTCATGTTGCGGCTGTACAGGACATTGGTTAGGCCACTTGGAATATTGCGTGCAATTCTGATCTCTTTCCTATCGAAACGATGTGAAACGTGAAAGGGTTCAGAAAAGATTTACAAGGATGTTGCCAAGGTTCGAGATTCAAGCCAGAAGGAGACGCTGAAAAGGCTGGGGCTGTTTTCTCTGGAGCATTGGAGGCTGAGGGGTGACCTTATAGAGGTTTACAAAATTTATGAGGGGCATGGATAGGATCAATAGACAAAGTCTTTTCCCTAGAATGGGAGAGTCCAGAATTAGAGGGCATAGGTTTAGGGTGAGGGGGAGAGATATAAAAGAGACCAACGGGCAACATTTTCTCACACAGGGTGGTGCGTATATGGAATGAGCTGTCAGAGGAAGTGGTAGAGACTGGTACAGTTGCAACATTTAAAAGGCATTTGGATGGGTACATGAATAGGAAGGGTTTGTAAGGATATTTGGTCAGCATGGACGGGTTGGACCGAAGAGTATGTTTCCATGCTGTACATCTCTATGATTCTTTGTCTGGGAGATGTTTGTTTACTTTCTGCATTCCAAGATAATAACATCAAATTGTGGAGAATTGTGTTCTGAGTTCCATCATCAGAGTAAGCACTAGGGATGTTTTAGTTTGCATTTATAATTCGAAACAAATCAGAGCAATATCCATACCTGTTATGTCATTGCTGTTATGTTTTCTTGTGGGCCCTGCAAAACTGACTGACTCCTGATGGAGGGTACTTAAGGAATTCAAGACTAAACTGCAGAGGATCTTTAATGCATGTGCTAAACATGCAAGAGCAGGAACTTTGAAAATCAATTTGTAGCACTCGCTGGCGAGTGTTAAAACTTTAAATCAAAGCCAATCTATCTGTCTGGTTTGTTTTGTAATTGTCAGCTGTGTAATGCATGAAGAATTGCTTGGCATAGGAATGAGTAGAGATCTTGAGAAAAGTACTTATCAAGACAGTGGTGTGGTGTATATTGTAGAATGTAGTGAACATGAGTAATGAGTTTTCAGGATGGTGGAGAAGGCAAGATCAACGGTGAATCAAGAATAGGCAGTGTATCCTAAGGAATGAGAACGTGCTGAGGAAGCTGGTAGGTTGTTAGAGGATTTAGAATTAAGATGGAGGGAGTGGTATAGTAAATGGCTTGAAATTGAAAATAGGAAGCTCCTACTAGCAACTGAGGAGGCAACCATGAAGAAATATGGAGATGAGAGGGGAAAGATATAAGCAACCTAAGCGGCAACGTTTTTACACAGGGTGGTGCATGTATGGATTGAGCTGCCAGAGGAAGTGGTGGAGGCTGGTACAATTGCAATATTTAAAATACATCTGGATGGGTACATGAATAGGAAGGATTTGGAGGGATATGGGCCGGGTGCTGGGAGGTGGGACTAGATTGGGTTGGGATATCTGGTCGGCATGGACGGGTTGGACTGAAGGGTCTGTTTCCATGCTGTACATCTGTGATTTGCCCTTAAGCTGATAACAGCTAAGCTGGAGGGTTTCAAGAAAATAGGACAAAAATAGCAAATTGATTTGAGAAGTAAGATCAAATATGATTTAACTTGCATAGTTAAAAAAGCTCAAGGACTGAATGGTGACTCCCGTTCTGTATAGTGTCCATATATTTTTACTTCTGACAAGGATTAATAGATAACAATCAAAGTAGGAATTTTCCTTAAAGTTACATTGAGGCCATGTGTGCATTACAGTAACTCATCCCAAAAATTGGATTAAACCTAAATCTCTGATCTGTATGACTCATTACTTATTGTCTCAAATAATTGAACTTGCTTTGCTATTAAAAGTCTTAAGTTTGCAGCTTTTAAAACAATCTTTTTGTTTGCTTTGCATCTTTCAGAATAGGATTGCTGTGTAATTTCAGTTTTCTTTACTGAGTGACTAACTTTGACTTTGGTATTCACAGTTGAACTTTTGCCGTGGGATCAACGAAGGCAGATGAAGTGGAAAATGTCCACCGTGACGCCAATAGTGGTGAAAAATGCTATTGCCAGATCACATTTTAAAATTACTAAAAGTAAGTCATGTGAGCACTAATAAGCGTGTCTTAACCTTTTGATTCCACTTTTAAGATTTGGCACTAATTATGCAATTATTGCTTATTTTAGGATTTCATGAAAGATTAAGAAGCTTGGACTGTGATTTCTCAATATAACAGATAAAGTCCCAAAACAGCAACTTAATACTGTCACTTCTAACAAATGTGTTTAGTCAGTGGCTATTATATGGAAAAGCACTGTTCAATTTTCACAGTTGGAAACATCCCACACGTTGGGATGTAGTCCTGAAAGCACCAAGGTCCCATATAATTAAAATAAAATTTGAATTACTTCAATAACCATCCACCAATGACTCAGCAATACTAAATCGAACTGAAGAACGTGAATGTGCAATTAAATATTAACACATCTTGAACATCTGAAAGTTCAATAGTCAGTTGCTACTGCACCTTGTTGACTGTGAACGTCCCAGTTAACTGACCGTAACAGAGATAAACTGTTCTTGCTGCTTAGAACCAGGAAGTGAAAATCATATTTTACAGTGCCTCTGCCAAAGCAAAAATGTATGGTTGTTGAGTGCACTTGCCTGATGCTTCTCCACAGGTGAAATTACCAGTGTTCACTGTGTAGGTTCAAAAGTCAGAAATGGCCACTGGGATGAGAAATTGGATAGCGGTCTTCCCCTACTGAAAAATCAGGAGGCATTTAAAAATTGCCTTAAAGTGGAAAATTGATGTGTTGTTCATTTTAGGATGTTATGATTGGCTGGGCTGCTGGGGACATCACATGAAATCACCGCTATTCAGAACCCTTCGGGAATATCAGAAGGTAAGCCATTAGAATTTCAATATTAATATTACTGTAACCTCTTCCTTTCAATGCAAGTGCTTATTCCATTTTTATCGAAATATTAAAACTAGCATGTATTTATTGTTGCAATTATCTGTCTGTCTTTGAACTCCTAAAACCAATGCCGATGTATTTCTTCAGGACTTGAAAACCAGACTCAATGTTTTCCCTGAACCTTATATGAACATTTTAATCATAATTTGATCTTTTTTCTTCTGTTGTTGATGGTTACTATTCTGCCCTAAAATGGAGACTCGTGAGCCAAAGCATTGTCTTTTTGAATGGCTAAGTCCAATTTTAGCACCAAATTGCCTTTATACAACACCTTTCCTATGAGGAAATGTATGCAATTCACATGTCTTGGGAATATGCATCAATCAGAGACCTCTGTATTCCTCCCAACTTCATTCATTCATGGGATGTAGGAGTCACTGACTAGGCCAGCATTTATTGCTTGTTGCTACTTGCCCTCGAGAAGTTAGTGGTATGCTGCCGCCTTGAACCGCGCATTGCCCTCCTTTTTAAACTTTCCTTTCGTGGCTGTGCTTTCAGTTGAATGGGTCCAAAGTTCTGAATATACCTCCCTCCACCTGTGGGTCTTCACTTACCTTCTCACAACTCTCGTAAAGCTTACCTCTGACCAATTTTTTTTTGATAAAAGTATTTTTATTGAAAAAAAAATAATTTTTGAGGTCTTTTACAAAATTACAAATGTAATACAGGCGTTTGACAAGGTTCCCCGTGGGAGACTGATTAGCAAGGTTAGATCTCATAGAATACAGGGAGAACTAGCCATTTGGATACAGAACTAGCTCAAAGGTAGAAGACAGAGGGTGATGGTGGAGGATCGTTTCTCAGACTGGATGCCTGTGACCAGTGGAGTACTACAAGGATCGGTGCTGGGTCCTCGACTTTTTGTCATTTACATAAATGATTTGGATGCGAGCAAAAGAGGTACAGTTAGTAAGTTTGCAGATGACACCAAGATTGGAGGTGTAGTGGACAGTGAAGAGGATTACCTCAGATTACAACATGATCTGGACCAGATGGGCCATTGGGCTGAGAAGTGGCAGGTAGAGTTTAAGTCAGATAAATGCATGGTGCTGCATTTTGGGAAAGCAAATCTTAGCAGGACTTATGCACTTAAGGGTAAGATCCTAGGGAGTGTTGCTAACAAAGAGACCTTGGCGTGCAGGTTCATAGCTCCTTGAAAGTGGAGATATAGGTAGATAGGATAGTGAAGAAGGCAATTGGTATGCTTTCCTTTATTGGTCAGAGTATTGGGTACAGGAGTTGGGAGGTCATGTTGCAGCTGTACAGGACATTGGTTAAGCCACTGTTGGAATATTGTGTACAATTCTGGTCTCTTTCCTAACGGAAAGATGTTGTGAAACTTGAAAGGGTTCAGAAAAAATTTACAAGGATGTTGCCAGGGTTGGAGGGTTTGAGCTATATTGAGAGGCTGAATAGGCTGGGGCTGTTTTCCCTGGAGCGTCGGAGGCTGAGGGGTGACCTTTTTGAGGTTTACAAAATTGAGGGACATGGATAGGGTAAATGTGCAAAATCTTTTCCCTGGGGTTGGGGAGTCCAGCACTAGCGGGCATAGGTTTAGGGTGAGAGGGGAAAGCTATAAAGGACGCCTAAGGAGCAACGTTTTCACACAGAGGGTGGTACAGGTATGAAATGAGCTGCCAGAGGATGTGGTGGAGGTTGGTACAATTGCAACATTTAAAAGGCATTTGGATGTGTATATGAATAGGAAGGGTTTGGAGGGATATGGACCGGATGCTGGCTGGTGGGACTAGATTGGGTTGGGATATCTGGTCAGCATGGACAGGTTGGACCGAAGGGTCTGTTTCCATGCTTTACATCTCTATGACTCTTTAATACAAACAAGTATAAACGTCAATATAAAATTAAATAAATAAGAGAGAAAAAAATAATAACCAATAAAAAAGACAAAACCCAACTAACTCCTCATCTCATCTATCCTAGAAATAACCAAATCATAAAATAGAATATCATAATTAAATAACTAGATACATGCTCAAAATAGATTTACGTTAAGTCATAATAAAACCCGTATTGATACAGGATTCCTCCCCACTGGGTCTCCCCGAACCAGCCAGAACAATTACCACAGCTAGACAAATGCTGGACAGTATGGCCAAGATGTCTGTTTCGATGTAGTTCACTAAAAGCTGCCATGTTTAATGGAATAATTCCATTTTTTGGTGCACCATATTTGTGAGGAAGTCAAGGGGGAATATATTCCATGACTAACCTGTGCCAGTTCAAAAGTCCTGGTGGGCCTTCAGCTTTCCAATTTACTAAGATATTCTTCCTTGCACAGAAAGAAAGAATTGTAAGTAATTTCCTCCTATTTACATCCAGGGAGGGAAAATCTGATGAACCCAAAAGCAGGGACACTGGATCTAATCAAATCTCCATACCTATGATCTCTGTCGAGGCACTTGCTACTCTGTCCTAATACCTATGGATCTTATGGCATGTCCATAGACAATGCGTGAGAGTGCCAACTTCTGTTTTACATTTAGGACACATTGGGGATGCTCCTGCTTTGAATTCTGCGAATTGTTCAGGTGCCATATGAGTCCTGTGGAGTATCTTTAATTGAATAGCCTGAGTTCTATTACAAATAGAGATCTTTCTGGCATTTTTCCAGATGTATGCCAGAGGATGTGGTGGAGGCTGGTATAATTGCAACATTTAAGAAGCATTTGGATGTGTATATGAATAGGAAGGGTTTGGAGAGCTATGGTCTGGGTGCTGGCAAGTGGGACTAGATTGGGTTGGGATATCTGATTGGCACGGACAAGTTAGACCGAAGGGTTTGTTTCCGTGCTGTACATCTCTATGACTATATGTCCTCCCACATTTCTAATGAGACGTCCCGCCCTAATTCTTTCTTCCAGGTTTTAAATAATCATTCCATGTCCTCAGATACTTTATTATATAATAGTGATAAAGAGTACTAACCAAGGGGGGCCCCATCAGCCATAGTACTCTCCTTTCCCTATCTGATTTGGAGGGATTAATTATCAATGTGGTCTCCTTTTGTATATAATCTCGTATTTGGAAATACCGACAAAGTTCCCTGTTAGGCAGTCCAAACTTCTGGTGCAATTGCTCAAAGGATGACATAACCTCCCCATCGAACAGGTCTCCAAAGCAGGAGATACCTCTGGACTTCCAAGTTTTAAATGTTGCATCTGTCACACCTGGCTGAAATCCCGATGCTCCCACTATAGGAGTTTAAGGGGAGGTTTTTAGCAGGTTACCCTCATCTTGTTGCACTATCCTCCAGGCTTTAATTGTATTTAATACAATAGGGTTTTTAACAATAGTCCATAATAGCTCTCCTCTTGTCTATAAATAATAGATTGATGAGGGGACATTTTGCTTGGGAGGTCTCAATGTCTAACCAGATTGGGTCTGTTGTGACCCACAATCGGTCAGCTGCAGAAGGTAATAAGTAGCTCAATTGATACCTCCTAAAATCTGGAAAGTCCAGTTCTCCCCTTGCTTGTGGGAGCTGCAACTTTTCTAATTTGATAAGGGGCCGTTTATGATTCCAAATAAAGGAACCAAGCCAGTAGGAGAGCTTATACAATGCCTGTCTCGGCAGCATCAGGGGGAGCATTCTCATTGGATGTAGAAGACAAGGTAGAATATTCGTCTTAACTAGGGCTACTCTGCCTAACCAGGACATTGGGAGCTCTCCCAGCATTGAAGGTCCTGCCTTGTTTTCTCTAAGTGCATGAAATTAGCTTTTTACAGTTGAGCAAATACTAGTGTGATAAAAATACCTAGGTACAGAAAATGTTTTAGTGACCACCGAAAGGGAACGCAAGATCCTTCTGGTAAATTGGATACACTGGTAAGGCCGCCCAATGGCATGGCCTCAGATTTCACAAAATTTGTTTTATAGCCTGAAAATACCCCACATAAATTAATCGCTTGTATTAGACGAGGCTCAGATATCAAAGGATCACTTAAGAAGAGGAGGACATCATCCGTAGAGAGTGATTTTATGTTTGCCCAATCCAACCCTCTGAACCTTTATGTTAGGGTCAGTTCCTATAGCTTCTGCCAGTGGTTCAATCACGAGCGTGAATAATAATGGTGAAAGAGGATGTCCCTGACGACAGCCCCTGCCAACACGAAAGCTATCTGAACTTAAACCATTGATGATCACCGCTGCTTTGGGATCATTACTGAAACCCATTTAATAAATACCCCTCCGACACTGAACCTTTCCAGTGTATTAAAAAGGTATGGCTATTCTACCCGATCAAATGCCTTCTCTGCGTCCAAGGAGACAGCTAAACCTGGTGTTGTTCCCTGTTGACAGGCTTGTATCTTATATATTTAAAACCTTTCTAATATTATTAGTTGACCTGCGGCCCTTTATAAATCCTGTCTGGTCCTCTTTTATGATGTCTGCTCACATTTTAGAAAGAATTTTGAAATCCACATTTAGTAAGGATATGAATCTATATGATGAGCAATCTTCTGGGGCCTATCCCTTTTTCAGAATGAGAGATGTTTGCTTCTCTCAATGAAGGCGGGAGGCGGCCCTGACTATGTGAATAATTATATATATTTATGAGTGGCCCAGCCAGTTCCCCTCTAAATTCTTTATAGAACTCAACTTGGAATCCGTCTGGTCCAGGCGCTTTGCCACTCTGAAGTGCCTAACCACGTTGAGTACTTCCTGGGTTGTCGGGGGGCATTCAAGATCAACACCTGCTCGGAGGTTAAGCCCGGAAGGGCCAAATATTTAAAGACGGATTCCATCTTCTCAGTTCTATCCTCACAGTCCTGCGATTTATACAGTTCAAAATATAACTTTCTAAAGGCTGTATTGATCTTTTTACAATCGCTAGTCAAGGTACCAGCACTTTCTCTAATGGCTTGAGGAGCCTTTTCCTTTCTACTAAGGTATGCTAGGTATCTCCCAGGCTGGTTGCCATATTCAAATAATCTCTGCTTTGTGAATAATATTTCCCTTTTTGCTGTTTGTGTAAGTGCAGTATTCAAGGCTGCCCTAAGGGCTGTGACCCTTTGTAGCTTAGTAATGGAAGGCCTGTTAAGGTACGCTGTCTCAGCTACCTTCAAGCGAGCCTCGAGCAGGCGCTGTTGCTCTCCCTTTTGTCTTTTCCGAGACGCGGAATATGAGATGATCAATCCTCGCACACGTGCCTGAGTGGTCTCCCACATCATCGACGGTTACTGGCCGTACCTGAATTAATTTCCCAGAAGGTTTTGAATTCCTGCGAAAAATACTTTATAAATTTGCTATCCTTCAATAAGAAGGGATCCATACGCCAATGTCGGGGCCTATCCCATCATCCCTAATCTTGACTTCCATATATACTGCAGCATTGTCAGAAATAGCATTAATACCTATTTTACAAGACAGTATGGAATTCAAAAGGGTCGAGGGGGCAACAAAATATCAATTCTGGTATGGCATTTGTGTGGGTTAGAGTAGAAAGTAAAGTGTCTACCCTAGGGGTGAAGGCCCCTCCATACATCTACTAGCCCTAGCTCCTTCAGATCCACCAGTTGTCTAGATCTCCAAGATATACCCGTAGTGTTCTTAGGTATCCTATCTGTCTCTGGGTCCATAATACAGTTAAAATCTCCTCCTATAATTATATGGTAGACTCCAAAAGCCATCAACTTAGAGAACACTTCTTCCGTTACGAATTTAAAGAAATGTGTCGGGCAGTAAAGATTCAAAATTCCATATTCCTCTCCATGTATTAGGGCTTTGATCAGTATATACTGTCCAGACTCCTTATCCACACGGTTCGGATCCCGCAGTCTATTTAAGAGAGTCTAAGAATGCTTTTGCTTTTTCCGGCAACCCAAAGTTGTAAATGGATCCTCTATGGCTGAAGCGCAGCGTTGCCGAATAGTGCATGAAATATTGGATATTTAGGTCTCTCAGATGCTTTTTTGCTTCATCGAATGCCCTCCCCTTGTGGACCGTGGCTGGAGAGAAGTCCTGAAATAACATTATTCTGAAACCCTTGTGCATCTTGGCCTGGGGATCCTTCCCCAGGACTTTGGAGGCTTCCAGGAGCATTTGTTTTTCTTTTGTAGCATTATAGTCCGATTAGAACTGGGCGGAGGTGCTAGTCCAACCTGGGCCTGCATATAGCAACCCAGCGGGCCCACTCCACCTGCACCCGGCCTGGTCCTAACTCCAATTTCAATAATTGTGGGAGCCATCGCTCCAAAAGGTCTAGAAGCTGGCCTTCCTCTTCGCGTTCAGGAAGGCCCAGCAACCGAATATTTTTCCGACGGCCCTGATTATCAAGGTCATCGATGTGCTCCTCCAGGGTCTGGATTCACTGCTCAAGAGCCCGGACATGACCTACAGATGACTCGGCAGCCGTCTCAGATGCTGCGGCCCATTGCTCCACCCCTCCGACGTGCTGCTCAAGTTTTTCGGTTTCACGATCATGCTTCTGCAGCATGACCAAGAACGACTCCCACCTGCACCAGGACTCCTCAATAAGAGTGTTGATCTTCTCTTGAAGTTTGGTGATCCTGGAAATTAGGCTCTCCTCCGCAGGTATATCCCCTGAGGTGGCCGTGGACGTCTCTGCTGCTGTGGGAGCGGGTGGGGGAGCGCCTGTTGCAAGCTGCGGGAGTTTTTGCCCTTAGTCATTTTAGAAACAGCGCCAAACTGTCCAAGTTTGATGTAAAATGACTGACTACACTGGGCAAAAGCTATCTTAAATGATTTAAAGGTTGAGGTGAAGGTGGGTGCCCCACTCTGCTGGAGTCTTAGGCAGAGCACTACAGACTCAGACTTGCTGGGTCGCTGCCATCTTGAATCTCCTTGACCAAATTTTTAATCATCCATCCTCAAACCTTCCCTTAGTTTGTTTCAATACATTTCTGAAGTTCTTCTGGACAATTTATTGCCTTTGTTGTTGCCATGTAAATGCAAATTGTTCATTTTGCAATTGCTAAATTCCACTACTTTTGTCATTTTAATAATCTCTGAAATTATATGTTTTGGCTTGTAGAGGTTTGTATTTTGTATTAATCCTGTCAGATCAGGTAAACAACATAAAACGTTGGTGCATTTTGAAGGGGAAAAGAATTTTAACTTCATATTTGTTCTCCTTCCTAGCTGAATCATTTTCCAGGATCATTTCAAATTGGGCGTAAGGATCGCTTGTGGCGTAACTTATTGAGAATGCAGATGCGATTTGGGAAAAGAGAGTTCAACTTTTTTCCACAGTCCTACATTCTCCCTCATGACATCAAACTGCTGAAGAATGCCTGGGGGGCTAGCTCTGGCAAGCAGAAATGGATTATTAAACCAGTAAGTTAAGTCTAAGTTTTAAGTTAATTGGAAAAGAGCCAGAGAAGAGTTGAGCATTTTTGTTTTGTGATGTGAGTTATAATTGAAAATTTTGTGAAAACAGATTCACTGTAACTTTTAAGAAAGAATTGAATATATTCTTGAAAAGGGGTAACCGTTGTGGCTGTGGGCAACAGTGTGGGTAAATGATCTAATTGGGATAACTATTACAAAGAATGACCAAAGTAACCCTTCTGTAATGTAGTTGTGAGAACTAGTCTAATTCGTAAATAGCAGTTTCCACACCAATTTGTGGGCATCTCTCAGCCAAGACCACCCAGATTGGAGAGTCAACTACAAAAGTACAAAATGCTTCAGTCATCTGACATCTAAGATGGTGACCAGACACAAACAACCAAAGGAGTGTACAAAAACCTGGACATCCTGACCATCCACACTTGTGGTAGGATTTGCACAGTTCTGAAGAAACGTCATAACTGCCTCAATGTTAACTCTCTTTCTTTCTCCACAGATGTTACCTGACCTGAGTTTCTCCAGTTTGGTTTATTTGCAAATGGATCTCTAGATTATAAAATTGTCATCATGATCCCAAGGGACTGCCTAAGAAGAGAAATGAGCAAAATTTGGCTTTTGACAATTTTAAAAATGAACGCTAAATTTAAACAAGTACTTAGGTTTATACTTTGCCTTTCTTGACCTCAAGATGTCCCAACAATTTAGATTATTGAAAATTATTTTATTCTGTGATGGGATGTGAGCTTTGCTGGTAAGGCCATAATTTATTGCCGATCCTTATTTGTCCTTTTGAGAAATTGGTGGTGCTATCAAGTTGTCTCGAGTACTTCTGAAGTGGAAGGCAGGAAACAAGAACTAGTTTGTAAAAATGATAGGAGGAGAGACTGTGTATGGTCCCTTTAAGAGGTAATGGGTGGCGCGGTGGCTCAGTGGTTAGTTCAATTCCTGCCTCCGGCATCTGTGTGGCGTTTGCACATTCTCCCCGTGTCCGAGTGGGTTTCCTCTGGCTGCCCTGGTTTCTTCCCACAGTCCAAAGATGTGCAGGTCAGGTGAATTGGCCATGTCAAATTGCCCACAGTGTTGGGTGCATTAGTCAGAGGGTAATGCATGTGGGTGGGTTACTCTGTGGAGGGTCTGTGTGGACTTATTGGGCTGAAGGGCCTGTTTCCACACCATAGGGAATCTGATCTAAACATTCCTGAAAGAAGGATTACTGGAACAAAGGCATTTATGATTGAAGAGACAAGGGAACATTCTGGAAGAGACATCCTGTATGGACTTTGAGAATCTAATTTTTAATTTAGTTGTCTTATTACTTAGGTTTGTTGGAACAGCCTACCAGCAAAATTTAATTCTGTAAGGGAATTATTAGTAGTTAGGGTGAAATTGTTTGGTGTGTTAGTAATTCTGTTAATTTGTTCACTTTTAGTGTTAAATAAATAAATTGGTACGTGTTATTTATAAAGCAAGTATTGGGGATTCCTTTCATTTAACCACACTTTTTAACAGATTGTAGGGGGCAAGGTGAGTTTCTCTGGGTGTTGCAGGTTTAATTATTGGAAGGAAACTTATTCTTCTTCATAAAGGTTAGGGTTGGTGTCTAATTTTAATTATCGGGGGGGTTTGACACTTTCCCCTTTTTCACAGTAGTGAACTTCCTTCTTGAACTCCTATACTCGATGTGATGTAGGTAGACTCGTAGTGCTGCTAGGAAAGAGTTTGTGTGAGTAAAGAAATGGTGACATAATTCCAAGTTAAGATCTCATTTTTCAGAAGAGACGTGCAAGTGGCAGTTTTCTCCACATGCCTGCTGGATGGTAGAGATTGCAGGTTTAGAAGCTACTGTTGGTAAATCCTTGGTGAGTTGCTGCAGTATAATTTGTAGATGGTACACACTGCTGCTATTGCACGTTGTTAGCAGAGGGAGTGAATGATAATGTGGTGGATGGGATATCAGTCAAGTGTGTTTGTGTTGTTACTGTTGTAATGTGGCAGCTAATTTGTGCACAGCACATTCCTCAAACAATAACTAGATAATCTGTTCAAGTATTGGTGAAGGCACAGGAGAATTTCCCTGCTCCTCAAAATAACAACGAAGGATTGAGTTTTTTGAAGAAGTAACAAAGATGATTGTTGCAGGCAGAGTAGTGGATGTGATCTGTATGGACTTCAGTAAGGCGTTCGACAAGGTTCTTCATGGTAGACTGTTTAGCAAGGTTAGATCACATGGAATACAGGGAGAACTGACTCGAAGGTAAAAGACAGCATGGTGGTGGAGGGTTGCTTTTCGGAATGGAGGCCTGTGACCAGTGGCGTGCCACAAGGGTCGGTGCTGTATCCACTGCTTTTCGTCATTTATATAAATGATTTGAATATAGGAGGTCTGGTTAGTAAGTTTGCAGACGACACAATTGGAGGTGTAGTGGACAGTGAAGAAGGTTACCTCAGAGTACGACAGGATCTTGATCACATGGGCCCAGGAGTGGCAAATAGTTTCATTTAGATAAATGTGAGGTGCTGCATTTTGGAAAGACAAATCGGGATAGGACTTGTACACTTAATGGTAAGGTCCTGGGAAGTGTTGTTGAACAAAGAGACCTTGGAGTGCAGGTTCACAACTCATTGAAAGTGAAGATAGGATAATGAAAGAAGGTGTTTCGTATCCTTTTTCCTTTATTGGTCAGAGCATTGAGTACAAGAGTTGAGAGGCCATGTTGCAGCTGTACAGGACATTGGTTAGGGCACTTTTGGAATATTGATTACAATTCTGGTCTCCTTCCTAGAGGAAGGATTTTGTGAAACTTGAAAGGGTTCAGAAAAGATTTACAAGGATGTTGCCAGGGTTGGAGGGTTTGAGCTATATTGAGAGGCTGAATAGGCTGGGGCTGTTTTCCCTGGAGCATCGGAGACTGGGGGATGACCTGATAGAGGTTTGTAAAATCATGAAGGGCATGGATAAGGTGGATAGGTAGTCTTTTCTCTTGGTTGGGGGAGTCCAGAACTAGAGGGCATAAGCTTAGGGTGAGAGGAGAGATTTAAAAAGAAACTTAAGGGGAATTTTTTTTCATGCAGAGGGTGGTGTGTGTATGGAATGAGCCAGAGGAAGTTGTGGAGGCTGCTACAATTACAGCATTTAAAAGACAAGTGGATTGGTCCATGAATAGTAAGAGTTTAGAGTGATATGAGCCAGGTGCTGGCAAATGGGACTAGATTAATTTAGGGTACCTGGTTGGCATGGACAAGTTAGACCGAAGTATCTGTTTCCATGCTGTACATCTCTTTGACTCTATGACCTTTTACCTTGCAAGAGAAAACTGATCTGTGGCTTACTATTGTCAGTGAAAGAGAGCCTCTAATACTGAGCACTCCTTCACTCGTGACAGCGATATTAGTCTGCATTTTGTGCTCAAGACTCTGAAGTCAAGCTTTCCCCTCTTGTGTTCCGATTTGAAAGTGGGTGCTACTTTGTAAGCTATGGTTGACAGGGTTAGTCATTTGAAGCATTGTGTGCAGGCTGCTAGAATATGTATTATCGCTATTTCAATGGAGTAGTCATGTTCCTAACTGGCCAGAGATCAAAGAAGATTTGAGTTGAAATATATTGCAATGTTGCTAATTTGTATGGAGAATTTCGGATAGTTCTTTCATTAAAGACTGTGAAGCAAAGCATCTCACTCTGGAGAATGCTAAATGAAACCATCCCTTTCCATCCCTTCATCTTGATGCCATTCCCTGTCACTCACTCCTTGAATGTCATCCTACTCATGTTCCCAGCCTACTACATCCCTGTACTGACCTTTGACATGTTATTCGTGCTCATGCCAGCCATCCCACTGCAGCATTTCCTTGGCTGTCATTTTAAAATGGATCTAATTAAAATTCAGTCAGATCAGCTACATCTGAACTAAATGCAGGCCAGCGCTGACTCAAAAAACATTGTTGTTTTAACAAGCAGGCAAGATACTGCAGGAACTCAGGTCTGGCCACATCTGTGGAAAGCGAAACAAAGTTAGCAGTCCACTGTGAAGACTGCTAAGCATTGAATCATTCTTCTGAGGAAGAGTCATGCTGGACTTGAAGTGCTTACTCTGTTTCTCTCTCCACAGATATCTAGCATTTTCTATATCTGTTCTGGATTTCCAGCATCCAGAGAATTTTGTTTTTATTATGATCATTGCTTTGTTCTTCCTTACTATTGTAGTAAGGAGGGGTGTATCTACCTGGGTTAGTCAGGGTTTCAGCAATCCAGCTACTGATTCATCAGTACTCCTGCGTTGGTCACAATCTGACTGTTTCACTGAGTCGACTTTTAAGTAATGCTCATCTATTTCCCAGCTGCTGTACCTCCTTTCCACCGGAGGGAGGTGAGAGGAAACGTAAGAGCATGAGTGGGTCATTGACCCTTTGAGCCAACTCCACCAAATTGCTTTGGCGTGGTCTCAGTTCATTTTATCCTGTTCGCACCCATAACTTTTAACATATTTGTCTATCAAAAGTCTAATTCAGCCTTGAATAAGTTGAAAGACCTCCCCTCCACGCTCTGCGGAAGGGAATTCCACCCTCCGATTGACCTTCTGAGAGATTGATGTTTTCCTCGCTTCTGACTTATAAGGGTAACTTCCAATTTTTAAACAATGTCTCTTGATTTTTGTCTCTCCCCACAAGAGGAAGCATCTACTGGGGCATGCACCCTATCTAGTCCCCTCAACATTTTGCTTCAAGAAGATCACCCTTCATTCTTCTAAATTTCAGTGTTCCACATTTCCTCAGGTGGTAAGTCCTAAATCAACTAAACAAATGATGAATGCTCATATATGTGCACTACTGCTTTTAGAAGAAAACAGCATTCATAGCTCGGCCATAGAGTGGCACAACACGGAAACAGACCCTTCAGTCCAACTCGTCCGTGCCAACCAGATATTCTAAATTAATCCAGTCTCCCATTTGTGAACATTTAGCCCATATCCCCTAAACCCTACCTGTTCATGTACCTATCCATGTTGCTTTTAAATCTAATTATGCCAGCCTCCACCTCTTCCTCCTGGCAGCTCATTCCATACATACACTAACCTTTGCATGCAAAAGTTGTTCCTTCGGTCCCTTTAAAATCTTTACTCGATCATTTTTTAAAAAAATTCTATCATGCTTCAAGTACAAACTGTAACTTTACGTGGAGGCAGTGACAAAACTACCATTGATAGCTGCACATGTCATGTGCTCCAGGCTGCATTTGTTCTTACATGTGCTGGGTAACCTACTGATCAGTCAAAACACTTTGGGCAGAAAGTAACTGAGCTTTATTTTAGTTTGTCACTAGTTCGATTTCTAAGATTGTTCCTGGTGTTTACCCTTCTGCTTCTTTAGATTTACCTTTGCCAGGAAAAAGGTCAATTCTCCAGAACAACTTGGGGGCATACAGTAAATTGTGACCTTAGCAGTGATAGTGTATCACACGGAAGAAATTTTTAATAAAGACATTTTCATGCCACTTCATTGTTGGAGAGGAACTGTAGGAGTTAGCTCCCAGGCTGTATTTCACGAGTGTGAGACAGTAAAGGGCAGTGAGAGCACTGAACACTGACAGCTTGAATATTAATATTGAGGCACAGTATGCATCCTCTTTTTTTTCTTCTGCATCACGCTACAAGTCTATAAAACCATAAGACATAGGAGTGGAAGTAAGGCCCATAAAGTCCACTCCGCCATTCAATCGTGGCTGATGGGCATTTCAACTCCACTTACCCGCATTCTCCCCATAGCCCTTAATTCCTTGTGAGATCAAGAATTTATCAATCTCTGCCTCGAAGGTATTTAATGTCCCGGCCTCCATTGTGCTCCGTAGCAATGAATTCCACAGGCCCACCACTCTCTGGCTGAAGAAATGTCTCCTCATTTCTGTTCTAAATTGACCCCGTCTAACTCTAAGGCTGTGCCCAGGGGTCCTAGTGTGCCCAGGGGTCCTAGTATCCCCACCTGATGGAAACAAATTCCCAGCGTCCACTCTTACTAAGCCGTGCATTATCTTTAAGTTAATATTAGATCTCCCCTCAACCTTCTAAAATCTAACAAAAACAATCCCAGGATCCTTAGCTGTTCATCGTATGTTAGGCCTACCATTCCAGAGATCATCTGTGTGAATTTCTACTCTAGTGCCAGTATGTCCTTCCTGAGGTATGGGGCCCAAACTTGGATACAGTAATCAAAATGGGGTCTAACTGGAGCGTTATAAAGTCTCAGTAGCACATTGCTGCTTTTATATACCAATCCTCTTGAGATAAATGAAAACATTATATTTGCTTTCTTAACCACGGCCTAAATCTGCAAGTTAACCTTTAGAAAATCCTAGACTAGTACTCCCAGATCCCTTTGTACTTTGGCTATATGAATTTTCTCACCATTTAGAAAATAGCCCATGCCTGTATTCTTTTTTTCCAAAGTGCAAGACTTTTGCATTTGCTCACATTGAATTTCATCAGCAATTTCCTGGACCACTCTCCAAAACTGTCTCAATCTTTCTTAGAACTACCTGCCTGTCCACCTAAGTTCGCATCATTGGTAAGCTCCCAGTCCCATCATCCAGATCATTAATATATAAAGTGAACAGTTTGCTGTCATAGCTGCCATTCCTAAAAAGAACCTTTTATCCTAACTCTCTGCCTTCTGTCAGACAGCCAATCCTCAATCCATGCCAGTAGCTCACCTCTAACACCATGGGCCCTCAGCAGCCTTCCATGAGGCACCGTATCAAAGCTTTTTGGAATTCTAGATAGATAACATCCACTGTGTTTCCCTGGTCTAACCTACTTGTTACCTCCTCAAAGAATTCCAACAGGTTTGTCAGGCGCGACCTCCCCTTACTAAATCCATGCTGACTTGTTCAAATCTGACCCTGCACTTCCAAGAATTTAGAAGTCTTATCCTTAACGATGGGTTCTAGAATTTTACCTACAACAGAGATTTGGCTAATCAGCCTATAATTTTCCATCTTTTGTCTCGATCCTTTTTTGAACAAGGAAGTTACAACGTGGTTTTCCAATCATCTGGGACTTTCCCTGACTCCAGTGATTTTTGAAAGATCACAACCAACGCCTCTACTATTTCCTCAGCCACCTCCCTCATCTCTAGGATGTAGCCCGTCGGGTCCAGGAAATTTATCAATTTTTAGATCTTTGAGCTTTTCTAGCACCTTTTCTCTTTTGTAATGGCTACCAAACTCAACTCTGCCCCCGACTCTTCTTAATTGTCTACCTCCAGTGCAACTTAGTTACTGTTATTATTGGCTATTCTTTGCAGGTGATTATTTTCCATGACAGATGAAGCTGTCTTGGGAGTTGAAGGGGCACTTGGACATTTATCATGTGGGATGTCCACTCATGTATTATTTCAAGTCATGCCTGGTCCTTTTCCTCTGTGTTTTGTCGTTGCATCTCAAAATGCTGAGATCTCTCCTACATGGGTATACCTCCATCAGAGCTGAAAATGTGTTGCTGGAAAAGCGCAGCAGGTCAGGCAGCATCCAAGGAGCAGGAGAGTCGACGTTTCGGGCATGAGCCCTTCTTCAGGAATCCTCCATCTAGTATATCCATGCTTTGAGGTCATAGCTGCATCATCTTCTGTTGTCTTTTAATACATACTTAACACATTTATTTTCCATTGCCCTCTGCTGTGTTCTTCTCTGACTGAGCTAGCAAAAAACCTGTTGGGGGAGCCTGATATCTGATATCTTGTTACAAATGAACTTTTGTGGGAATTGCAATACATGTTGTGACTGGGCAATACACTCAGGATTAGCATAGCTTAAATCTGCATTATGTATGCACATAAGTGTGTTCACTGGACAAGTTCGGATAAAGTAAGTGCTACCACTTCCCTTTATAGTATTTAGCAAGTAGGTTCTTGTCACCCTGAAGAAGGTCTTATGCCCAAAACGTCGATTCTCCTGCTCCTTGGATGCTGCCTGACCTGCTGCACTTTTCCAGCAACCCCTTTTTCAGCTCTACCCTGTTCAATGTGTTGATCTCATTCTGTAAGCCAATGTCAGATGTTGTAGGGGTCAGAACAGAGCCTTTGGGAAGGGCCCAGTCAGTAGTAGAGTTTCAGATTTAGCAGTGTTAGATTTTGCTACATGATATCTTTTGCTTTGTGATCAAGGGGACTTGCAAAGTTGTGACCAAATCAGTGTTTTAACACTAATGTTGATGCAGTACTCAAAACCACAATCACACTGGATAAATGAAAGCATCCCTATTTTTATAAATGTTAATTACATTCACATTACTAGAGGGGGGAAAAGAAATTTAAAATTTGCATTCTGATTTTCTTTTCTTTTTTTTTGTATAGCCTGCATCTGCCAGGGGAATTGGCATTCAAGTAATTCACAGGTGGAATCAAATCCCCAAGAAACGACCTCTGCTAGTTCAGAAGTATGAATTTATTTCTGTATGAAGTATATATTTTATATCTTTGGTAAGATAAAGCATGTCGGTGTGAATTTATACAGATTTAAATATTTGCCACTTGTAGGAGTAAGAGAAAATTTCAGAAAGTAAAGATTTTTGTACCTGGAACAGTCTAAGTATAAGCAGAGGGAAGGAAAATTGGCAGAGGACAAACAGAAATAATAGCCCTTGAACTGTACAGCACACTCAATTTCACTATTATTTTTAAATGGGAAAACTGCAAACTTTTTAAAGTGGAGAAAGAGAGCAGGAACTCTTAGGCTATCTGTTTCATATGAGTTTTTGAGATGGTGCTGGAATCCATCGTCATGAACAGAGGGATGGCCACTTGGAAGGTACGTAAGCATATGAGAAAGTTGCCGTGGTTTTGTAGAGAGAGCCAAAGACGTGGTTATTAGTGTATCCCATTCAATGTTTGGAAAATTAAAATCTCAATGCAAAAGGTAGATGCATTTCAGGCCACCAGTTTTTTTTGCGCTCATCTGTCTCTGAGTAAAAAATGAGGTCTGCAGATGCTGGAGATCACAGCTGCAAATGTGTTGCTGGTCAAAGCACAGCAGGTTAGGCAGCATCTCAGGAATAGAGAATTCGACGTTTCGAGCAGTCTCTGCCTACTCTTTCCTTTATTAATTCTATCTTCATAATTCTCCATCTCGCTGCCTACTTGTTTTCTCTTCTGGTTTCGAGCCCCCTGCCACATTAGTTTAAAACCTCCCCAACAGCAGTAGCAAAACCTCCCCCAAGGACATTGGTTCCAGTCTGGTTCAGATGTAGACTGTCCATTTTGTAATAGTCCCACCTTCCCCAGAACTGGTCCCAATGTCCAACAAGCCTTGAAACCCTTGAAGCTGAGCAAATGTACAAATGCAACTGTGAAATCTTGGAGTAAAGAATTTATTTGCTGCCTTTAGGCTTGATCTGTTGGCTCTGCTTACAAAGTGTTGATATTACTAATAATGCCTTATTTTGCTTTTCAGTAAATTATTGTAAAATCCTTTTTTCTTCACTCTAGATACTTGCACAAACCCTACCTCATTGGCGAGAGCAAGTTTGATTTGAGAATTTACGTGTACGTGACCTCTTATGATCCTCTTCGGATCTATGTGTTTACAGACGGCTTGGTCCGTTTTGCAAGCTGCAAGTAAGTTCAAAAAGAGCAAGGTTAGAGAGTGGAAATGGATAATCACTTACTTGTAATTTGTGTCTGCTGGGGCTTGTGATGTAGTTGGTCTTGCCTGAAATGCTAATCTCCTTTTCTCAAAGGCATTGATATCTTTAAATTAAAGTTATAGAAAATATTTAAATTCATATAAACCTGCCTCACCAACTTCTGAGGTGGAATTCTGTCCTAAAAGGATGACCTCTAATATCTGAAACTGATAGGAAAGGTTTAGAAGGATATGAGCCATGTGCAAGGAAATGGGGTTAGCATTGATGGACATTTTGGTCGGCATGGCCAAAGGGCCTGTCTACATGTAGGACTCCTATGACTCTCCTCTCATAGTTCTGTGCTTGCTCGTCAAAATAAAGATCCTTTTCCTTTCACACATTCTAAGACCCTAAGTGTTTTTGATTCTTTGATTAGATCACGTCACGTTCTTCTAAAATCTAAACAAGAAGCCATGCCTGTCTAACCTGTCCTCATAAACAACTTGTTCATTCCCAGCGTCAATCTAATCAACCTCCCCTGAATAGTCTCTATTAGTGAGTTTTGAGAAGATTTGTAGCTCAAGTTGAGCTTCTGTATATGGTTTGCTAGCTGAGCTGGAAGGTTTGTTTTCAGACATTTCATCGCCGTACTAGATAACGTCATCAGTGAGCCTCTGGATGAAGCACTGGTGGTATGGCATTCCAACTATAACTCTATCACACTGACTTGGATCCCATTTACCACCCCCTGAGAAAAAGAACAGGAAATGCTGTCACCACATGAAATTACATCACCAACCCAAGGAAACCTAAACGCATAAATAGAAAATGGGCCATGCCACCAGTGCTTCATCCAGAGGTTCATTGATGATGTTACCTAGTATGGTGATGAAATGTCTGAAAACAAACTTTCCAGCTCAGTGAGCAAACTTACATCCAGTCTCCAATATGTTCACACTCTTTGCTAACTAAGGCGATCAAAACTACACTCACGCATTAGGATGTAGGTGAAATGCTCTCCATTTGACTGGATGATTCCAGCCTCAACAGCATTCTGCACTTCCAGTTCACAGCAGTCAGTACTGTAATAGCAGTGCAGTGTTGATTGGTATAATGTGCTTTGGTCTTTGGCTCTAATATTTTAATTGTAGGTCCCTCTGCACTGTGGGTAGTAATATTTTTTTGTTCTGCTACCCAGGTATTCGTCTTCCATGAAGAGCCTTGGTAACAAGTTTATGCACCTTACAAACTACAGTGTGAATAAACTAAATGCAGAGTACAAGCCCAACAGTGATGGAAAGCTCTGTCAAGGTCACAAATGGTAAGCATGTAGGTCTCCTGGGGCTCTAGCTTATGTTCAATTAGCCAATTGTGTGTTAATACCAAGAGTTTCTTGATTAGGTTTTGTGCTGCTGACTCTTTGTAGCTTTGTGGCATTTCAACAGTCCTTCCTTGGGTATTTCTCAACAGCAACCTAATTTCAAACTTTGTTGTTTCTCACTCTGCTTTCTCTCCCCCTTACAGCATATCTCATCTATTTTGTTTATGCTAAGATTGTGTACCTGTAAATTTTCTTTGGTTTTCTTACTGCTCTGCACAATATCCATCTTCCATGTATTTTTATTCTGCTGAAATTGAGACAGCATTCAAATCTCCTTGTCTCCCTTTTATCTTTCCTTTTCTACAACCTACAGACCTTTTTCCCAGTAAACCATTTCTGGGGTGTACAGATCAAAAGCTTTGTGGTTCAGTTCATGGCCTGAGTTGATGTTTCCCTGCTTCCCTATAGGAGCCTTAAGGCATTGTGGGCATACCTGAGTCAGAAGGGAGTGAGGACTGACCTATTGTGGGAGCAAATAAAGGATGTGATCATCAAAACCATTATTGCGTGAGTAATGAGAGGGATCTTAATGGGGAGCAACTATAAACTGCAAGAATTAAAGATTGTAACTAAATGTAGTCCTCCTCAAACAAAGTTAGCACCCATGTCGTGTACGTAGTGAGGAGGAGAACTTTTATGTTGGATGTCCTTTTAAAAGTACATTTTATCAAATTGAACATTGAGAAGACTGAAGCTAAAAATTCTCCCCTGAACTGCAACATCATATCCTATCCTGAATCTGTTTCTTTTTGTTTTGTCCAGCTGCTATCTGAAGCTAAACTGGTTGCTTTGCAGAATAATTGCTATTTGTGACAGATTTATTTGATCGACACCTTAGTTTATAGACCAAGGTTGCCTACTTTGTGATCTAACTTGGGTTCTCACCTCATTCAATCTCATGCCTTTATGATCTCCAGAATTGCCTATTCCAATTCTCACCTGTCTAACCCACTCTATCCTCTCCCTTCGTAAAAAGGTCATCCAAAACCTTTCCTGCCGCCGACCCTGCGTCAAAATGTACTATCAACCCTATCCATGCATCTCGTAATTTTATAGACTTCTATCAAGTCTCCCCTCAGCCTCTTGTGCTCCAGTGAAAAGAAGCAGAGTTTTTTTTCACCTGTCCTAGTTCATACCCTCTAATCCAGGCAACATTCTGGTAAACCTCTTCCACATTCTCACTAAAGTCTCCATATCCTTTCTGTAACGTGGTGACCAGAACTGAATGCAATACTCCACGTGTGGCCTAACTAAAGTTCTAGAAAGCTACAATGTGACATCCTAACTCTTGTACTCAGTTCCTTAACCAATAAAGGCAAGCATGCCATATGCTGCCTTCACCACTGTATCTACTTGCGTGACCACAACAGGGATTTGTAGACTTGAACCCCAAGTTCCTGCTGTTCAGAGTCCTGCCAGTAACTGTATGTTTTTCCTAACATTTGATCTCCCGAAGCGCAGCACCTCCCACTTAACTGGATTAAACTCAGTCTGCCATTTCTTTGCTGATAACTGCAACTATTCTGTATCTCACAGTATCCTTAGGCAACCTTCTACACCATCCACTACTCCACTGATCTTTGTATAGTCTGCAAACTTACTAACCCACCCATTTACATTTTCATCCATGCCACTTATATATATCACAAACAGCAGAGGTCCGAGTGCAAATTCTTGCAGAACACCGTTATTGATGGATCCCTAGCCAGAAAATTACCCTTCGACCACTCTCTGCCATCTCTGGGCAAGCCAATTCTGAATCCAAGCAGCCAAGTCACTGTGGATCCCATGCATATTAATCTTTTGGATGAACCCACCATGAAAAACCTTGTTGAAAGCCTCACCGAAATCCATGTGGTCAACATAATCTTCTCTACCCTCATTGATCATCACATCAAAATTCAGTCAAGTTAGTGAGACATGACCTGCCCCACACACAGCCATGCTGATTGCCCCTAATTAGTCATGCTTCTTCAAACACACACAACCTTATCCCTATGAATTCTGTCAAGTAGCTTCCCAATCACTGATGTGAAACTCACCAGTCTATAGTTTCCTGGATTATCCCTACTTCCCTTCTTGAACAGAGAAACAACATTAGCTGCTCACCACTGAGTAGCAAGGATACAAAGGTCTTGATGAAGGCCCCAGCAGTCTCCTCTCTTGCCTCTCTCAATATCCTAGTTAGGTACTATAAGGCCCTGCGGACTTATCCACTTTAATACTTTTGAAGAGATCCAGCATCGTTTCTTTCTTGATCTCAAAATACCCTAGCATATGAGTATGCGCCACACTACTCTCACTATCCTCCATACCCTTCTCCAGGGTTAATACTGATGCAAAGTATTCATTTAGGATTTCACCCACATCCTCTGCCTCCAAGCACAAGTTCCCTCTTTTATCCTTGTGGTCCAACCTTCTCTCTAGTTATCATATTGTTTTTAATGTATGTATAGAATCTTTTGGGGTTCTCTTTAACCTTACTTGCCAAGGTCATGGCCCCTTCTTGCTCTTATTCCCTGCTTGAGTTCTTTCCTGCTCCCTTTATATTCCTCAAGGGCCCTGCCGATTTTAGCTTCTTATTCCTTATATATGTTTTTTTCCTTTTTGACCAAATTCACAACATCCCTTGTTATCCAAGGGTCTCTTACCTTGCCATCCTTGTCCTTCCTTCTTACTGAAATAACCAGTCATGAACTCCCATCAGGTATTTAAACAATTCCCACATGTCAAATGTGGACATGCTGCATAACAACTCCCAATTAACACACCCTAGCTCCTGCTGAATACTGACATAATTTTTATACCTTCCCACAGATCCTGATTTCTCCTTCTTCATAGCTTGAACTTAACTTATAATTGACTTTGTGAAGTGCTTTAGGTTCAAAGATGTTGCCAGGGTTGGAGGATTTGAGCTAAAAGGAGAGGCTGAACGTGCTGGGGCTGTTTTCCCTGGAGTGTCAGAGGCTGAGGGGCGACCTTATAGAGGTTTACAAACTTATGAGGGGCATGGATAAGATAAATAGACAAAGTCTTTTCCCAGGAATCTGGGAGTTCAGAACTAGAGGGCATAGGTTTAGGGTGAGAGGGAAAAGGTTTAAAAGAGACCTAAAGGGCAACTTTTTCACACAGAAGGTGGTATGATTATGGAATGAGCTGCCAGAGGAAGTGGTGGAGGCTGATACAATTGCAACATTTAAAAGGCATTTCGATGGGTATATGAATAGGAAGGGTTTGGAGGGATATGGGCCAGGTGCTGGTAAGTGGGACTTGATTGGGTTGGGATATCTGGTCGGCATGGATGGGTTGGACCGAAGGGTCTGTTTCCATGCTGTACATCTCTATGACCCTATTATGCCACGTCAAAATCAGGTTCATTGAGAGGGGGAAGATTTTTAAAAGATATGAGGGGCATTTTTATACAACTTTTTTTTTTGATGGTTCACGTGTGGAAAATGCAGGTACAGTTACAGCATTTCTAAAATATATTTAGAATAGTACATAAATAAGAAACGTTTGGAGGGATATGGGCCAAGCACATGCAGGTGGGACTAGTTTAATTTGCGATTATTGTCGGCATGGACTGGTTGAACCAAAGAGTCAGTTTCCATGCTGTTATAACGCTGCTCATATAACAGTCCCCGTCCCTCCCCAACCCCCCAAACAAATACATAGTCGGGGGTAAATGGGTCTGGGTGGGTTACTCTGTGGAGGGTTGGTGTGGACTTGTTGGGCCAAATGGTCTGTTTCCACGTTGTAGAGATTCCATAATTCTATAATTTACTGTTCTGGGTCATGTTGGCTGGTTTAGATGGTAGTACTTGTGCTTCAGAACTGAAAGGTTACCTTTGTCAGATCTAAATATGTAAAGTTTAACTCTCCAGGATAATGGATCAGTGGTGCTAGAAGAGCACAGCAGTTCAGGCAGCATCCAATGAGCAGCGAAATTGACATTTCGGGCAAAAGCCCTTCAGGAATAAAGGCAGTGAGCTGGAAGCATGGAGAGATAAGCTAGAGGGGGTTGGGGTGGGGAGAGAGTAGCATAGAGCACAATGGGTGAGTGGGGGAGGAGAGGAAGGTGATGGGTCAGGGAGGAGAGGGTGGAGTGGATAGGTGAAAAAGAAGATAGGCAGGTTGGACCAGTCCAGACAAGTCATGGTGACAGTGCTGAGCTGGAAGTTTGAAACTAGGATGAGGTGGGGGAAGGGGAAACGAGGAAGCTGTTGAAGTCCACATTGATGCCCTGGGGTTGAAGTGTTCCAAGGCGGAAGATGAGGCGTTCTTCCTCCAGGCGTCTGGTGGTGAGGGAGCGGCAGTGAAGGAGGCCCAGGACCTCCATATTCTCGGCAGAGTGGGAGGGGGAGTTGAAATGTTGGGCCACGGTGCGGTGTGGTTGATTGGTGCGGGTATCTCGGAGATGTTCCCTAAAGCGCTCTGCTAGGAGGTGCCCAGTCTCCCCAATGTAGAGGAGACCGCATCGGGAGCAACGGATACAATAAATGATATTACCTCTCCAGGATAATGCTGTATGAATACTGTGTTTGAGGTACTATCCTTTAGCCAAGACAGTCTCTCGTAATGTCTTAGGTAAAAGTATTGTTCAGAGGAGCAGAGAGTGCTTGAGTCCTGGGAAATATTCTCCCTTTAGCCAGTGTCTCCCAATAAAAGCCAAAATTTATTGGCCATTCACCCCTTTGGCAATTGTATTAGTAACTGTCATATTTCAGAATACTTCCATCAATTAGTTGATCCATGCATGGTCTTATGTCCAGAGGGATTAAATCAAATGTTGTCTTCAGATGGGATCAGAAACTGATAAACGTTGGGGTGAGGATGCAAAGCTGTAATTAGCCCTCCATTTTGTAGCTCGCCTTTAGTTCTTATAATACTTGTGTTTGTACATTTATAATGGAGTCATTCTCTGTAGATCTGTTTTGCTGCAGTTGTTCTCTTCTTCCAGTGGTGATGCAGCACAGATTCACATAATAATGTCAGGGGGAGCAAGAGATATTAAACAGGCGGGTAGGAAAGCAGTTAAGCGAGGTTAAAAAGGTGAGTTTTTAATGAAGAAGGATTTTGCGGGAGAGAGAAATATCAAGCTGCGACAGGTTTAGCAGAAGAGTTTCAGACTTCAGGGGTCAACATTTGGATTTTTTAACCTGCTATCTTATATTTTTAATGTTTATGTATATCAGAGATCAGGGGAAGGGCAAGGCTGACTGGTTTTCTGGCACACTAAAATCTGATAGTTCTGTCAGCCTCTTTAATAGCAGATAATCTTGTTTTGGAGTTAAAATTTCATTTTGTTTTCATTGGCGATTGTGCAAAACTTGTACAATGGAAAGATAGAATCTATCGTTTGACAAATTTGCATTGGTGTCTGCAGAATTAAAGAGAATGTGAGAAATGGTGTTTTATAAGGACTGCACAGGATACCAGTTGGCAAGCAAAATGAATAGTTATTTAATGGTATGGTGAACTTTTAATAAAGCATTAAAGACTGCATTATGATTTTACTGTATTAATTACTGATTACTGAGTGGGCTCTATTTTGTGGTTTTTCTTCATAATTTGTATTGGTGTTATGTTGAGACACAGGCCATTCAACCTAGCTAGTCAAAGCAGATGTTTATACTTCACACAAACCTTCTCACGCTCCTAAATTGCCACTTCTCACCTTGCCCCTTTCTCCTGCATATATGTGCTATGAGTTTCAATAGCTTCTGCTTGGCACTGCAGACACTTCCCCATTCTGAGCAAACTTGTCAATACATCCCTCCTAAAATTCTTTGATTGATCTGCAATGGTCTTTTTTTTAGTTATGCCCTCTGTTCTTGACTTGCCTATAGCACTTCAAACATTTATTATTAGGTCTTCATCACTTTGAACATAGTGAGGATCTGAAAGAATGCATGCTTGTTCTGTTTTACTTTTTTCTATCCCATGAAAATAAAGCCATGAAAATAAACTAGCCTCCCTCTTGCATCAAGCTGGAATTCAGCAAAACTAAAACCTTTGTAATATGATTAATTGATTGGAAGCCCCCTCACTTCATTCCCTTGTGTATAGTGCAAAGTTTCCCAGTGGAATCCAGAAATAGATTACTATGAAATGTATCAACTGTAGAAAGAACATTTGATGCTTTCCAAGCTTAGGCCAGGAAATTGCTCTTGGACTCTGTCTAGGGTGAGAAAGGCAGTGGGACTATCTAATAATGTAAAGCATGCACATAAAAATTTGGAGACTTTTTTTTTAAAAGTTCCAAATTCTTCTGTCTTTGGAAGGTAAAGTTGAGGGTTTTTTAAAATTTGATCGTTATAACTGGTTTTGGTTTTTATAAATGATCTCTCTCCTGTTCTGCAGCTCTGAGTCTTACGTGAACAGCCAAATACATTTGTATGTACGGAGTCGTTACACTTGCCATGAGCTCTTTGGATTTGACATCATGCTTGATGAGAACTTGAAGCCATGGGTTCTAGAAGTGAACATCTCCCCAAGGTACCTGTATAATCATTTTGGTAATTAACCACCAGAGACATCAAATAGGAGCAAGACTAGGTCATTTGACCCCCTTGTAAAAAATGAGGTCTGCAGATGCTGGAGATCACAGCTGCAAATGTGTTGCTGGTCAAAGCACAGCAGGTTAGGCAGCATCTCAGGAATAGAGAATTCGACGTTTCGAGCATAAGCCCTTCATCAGGAATAAGAGAGAGAGAGCCAAGCCGGCTAAGATAAAAGGTAGGGAGGAGGGACTAGGGGGAGGGGCGATGGAGGTGGGATAGGTGGAAGGAGGTCAAGGTGAGGGTGATAGGCCGGAGTGGGGTGGGGGCGGAGAGGTCAGGAAGAGGATTGCAGGTTAGGAGGGCGGTGCTGAGTTGAGGGAACCGACTGAGACAAGGTGGGGGGAGGGGAAATGAGGAAGCTGGAGAAATCTGAATTCATACCTTGTGGTTGGAGGGTTCCCAGGCGGAAGATGAGGCGCTCCTCCTCCAGCCGTCGTGTAGTTGTGTTCTGCCGGTGGAGGAGTCCAAGGACCTGCATGTCCTCGGTGGAGTGGGAGGGGGAGTTAAAGTGTTGAGCCACGGGGTGATTGGGTTGGTTGGTTCGGGCGGCCCAGAGGTGTTCTCTGAAGCGTTCCGCAAGTAAGCGGCCTGTCTCACCAATATAGAGGAGGCCACATCGGGTGCAGCGGATGCAATAGATGATGTGTGTGGAGGTACAGGTGAACTTGTGGCGGATATGGAAGGATCCCTTGGGGCCTTGGAGGGAAGTGAGTGTGGAGGTGTGGGCGCAAGTTTTACATTTCCTGCGGTTGCAGGGGAAGGTGCCGGGGGTGGAGGTTGGGTTGGTGGGGGGTGTGGATCTGACAAGGGAGTCACGAAGGGAGTGGTCCTTGCGGAACGCTGATAGGGGAGGGGAGGGAAATATATCCTTGGTGGTGGGGTCCGTTTGGAGGTGGCGGAAATGGCGGCGGATAATACGTTGTATGCGCAGGTTGGTGGGGTGGTAGGTGAGAACCAGTGGGGTTCTGTCTTGGTGGCGGTTGGAGGAGCGGGGCTCAAGGGCGGAGGAGCGGGAAGTGGAGGAGATGCGGTGGAGGGCATCGTCGATCACGTCTGGGGGGAATCTGCGGTCCTTGAAGAAGGAGGCCATCTGGGTTGTGCGGTGTTGGAATTGGTCCTCCTGGGAGCAGATGCGGCGGAGACGAAGGAATTGGGAATATGGGATGGCGTTTTTACAGGGGGCAGGGTGGGAGGAGGTGTAGTCCAGGTAGCTGTGGGAGTCAGTCGGTTTATAATAGATGTCTGTGTTGAGTCGGTCGCCCGAGATAGAAATGGAAAGGTCTAGGAAGGGGAGGGAGGAGTCTGAGACAGTCCAGGTGAATTTCAGGTCGGGATGGAAGGTGTTAGTAAAGTTGATGAACTGTTCAACCTCCTCGTGGGAGCACGAGGCAGCGCCGATACAGTCATCGATGTAGCGGAGGAAAAGGTGGGGGGTGGTGCCAGTGTAGTTGCGGAAGATGGACTGTTCCACATATCCTACGAAGAGGCAGGCATAGCTGGGGCCCATGCGGGTGCCCATGGCAACTCCTTTAGTTTGGAGGAAGTGGGAGGATTGAAAAGAGAAGTTATTCAGGGTGAGGACCAGTTCAGTCAGTCGAAGGAGGGTGTCAGTGGAAGGGTACTGGTTAGTGCGGCGGGAAAGGAAGAAGCGGAGGGCTTTGAGTCCTTCGTGATGGGGGATGGAGGTGTACAGGGACTGGATGTCCATAGTGAAAATAAGGCGTTGGGGACCGGGGAAGCGAAAATCCTGGAGGAGGTGGAGGGCGTGGGTGGTGTCCCGAACGTAGGTGGGGAGTTCTTGGACTAAAGGGGACAGGACCGTGTCGAGGTATTGGGAGATGAGTTCGGTGGGGCAGGAGCAGGCTGAGACAATGGGTCGGCCGGGGCAGGCAGGTTTGTGGATTTTGGGCAGGAGGTAGAAACGGGCGGTGCGGGGTTGTGGGACTATGAGGTTGGAGGCGGTGGATGGGAGATCCCCTGAGGTGATGAGGTCCTGGATGGTCTGGGAGATGATGGTTTGGTGGTGGGAGGTGGGGTCGTGGTCAAGGGGGCGATAAGAGGAGGCGTCCGCGAGCTGGCGTTTGGCTTCAGCGGTGTACAGGTCAGTGCGCCAAACTACCACCGCGCCTCCCTTGTCTGCGGGTTTGATGGTGAGGTTGGGATTGGAGCGGAGGGAGTGGAGGGCTGCACGTTCTGAGGGTGAGAGGTTGGAGTGGGTGAGAGGGGTGGACAGGTTGAGTCGGTTGATGTCACGGCGGCAGTTGGCTATAAAGAGGTCGAGGGCGGGTAGGAGGCCTGCACGGGGTGTCCAGGTGGATGGGGTGTGTTGGAGGCGGGAGAAGGGGTCGTCAGAGGGTGGGCGGGAGTCTTGGTTGTGAAAGTAGGCACGGAGGCGAAGGCGGCGGAAGAATTGTTCAATATCTCGCCGCGTGTTGAACTCATTAATCCGAGGGCGTAGGGGAACGAAGGTGAGGCCCCTGCTGAGGACTGATCTCTCATCCTCAGAGAGGGGGAGATCTGGAGGGATGGTGAAAATCCGGTAGGGCTGGGAGCTAGGACCTGGTGTGGGACTGGAGCTGGAGCTGGAGCTGGGGGCGGGGTTAGGGGCGGGGACAGAGATCGAAGTAGGGGCGGAGTTAGACGTGGTGACGTTGCTCAACGTGGGGGCGGGGTCATGCGTCGTGACGGAAATAAGCGTGGGGGCGGGGTTACGTGAAGCGACGGGAGATGGCGTGGGGGCGGGGTTATGGGCGGGGTTATGCGTAGTGACGAAAGACGGCGTGGGGGCGGGGAAACCTGAGGATTTGTGCTCCTGCAGGTTAGTGATGTCAGTGGGGGCGGAAGTGGCTGCGTCGACGGCAACCGGAGGGGCGGAAATGGTTGCGGCGACGGAGGAGTGGTGGTCATTCCCGGTGGCCGCGTGGGTCGCGGGTCCGTCGGCGATTGTGGAAGCGGTTGTGTGTGTGGTGGTCACCGGGGCAGTTGTAGGGGCGGCGATCGCGGGGGCTCCGAGGTCGGTGGGGGCGGAAGTGACGTCACGGTCGGCGGCGGCCTTTGGTGCCGCGGGCGCTGTGGAGGCCACATGTGTAATGGCGTCCGACAGGCCTGTGGAAGGTTCTGGAATAGTTGAGGGGCCACGAGTGTGGGGGTAAGTACATGAAAGTTTTTGGTACTTACTGTCTTTAATCTCTGATAGGGCTAGGAAGAACTGTTTGTTGAGTTTGTGGATTCTTCTGTAGATGAAGAACAGCAGGGGTCCGTTGCAGGTCTGTGAGAGTGTTGTCCTGAGCTGGGGTAGGGCTGATTGCAGGGAGTGTAGGTAGCGACGCATGGCTGCAAGGGTGGAGCGGAGGATCCGGAGGGAGGTCTGTTGCTGGAGGCTTCGGATTTGTTGTAGGTACAGGTTGTCCTGGTTGGGTCCAAATTTTGTTGGTTGGAATGTAGTTCGGAGTCCGTGTGGGATCAGTCGGTTCCTTAGGCAGGTGCTGAGGAAGGAGATGTGGCTGTGGTAACGGGTCTGTTTGAGAACGTGGCTGAAGAGCTTCTGTGCAGAGGAGATGACCTGGGGGGTGCAGTGAGAGAGGGACTCACTGAAATCCTTGTAGAGGGAGGAAGAGAGCTTCTTCAAGGA
Organism: Hemiscyllium ocellatum; assembly: GCF_020745735.1. Classification (NCBI taxonomy): domain Eukaryota; kingdom Metazoa; phylum Chordata; class Chondrichthyes; order Orectolobiformes; family Hemiscylliidae; genus Hemiscyllium; species Hemiscyllium ocellatum. Next base: position 10,094,417 of record NC_083407.1, on the reverse strand, counting down.
AGGCATCCTTGTAAGAGGATTCGCAGTAGGTTAAAATCTTCGAGTAAAAAATGAGGTCTGCAGATGCTGGAGATCACAGCTGCAAATGTGTTGCTGGTCAAAGCACAGCAGGTTAGGCAGCATCTCAGGAATAGAGAATTCGACGTTTCGAGCATAAGCCCTTCATCAGGAATAAGAGAGAGAGAGCCAAGCCGGCTAAGATAAAAGGTAGGGAGGAGGGACTAGGGGGAGGGGCGATGGAGGTGGGATAGGTGGAAGGAGGTCAAGGTGAGGGTGATAGGCCGGAGTGGGGTGGGGGCGGAGAGGTCAGGAAGAGGATTGCAGGTTAGGAGGGCGGTGCTGAGTTGAGGGAACCGACTGAGACAAGGTGGGGGGAGGGGAAATGAGGAAGCTGGAGAAATCTGAATTCATACCTTGTGGTTGGAGGGTTCCCAGGCGGAAGATGAGGCGCTCCTCCTCCAGCCGTCGTGTAGTTGTGTTCTGCCGGTGGAGGAGTCCAAGGACCTGCATGTCCTCGGTGGAGTGGGAGGGGGAGTTAAAGTGTTGAGCCACGGGGTGATTGGGTTGGTTGGTTCGGGCGGCCCAGAGGTGTTCTCTGAAGCGTTCCGCAAGTAAGCGGCCTGTCTCACCAATATAGAGGAGGCCACATCGGGTGCAGCGGATGCAATAGATGATGTGTGTGGAGGTACAGGTGAACTTGTGGCGGATATGGAAGGATCCCTTGGGGCCTTGGAGGGAAGTGAGTGTGGAGGTGTGGGCGCAAGTTTTACATTTCCTGCGGTTGCAGGGGAAGGTGCCGGGGGTGGAGGTTGGGTTGGTGGGGGGTGTGGATCTGACAAGGGAGTCACGAAGGGAGTGGTCCTTGCGGAACGCTGATAGGGGAGGGGAGGGAAATATATCCTTGGTGGTGGGGTCCGTTTGGAGGTGGCGGAAATGGCGGCGGATAATACGTTGTATGCGCAGGTTGGTGGGGTGGTAGGTGAGAACCAGTGGGGTTCTGTCTTGGTGGCGGTTGGAGGAGCGGGGCTCAAGGGCGGAGGAGCGGGAAGTGGAGGAGATGCGGTGGAGGGCATCGTCGATCACGTCTGGGGGGAATCTGCGGTCCTTGAAGAAGGAGGCCATCTGGGTTGTGCGGTGTTGGAATTGGTCCTCCTGGGAGCAGATGCGGCGGAGACGAAGGAATTGGGAATATGGGATGGCGTTTTTACAGGGGGCAGGGTGGGAGGAGGTGTAGTCCAGGTAGCTGTGGGAGTCAGTCGGTTTATAATAGATGTCTGTGTTGAGTCGGTCGCCCGAGATAGAAATGGAAAGGTCTAGGAAGGGGAGGGAGGAGTCTGAGACAGTCCAGGTGAATTTCAGGTCGGGATGGAAGGTGTTAGTAAAGTTGATGAACTGTTCAACCTCCTCGTGGGAGCACGAGGCAGCGCCGATACAGTCATCGATGTAGCGGAGGAAAAGGTGGGGGGTGGTGCCAGTGTAGTTGCGGAAGATGGACTGTTCCACATATCCTACGAAGAGGCAGGCATAGCTGGGGCCCATGCGGGTGCCCATGGCAACTCCTTTAGTTTGGAGGAAGTGGGAGGATTGAAAAGAGAAGTTATTCAGGGTGAGGACCAGTTCAGTCAGTCGAAGGAGGGTGTCAGTGGAAGGGTACTGGTTAGTGCGGCGGGAAAGGAAGAAGCGGAGGGCTTTGAGTCCTTCGTGATGGGGGATGGAGGTGTACAGGGACTGGATGTCCATAGTGAAAATAAGGCGTTGGGGACCGGGGAAGCGAAAATCCTGGAGGAGGTGGAGGGCGTGGGTGGTGTCCCGAACGTAGGTGGGGAGTTCTTGGACTAAAGGGGACAGGACCGTGTCGAGGTATTGGGAGATGAGTTCGGTGGGGCAGGAGCAGGCTGAGACAATGGGTCGGCCGGGGCAGGCAGGTTTGTGGATTTTGGGCAGGAGGTAGAAACGGGCGGTGCGGGGTTGTGGGACTATGAGGTTGGAGGCGGTGGATGGGAGATCCCCTGAGGTGATGAGGTCCTGGATGGTCTGGGAGATGATGGTTTGGTGGTGGGAGGTGGGGTCGTGGTCAAGGGGGCGATAAGAGGAGGCGTCCGCGAGCTGGCGTTTGGCTTCAGCGGTGTACAGGTCAGTGCGCCAAACTACCACCGCGCCTCCCTTGTCTGCGGGTTTGATGGTGAGGTTGGGATTGGAGCGGAGGGAGTGGAGGGCTGCACGTTCTGAGGGTGAGAGGTTGGAGTGGGTGAGAGGGGTGGACAGGTTGAGTCGGTTGATGTCACGGCGGCAGTTGGCTATAAAGAGGTCGAGGGCGGGTAGGAGGCCTGCACGGGGTGTCCAGGTGGATGGGGTGTGTTGGAGGCGGGAGAAGGGGTCGTCAGAGGGTGGGCGGGAGTCTTGGTTGTGAAAGTAGGCACGGAGGCGAAGGCGGCGGAAGAATTGTTCAATATCTCGCCGCGTGTTGAACTCATTAATCCGAGGGCGTAGGGGAACGAAGGTGAGGCCCCTGCTGAGGACTGATCTCTCATCCTCAGAGAGGGGGAGATCTGGAGGGATGGTGAAAATCCGGCAGGGCTGGGAGCTAGGACCTGGTGTTCGAAATCCTGGAACTCCATCCCGAACAGCGTTTTCAGTCCATCTATATTAAAGCACAAGGTTAATGATATTGAGCGCAAGTTACTGAATGCTTTCAACTAATGTTCAATAAAAATGCAATCTGTTGAATTATTTTAGAAAGTGTTTATTTTTACCAAGGTTTAGCATATTTGTCAAGTCTTAATATTTTACACAATTAATTCATTTTACTAAAGTAGACAAAGCTATTGCTCTTTTTATATTGAATTTATTTTATTGCTGAGTCAATGTAATTTTTATTCCTCTTAACCTCTTACACTCAGCTTACATTCAAATTCTACACTGGATGTTATGATTAAGGGGCGGATGATTAGCGATCTCCTGAATCTGGCTGGATTCATTCTTCCGAGTAAGGATGAGGTAACTCCAACCATAAAAAGGTAAATAGGCGCAATCCTTTCCTGAGATATTTGCTGTATTGATGTATAAAACCACATGTTCCTGGGCACTGATCACAAAACATGTGACAGCATTTTCAATTGATATTTCAAATGAAATTAACTGTTATATACTTTGTCATAAATACTTGTGTAACGATGTCAAATTGTTTCTTAGTTCCCTGAGTTGGTGGCTTGCTGCAAAAAGTGGTTGGCTTTATGTGGTGTTTCTTAGTGAATTGGTACCATTCCAGTTTGCTGATGAAACTACACCATTTGAAAGGGAATTGGTATGGGGCCTCTTGTGGTGCAGTGGTAGTGTCCCTACCCCTAAAGCAAGAGACCCAGGTTCAAGTCCTACCTGCTCCAGAGGCGTGTAGTAATGTTTCTGAGCAGGTCTTCTTAGAAAGACAGGTTAATGATAGGAAAAAAATGGATTGGTGGGGAATCTTCTAGAAACAATTATTTGGGATAGAACTAAGAGTTCCATGCAGAAAGGTGGGTTGATTAGGAAATGTCAGCACGGATTAATAAAGGGGAAATTATACTTAACTAATTTGCCGTGGTTTTTATTTTGAGGACACAGCAAAGGGTTGCTGAGGGTAGTAGTGTTGATTATGGTCATGAGGATCTCCCTCAGCATTTGTTGCAGTGCCACATAGCAGACTTGTAAAGAAAGTTAGGAGTCATAGTACAAAAGGGTCAGTAGAAATATGGAAGCAAAATCGGTGAAGTGATAAGAAACAGAGATTAATGATCAACCGACTACTGGGGCTTGTGCTCTTCCTGATTATGTACCATGACATCCATGCTCATACCAAGATTCTTGTGTGTGAGGCAGTCCTCTGTGACTCTTCTGTACAACTGAAACTTGGAATATGTATTGCTACCACCTCAAAGCTGTTGAGAGGAACCATGGACGCAGTCTGATAATCATTCTCTGCATCAGCTGGGAGAGCATGCATACCGACATCTGCATCCTTGAAATAATCAGTAACACCATTATTGAAGCCATGATCATCTAAAACTAACTTTACTGAGTCGGCTATGTGCTGAGGATGCCTGAGTTCCAACCACCAAAGTAAGTCATGTTCGCCTATCTCAAGGAAGGTCTCGAATGAGAGGTGAGCAAAGGAAGCTTTTCAGAAGCTCCTTGGAGGCTTTCCTCCAGGAGTACAACATGGATGTCAACTCTTGGAAGGCCCTTATTCAGTAGGAACAGACTTTGAGGTACCTCCTATATGAAAGGAAAGCATTACTTGAGTACATCCGTCAGCAAGAGGAGATTAGATTAGATTAGATTACTTAGTGTGGAAATAGGCCCTTCGGCCCAACAAGCCCACACCAACCCGCCGAAGCGCAACCCACCCATACCCCTACATTTACCCCTTACCTAACACTACGGACAATTTAGCACGGCCAATTCACCTGACCCGCACATCTTTGGACTGTGGGCGGAAACCGGAGCACCCGGAGGAAATCCACGCAGACACTGGGAGAACGTGCAAACTCCACACAGTCAGTCGCCTGAGTCGGGAATTGAACCCGGGTCTCTGGCGCTGTGAGGCAGCAGTGCTAACCACTGTGCCACCGTGCCGCCCCAATGGGAATCTGAAATGAATGACAGTCTCAATGCCAAGGACTGATTCCACCTCCTGGAAACACCTGCCAAATGTGTGAATAGAGATGCTCTCGGATTGGGTTCATCAACCACATAACTAATGATTTTGTGTCTGGGTATGCAGGAGACAGTTTCAGAGTTAAAGGTGACTTAGAACTTGTAAGAATTGTGAAATGTGTGGACAAGTGCAGAGCTGTTTAAGTATGGTAGATCAGAAGAAGCTGTTCCCATTTGTAGAAGGGAAAAAAGTGTGTGAAGGCAGGGATTTAAGCAAAGTAAAAGTGATGTCAGGAAAAAAACTTCTCTCACTTGAGTAGTTAGGGTATGGAATTGTCCTTCCTGTAAATGTGGTGGAAACCGTTTCAATTGAGGCTTTTGAGAGGGCATTGGCTGATTATTTAAATAGAAGGGGGTATGGAAAAAAGGCAGGAAATTAGCACGAGATGATAGAGCTGTAATGCCCTTGAATGCAGAGTACAGAGAATTAAGATTTTTTTTCCTTTTGTTCTGTAGCAATTCTTCTAGGCCAAAGAGCAATGAGCTTACTGCTGACGAGAAACTCAAGCGAGTTTACTACCTGAGCCAGAAATCACCACCTATGGTAATTTGTCTTCTCACAATATCATCAGAAGTGTAAATGGAGAGACGTTATTAATATTCCTGACATAAATGCTCATCACTCATTATATCCAGCAACACTTCATTCATTTTGAACTATCTAAATTCTGCTTCATTGGTTTGGGTCCTCTGCTATTTTGTACCATGAATGACTGCAGATTAATGAGCTGGTGTCGCAAGTTTATTGCCCATTCTATTCAATGGGATGCACTATTGACAAAAAATTGATTTCATGTTTTACTTTCACCAAATACTTTGTTTCATTTCTGAGAATTTTGATTGGGTGGAAAAACAAAATAGTTTTTTTTAAATCAGGAAGGAGATGACCATCCAAGTCCAAAATTTTTGAGATTGCAAAGGAACTACGTGGCTTTTGTTGCAATAGCAGACGATGCAGGAAGCCTTGGTTTCAAGAGTACATAGTGACATTGTACCTTTTTTTTGTATGTACTGTAAAGACATTATAAGATCTCACAGATCCCATATTTCCATCCCTTTTTAAATTTGGCTGTGGATGTCAGTGCAACTCTTTAGCAGTAAGGGTTGGAGAATTGCTGATGTATTCTTCCTATATTTCTCCAATGCTTAGCAATTATACCAATAGTAATTTTCTGTCACAGCAATTTTTAAAAATAGCATTGAGCTAATTTGCACTTGTTAATCTAATCGGAGAAAATCCGAGGAACAGGTGTTCTACAATTATTCTTGCTGTGCTTCCATGTCAATACAGTCCAACCAAATAACACTCTCTTCTCATGCTGTACAAAATAGTGTCCCGTTTTTCAACTCTTTCTTGCATTTAAGTTCTGGTAAGTATAAGACAAAAAAAACTTTGTCTCCTTTTTAGCAATGTTTAAAGTAAACAGTATAAACATTATCCTTTAGCGGATGTCAGTTTGATCGCTGAGATGGAAGGTTCGTTTTTAGATGTTTCATCACCATACTAAGTAACATCACCAGTGAGCCTCCATAAGAAGCACTGGTGGCATGACCCGCTTTCTATTAGTGTTCAGGTTTCCTTGGGTTGGTGATGTCATTTCCTGTACTTTTTCTCAAGGTGTGGTAAATGGGATCCAAGTCAATGTGTTTGATGATAGGGTTCTGGTTGGAATGCCATGCTCCAAAGAATTCTTGTGCATGTCTCTGTTTGGCTTGTCCTAGGATGGATGTATTGTCCCAATCGAAGTGGTGTCCTCCTTCATCTGTGTGCAAGGATACTAGTGAGAGTGGGTGATGGCTTTTTGTGACTTGTTGATGTCCATGTTCATGATGTTCAACTAGCCACAAAAAGCCATGACCCACTCTCACTAGTATCCTTGCATACAGATGAGGAAGGCCGCCACATCAACTGGGACAAGTCAAACAGAGATACACGTGAGAATTCCTAGAAGCATGGCATTCTAGCCGGAACTCTATCAACAAACACATTGACTTGGATCCCATTTACCACCCCCGAGGGGAAAAAAAAAGCAGGAAATGACAACATCACCACAGAAAATGATATCACCAATCCAAGGAAACCTAAACACATAAATAGAAAGCGGGCCATACCACCAGTGCTTCATCCAGAGACCCACGGATGATGTTGAAAAATGTGGTGCTGGAAAAACACAGCAGGCTAGGCGGCCTCCGAGGAGCAGGAGAATCGGCGTTTCGGGCATAAGCCCTTCTTCAGGAATGAGGCTGGTGTGCCAAGCAGGCTGAGATAAAGGGTAGGGGGGGAGGGAATTTGGGGGAGGGGCACTGGGAATACGATAGGTGGAAGGAGGTGAGGGTGAGCAACAATGTCTCCTTCCAATCCTCCCACTTACTCCAAAACAAAGGAGTAGCCATGGGCACCCGCATGGGCTCCAGCTATGCCTGCCTCTTCGTAGGATATGTGGAGCATCCATCTTCCGCAGCTACACTGGCACCACCCCCCACCTTTTCCTCCGCTACATCGATGATTGCATTGGCGCTGTCACGTGCTCCCACGAGGAGGTTGAACAGTTCACCCACTTTACTAACACCTTCCACCCCGACCCCTCAAATTTACCTGGACCGTCTCAGACTCCTCCTTTCCCTTCCTCGACCCCTCTATTTCTATCTCGGGTGACCGACTCAACACAGACATTTACTACAAACCGACCGACTCCCACAGCTACCTAGATTACACTTCCTCCCACCCTGCCCCCTCTAAAAACACCATCCTGTATTCCCAATTCCTTCGCTTCCGCCGCATCTGCTCTCAGGAGGACCAGTTCCACTACCAAACAACCCAAATGGCCTCCTCCTTCAAAGATCGCAAATTCCCCTCCGACGTGGTCAACGATGCTCTCCATCACATCTCCTCCACTTCCCGCATCTCCACCCTTGAACCCCACCCCTCCAATCGTCACCAGGACAGAACCCCACTGGTCTTCGCCTTCTACCCCACCAACCTCCGGATACATCATATCATCCACCGTCATTTCCGCCACCTCCAAGCAGATCCCACCGCTAGGGATATATTTCCTTCCCCACCCCTATCAGCGTTCCGGAGAGAACACTCCCTCCACGACTCCCTCATCAGGTCCACACCCAACCTCCACTCCCAGCACCTTCCCCTGCAACCGCAAGAAGTGCAAAACTTGCACCCACACCTCCCTCCAAGGCCCCAATGGTTCCTTCCATATCCGTCGTAAATTCACCTGCACCTCCACACACACCATTTTCTGTATCCGTAGCACCCGATGTGGCCCCCTTTACATTGGGGAGACAGGCCGCCTACTTGCGGAATGTTTCAGGGAACACCTCTGGGACACCCGCACCAACCAATCCAACCGCCCCGTGGCTGAACACTTTAACTCCCCCTCCCACTCCGCCAAGGACATACAGGTCCTCCATTCCCAGACCCTGACCACACGATGCCTGAAGGAAGAGCGCCTCATCTTCCGCCTAGGAACCCTCCAACCACACGGGATGAATGTAGATTTCTCCAGCTTCCTCATTTCCCCTCCCCCAACCTTATTTCAGTCCCAACCCCCGGATTCAGCACCGCCCTTTTGACCTGCAATCTTCTTCCTGACCTCTCCGCTCCTACCCCCACTCCGGCCTATCACCCTCACCCTCACCTCCTTTCCACCTATCGTATTCCCAGCGCCCCTCCCCCAAATTCCCTCCCCCCTACCCTTTATCATCTGTTGTGGTTCTGATCGCCGAGCTGGGAATTTGTGTTGCAGACGTTTCGTCCCCTGTATAGGTGACATCCTCAGTGCTTGGGAGCCTCCTGTGAAGAGCTTCTGTGATCTTTCCTCCGGCATTTATAGTGGTTTGTATCTGTCGCTTCCGGTTGTCAGTTCCAGCTGTCCGTTGCATTGGCTGGTATATTGGGTCCAGGTCAATATGCTTATTGATTGAATCTGTGGATGAGTGCTATGCCTCTAGGAATTCCCTGGCTGTTCTCTGTTTTTCTTGTCCTATAATAGTAGTGTTGTCCCAGTCGAATTCATGTTGCTTGTCATCTGCGTATGTGGCTACTAAGGATAGCTGGTCGTGTCCTTTCGTAGCTAGTTGGTGTTCATGGATGCGGATCGTTAGCTGTCTTCCTGTTTGTCCTATGTAGTGTTTTGTGCAGTCCTTGCATGGGATTTTGTACACTACATTGGTTTTGCTCATGCTGGGTATCGGGTCCTTCGTTCTGATGAGTTCTTGTCTGAGAGTGGCTGTTGGTTTGTGTGCTGTTTTGAGTCCTAGTGGTCGCAGTAGTCTGGCTGTCAGTTTGGAAATGCTCTTGATGTATGGTAGTGTGGCTAGTCCTTTGGGTTGCGGCATGTCCTTGTTCTGTTGTCTTTCCCTTAGGCATCTGTTGATGAAATTGCGCGGGTATTCGTTTTTGGCGAATACATTGTATAGGTGTTCTTCTTCCTCTTTTTGCAGTTTTGGTGTACTGCAGTGTGTTGTGGCCCTTTTGAATAGTGTCTTGATGCAACTTCTTTTGTGTGTGTTGGGGTGGTTGCTTTCGTAGTTCAGGACTTGGTTTGTATGTGTGGCTTTCCTGTATACCTCTGTGGTGAATTCTCCGTTCGGTGTTCTCTGTACTATCACATCTAGGAATGGGAGTTGGTTGTCCTTTTCTTCCTCTCTCGTGAATCGGATTCCTGTGGGTGTGGTGTTGATGAGCCGATGTGTGTTCTCTATTTCTGTGTTTTTAATGATTACAAAGGTGTCATCCACATATCTGACCCAGAGTTTGGGTTGAATTTGCGGTAAGACTGACAACCGGAAGCAGCAAATTCAAACCACCATAAATGCCGGAGGAAAGATCACAGAAGCGCTTCACAGGAGGCTCCCAAGCACTGAGGATGTCACCTAGACAGGGGACGAAACGTCTGCAGCACAAATTCCCAGCTCGGCGAACAGAACCACAACAATGAACACCCGAGTTACAAATCTTCTCCCAAACTTTGAACCCTTTATCTCAGCCCGCTTGGCACACCAGCCTCATTCCTGAAGAAGGGCTTAAGCCCGAAACGTCGATTCTCCTGCTCCACGGATTCTGCCTGGCCTGCTGTGTTTTTCCAGCACCACATTTTTTAACTCTGGTCTCCAGCATCTGCAGTCCTCACTTTCTCCTCACTGATGATGTTACCTAGTATGGTGATGAAACGTCTGAAAACGAACCTTCCAGCTCAGTGAGCAAACCTACATCCTGAGCTACAAATCTTCGCAAAACTCATTATCTCTTACTCTTTATAAATGCTGATGATTTGTGTACACCTCACTCAACATTGAAGTCAGGCAACGTGGTGATTTGATTTTTAACCCACGTGTGATATATCTGTCTTCCAGCATTTCTATTCCTCTCTACTGGACATTCTTACCCCAGATGATATCCGGATGTTAATGGAATCAGAGGATGAGTACAATCGCCGAGGACAGTTTGAGCGGGTATTCCCCTGTCGACATTCATCCCGCTATCTCCAGTTCTTTGAACAGCCCCGTTACTTCAACATCTTGCTTGATTTATGGGAACAAAAATATGGTCAGAATAGAGAAGCAGGTAATGTTTAAAGACACCTTCCCTGAAGCTATCTGGGGAAGAAAATAAAGCATTGGTTCTTTTCTTGTAAAGTGGTAAAAACAATGATTGCAGATGCTGGAAACCAGATTCTGGATCTATGGATGCTGCCTGAACTGCTGTGCTCTTCCAGCACATCATTTCTTGTAAAGCGTTGTCAAAAATATGCTTTCCATCGCGAAGTTGCTGCTACCAGAATTTATTTATTTATTCTTTGTTAATTCCTGGATTTGAGGGCATCGCTAGCTAGGCAACATTTATTATCCATCCCTAAATGTCCAGAGGGCAATTAAGAGTCAACCACATTGCTGGGTCTGGAGTCTCATGTAGGCCAGACTAGGTAAGGATGGCAGTTTCCTTCACTAAAGGACATTAGTGAACCAGATGCCTAATCACTGAATATTAGTTAGTATTATGCATTACTTGTGTGTGATGTGACAACTCGATGTCACTTGAATCTAAGATCTCAGGAACCTAAAACATTAGTTGAAAGACAGTGCCATTGTGAATGTGAAGTATTTCACATGGAAGGAAAGGTGTATTGTATATGGTGACAAAATAGTTTTGTGTAAAATAGGAGGGTTTTATTATGGCTAGCATTTACTTGACCATGCCTCGCTGCCTAGAGAGCAGTTAAGAGACAACCATATTGCGTTAGCTTGCTCTCCATGAAAGCTGCCTGACCTGCTGTGATCTCCAGCATTTCATGTTTTCAATACAGATTCCAGCATCTGCAGTCATTTGCTCCTATATTACTGTGGGTCTGGAGTCACATTAGGTCCAGGCCAAATCTTTTTATTACCCCCCCCCCCCCCCCCTCACTAATCAACAGTACTTTCACGGTTGCCTCTGTTTTCATTGGATTCAAATTCCACTAACTACCGTAGTGGGGTTTGAACCCATTTCCCCATTGGGGGCGGCACGGTGGCTCTGTGGTTAGCACTGCTGCCTCACAGCACCATGGACCTGGGTTTGATTCCTACTTTGGGCGACTGTTTGTGGAGTTTGCACATTTTCCCTGTGTCTGCTTGGGTTTCCTCCGGGTGCTCCGGTTTCCTCCCACAGTCCAAAGATGTGCAGGTTCAGTGAATTGGCCATGCTAAATTGCCCATAGTGTTAGGTGCATTAGTCAGGGGTAAATATAGGGTCTGGATGGATTACTCTTCAGAGGGTCGGCGTTGGGCCGAAGGGCCTGTTTCTATACTGTAAGGAATCTAATCCCAGTCATTACCCTGGACTTCAGAATTAATAGTCCAGTGACATTACTACTGTACCACAGTCTCCCCTAAGTCCAGGCTTAGATTGTGTTCCTGAGAGAGAGGCTAATGCCAAGAGAGCACGGGTGAAATTTGAATTCAATTCTTTAAACCTGGAATGAAAGCTAGTTTCAGTAATGGTAACCATGAAACTACCACTGATTTGTGGTGAAAATCCATTTGGTTCACTATTGTCCTTTTGAAGAAAGAAACCTGATGTCTATACCTGGTCTAGTCTACATGTGAGCCCACCCCCAATGAAATATGGTTAACCTATAACCACCCTCTGAAATGGTCCAGCCAGCCGTTCAGTTCCAAGGTAGTGAGGGATAGGCCACCAATCTTGCTTTTCTAGTGATACCCACAGCCAATGAAAGAATACTTCGTTTAATGTGATCATCACTGAAAGGAGAAGCCAAATAGATTGCACCTGTATAGTTCAGCAATGTTGCATTATTTGAAAAAATACATCTGCTGAAGACTGAATAAGTTATTCTGTTGAATTCTCAACACTCTAATGCATTCAGGCACTAGAGGCAATGCTGAAAAGATAATTTGTTCTGATTCCTGAAGGTGGTAGTTGAGTTACAGGGACATCCTAAAGGAGGATAGTATGTTCAACTTTGAAAGGAGGCACCCTAACACTATGTGGGGTACTGGGTAGTATAGAAAGGGTAAGGCTGGAGCATTTGTTTAAAATGAATTGTGACTTAATAGGGGAGTGTGAGTGCAACTAGATTTGATAGTAAGTTCAGGTTGTTTTTTTGTTTAAATTGACTTGTGGATACAGTGAATGGGACAAAAAACTGAAGTAATTCAGAAAATGTTTTGGGAGGCGGAGCTAGTGTAGTGGTTGGGACAGTATAATTAGATTAGATTAGATTACTTAGTGTGGGAACAGGCCCTTTGGCCCAACAAGTCCACACTGACCCGCTGAAGTGCAACCCACCCAGACCCATTCCCCTACATTTTACCCCTTCACCTAACACTACAGGCAATTTAGCAAGGCCAATTCACCTAACCTGCACATCTTTGGACTGTGGGAGGAAGCCGGAGCACCTGGAGGAAAACCATGTAGACACGGGGAGAATGTGCAAACTCCACACAGTCAGTCACCTGAGGCGGGAATTGAACCCAGCTCTAGATTAGATTAGATTACTTAGTGTGGAAACAGGCCCTTCAGCCCAAGTCCACACCGACCTGCCGAAGCGCAGCACACCCAGACCCATTCCCCTGTATTTACCCCTGCACCTAACACTACGGGCAATTTAGCATGGCCAATTCACCTAACCTGCACATTTTTGGACTGTGGGAGGAAACCAGAGCAACCGGAGGAAACCCACGCAGACACTGGGAGAACGTGCAAACTCCGCACAGTCTCCTGAGGTGGGAAATGAACCCGGGTCTCTGGCCACTGTGCTACCGTGCCGCGCACTAAAATTGACCAATCATCACCTGTATCTTGCATTGTTAATTCAGTTTGTACTTTAACATGCTTGTAGGCACCTGGTGATTTAATAATCATTTGTTTTAAATGTTGAATCAATGATGCTGAGGATCGTTATGCTGGAAATTTCCTTGTTTGTTTCTTTGCTATAAATTCTCAATAACCTTTTCAGCTCATCATTTATACCTTTTAGTGCCATCCATAAGATGCCTTTGGTCCTTCTTTATCATATCCTGTTCTTTTATCCCTTAGTAAACCTGGGTAGCTTACCCATGAATTTATGCTTTTTAACTACTGCACGGTTTAGGAAATTGCACTTTTAACACCATGCTTTCAGTATTGCAGAATGCTAACAGTATAGATGGACACCATTTGGCCCATCAAGTCTGGGTTGGCGCCCTCCCAAATCATTTTACTTAGTACCATTCTTCCACCACCTCCTCACAACTTTGTACTTATCCATAAAGCAGTCTCCTCCACATAGCAGCTGTATTCCAGACCTTAACCACTAATTAGGTAAGCTGATGGAATATACTTATTTTTTGCAAGGGAATTGACTACAAAAATAAGGCTATGCTTTTAGGTATACAGAGCTTTGGTTACACTGCATCTGCAACATTGTGTGCATTTCTTGTTGTCATGTGTAACAACGGTTACTGGACTTCAAGCATTTCAAATGAGGTTACTAGAGTTAACACCTGAATTAGGAGAAAGTGATCACTGCAGGTGCTGGCGATCAGAGTCGAGAGTGTGGTGTTGGAAAAGCACAGCAGGTCCGGCAGCATCTGAGGAGCAGGCGAATCGACATTTTGGGCATAAGCCCTTCATCAGGATATTCCCAAAACATCGATTCTCCTGCTCCTCAAATGTTGCCTGACCTGCTGTGTTTTTCCAGCACCACACTCTTGACTAACACCTGAAATAGGCAAGTTGTCTTATGCAGAATGTTTCACTAGGCTTGTATCGACTGGAGATGGATAAATAAGATGTGCATTATTTGAAACATATAAGATGCTAAGAGACCTTCTAACTTTGTATGCACATTTGGGTTATTAACTACGATTTAAGAGTTATAGTCTGCCAACAATGTATAAAAAGATATGCAGTACTGTGTACTTTATACCCATTTATATTAAGAAATGCATGGTAGCCTGATTGTCTTCTAATATATAATCTGTCCACTGTTCATACTTTAGTTGTGTTTGTTAAAATGGGTTATGAAATAGGTGCACAATATTTCTGTAGGCACCGTGATTGTTGTAAAATCAAAGCTGTATGTAGCGCAACAGATTGCCAGGTTGAAGTTTCTGCTTGATCAGAACTGCAGCAGCTGTGCTGGTGTTTTAGCTGGTGTTCCCTTTACATGGGAAAATAGAAGTGAAGAGAGTATCTTATGCCTGAACAAATCCATAAAGAATGGTCAATTGAGTGCTGAAGGATGGCTGAAGCATGGAAATCGCATCTCATCGGTAACTGAAGAGGCGACAGTGCTTTAACAAGAGATCAGAAGAAAGATCTTGTACTTATATTTTATTCTGTATTGCGTTTACCTTCTTACAGGAATTGATGTGCTAAAAGAACTGAGTTACAGAGGGGTTCATCTGGGACTATCTGTTCATCCTGCGCATGTTGTGAGTAACCACAAATGTTGTCTTTTGCAGTCTTCTGCCAAATTCTCATTCTTTTTAGTTGATTATTTGTGTGATGCAAGTGTTTCTAATTGTACAGTGATTTTGACACAGACCAGATCACCTGAGGGGAAAGTGGAGTGATCTTCCAATTGCAGGAGAAATTAGTCACAGTGGCTCAATCAACTAGCTGCTGGAAGTGGCAATTGCAAGATTTTAACATTGGAAGAACTTAACACCTCTAATGTGCAAAATGTGTATCTTTAAATTGTACCAATGGGTCTCATCTTCTAGATTTCTTAAATGTGAGTCAGGCTGAACAGTATTAAAAAATCTGACTTGTTCAGGCAAGGTCCAAAAAAATAAAACAGCTACCAAGCAATTCTGCCAGTTCACTCGACTGAGCATAATGATTTTCTTTTATGTTTCCAGTATGAAAAGCTCAATGAATGCTGGCAATGCTACACTTCTGTTTTGTCAAATCTGTACATTTAGTCACAAAGGCCTGTTGGGTTACCTTGTCTGAAGCTGAGATAATTGATCTTTGTTAGACCCATATGTTTGGCCTAGTACCCACCTTGTATTTGATAACTGCCCATTGTAAACCATCTCCTGATGAAGGGCTTATGCCCGAAACGTTGAATTTCCTGTTCCTTGGATGCTGCCTGACCTGCTGTGCTTTAACCAGCAACACATGTTCAACAGCATCTCTGTGAAAACTCAGCTCTGCCCAACCTAAACTTGGGTACCTCCAAATAGCCTTTCCTTTCCCAAATTGCCACTTTTTAAGTGATAACTATTATTTTCATGGTTTTTGACCTTTTCAGTTGAAGAGGTTAGAAAGTGGGATTGAATCCAAATTTTTCTACCCCTCAGAGCTTGTGAATCGATAACAAAGAGGAATAGATAAAACATCACAAACACTGGGAGGTTGACTATTCCAGAAAACCAGATGATAAAGGATAAAAGTGAAACCAACCTTTACACACTCTAGTTTATTTATAATTTATTGACCAAGATCACACTTTTGAACACACATCTCCTAACTCAATGACCACAGTTTCAGAACGTTCATATTTATAATTAAATGCATTGCACATGCTATTAATATAACTAAGTATATTCTGCAGGCACATTATAATATTGAATCATCCAAACAAAAGGCGGGAAAGATTTAATTGGTTCATTCAGATATTGTGTTTCACTCCCCACTAGGCCCACAAGTTACTTAATCAGGCAAGCAGAATTACTTTTGATTAATTTAGCGGGGTTGGGTGAAAAACCTATGATTCCAATCTGTACAGTCCCTAAAGATAATTGCTACTGCAGACATCAGCAGGTACTGTGCCATTATTCACAGGTAGTGCTCACCTATCTTTTGTAACTCAAGATGTCTTCCACTACCAGGAGCTTGTTTAGCTGATTTTTCTTTGAAGGGCTCCAGTGAATCTGCACTCTCCATACGGTCTGCTTCAGAGGTTGACGACTGCCTAAAAGATGTACACCAATTCAACTGTGCTCCATAAATTGCAATTAAACAAGAACTCCTTTCAAGCAGGATGCAGCAAAAGTCCATGCAAATCGAGGCTGATCTGATGCATAGCAATCCTTTGTTTGCTGAAGTTTTTTCATGGGAAACTACAGTATTACATCTTCAAAAACAAATAAAAGAACAATGCCACCTTGAATTTATGAAGTGGAGAATTATTTATAATATTTTTAAACGTTGCCACCCGTTAGAGTCTCATGAAAGTGAGATTTCTACAGTTAGCACTGCATGTAAAGGGGAATTGCAGTGAAACAATTTTTATGATGTATGGGAAGAAAAATAATATCTGATCCCATTAATGCCATCCCACTTTGTCTAGCTTAAATATCCTAACCATCCAAGCGAAGTCTGTTCCCTTTATCATCTTGAAGCCAAGGTTCATATCGCCTTGGACTTCTCCGGTGAAAACTGGCCCACCACCCTGAGTGTATTGTGCTAATAGAAGTTGGTATCTTTCAAGTAGCTCTTGTAGATACTCTGGGAACTCGATACCAGTAACAGGCAAAGGAAGCAAAACCAAAATTAGATTCAGCCCCCTTGAGATCTTTTTTAAAAGGTATATTTCTGGTCTCCAGTGACACTTCTAGTTACACAGTCTACAACCATATTAACTTTCCCTATTATGGCTCTTCATTCATTAGAGGCCCTTTTATTTAGTGTTCCTTTTTTTGCATTACTCCAGAGATTTGAGCAACCTTCTATCATCTATACACCGGAATATAGCACGGGTTAATGAAATGCGCTATGATGTAAACCTGTATACAGCAATGTCATTCTGGGGAAAATGCAGTGTGTGCGCATCCCCCCAGCCATTAATAAAAACCAACAATATTTCAGCTCCCTTGTGATAAAAGCTAACCTTCTATTGCATTTTATTTACTGTGCCACTAACTTCGTGACTGTGTATACACGGGCATTCAAGTCACTTAATAGTTCCTCATTCCACTAATATAGGGCAGAGCAGATGTCTCTGTCGAAACAAAAATACTTTACTACTTGAACTAATTGAAGATGTAAAACCATGTACTGTCCATGTTTGTAAATTGTAATTTCACCTGAACAACTTACGGTCTTCCTGACTGTCGTGCCAGTTGCAAACTTGTGTATAAAGCTCTACTCTTACATCCAAATAATAAATTTAATCTTGGTGAAAATTTGAGCTTCCAATGACTAAACCTCCTTTAAAATAGGTTATTACATCTACGTCCTGTAGTGCAAACCACTTGCCATGCACTCCTATTGGTTCTTGATATGTCCCAATAAGTCTCCAGTTAATTTCCAATTTCACACCCTTTTTGTTTGCCAGTAATCTGTAACATCAATAGTCGCTCCCCCCCACCCCGCCCCGCCTATGGAAACTGTACTGGTCCCAGCTGCTCCATGCTGTATTTTCAGTTGATCTATATTTGAGTTATTCTGGGTAAAAATGAAAACTACTTTTCCTCTTGCCAGTGGCGTCCACCTAAGTTACATTTCCCTTCAAAGTTGGACCTCAAGGTCAACGGAGAGTCTAAGATCAATTCTTCTCAAAGGTAAGAGCATCAAACTGTGGATTGAAGTTAATTTAAAAACTTAATTTATAATTTAAAAACATTATTGACTTGCGTATTGATATTTTAAAACTTCAGTTAATATCAAACTTTTTCTTTTGAGCGTTTTGGATGTAATGAAGGAAGCTTTGTCAGGTACGAACCCCTCCAACCTTATCTATTTATTTTGGGAGCTCTCATTAAGGAAAGGAATT
This sequence comes from Hemiscyllium ocellatum, assembly GCF_020745735.1. Lineage (NCBI taxonomy): Eukaryota > Metazoa > Chordata > Chondrichthyes > Orectolobiformes > Hemiscylliidae > Hemiscyllium > Hemiscyllium ocellatum. Next base: position 10,076,502 of record NC_083407.1, on the reverse strand, counting down.
TGATTACCATAGCACTTCAAAACCTCACATTGCACAACCCTTTGCAAACTTTCTGAAAGATGGGCACTGTAATATAGGAAATGCACAGCCAACTTCCACGCAGCAACCTCCAAAAAAAGCAATGTGATAAATGACCCGATGATCTGTTTTGGTGATATGGGTTGAGTGATTTTAATTGCTTCATCAGTGTTGCCTATGCTTTTTGCTGTACAACTCTGAACTCTGCACTTCTCTTCCTAAATTTCCCTGTACCTCGCGGTTTCTCATGCTCCTTTTAAATTCATCCAGTTGACTGGAATTTTGGCCATCTCTGCTAATGTTGCTTTTTATGATTTGGCAATAAATGTTAGTTTATTACACTCTAAGGATATTTAATTATGCCAAGGTCACTGTTTAAATACAGGTAACTGCTGGTAAATATTCACTAAGATACTCTCAGAGCCAAAAGAATTAGTTTTGGTTAATTTAGCGGGGTTGGGTGAAACCTCTTCTGTCCCTTCAGATTAATGCCCTGGGTTTCTTTGCTTCACCACAATACCAGACAAAATCACAGTTTAGACGTGCTCAATTGGAACATCAACTCGAGGCTGTGTTTCAAAGTCTCTCATGACTGGGGTGTGTACTTAATGAATCAGTATCAGTGAGAGTATTATACTGAACCCAGGCTGGTGTAGGTGCAGAGAAAGCATGAGCATTTTATGCAAAGCTTCCATTTCATAGCCTCAGATTACCTACTGACAAAGTTACCTGAACCCAAATTGGAAGTATGGTGTATAAATCTCCCATGAATTGAGGGGCTGGTTGCTTTCTTCGTTCTTTCATGGGGTGTGGGTGTTGCTTGCAAGGTCAGCATTTGTTAGTGATCTTTAATTGCCTTTGAACTGCATGACTTCCTAGGCCATTTCAGAGGGTAATTAAGAGTTGTGGCAAGTAAACCGCTCTGATCATGAGCATAATATGTTTCTCTCTAATAATCTAAATGGCAGAAGTAAACTGCTTGGTTCACAAGGCACTGGTTTTGTTTTATTTGCAGTCGAGAAACTATGCCAAAAAAGAAAGTAGCTGCGAATCAAGAACCTAATCCTACTCCTCCACAACCAGTGGAAGGCCAGCAGTCATCCTGACAGCCAACAGACTAGCTGCTACCACAGCTGGCTAGTGGAGTACTTCTCATCATTCAGCCAACACTTCCAGAAGTGAAGCTTACAGCTATTTGCCGACAGCTTGATCTCTCAGATTCAGAAGTCTACCTCCGCTGAGGGAGAGGATGTGGGGGAGCAGGGTATTGACCACTTGCTGAAAGGAGGCCTTACTGTGGCCTGTATTCACTAGGCGCAGACTCATCTTAGTCTATGTTCCCATTGCACACCAACTATTCACCACATTGTAAAACGCGCGCCCTGCATCCAAAGAGTCTAAGCCTTACTGAACTGCCAAAGTAAAATGCAGAAATTTGACTGGCTGATGACCTGTGACATTTGACCACTGTTCAAGAAGCTTAATTGAACAATCCTCTGGCTGCACAGCAGTCTTTTACAGTGTGGTGAATAGCTAAATTTTTGGTATGAGAAATTCTCATGCCAAATAATATTACTGAAAAGTGTCTGTACCTTACAAAATCACTTTAAAACAGTGAAGTGACCTACCAGAGCAATTATGTCACAAAATGGATATGCTCTAGTTGCTAATTTTAATTAGTTTTATTCTTGATTAATTGAGACCTGGTCCAATGTCGTCTTAAGTTATTCTTAACTCGTTGCACTGGATTATGTGAATGCTGACTGTGCTGTCCTCATCACTGGCACAGTCTGTACTTTGTTAGGTTGAAAATTATTGTTCTTTTATAATCAAATCTTTAAGACCAAAAATAGTCTTGGAGCTCAAATTTGTCTTTAAAATAATCTTAAGATATAAACTACACAATTTTGTATGAGAGTTCAATCCTGAAAAGAAAATACGTAAACCATTTATTAAATCCCTGCAATATTTCATCTTGACTGCCTTGATATGTGTGAATCTGTTTTATCAGACTGAGTGTCAGCAGATGTAATGGGTAACCCAAGTTCTTGTCTGGTTGAGGGCCAGTACTTAATTTTTATTTTGCCTGATGCCAGATGTTGAGTATCCAGACTTCTTGCAGTTATGGAGCAATTAATGCAGGGAAGCCTTTAGATCAAAGTATTTGTGGAGAGCTCCTGATCCAGAACTGTGCACTGTTGTGAAATGTGCTTACTGCTGGTCCACAGTGCAGCAGCAGTGTGGAAAAGGATGTGCTGCATTAAACACTTGTGTAACTGATGTAAGGTTTCTCATCTTTCCACTCTAGATTCTGTGGAATCTGATTATAGACATCAAGCCGAAGTGTTTGTTTTTTTGTGGAGATTAGTTTATTTCTGTCTCTCTCCACTCCTTCCTGCCAAGTTTCTAAACACCTTCCGGATAGTTTTCAGACCTTCATCAGGAAGTCCAATTACCTGTTCTTCTCCTCCCTACCCCTTGATGCTGTCTTTTTGGCAAGCCCATACTGTGTTGCTCACACTGCTGAGTCACCTTGATCTTCTCATTGGAGGTGAGAGGGGTGGAATTAACATTGAAGCTATACTGGCCAACTTGGATAGTGCCAACCCACCATAATGTATTTTTAGCCTATTGTTTCTTCATTTTACTGAAGCAACATAGTGTGGTACAAGGTTGAACCTGGGATTTCTGATGTTGATTTGACACTTCCTAGTAATTTAACTTTATATGGAGAATTGGAACGGACAGAATGGCAGTTGATAAACAGGTCTTCCCCTACTCCTAAGGTGCCAAGTAAGCAAATCAGAAGATTGCATCAAAGGAAAAAGACTTCAGCTTTTTGTTAAACTTTGGGATTTTGAAATAAATGCAAGTACAGCAAATGTCTGGAGTGAAAGTAGGAAAGGTAGTGGGGGAGTCAACCAGTTGGACAATTGTGAACTGTGCAGTGAGTCTGATCCTTATGAGTTGAGTTGAGTTCTATTTTTTGCTTTTGTGTACAGATTTTATTGACTTCATACATAAATAGTTGAGGGCTTCGTGCTCATTTTAGGTTTCTCATTTCCCAGTTATGTCATTCCGCTCTGTCAAATTTTAAAGAAAGTGGCATCTACTCTTTAACAGTTTCATTGAGTGGGGGCAAGATGTTTGGGTTTCTGTAAAATGTTTTGCTTGTTCTGTGTCCTCCTTTTAACCCTTTCCTGGCTGCATCAAATCAACAGTGGTTGCTGAAGCTCCCGAGGTGAGAATTAGTGTGCTGGCATAGCCATGTGGTGGAGTCTCCACTTTCACTCATACTGTAATTAGTGACTGCTTCCAGTAACTCTAGTAATTCCCATAAGACTGCTCTCTTTTCATTTGATTTCATTAATAAAGAATACATATTTTTAAAAATCAATCAGAAGATCAAACTTTATGCTCCTCAAGCTACTTTCCACTCTAGACTTTTGCTGTGCAATGCAAGTAAAAAAAAATAGATTATTCAAATGTGTATTCACCAGTTTTAACATGTTTACAAGTTTGCTGTGAATTAGGAATGAAAGAAATAACAGTAGTGACATCTGTGAAATGATAATTGAAAGGTGACAGCTACTTTGTAGGATTTCTGTTGCGCTTTAGTTTAATGATAAACCTATTGTTGCAAAAACAATTAATGTCCTCCCTCTTCCCCATTTAAGGTTTTGGACAAGATTTCATTGTGGGAATAATTCAAATAAACTTTGTTTTTAAGAAACATTTGAGTATATGTTGAATAAAGTTAAAGCAATAGTGAAAATGTTGCAATTGCTTAAAATCTAGCAATCTGAATAATGTAACTGAATCCACATTTGATATTTGTGACTGCTTTAACTTGTTTGCAGCCTACTTGTCCAGCATCCCATCTACTCCAAAAAAAATTATGGGATTATGCGAGAAATCCTACAGTGGGCTGGATATCACCAGATTTAACCCTATTTGTGTAAGGAATTGTTTACAAGACTGGCAAGGCTCATAAATTCCAGAATGTGTTCAGTCTTTGTTTTATCCACCGTGAATTCGCTATCTACACTACTCCAAGGTCTGCTGCAGCACTGATTCAGCCCAGGCAGAAATCTTTTGCCACAGCGGGCTGTGTTCTGGGAAAAGCAATGAGCATTTCTGCCTTTCTCAAAATGTGATACATGTTTACTGAGAAGCAAGTTTGTAATCATTCAGAATCTGTTATGTCATGAACAGACTTTTTAAGAAGTGAATTACTAATAGAGAACTTTTGTGTATTCTGGCACTTGTCTGCTGTCATTATGTTTACTATTTCTTGAAGTATCTGAGTGTTTGATCAAGATTGGTTTCTCACAGTACAGAAGCTGTTGAGAGACTGCACTTTTGAGTTGAGCAATAATTTAAGAATCCTAATAAATATATCTTGCAGTTAATGCTTTTGAACAATTGTCTTTTGTTCATTTCATTATTGTTCACAATGCCATCCCATTGATGCATTATCTCAAGTAAATGCTCATGAAGTGACAGGTGAGTTGGGTTTGATTTGTGATGGAAATTACACAAGTATAGCTTTCATGTCTTGAATACATTCAGAGATCAAAGGATATTGAAAGTCTGGAATGGGTAGGCTGGGAAAAAAAATTGCAAATAAATGAAAGTGAATCAGTTCTGAAGCAGAATCACCAGACCTGAAATGATAACTTCTCTCCACAGATGCTGCCAGACCTACTGAGCTGCTTCAGCCATTTCCGTTCTTGAAAGTGAATCATAGAATGCTTACAGTACAGAAATAGGCCATCAGAGAGTCTGCACTGACCCTATGAAGGGCCTCCCACTTAGACCCACGCCATCCTTGTAACCCTAGCTAACCCACCCAACCTACAGCTCCATAGACTCTGAGGCAATTTTAGCATTCTAATCCACCTGGCCAGCACATCTTTGGATTGAGCAAGGAAGCTGTAGGAAACTCGCACAGACTTGGGAAGAACATGCAAACTCCACACACAAGCGCAAGGCTGGAATCAAACCTGGATCTCTTGCACTGTGAGACAGCAGTGCTAACTGCTGTGCCAACCCTGGAAGACTCCTGTAGTTGGGGTCATCTGTCCAATGACATTTTAGCCATCTCTTAAATTATTTCTCAGTTTTAACTCAAGTTTATGCAAGCCAGCCTGATCATTAATTCATTCAAAATGAATCTTTCTGTCTTCCTCCAAGTTCAAACATTCTTCTTGAAGCATGGTGCCCATACTGAACACTGTATTCCAAAAGAGATCTGATCAAGGCTTTGTGCATCTGAACATAATTCCTCCTGTTCATATTTCAACCTCCTGGCAATAAAGACTAGTTTTCCGTTAGTTGTGTTGACATTTCATGTTTTTTAAAAAAATTGAGGGTCCAGTACAGATTCGTTGGAATTTCTGGGACTTGTTCTAGGCTCAGCCATCGTCAGCTGCTTTCCTCTATCACCAGGTCAGAAGTGGAGAACTGGTTGCATCATTTATGTTTCTTTGGGTCCTGTGTCCATTTGCAATATTCAGGTTTGGGCAGATAAATGGCATGTAATATTCATGTCATGCAATACGGGGTAGACCATTTAGGACAGAGATGAGGAGAAACTTCTTCAACCAGAGAGTGGTGGCTGTGTGGAATGCTCTGCCCTAGAGGGCAGTGGAGGCCCAGTCTCTGGATTCATTTAAGAAAGAGTTAGAGCTCTCAAAGATAGTGGAATCAAGGGTTATGGAGATAAGGCAGGAAGAGGATACTAATTAGGACTGATCAGCCAAGATCATATTGAATGGCAGTGCAGGCTCGAAGGGCTGAATGGCCTACTCCTGCACCTATTGTCTATTACCTCCCTTCATAAGGCAAGCCTTTCTTTGGAAATAGTCTAGCAAAACCCCTCTGAACTGCCTCTGTGAAATGAATTACTGAATCATCTGCTACCCTGGATATAGGTTTGCTCGCTGAGCTGGAAGGTTCATTTTCAGACGTTTCATCACCATACTAGGTAGCATCTTCAGTGAGCCTTTGGACACAGCACTGCTGATGATTCTTGTTTTCTATTTATATGTTTAGGTTGGTGATGTCGTTTCCTGTTCTTTTTCGCAGGGGGTGGTAAATGGGATCCAAGTCTATGCGTGTTGGATCTCTCAATCTTCTCAAAACTGGCTGTCATCTGCTGCTTGCAGTTTTTGATTGTGAGAAGAGTGATCTCCAACTCTGGGTGGGGGATTCTGTTTTGTTCACACACTGCCATAGTCGTACAGGACAGAAACAGACACTTAAGTCCAACTTGTCCAGGCCAATCAAATTTCCATAAATAAACTAGCCCATGTACATTTATTGACAGGATGCAGAGATGGGCTGAGAGGTGGCAGATGGTTTTCAATCTGGATAAATGCAAAGTGATGCTTTTTGGAAGGTCAAACATGAAAGTTCAGTACAGGATTAAAGACAGGATTCTTGGCAGTGTAGAGGAACAGTGGGATCTTGATGTGCAGGTACATAGATCCCTTAAAATTGCCACCCAGGTGGACAGGGTTGTTAAGAAAGCATATGGTGTTTTGGCTTTAATTAACAGGGGGATTGAGTTTAAGAGCCGTGAGATCTTGTTGCAGCTCTATAAAACTTTGGTTAGACCGCACTTGGAATACTGCGTCCAGTTCTGGTCACCCCCTATTATAGGAAAGATGTGGATGCTTTGGAGAAGGTTCAGATGAGGTTTACCAGGAGGCTGCCTGGAATGGAGGGCTTATCTTATAAAGAGAGACTGAGATCGGACTTTTTTCATGAGAAAAAAGAAGGAAGAGAGGGGACCTAATTGAGGTGTACAAGATACTGAGAGGCATGGATAGAGTTAATAGCCAGAGACTTTGTCCCTGGGCAGAAATTGTTAACATGGGTCATAGTTTTAGGCTGTTTGGAGGAAAGTATAGAGGGGATATCAGAGGTAGGTCCTTTAAGCAGAGAATTGAGAGAGCAGTTGTGGAAGCAAGGTCATTGGGAATATTTAAGAGACTGCTGGACATGCATATGGTCACAGAAATTTGAAGGTTCGTATATTAGGTTTACCTTACATGAGGATCAATGGTCGGCACAACATCGTGGGCTGAAGGGCCTGTTCTCTGCTGTACTATTGTATGTTCTAAGATTGCATGTTGGAGCAGGAAAATCAGCACTTGTTTCCACATTGCATCCCAAAAAATGTCAGCTGTCAACCATACAGCACTGGCCCAGAATACCAAGCTGGATAGCATGGAGGTTAAGTCAAAAAAAAATTCCTAATAAGATTTTCTTTTACAAACAAAAAGTATTTGGGTTGTCACATTTTAAAAATGTCTGCTGTAAACAAAATGCAGAGGTTTGTTTTAAAACCTGTATCCAAGAGTAATATGGCAATGAATTGCACGTTCAAAGGTGTTTTATATATATATAGCTGGAGCATGGTTGGGGGAGGTGGCAGTGAGGCAGAGAATGTGCTAAATATAATCATACTGGCCTGGGAGCTATGTAGAACCAGTTGCACTTTGTATCATTATGCAGTTCTGTAGATGGGATAGTGTCACAATGCTGCAATCATATTGGTCAATCCACATCCATCTGTCCTCGGCAGATTGATTAGGTTACTTACAGCGTGGAAACAGGCCCTTCGGCCCAACAAGTCCACACCAACCCGCCGAAGCGCAACCCACCCATACCCCTACATTTACCCCTTACCTAACAGTACGGGCAATTTAGCATGGCCAATTCACCTGACCCGCACATCTTTGGACTGGGAGGAAACTGGAGCACCCGGAGGAAACCCACGCAGACACGGAGAGAACGTGCAAACTCCACATAGTCAGTCGCCTGAGTCGGGAAATGAACCCGGGTCTCAGGCGCTGTGAGGCAGCAGTGCTAACCACTGTGCCACCATGCCGCCCACAATTGCTTTGAGTGATTATAGAATCAAGACTATTTTCTCCAACGTCCAGTGAGAGCACCTTATGTAGCAACCTACATTTAATGAGGAACCTTTTACATGATGGAAACATCCTGAGGCATCTCACAAGTGTGTCGTGAACAATAACACTAGTTCTACCAGATTATAGATTGTCTTATTAGAGCGACAGACAACTGATCAGACCACAGCTTTACTACCCCCTGATGGAAGAAATTCTTCCTCTATCTCAAATGAGCAATTTTTAAAACTCAGATTATACCCTCTAGTGCTAGACTCTCCCATAAGGGAAAACAACTTTTCCACATCTACCTTGTCAAGTCACTGAAGAATCTTGACTGTTTCAATCAAGTTGCCCCTCAGTCTTTGAAATCCCTCACCATGCCTCAGGCAAGGGAGGAGAGTGAGAAGGAATATCCTTCATAACAATCACAGCCAGTACTGAATCCACGCCATAGGCGCCACCATAGGCATCACTAACCAGCTGTCTGGCCAACTAAGCTAATTGAACCTCTCCTTGCACCCCCCCCCCCCCCCCAAATATACCTGTAACAATGGAATCTCCCAAGACTCTTCACAGCCGAATTATAAACATGATAGTGAGCCCCATTGGGTGGTAATAAGTCAGCACTCCAAAGATTTGGCCAAAGAGAGAGAGTTTTTAAACAATTGTTTGGTAGTACAGAACTTGAGTGATTCTAAAGAAAGACCCATTTTGTGGAAACCTTTTATCTTGCACTCAGGACAATTCACAAGAATACCAATGTAAGGAGAAAGGGCATGTACAGTAGAACCTTGATTATCCGAACATCAATTATCCAAATTTCAGATTATCAAAAACAAGATCTGAAGGTTCCATAAAAACAGCATTAGGCAACTCAGCATTCAGTTATCAGTAAAGGCATGCGTGACTTAACTCAAATTACAGCTTATTTACGATAGATCAGTTACCTGTTAAACTGCATAATGGTGTGTATTGCCAGATAACTAAGAAATGTCTGATAACAGGCACTCCTAAGTTTCCGCTTGTTTCTGGTTATCCGAACAACCAATTATCCAAATAAAATACTATTCGCCCATGTCATTCAGATAAGTAAGGTCCTACTATATGTGGTGTATGAGAGGGACGTGCTGATTGGTTGACAAGCGAACTCCCATTGGTAAATGCAATTCTGTGGAGATTACAAAAGTTAATACCATAAGCAGTAGACCATTCAACTCATCAAGTCCAACCTGTCATTTAATAAGTTCATGATCTGATAATCTTGAACTTCACTTTCCTGCCCGTAACCCTTGATTTCCGTTCTGAATAAAAATCTGTTTATCATAACCTTGGATATACTCAATGACCCAGCCTCAACAACCCTCTGTAGTAAAGAAGTCCACAGATTTACTCCCCTCAGAAAGATGAAATTCGTCCGCATTTCTGTCTTAGATGAGCAACCCTTTACACTGAGATTGTGCCGTCTGGTACTAAGGGGAAGCAACCGTTCCACACTTACCCTGTCAATGTGGTCACCTCTCATTCGTCTAAACTCCAATGAGTACAGGCCAAATCTTCTCAACCTCTCCTCATAAGACAGTCCCTCCATACATGACATCATCTATAACTCAACTCTGAACTGTCTCTAATGCCTATGTGTCTTTAGATAGAGGGCCCAAAACTGTTCACATTATTCCAACTGTTATTCAACTAGTGCTTTGCATAGTTTTAATTGTAGTTTTATATTTTTATACTTTATTCTCTTTGAAATAAAGGCCAACATTCCATTTGCCTTATAAGAACCAAAAAAAACCTGTGGAAACTATGAATCAGAAACAAAAACAGAAATTGCTGGAAAAGCTCAACAGGTTTAGCGGATTCTGAGGAGAGAAATCAGAGTTAATGTTTTGAGTCCAGTGACCCTTCCTCAGAACAGAAATGATTATCGAAATATTGTTTAAATTTTTCAAGAATTTTTGATTCCAAAGTCCCACACTGTGTGAAAACACTTCTCCTTAATTCTCTTTTTAGCCTTAATTTCATTTTTTAATCAACCTGTTCAGCGATATTATTAGACACCTCTGGCACAGGTGGAGCTTGAACTCAGATCTTCTGGTCCAGGGGTAAGGGCACTACCACTGTGTCACCAGAGCCCCCTCCTATTAGTTTTCTTAGCTAAACTTCTTACCCCTTAGCTTAGATCTATGCCACCCGGGCTATCTACCCCTCTGCCAATGGACAAAGTATCCACTCTGCCCCTCATGATCTGATATACCGTTAGCAGGTCCCTTCTTAACCTTTGCTGCTCCATGGCAAATGACTCTAGCTGATCTTTCCTCATAACTCAGACCCTCATAGCCCAGGAGGATCCTGGTAAGCTGTCTCTGCACCCTCCTGAGTACAATCACTTCCTAAAATGTGGTGACCAGAACTGCATACAGTACTCCGGTTGGAAGCTAATTAGCAGAACATCCCTGCTCTTATGCTCTATGCTGAGGATAATATGGGATAAAACATTCCATATCCCTTCTTAACCACCTTGTTTACCTGCCCTGCTAACATCCAGGATCTCTGGATACGTACACCAATATCCCCTTGATTTTCAGTGCTTTCTGGGTTCATTCATAGTTAGCCTTCTCAAGTGCATCACTTCCCACTTCTCCAGTTAATTTCCATTTGCCACTGCGCTGCCTAGGGGACCCATCTGTTGATAGGGATATAGGATGCTTTATCCCATATTATCCTAAGCATTAGTCCTGCAGTAATGGCTATACCCCTCAATATTTACCACTGCATCCTTATCCATGCTGACCAAAATGTTCATCCACACTAACCCCAGTTCGCTGCACTTGGCCCATAACCTTCTAATCTTTTCCTGTTCATGTATTTGTCCAAAATCCTTTTAAATGTTATTAATGTACCACCTCAACCACCTCTGTTGGCAGCTCGTTGGGTTGGGTTTGGGTCTGGGTGGGATGCTCTTTGGAGGAGCGGTGTGGATTTGATAGGCCAGGTGGCCTGTTTCCACTCTGAAGGTTTTCTATTCTATGATTGTGCAAGTAGACCTCTGTTTGGTACAAGTAGCTAATTGATCTATGTCCTAGTGACCACTTAGTGATGACAGAGGCATTCTGCCTACCAGGTACAGTGACTGGTACCCAGGAACAGCTTGAGGATGTGAGCAAGATTCAAAAAGCCATCAGCTCAGGAACTCTGTTCTCTGTCATAAACAGGGTTCTTTCCTTCAGTTGTGGCCCTTTAAACTGATAAATCAAAGGCATTTTTATGACTGTTCCTGACACCCTACACCACTTGCAAACTAACAAAAACTCTGAGAGAAAAGTTATTAAGAAGCAGCAATCTTAACAAATCCTGTGAACAGGAACCACTGAGCCGCCTTCCATCTATAACTCTCACATTTTCTTTTGTCAGTGTAAAGGAAAGTCAAAAGGAGATTACAGTTTTAATTAGTAAAATGATATATGCTGAAGAAGTTGAGGCGTGACCTAATAGAGGTTTGTATGTCATGAGGGGCATCGATAAGGTGAATAGCAAAGGACTTTTTCCTTCAGGTGGGGGATTTCAAAACTTGGGGCCGTATTTTTAAGTTGACAGGAGCAAGATTTAAAAGAGACCCGAGAGGCAACTTTTTCATAAAAAGGGTGTTTTGTATGTGAAGTGAACTGCCAGAGGAAGTGTTGAGTGCATGTACAGTTTAACTTTAAAAGACATTTGGATAAGTACATGATTAAGAAAGGGTTTAGAGGGAACTGGGCCAAACGCAGGCAAGTGGGACAAGTTTAGTTTGGGTAACTTGGTCAGCATGAATGAGTTGGACTGAAGGTTCTGTTTCCATGCTGTATGACTCTATGACCCTATGACAGACTTATTATCTATCTATAGCTTGAAAGCTGATACCTAATTGCTTGTAATAAATAGTAATTCTTAACTACTAGTACCTGGTCTGCACTTTCTGTCAATCTAGGTCTGTAAGACAAGTAATTTGGGGAATTCTATGCAGTTGCAAATGTGTTGCTGGTCAAAGCACAGCAGGTTAGGCAGCATCTCAGGAATAGAGAATTCGACGTTTCGAGCATAAGCCCTTCATCAGGAATGATGATGAAGGGCTTATGCTCGAAACGTCGAATTCTCTATTCCTGAGATGCTGCCTAACCTGCTGTGCTTTGACCAGCAACACATTTGCAGCTGTGATCTCCAGCATCTGCAGACCTCATTTTTTACTCGAATTCTATGCAGTGTAAACATCTTAACTTTTGTGATGACTCGAAGAATAGTGAGGCTTGATTTCTAGTGTGTGCTTATCTCAGTGAGACGTGACAATTGATGTCTTTTAAATTGAAGTTTAAAATTTGGATTCTATCATGTTTAATAAATTAAGTAATATAATGATGTCAGGACAAGAGATGTGCAGAATGTGGGTGCAGCTGGACACCAGTGTGACCATGTGCAGTCCTTACTGTCTCCTATTTTTCTTTATTTTTGTGTGATTTCTCTCACCCTTCTCTTGTGGTATTCTTCACTCAATCCTTAAAATCTCACTCGTCAAGGACACAAGCTGTCATTCACCAAAATCCTCAGCTTTCCAATTTGTGATGCAAGATTAATTGGATGTGAGGAATATGGGAGGTAATCCAACTCCTCATGCCCATAAGATGTTTATTCAGCATGTTTTGTTGTATTTTTAATTCATTCATGGGATGTGGGCATCAATAACTGGGCTCACATTTATTGCCCAACCCTAGTTGCCGACGAGGAAGTATTGGTGTGCTGCTGCCTTGAATTGCTGTGGTCCATGTGTTGTAAGTAAACTCACAATGCCACATGGGAAGAAGCTCCAGACTTTGACCCACCAATAGTGAAGGAATGACAATATATTTCCAAGTGTGAGTGGATTAGAAGGGAACTTGGTGGTATATCCAAGCATCTGGTCCTCCAGGTCCTTCTAGAGGTGCTGTACAAAGGTTTGTGGTGATTTTAATTATGCAATGCGCTTTGTAGATGCTGCTACCACTGAGCGCCAGTGGGGGAGGGAGTGAATGGTTTATCTTATCGTCATCAAGAATTTTTCTTTTAAATGGGGTGAATCCTATATTATGAAAGAAAACCATTACCTCTTTGAAGCATTCATCATATGTTCCAGACACTAGAATATTAGAATTAACAATTTTAGAGCAAACCATTAGCTAGTTATTCCGATAAAGCTGCTATATCTACTGAAGAATTAGAATTATTCACTGAGTAATTTAAATGGCTTCCATGATTTGCAGCAATGTTTGATCATAAATAGTTACCTCAATGTTAATATATTTCTGGAATTATAAAATTAGATCATTTAAAAACACATAAATAAAATTCAACACCTTTTTTTTAATTGTGATAGACATGGGATAAAATGAGCATCATATCCACCTGAAATTGTCTTAATGGGAAATCCGAGTGTGTGGTATATGCTATAGGACACAGCCAAGGTCAAAACATTAGGGGGAGGTAGGTAACTGATACCGCACTTGGGTTTAATAAACCTACAATGTATACACGAGACAGAAAATGAATTCACGTTTGGATGATAACCCTTCCATTAGAGCTTCCAAATGTTCAACAGAAATGAGGAAAGGTCCCTGGATTGAAATGCAAACTCTGCTTTCTCTCTGCAGATGCTGCCAGATCTGCTGAGGATCCTACTTTACACACCCCAGGCAACAATGTCACCACTCCTAGTATGTCCTGTCTCAACAGTCCCAGCCCAGGTCACTGCACAGTGATATACAGTCAGGAGGGTGTTGCCCAGGAGGTCCTCAACATAGACTCTAGACCCCATGACCTATGGCATCAGCGAAAGCATGGGCAAGGAAACCTCCTGCTGATTATCATGAACCATATTTCCCTCAGCTGACGAATCAGTGCTCCTTCATGTTGCACAGTAATTGGAGGAAGCACTGAGGGTGACAAGGGTGCAGAACTTACTCTGGATTGGTGATATCTATCACTAAGTGCCTCAATAGCACCACGACTGAAAAGAAATAGACCCCAAATCTGTGGCAGGAACCACCAACAGGGAAAAACCTACTTGACCTCATCCGAACTAATGCACCTGTGACAGTTAGATTTGTCCATGAGTCAACACTGCAGTCATCATGGAGTCCAAGCCTGGTCTTTGCACTGTGTGGCATTATTCCTCAATGGATAGGATATCACTTTATTAGAGTCATAGAGTGATACAAGGGCCATTTGGCTCAAACAGGTCCATGTTGAACAAAATGTCTGTTCACGTTAACCCCATTTTCCTGCTCTTGGCCCATATCCTTCTAAACCTTTCCTATCCATGTATTTGTCTAAATGCTTTCTAAATGTTGTTAATGTACCTGTCTCAACCACTTCCGCTGACAGCTCAGTCCATATACGTACCACTCTCTGTGTAAAAACGTTACCCAGTAGGCTCCATTTTATTCTTTTCCCCTCTAACCTTAAACTGATGCCCTCTAGTCCTTGATTCCCCAATCCTGGGAAAAAAGCTAAGTGCATTCACCCTACCCATGCTTCTCATTATCTTATACGCCTCTATAAGGTTGCCCTCAGTCTCCTACACTCTGAAGAAAAATGTCCTAGTTTGTCCGACCTCTCCCTATAACTCAGACCACTGAGTGCAAGCAATATCCTTGTAAATTTCTTCTGCACTCTTTCCAGTTTAATAACACTCTTCCTATAGCACGGTGCCCAAAACTGAACACAATACTCCCAAGTGCATCCTCACCAACGTTCACAATTGTACATCTGCAACATAACTTCCCAACTTCTATACTCAATGCCCTGACTGATGAAGACCAGTGGGCCAAAAGCCTTCTTCACTGCCCTGGCTACCTGTGACTCCACGTTCCTGTTGTATCAGGAGCTTGAGCACTCTCTCTCCACAGATGCTGCCAAACCTGCTGAGTTTCTCCAGCAATTTTGCCTCTATACAGCTAAATATTTTGAAAAGTGAATAGTTTTAACAAACAGAACTTCTTGGCATCAAAAAATTATCAGTCTTTACAGGGATCCTAAGAACTCAACATTCTATGTAGAGACCATTTGAACTCCTGAAATCAGTCTGTAAATCACTCACCTTAATGACCTTAATGTGCCTTAATGACTATCATCTGGAGGCTCTGACATCCATCATTATGAAGTGCTTTGAGAGGTTAGTAACGACACACGTAGACACCAGCCTCCCAGTTTGCCTTGATCCACTACAATTCACCTACTGTCACAATAGGTCCACAGCAAAGCTAACTCCCTGGCTCTGCACTCATCCCTTGATCATCTGGATAACAAGGATACCTACATCAGACTCCTATTTATTGAGTTTAGCTCCACCTTCAACACCATGAATCCAAACAAACTCATCGCCAAACTCCAGCACCTAGGATTCTGCAACTGGATCATCGAGTTCCTGATGCACAGGTTGCAGTCAGTGAGGATAGGCAACAACACTTGTGTCACACTAATCCTCATTAAAGGCTGTATACTCAACACCTTACTATCCTCCTATTCACTCATAACTGGGTGGACAAATTCAGCTCTGATTCCTTTGACAAATTAACGGATGACAACACTGGAGTGGATCAGATCTCAATGACGAGACAGAGTACGGGAAACATAGTGTGGAGATAACAATCTTTCCCTCAATGTCAGCAAACTGAAGGAGCTGGTCATTGGCTTCAGGAAGCAGAGAGGAGGACATGCCCCTCTCTGTATCGATGGTGCCGAGGTGGAGGTTGTCGAGAGCTTCAAGTGCCTTGGAGTAAACATCACCAAAAGTCTGTCCTGGTCCATCCACATCAGTGCTACAGTCAAGAAAACACACCAACGCCTCTACTTCCTCAGGAGGCTAAGGAAATTCAGTATGTCCACAATGAACCTTACCAAGTTTTATAGGTGCATAGAATGCCTACAGTGCAAAAGCAGGCCATTCGGCCAGTCAAGTCAACATTGACCTTCCAAACATCATGTCACCCAAATCCAGATCCAAACCCTTACTCTGCATTCCCCATAGCTAACCCATATCCCTGGATACTGAAGCATGGCCAATCCACCTAATCTACACATTTTTGGACTGTGGGAGAGAACCAGAGCACGCAGACACGGGGAGAATGTGCAAACTCCACACAGGTCATAGAGTCGTAGAGATGTACAGCATGGAAGCAGACCCTTCGGTCCAACACATCCATGCCAACCAGATATCCCAACCCAATCTAGTCCCACCTGCCGGCATCCGGCTCATATCCCTCCAAACCCTTCCTATTCGTATACCCATCCAGATGCCTTTTAAATGTCGCAATTGTACCAGCCTCCAAAACACCTCTGTGAAATGAGAGAATGATCAGGGAGAAGGTAGGACCGAGGAGAAAGTGAGGACTGCAGATGCTGAAGATCAGAGCTGAAAATGTGTTGCTGGTTAAAGCGCAGCAGGTCAGGCAGCATCCAAGGAGCAGGAAATTCGACGTTTCGGGCATAAGCCCTTCATCAGGAAGGTAGGGCCGATCAGGGATAGCGGAGGGAACTTGTGCGCGGAGTCTGAGCAGATAGGGGAAGCCCTAAATGAGTTTTTTGCTTTGGTTTTTACCAAGGAAAGGGAACTTGCTGTGTGTGAATGAAAGCTTTGAGGAGCCGGGACACAGTCTTGACCAGATCAAGATTGCTGAAGTTGATGTGCTGGAAATTTTGGAAGACATTAAGATTGATAAGTCCCCAGGGCCAGACCAGATTTATCCTAGGCTGCTCTGGGAAACAAGAAAGGAGGTTGCTAAGCCGCTGGCGAGGATATTTGCCTCCTCACTCTCCACGGGAGTTGTATCTGAGGATTGGAGGGAGGCGAATGTTGTTCCTCTTTTCAAGAAGGGTAATAGGGAAATCCCTGGCAAGTACAGACCAGTCAGTCTTACATCTGTGGTCAGCAAAGTTTTGGAAAGAATTCTGAGGGATAGGATTTATGACTATTTGGCAAAGCACAGTGTGATTAAAGGCAGTCAGCATGGCTTTGTGAGGGGCAGGTCATGCCTCACAAATCTCATTGAGTTCTTTGAGGAGGTGTCAAGACAGGTCGACGACAGTCAAGGAGTGGATGTGGTGTAAATGGATTTCAGCAAGGCATTTGATAAGGTTCCCCATGGTAGGCTCATTCATAAAGTCAGGAAGTATGGGATACAGGGAGATGTGGCTATCTGGATTCAGAATTGGCTGGCTGACAGAAGGCAGAGAGTGGTTGTAGATGGGAAGTATTCTGCCTGAAGATCAGTGTTCAGTGGGGTCCCATAGGGCTCTGTTCTTGGCCTTCTGCTCTTTGTAGTTTTTATAAATGACTTGGATGAGGAGGTTGAGGGCTGGATTAGTAAATTTGCAAATGGCACAAAGGTTGGAGGTGTCGTCGACAGTATAGAGGGCTACTGCAGGCTGCAGCACGACATAGGATGCAGAGCTGGGCTGAGAAATGGCAGATGGAGTTCAACCTGGATAAGTGCAAAGTGATGCATTTTGGAAGGTCGAACTCAAATGCTGAATATAGGATTAAAGACAGGATTCTTGGCAGTGTGGAGGAACCGAGGGATCTGGGTGGCTTCCATTAACAGAGGGATCGAGTTTAAGAGCTGCAAGATTTTGCTGCAGCTCTCCAAGTCCCTTGTGAGACTACACTTGGAATATTGTGTCCAGTTCTGGTTGCCCTTCTACAGGAAAAATACAGAGGCTTTGGAGAGGGTGCAAGGAAGGTTTACCAGGATGCTGAATGGACTGGAGGGCTTGTCTTATGAAGAAAGGTTGAAGAAGCTCGGACTTTTCTCTCTGGAGAGAAGGAGGAAGAGAGGAGACCTGATCGAGGTATACAAGATAATGAGAGGAATAGATAGAGTAAGTAGCCAGAGATTTTTCCCCAGGCAAGGATTGACTAGTACAAGGGGCCATAGATATAAGATATTAGGAGGAAGGTATAGAGGAGAGGTCAGAGGTAGGTTCTTTACGCAGAGAGTTGTGAATGCATGGAATGCATTGCCAGCTGTGGTGGTGGAAGCAGAGTCATTAGGGGCATTTAAGCGACTGCTGGACATGCACATGGATAGCAGTGAGTTGAGGGTTGTGTAGGTTAGGTTATTTTATTTTAGATTAGGAATAATCCTTGGCACAACATCATGGGCCAAAGGGCCTGTTCTGTGCTGTATTTTTCTACATTCTATGTTCTATGTTTCACCACTTCCTCTGTACACATACCACCCTCTGTGTGAAAAAGTTGCTGCCTAGGTCTCTTTAATATCTTAACCCTCTCACCTAAACCTATGCCCTCTAGTTCTGGACTCCCCCACCACAGGGAAAAGACTTTGTCTATTTACCCTATCCATGCCCCCCATAATTTTATAAACCTCTATAAGGTCACCCCTCAGCCTCCGAGGGTCCAGGGAAAACAGCCCCAGCCTGTTCAGCTTCTCCAAATAGCTCAAATCCTCCAACCCTGGCAACATGCTTGCAAATCCGAATCGAACCCAGGTCCCTAGCACTGTGAGTCAGCAGTGCTAATCATAGAAGTTACCCTGTCCAGATGCATCACAGTGTTGTATGGCAACTGCTCTGCCCAAGACCGTAAGAAATTACAGAGTCGTGAACACAGCCCAGTCCATCACACAAACCAGCCTTCCGTCCATTGACTCCATCTATACTTCCCACTGCCTCAGGAAAGCAACCAACATCATCAAAGACCCCTCCCACCCTGGTTATACTCTCTTCCACCCTCTTCCATTGGGCAGAAGTTTGAAAACACATACCAACAGATTCAAGAACAGCTTCTTCCCCACTGTTATCAGACTGATGAATAGACCTCTCAAATATTTGCTCCATCCCTGATGAAGGGCTTTCACCTGAAATGTCAATTTTCCTGCTCCCCGGATGCTGCCTGACCTGCTGTGCTTTTCCAGTACCACTCTGATCTAAACTCTCAAATATTTGCGCTGATCTCTCTCTCTGCATCTTCTCTGTAGCTCTGGCACTATATTCTGCATTCTGTTCTAAGACCCTGATGTAAGGTATGATTTGTACGGTGAGCATGCAAAATAATAATTTTTCTGTATCTCGGTATGTCTCATAATGTAATCAAATCATTATTTGACAATGAAGCTATCTTAACTGGGCAATTAGATATTCGAGACTGCAAATTATTCCCAGGTATCCATCTGAACTTCTCAATTATTGGGACACCCTGTAATCCTAAACGGTTGCCCATGGTCTGTGACTTGAGCTCGAGTCGTCAGTGATTGAGTTGTTCCTGGGTGAGTACACAGCGGAGCTCTGGTATGTGTATATCGAGCTGCAGGCTGCTCTGTCCCAGTAAGGAGAGCTCTCAAACAAGTCTGCCAAGCAAGTGCGACAAAATTAGGCCATGAAGCAAGCTGTTTGCATTCCAGATCAGGAATGAAACTCTGGTAGTACATGAAGTTTAAGCTCTCACACTATCAAGCAAGCCAGGGACAGAATGCAAGAAACTAGTGAGGAACCAGTAGAACAGGTACCGGTATAATACAATCAGGGGTCAGTGCTGGCAGTGTCTTGTCTTTGTGACCTCCTTGGTACTGTCTTTAACTATCTGTGCAGTACTTTCTGTTCCTTCCCCAGCGTGGTTTCTTTCTGCCTCTCTGTCTCCCTCGTACAGATTCCTTATCTGATTTGCACCTGTCACCTTCTCTCTCTCTCTCGCTCTCTCTCTCTCTCTATCTTTCTCATTATCCTTTACCTCACTGTATTTGCATCACAATTCAACTCTCCATTCCTTTTGCTCTCTCTCCCTCCCTCTCTCTCTTTCAGCTTCCCCCGTAGTTGGACATTTTTTCCCAAGGTGCAGATCAAATCTGAGAGCTTGTTTCAAAGCCCCAATGATTTTCATGACGTGAGGGCAGAAAAATGTAAATGGGCCGATGGACATGACAAAGCAGTCAGAGGTAAAGGGAGCAATGCAGCCTGCATATTACCCTGGGGATCTCAAATACAAATTGTTCATTTGCTTCTCCACACATTTCATATAGCTCAGAAATGTTCCATGACACTTCCTCTCCCTCCATACCACATTGGTGCACATATGCAGCCTTCATTCTTCCTTATCTCCAAATAGGGAAGAAGACATTTTATTGTGAGTGCGGTTTTACCTTTCCTACTTTTCTTGCTGACACAGATCTTTTGACAGTAGCGTCTGTCGAGCCAGTCTCACACTGCTAGCTTTCCCTGTGCTTCTCTCTGTATGTCATTCTGTACCTCTGCACTTGCTCCTGTACAGTCAGAATCATACAGCATGCAGGAGGCCCTTCAGCCCATTGCGGGCCCACTTTCCTTTCCTTTATTCACATATTTTTCTCAATTGTCCTTTGTTGCACACCTCTTGATAAGTTATTTTCTCTCTGTGTTTAACCCCAGACATTGCTCATTCATAGATTATTTTATCTCCTATGGAATGCTTGTGTGACTTGTGTGCATGTGTGGGATTGACTGTGTGTGTCTGTGTGAGTATGAGCATGCATGTGACTGTGCGAGTTGTGTATGAATGTGTGCCTGTGTATGAGAGTGTGTGGCTATGAGAGTGTGTTGCACGTATGTGCGCTATGTGTCTACATGAGAATGCTTGTCACTGTAGGAATGTGTGTGTCAGTGTCTAAGTATGTTGTGCAATAATAAGGTATGGGAGCAGAATTAGGCTATTTGTCTAATTGAGTGCTTGTGTGAATGTGTGAGAGACTGTGTGTTTGACCCTGTGTGTGTGAGTATGTGAGAGCGAGAATGTGAGTACAATGTGAATGTGTGCCTCTTAGAGGGTGTGAGAATGAGTGTGAGTGTGTGACTGTGTCAGTGTGTGAGAATGAGTGTGAGTGTGTGACTGTGTGAGAATGTGTGAGAATGAGTGTGAATGTGTGACTGGGTGAGAGTGTGTGAGAATGTGTGTGAGTGTGTGACTGTGTGAGAATGAGTGTGAGTGTGTGATTGTGTGAGAGTGTGTGAGAATGAGGGTGAGTGTGTGAGTGTGTGACTGGGTGAGAGTGTGTGAGAATGAGTGTGAATGTGTGACTGGGTGAGAGTGTGTGAGAATGTGTGTGAGTGTGTGACTGTGTGAGAATGAGTGTGAGTGTGTGATTGTGTGAGAGTGTGTGAGAATGAGGGTGAGTGTGTGAGTGTGTGACTGGGTGAGAGTGTGTGAGAATGAGTGTGAATATGTGACTGGGTGAGAGTGTGTGAGAATGAGTGCGGTGTGTGACTGTGTGAGAATGTGTGAGAAATCTTGTGAGTGTGTGACTGTGACAGTGTGCGAGAATGAGTGTGAATGTGTGAGTGTGTGAGAATGAGTGTGAGTGTGTGACTGTGTCAGTGTGTGATAAGGAGTGTGAGTGTGTGACTGTGTGAGTGTGTGAGAATGTGTGTGAGTGTGTGACTGTGTGAAAGTGTGTGAGAATGAGTGTGAGTGTGTGAGTGTGTGACTGGGTGAGAGTGTGTGAGAATGAGTGTGAATATGTGACTGGGTGAGAGTGTGTGAGAATGAGTGCGGTGTGTGACTGTGTGAGAATGTGTGAGAAATCTTGTGAGTGTGAGACTGTGACAGTGTGCGAGAATGAGTGTGAATGTGTGAGTGTGTGAGAATGAGTATGAGTGTGTGACTGTGTCAGTGTGTGATAAGGAGTGTGAGTGTGTGACTGGGTGAGAGTGTGTGAGAATGAATATGTGTGAGAATAAGTATGAGAATGCATGTGAGTGTGTGAAAATGAGTGTGAAAGTGTGACTGGGTGAGGGTGTGTGAGAATGTGTGAGTGTGTGAGAATGTGTGTGAATGTGTGACTGGGTGAGAGTATGTGAGAATGAGTGTGTATGTGTGACTGGGTGAGAGTGTGTGAGAATGAGTGAGTGTGTGACTAAGTGAGAGTGTGTGAGAATGCGTGAATGTGTGACTGGGTGAGAGTGTGTGAGAATGAGTGAGTGTGTGACTGGGTGAGAGCGTGGAGAATGCATGTGAGTGTGTGAGAATGAGTGTGAATGTGTGACTGGGTAAGAGTGTGTAAGAATGAGTGTGAGTGTGTGACTGTGTGTGTGAGAATGAGTGTCAGTGTGTGACTGTGAGAGTGTGTCTGAATGAATCTGTGAGTGTGTGAAAATAAGTGTGAGAATGCATTTGAGTGTGTGAATGTGTGACTGGGTGAGAGTGTGTGAGAATACATGTGAATGAGTGACTGGGTGTGAGTGTGTGAGAATGCATGTGAGTATGTCAGAATGAGTGAGTGTGTGACTGGGTGAGAGTGTGTGAGAATGCATGTAGTGTGTGAGAATGAGTGTGAATGTGTGACTGGGTGAGAGTGTGTGGGAATGACTGTGAGTGTGTGACTGTGTGAGAGTGTATGAGAATGAGTGTGTGAGAATGAGTGTGAGAATGCATGTGAGTGTGTGACTGGTTGAGTGTGTGAGAATGAGTGTGTGTGTGACTGGGTGAGAGTATGTGAGAATGAGTGTGTGAGTGTGTGGGTGAGAGTATGTGAGAATGAGTGTGAGTGTGTGACTGGGTGAGAGTGTGTGGGTGTGTCAGAATGAGTGTGAGAATGCATGTGAGTGTGAGAGTGTGTGAGAATGCGTGTGAGTGTATGAAAATGAGTGTGAATGTTTGACTGGGTGAGAATGCATGTGAGTGTGTGACTGAGAATGAGTGTGAATGTGTGACTGGGTGAGCGTGTGTGAGAATGCATGTGAGTGTGTGAGAATGAGTGTGAATGTGTGACTGGGTGAGAGTGTGTGAAAATGAGTGTGAGGGTGTGACTGGGTGAGAGTGTGTAAGAATGTGTGAGTGTGTGACTGTGTGAGAGTGTGTGAGAATGCGTGTGAGTGTGTGACTGTGTGACTGTGAGAATACGTGTGAGTGTGTGACTGGGTGAGAGTGTGTGAGAATGAGTGTGAGAGTGTGTGAGAATGAGTGTGAGTGTGTGACTGAGTGAGTGTGTGAGAATCCATGTGAGTGTGTGACTGTGTGAGAATGAGTGTGAGTGTGTGACTGGGTGAGAGTGTGTGAGAATGCGTGTGAGTGTGTGACTGGGTGAGAGTGTGTGAGAATACGTGTGAGTGTGTGACTGTGTGAGAATGAGTGTGAGTGTGTGACTGGGTGAGAGTGTGTGAGAATGCGTGTGAGTGTGTGACTGTGTGAGAATGAGTGTGAATGTGTGACTGGTGAGAGTATGTGACAATGCGTGTGTGTTTGTGAAAATGAATTTGAATGTTTGACTGGGTGAGAATGCGTGTGAATGTGTGACTGTGTGAGTGTGTGAGAATGAGTGTGAATGTGTGACTAGGTGAGAGTGTGTGAGAATGCGTGTGATTGTGTGACTGGGTGAGAGTGTGTGAGAATGAGTGAGAGTGTGTGACTGTGTGAGAGTGTGTGAGAATGTGTGACTGGGTGAGAGTGTGTAAGAATGTGTGAGTGTGTGACTGTGTGAGAGTGTGTGGGAATGAGTATGAGTGTGTGACTGTGTGAGTGTGTGAGAATACGTGTGAGTGTGTGACTGTGTGAGAATGCGTGTGAGTGTGTGACTGCGTGAGAGTGTGTGAGAATGCGTGTGAGTGTGTGACTGTGTGAGTGTGTGAGAATGAGTGTGAGTGTGTGTGACTGGGTGAGAGTGTGTGAGAATGAGTGTGAGTGTGTGACTGGGTGAGAGTGTGTTCATGGATGATGCTACCTGGGTTTTGTTGAATGCTTCTTAAAGTGTTTGTAAGACCCACCTGGCCCAGGGTAGTGCCATAACATGTTGGAACAGGCCTGATTTAAAATATATATATATATCATCTGCACCTCTCTTTCTGTTGTTCAGCTTCAAGATCTGGACAGTAGTCTATATGAGAAATTTCTGCCTGATAAGATTGGTGAGTACAAGTCTATTTAAAGGAGCCAGTCTCCAATTACAAAGCGACTTGATATTTATAAATTAGACACCTCTCACATTCTGAGTGTTAATAATACCATTTGGATCCATCATTTAACTGAACATTCTCACAGATTTAGAAATGATTTTGCTTCAGTTTTCATGAAGGAAAGGGACCTTGTTGTGAATGAGAACTTTGAGGAGCGGGGAATCAGGCTTAACCAGATCAAGATTGAGGAAGTTGATGTGCTGAAAATTTTGGCAAACATTAAGATTGATAAGTCCCCAAGGCCAGACCAGATTTATCCTCGGCTGCTCCAGGAAGCGAGAAAGGAGGTTGCTAAGCCGCTGGCGAGGATATTTGCCTCCTCACTCTCCATGGGAGTCATACCTGAGGATTGGAGGGAGGCGAATGTTGTTCCTCTTTTCAAGAAGGGCAATAGGGAAATCCCTGGCAATTACAGACCAATCAGTCTTACATCTGTGGTCAGCAAAGTTTTGGAAAGAATTCTGAGGGATAGGATTTATCACTATTTGGAGAAGTATAGCATGATTAAAGGCAATCAGCATGGCTTTGTGAGGGGCAGGTCATGCCTCACAAGTCTAATTGAGTTCTTTGAGGAAGTGACGAGACAGGTCGACGAAGATCAAGCAGTGGATGTGGTGTATATGGCTCTGTTCTTGGGCCTCTGTTCTTTGTAGTTTTTATAAATGACATGGATGAGGAGGTTGAGGGGTGGGTTAATAAATTTGCTGATGACACAAAGGTTGGAGGTGTCATCGATAGCATAGAGGGCGACTGCAGGCTGCAGTGTGACATAGACAGGATGCAGAGCTGGGCTGAGAAATGGCAGATGGAGTTCAACCTTGATAAATGCGAAGTGATGCATTTTGGAAGGTCGAACTCGAATACTGAATATAGGATTAAAGATAGGATTCTTGGCAGTGTGGAGGAACAGAGGGATCTTGGTGTTCAAGTGCATAGGTCCCTCAAAGTTGCCACCCAAGTGGATAGGGTTGTTAAGAAAGCATATGGTGTTTTGGCTTTCATTAACACGGGGATTGAGTTTAAGAACCACGAGGGTTTGCTGCAGCTTTACAAATCCCTGGTGAGACCACACTTGGAATATTGTGTCCAGTTCTGGTCGTCACATTATAGGAAATATATGGAAGCTTTGGAGAGGGTGCAAAGAAGATTTACCAGGATGCTGCTTGGACTGGAGGGCTTGTCTTATGCAGAGAGGTTGACTAAGCTTAGACTTTTCCCTCTGGAGAGAAGGAGGGAGAGAGATGACCTGATCAAGTGTACAAAATAATGAGAGGCATGGATTGAATCAATAGCCAGAGACGTTTCCCCAGGGCAGGATTGACTGGCATGAAGGGTCATAGTTTTAAGGTGTCAGGAGGAAGGTATAAAGGAGACGTCAGAGTTAGGCTCTTTACGCGGAGAGTTGTGAATGCATGGAATGCATTACCAGCAGTGGTGGTGGAAGCAGAGTCATTTGGGACATTTAAGTGACTACTGGACATACACATGGATAGTAGTGAATTGAAGGGTTCATAGGTTAGATTATTTTATTTTAGTTTAGGAATACTCCTCGGCACAACATCGTGGCTAAAGGGCCTGTTCTGTGCTGTACTTTTCTGGATAGATCGAGTGAATCCTTAGAAGAGTATAAAGGAAGTAGGAGTATATTTAAGAGGGAAATCAGGAGGGCAAAAAGAGGACATGAGATAGCTTTGGCAAGTGGAATTAAGGAGAATCCAAAAAGTTTTTGCAAATACATTAAGGACAAAAGGGTAACTAGGGAGAGAATAGGGCCCCCTCAAAGATCAGCAAGGCAGCCTTTGTGTGGAGCCGCAGAAAATGGGGGAGATACTAAATGAGTATTTTGCATCAGTATTTACTGTGGAAAAGGATATGGAAGACGGTGACATCTTGCAAAATGTCCAGATTACAGAGGAGGAAGTGCTGGATGTCTTGAAACGAGTAAAGGTGGATAAATCCCCAGGACCTGATCA
Organism: Hemiscyllium ocellatum; assembly: GCF_020745735.1. Taxonomy (NCBI): domain Eukaryota; kingdom Metazoa; phylum Chordata; class Chondrichthyes; order Orectolobiformes; family Hemiscylliidae; genus Hemiscyllium; species Hemiscyllium ocellatum. The sequence goes on along the minus strand of NC_083407.1, from coordinate 10,050,647 downwards.
GGTGTACCCTTGAATTCTGTGGGAAGCTAGAGAAGTGATTGCTGGGCCTCTTGCTGAGATATTTGTATCATCAATAGTCACAGGTGAGGTGCCAGAAGACTGGAGGTTGGCTAACGTGGTGCCACAGTTTAAGAAGGGTGGTTAGGACAAGTCAGGGAACTATGGACCAGTGAGCCTGATGTCGGTGGTGGGCAAATTGTTGGAGTGAATCCCGAGGGACAGGATGTATGTGTATTTGGAAAGGCAAGGACTGATTAGGGATAGTCAACATGGCTTTGTGCATGGGAAATCATGTCTCACAAACTTGTTTGAGTTTTTTGAGGAAGTAACAAAGAGGATTGATGAGGGCAGAGTGGTAGATGTGATCTATATGGACTTCAGTAAGGCATTCAACAAGGTTCCCCATGGGAGACTGATTAGCAAGGTTAGATCTCATGGAATAAAGGGAGAACTAGCCATTTGGATACAGAACTGGCTCAAAGGTAGAAGACAGAGGGTGGTGGTGGAGGGTTGTTTTACAGACTGGAGGCCTGTGACCAGTGGAGTGCCACAAGGATCGGTGTTGGGTCCACTACTTTTTGTCATTTACATAAATGATTTGGATGTGAGCAAAAGAGGTACAGTTAGTAAGTTTGCAGATGACACCAAAATTTGAGGTGTAGTGGACATTGAAGAGGGTTACCTCAGATTACAACAGGATCTTGACCAGATAGGCCAATGGGCTGAGAAGTGGCAGATAGAGTTTAATTCAGATAAATACGAGATGCTGCATTTTTGGGAAAGCAAATCTTAGCAGGACTTATACACTTAATGGTACGGTCCTAGGAAGTGTTGCTGAACAAAGAGACCTTGGTTCATAGCTCCTTGAAAGTGGAGTCACAGGTAGATAGGATAGTGAAGAAGGCGTTTGGTATGCTTTCCTTTATTGGTCAGAGAAGAAAGTGAGGACTGGAGATGCTGGAGATCAGAGCTGAAAATGTGTTGCTGGAAAAGCACAGCAGGTCAGGCAGCATCCAAGGAGCAGGAGAGTTGACGTTTCGGGCGTGAGCCCTTCTTCCCCAAGAAGAGCTCATGCCCGAAACGTCAATGCTCCTGCTCCTTGAATGCTGTCTGACCTGCTGCGCTTTTCCAGCAACACATTTTCAGCTCTTTATTGGTCAGAGTATTGAGTACAGGAGTTGGGAGGTCATTTTGCAGCTGTACACCACATTGGTTAGGCCACTGTTGGAATATTTCGTGCAATTCTGTCACCTTCCTATCGGAAAGATGTTGTGAAACTTGAAAGGGTTCAGAAAAGATTTGCAAGAATGTTGCCAGGGTTAGAGGATCTGAGCTACAGGGAGAGGCTGAACAGGCTGGGGCTGTTTTCCCTGGAGCGTCGGAGGCTGAGGGGTGACCTTATATATGTTTACAAAATCATGAGGGGCATGGATAGGGTAAATAGGCAAAGTCTTTTCCCTGGGGTCAGGGAATCCAGAACTAGAGGGCATAGGTTTAGGGTGAGAGGGAAAAAATATAAAAGAGACCTAAGAGGCAACTTTTTCCCACAGAGAGTGGTATGTATATGTAATGAGCTGCTAGAGGAAGTGGCGGAGTCTGGTACAATTGCAACATTTAAGAGGCATTTGGATGGGTATATGAATAGGGATATGGTTTGGAGGGATATGGGCCGGGTGCTGACAGGTGGGACTAGATTGGGTTGGAATATCTGGTTGGCATGGATGTGTTGGACCGAAGGGTCTGTTTCCATGCTGTGCATCTCTATGACTCTATGATTCTATTTTCTATGTTCGAGTAATGTTTGGTTTTGATGCCAGTATTTGAATTCTGTTAAATATTCATTGAGAACATAGAGATGGACATGAACCAACCTCTGACCCAGCCATCACGAAGCACAGGCTTGATAAATCCATAATTTTTAGCTGTTTATATATTGATATTTATATGTTAGTATCTAAATTTTAAAAATTCTTTACATGCTGTTTATGTCACAAGTTGTGCCAGTATTTATTGCCTGTCCCTAGTTGCCCCTTGAAAAGGTGGTATTGAGTGCCTCCTTGTACTGCTGCAGTCTGTATTAATTGTTATGAGGTTAGCCAGGTGGACCTCATAGAGTATGATTTCCCTGAATAGAGATGTCAATCTGGTCCAGCTGGGGAGCCCTGGCTGACAGATAAGTACAGGAGTGTCAGACATCCTGTTCACTCTGAGAGCTGGCCCTGAGGGAGCTGGATCAGTGTCAAGGACTCCCCACATGTACATAAAGGGTGACTTGGTGATGGGGTACTGGTCTCCTGTGGAATCATTTCAAAATTTGACTCACAAAGCCATTAGGGAGGGAATTCCACGATTTTGAGCCAGTGACACTGAAGGAATGGTGATATATTTCCAAATCAGGATGGTGAGTGGCTTGGAGGGAAACTGAAAGGTGGTAGTATTCCCCTGTACCTGCTGCCGTTATCCTTCTAGATGGAAAAGGTTACATCCTTGGAAGGTCGAAGGAGCGTCACGTGTAAGGCATTGCAGTGCCTTCTGTAGAATTTTCTTTATTTTGAGTGACTGTCTAGGTCACTTCAGAAGTTCATTAAGCATCATCTCCATAGCTGTGTGTCTGGAGTCATATTGCTGTGGGTCTGTAGGCCAATAGTGTAATGATGGAGGATGTCCTTCTCTCAGGGGGCATTAGTGGGTTTATATAAAAATTGATAATAATTTAATGGACTCTGTTACTGAAGCAAGATTTCTGAACTGAATTTAAATTCCACCAGCTGTATTGGTGGGATGTGAAGGTTTGCTCCCAGAACATTCGCCTGGGATTATTGGATCATGGTCCAGTGACAGCATCTCACCTTTTCCCCCATAATGATACACCCTGCTACACTGTGTGTCAGTGCTGGAGGGAATGAATTTTGAAAGTGATGGATGACGTGACAATCTCGTGGATTGCTTTGTCCTGTTGACAAGGTAAGGTAAAGAGAGAATATTACTGCAGTGTCCTCCTCTCTTGTCTCTAACAAGGGCTGGTTTATTAAAATGTTGTTTTTCCTATTTCCCTTTTGCTCTGAACATCAGACAGTAGTGTGTTCCTTCACAGTCAGGTTATAAAAACCCATTTAAAATGACCCACAGAAAGCTTTTCAGGGTGAAAACAAAAGGTTTTGTTTTAGATTCAGTTAGAATCCCTGCAGTATGGAAACTTCAAATCCACACTGACCCTCCGAAGAGTAACCCACCCAGACCCATTCCCCTAATGTATATTTACCCCCGACTAACACACCTAATACAACGGGCAATTTAGCATGGTCAATCCACCCTAACCCGTACCTCTTTGGACTGTGGGAGGAAACCGGAGCACCCGGAGGAAACCCACGCAGACACGGGGAGAATGTGCAAACTCCACACAGACAGTCGCCTGAGGCTGGAATCGAACCCGGGTCCCTGGTGCTGTGAGGCAGCAGTGCTAACCACTGAACCATTCTTCATTGAAAACCCCATGGGGTGTGATGATGGGGAATAAAGTTATGCTGGCATACAGCACGGAAACAGTCCCTTCGCTCTAACTTATCCATACTGACCAAGTTTCCCAAACTAAACTAGTCATATCCCTCTAACCTTTCCTGTTCATGTACCTGTCCAAATGTCTTTTAAATGTACAAATGAACCTGCAACAACTACTTTTTCTGGCAGCTCATCCAACAAAGAAAAAACACCCTTTGCGTGAAAAAGTTAACCCTCAGATCCCTTTTAAATCTTTCCCTTCTCTTTGTAAAACCATGTCCCCTCCCCTAGTTTTGAGCTCCCCAACCCTTGGGAAAAGACCATTGCTACTTGCCCTATCCATGCTCCTCATGACTTTATAAGTCTCTATAAAGTCACCCCTCAATCTCCTATACTCTAGGGAAAACAGCCCCAGCCTATTCAGCCACTCCCTACAGTTCAAACCTTCCAGTTCTGGCAACATTTTGGTGAATCTTTTCTGAACCCTCTCCAATTTACAGACACTAATATTCACACTCACTCACTCTCTCTTATGCACTCTCACTCACTTACATTCACTCACTTACTGACTCATACACACACTCCTCACACATACTCACCCACACTCACTCACACATCTCACATACATAACACAGACATCACACACTCTCTCACACAAACACAAACATACACACGTGCACACACAAACAATCTCTGTTACACACACCCAGTCCACACTGACCTCTGAAGAGCATCCCACCCACACCCAATCCCAGTTTTTCGCACAGCCAACCCACCTGACCTACACATTCCTGAACATTATGGGCAATTTAGCATGGCCAATCCACCTAACCTACACATTCCTGAACATTATGGGCAATTTAGCATGGTCAATCCACCTAACCTACATATTCCTGGACACTATGGGCACTTTAGCATGGCTAAATCTCTCACACACACATGAACATGTGCACGCGCATATGCACACACGCGCACACACGCACACACACGTTCAGGGAAGGTGATGGCTTTGTGCTATTATCCATTAATCCAGAGACCCAGGTATTGTCCCAGGAGTTAACATTTTGGATTCAGTGACCCTTCCTCAGAATTGAGGGGTAGGGAGTTCTGAGCAACGTGTCATGCTACCTGTCCTGCTGAGCTTTTCCAGCAACTTATGTTTTCGTTTCTGATTTCCAGTGTCTGCGATTCTTTCAGTTTTTAATGTCTATGAAACTGGGTTCAAATCTCACCACAGCAGATGGTGGAATTTAGAAGTTGAATTCGGTAAACAATATCTGGAATGAAGAGTCTAATGATTACCATGAAATTATTGTCAATTTTTGGAAAAACCCATCTGATTCACTAACATCCTTTCGGGAAGACAATCTGCCATCCTTACCCGGTGACTCCAGACCCACAACAATGTGGTTGACTCTAACTGCCCTCTGGGCAATTAGGGATGGGCAATAAATGCTGGGCTAGCCAGCGATGCCCCATTTCGTAAATGAATAAAATAAAGCCTATTCAAGAAATTGAGAAAGGAGAGAAGTTACTAATTAAAAATACTTGAAATCAAAGATGTCTGTCCAAAGATGTACAGCTTAGGTGATTTGGCCATGCTAAAGTGCCCATAGTGTCCATGAATGTGTAGGTTAGGTGGATTGGTCATGCTAAATTGCTCATAGTGTCCAGGAATATGTAGGTTAGGTGGATTGGCCATGCTAAAGAGCCCATAGTGTCCATGAATGTGTACGTTAGGTGGATTGGTCATGCTAAATTGCTCATAATGTCCAGGAATATGTAGGTTAGGTGGATTGGCCATGCTAAATTGCTCATAGTGTCCAGGAATATGTAGGTTAGGTGGATTGGTCATGCTAAAGTGCCCATAGTGTCCAGGAATATGTAGGTTAGGTGGATTGGCCATGCTAAAGTGCCCATAATGTTCAGGAATGTGTAGCTTAGATGGATTGGCCATGCTAAATTGCCCATAATGTTCAGGAATGTGTAGTTTAGATGGATTGGCCGTGGGAAAAACTGGGATTGGGTCCGAGTGGGATGCTCTTCAGAGGTCAGTGTGGACTGGATGGGCCAAATGGCCTGTTTCCACACTGTAAAGATTCTATGATTGAGTGCAAGTGAATGAGAGAGCACGGTCAGTCAGTGCCCTATGGGTTGGTCATGCGCAACAATCTCTTCCATAGGAACATGTGATGGGCATGTTCTGGGGAGTCAGGAGCTGAGTTACTTGTCACAGAATTATCAGAATAGACGATGATAGGAAAAAGTAGTTCACCGATCCAACCTCCCCATCCCATTTAAGTTGAAGTTTTGGTCATTTGTTCCTTCTTCCTCTTTGCTATCTCCTTTCACTTGACACAAATCATCTGATCCCCTCCAAAGAAAACCCCAGCACCAATTAGGGAAACCCCTTACTCAATAAAATTTGCGTCACTGCCCTCCCAGAGGATCATGGGCATCCAGATATCTTCATGAAGCTAATCCTCTGTGAAGATCCCTACCGTCTCTTGCCCCCAGTCAGGGATGATATAAGGTCAAGCACCAAGGTCAGTCCCACCGCCTGCCCCACAGTCCCAAGAACTCCCTCAAACTCTCCTTTAGGTTATCCAACACCGTTCATGGGATATTGCTGTTGCCCATTTACTTCCTCTAGTAACCAACACTGACTACTTGGCCTGAGCTGAGCTCATATCATCTGCAGCCAATTTAACTTTTAGCTCTCTGAGACCCTGGGGGAGACGTGGAAAGTTGCAATTGGCACAAAGATAGGGCATGATGGGTGGGGTGATGTGATATTCAGCATTAACACTGAAGGGAGCTAAATAAAAATAGGGAGCTTATGCTGCAAATGGTGTATAGGGTGTATAGAGTGCTGGTGAAGCCACACCTGGAATACAATGTAGAGTTTTGGTCTCCTTACCTGAGAAAGGATGTACTGCCACTGGAGGGGGTGCAGAGGAGGTTCACTAAATTGATCCTGAAGTTGAGAGGGTTGGCTGATAAGGAGAGACTGAGTAGACTGAGATTATACTCACTGGAATTTGGAAGAATGAGGGGGGATCTTATAGACACATATAAAATTATAAAAAGAATAGATAAGATAGGAGGGTGTTTCCACTGACAGGTGAGACTAGAACTAGGGGGCATAGCCTCAAAATAAGGGGAAGCTGATTTAGGACTGAATTCAGGAGGAACTTTTTCACCTAAAGGGTTGTGAATCTGTGGAATTCCCTGCCCAGTGAAGCAGTTGAGGCTAAATGCTATTAAGGCAAAGATGGATAGCTTTTTGTACGGTAAAGGAATTGAGGGTTGCGGTGAGTAGGTAGGTAAGTGGAGCTGAGTCCATGAAAAGATCTGCCATGATCTTATTGAATAGGGGAGCAGACTTGAGGAGCCAGGTGGCCTACTCCTGCTCCTCGTTCTTATGATCTTGTGTGACACTGTTTCTTCCTCTGCAGGATTGGAGCCTGATGCTAACATCTATATGAATTTTATGAAAGCCCATCAATGCTACGATGCAATACCAACCAGCTCCAAGCTCGTTGTGTTCGACACAACTTTGCAGGTGAGAGAAGAGGTGAGGCAGTGGGTGCGAGGGAGGGAATTCCCCTCTCCCTTCATTCTGTTATAGGACAGGGGTTTACTGGAAAGACCAACGTTTCTTGCCAATCCCTAATTACCCTAATGGCACAGGGTAGTCAGTGGAGTCGCAGGTAGACAGTGTGGTGAAGAAGGCATTTGGCGTATTGCCTTCATTGACAGAGCATTGAATATAGGAAGTGGGATGTCATTGATACAAGGCATTGGTGAAGCCACTTTTAGAATACTGTGTACAATTCTGATCTCCCTTCAATAAGAAGGATATCATTAAATTGGAATGGGTGCGGAAAAAAATTACAAGGATATTACTGAGATTGTAAGATTTGAGTTATGGGAACAGGCTGAATAGGCTGGGGCTGTTTTCCCTGGAGCATTGGAAGCTGAGGGGTGACCTTATGGAGGTTTATAAAATTATGAGGGGCATGGATAGGGTAAATAGACAATGTCTCTTCCCTAGGGTGGGAGATTCCAAAACTAGGTTTAAGCTGAGAGCAGAAAGATTTAAAAGGAACCTCAGGGGCAATATTTTTACACCGAGGGTGGTTCAAATGTGGAATAAACTGCCAGAGGAAGTGGTAGATGCTGGTACAATATGTAACTGACATTTGGTCAGATACACCAATGGCAAATGGAGGGATAAGGGCCAAACGCAGGCAAATGGGACTAGCTCAGTTTGGGAAACCTGGTTGGATGGATGACTTGGGCTGAAGGGTCTGTTTCCGTGCGATATTATCTCACCCGTTCTGTTACCCAGTGCCAATTCCCCAACATCCCTGCCCACCATTACTATCCAAAATATAAAACCATCCAATGCCCTTTGCAATGTGACCATGGAACCTGCATCGACAATGCTTCCAGCAGGCAGTGGAAGGGTCTGTTTCCATGTCCCCACCTCCGAGCCAGAGCAACCAAGTTCCAGTCTTACCTGCCTCAGAGGTGTTTGTACTGGGTGATAAACAGGCAATCCATGGCCTGAGCAGAGACATGGTTTTGGGGGCAGTGGAAGGGTGTGGGTGAGGGGAGAGAGGGGAAACCATCCTGAATGGGAGAAAAGCTGAGGGTTTGCTTCTGCTTTCTGCACAGGTGAAGAAAGCATTCTTGGCGATGGTCGCAAACGGAGTTAGGGCAGCCCCACTCTGGAACAGCAAGGAACAGTGCTTCGTCGGTGAGTCTTCAACTCTTCCATCTGACCACGATGGGAACAGGGCTGCATCTTGTGAGATTTAATTGTCAGTGAGAATTGACCGGCCATCGGCATCACGGCTTGCATTCCTATAGCGCCTACACGTGACTCCGGAGTGTCCCCGAAGGGGGCGATGCATTGCTCACAAAGCGTAGTCACTGTTGCAACGTGGGAGACGCAGCAGCAAACATACGCACAGCAAGATCCCACAGACACATCTTTCTTAGTGAAGTTTGTTTAGGGAGAACTATCCACAGAATTATAATAGTGCAGAAGCAGGCCATTTGGCCCCTCATGTCTGAACTAGCTCTATTACCTTGCCCGGTTCTATTACCCAGTATCAATTCCTCAACTTCCCTGCACACCATTACTGTCCAAACTACAAAAACATCCAATACCCTCTGGAGTGCGACCATAGAACCTGCATCTTCAATGCTTCCACCAGGAAGTGGAAGTTCTCATGGTGTGGAAGAGCTTTCTTCCTCACATCATTCTTGCCTCACGTGCACATCTTTTCCAAATTATGCTCTGTCATTCGTTTTTTGGTTTTTACAATCAGGACACCAGGAGGCTCTTCTCTGTTGTTCTACAAAGTAGTGGCTGTGTTATGTTTGACATCTGCCTGAGAAAGTAGGAGGGATCCCTGTTTAATATCTCAAGGAAAGGATGGCATTGTTGACTATTGCAGCACTCCCTCAGTACTGCACTCAATTGTCAGGCTAGATTTAGAGTCGTAGAGATGTATAGCATAGAAACAGACCCTTCTGTCCAACTCCTCTGCACCAACCAGATATTCTAAATTAATCTAGTCCTATTTGCCCGCACTTGGCCCACCTCCCTCTAAACCCTTCCTACTCATCTACCCATCCAGATGCCTTTTCAAATGTTGTAATTGTACCAGCCTTCACCACTTCCTCTGGCAGTTCATTCCATGCACATACCACCCTCTGTGTGAAAAGGTTACCCTTTAGGTCCCTTTTAAATCTTTCCCTCTCACCTTAAACCTATGCCCCTCTAGTTTTGGACCTCCCTACTCCAGGGAAAAGACCTTGGCTAATCACCCTATCCATACCCTTCATGATTTTATAAACTTCTATAAGGTCACCCCTCAGCCTCCGACGCTCCAGGGAAAGTAGACATAGCCTATCCAGCCTCTCCCTGTAGCTCAAACCCTCCAGTTCCGGCAACATTTCTGTCAGCCCATTTTGAAAAGATTTGTAGCTCAGATTGAGGTTCTGGATGTAGGTTTGCTCGCTCAGCTGGAAGGTTCATTTTCAGATGTTTCATCACCATATTAGGTAACATCTTCATACGGATGAGGAAGGATCTCATTTTGACTGGGACAACACATCCATCCTAGGGCAAGCCAAACAGAGACACACACGATAATTCCTAGAAACATAGCATTCTGATTGGAACTCTATCAACAAACACATTTACTTGGATCCCGTTTACCACCCCTTGAGAAAAAGAACCAGAAATGATATCACCATTGGAAATGATGTCACCACAGGAAATGACATCATCGACCCAAGGAAACCCAAACATATAAATAGGAAGCAGGCTACACCAGCAGTGCTTCATCCGGAGGCTTACTGAAGATGTTACCTAGTATGATGACAAAACGTCTGAAAACAAGCTTTCCAGCTCAGTGAGCAAACCTACATCCAGAACATTTCTGTCCTTAGAGTGGAGTGAGATTCAGAGACAGGAAGGCAGCCCAGACTGATTCACATCCCTATCAGCTAACGTTGTTAAGTCTCTCAGATGTTTTGGTATATCATAGCGCAGCTCATGTTAGGTTAATGAATGAAGCACCACCTCACAGCCTGGACCTCCATGGTAGTGAAGATTATTAAATTGGAGCTGGTTTAGAAAAACTTTTCCATGATGTTGTTGGGATTGGAGAGTTTGAGTTATAAGGATAGGCTAGAAAGTCTGGGACTTCTTTCCCTGGGGCATGGGAGGCTTAGGGGTAACCTTATAGAGCTTTATAAAACAATGAGGGGTATACACAAGGAGAATAGCAAAAGTCTTTTTCCCTAGGGTGGTGGAGTTCAAAACTAGGGGGCATCTTTTTAAGGTGAGAGGAGGAAGAACTAAAAGGGATCTGTGGGGCAACCTTTTCACACAGACAGTGGCACTTGTGTGGAATAAACTGCCAGAGGAAGTCATAGATGCAGGTATAGTTATAGCATTTATAAGCCATTTGGATTGGAACATGTATAGGAAGGGTTTAGAGGGATGTGGGCCAAACACAGGTAAGAGGGACTAATTTAGTTTGGGAAAATTGGTCGACATGGGCGGGTTGGACCAAAGGGTCTGTTTCTGTGCTGTATGACTCTGCCATTGGCGGTGGTAGAGTGGTGGGCCTGTGGAATTCATTGCCGCAGAGTGCAATGGAGGCCAGGACGATAAATGTCTTCAAGGCAGAGATTGATAAATTCTTGATGTCACAAGGAATTAAGGACTATGGGGAGAACGTGGGTAAGTGGAGTTGAAATGCCATGATTGAATGGCGGAGTGGACTCGATGGGCCGAATGGCCTTACTTCCACTCCTATGTCTTATGGTCTTATTCAAGAGGGGTTCCACCTGAAAGGTCAACTTCACCTCCTGATGCTGCCAGGCTCACTATGTTCTTCCAGCCTCCGGCTGATCTATGTTGGATTCCAGCATCTGCAGTTTTTGTTGTCTCTTATTCAATATGATCATCCAACTCAGTCCTTTCTCCCCATTCCCTTTGACCCTGTTTGCCCTAAGAATCATATCTAACTCCTTCTTGAAATCATTTTGTCCTCAACTGCTTTCTGTGGCAGACAATTCCCCAGGCTCCCCACACTCTGGGTGAAGACAATTCTCCTCATATCAGTCATAAATAGCCCACCCCGTATCTTTAGACTGTGATTGTCAATGAAGAATGACCCTTTTTCTGTCCCATACTGCACCGTGGCTCAACGGTTAGCACTGCTGCCTCACAATGCCAGGGACCCAGGTTCAATTCCACCCTTGGGCGACTGTCTGTGTGGAGTTTGCACATTCTCCCTGTATCTGTGTGGGTTTCCTCTGGGTGCTCCTGTTTCCTCCCACAGTCCAAAGATATGCAGGTGAGGCCGATTGACGGGCTAAATTGCCCATGGTGTACAGGGCTGGGTAGGCTAGGTGGGATGGCCATGGGAAATGCAGGATTACAGGGTAGAGAAGTGTTTCTGGTGGGATGCTCTTCAAAGGGCTGGTTTGAACTCAGTGGGCTGAATGGCCCCTTTCTGCACTGTAGGGAGTCGATGATTGTAGTAAGTACATTTGAAGAGTGAAGTGGCACAGCAGGTTTAGGATTCTTCGTCAGTTTGTTACACTGATACCGTGTCAAGTTGCCTTCTCCTCCCGTTTTCCTGCCATTCTCCTGAATCATCAAATCCCCACAGTGTGGGGGAGGCCATTCAGCCCATTAAATCCATACCAACTCTCCAAAGAGCATCTCTGTAACCCTGCATTTTCCACTGGCCAATTCACTTAACCTGCAGTTATTTAGATTGTGGGAGGAAACCGGAGCACCTGGAGGAAACCCATGCAAACAGGGGAGAATGTACAAACTCCATACAGACCGTCTCCTGAGGGGGGAATCGAACCCTGGCAGTGTGAGGTAGCAGTGCTAACCACTGAGGTACTGTACAACCAACTGGAGATCTCTCAGTTGGAGCCTTAATGTCCTGCTCAATGATCAGAATCACTGTACAGAGTCACTGAATAATTCAAACTTCACTTGTGTGTTGAGCGGATTTTGTAACAGTCTGGCTGAGTTGGTATTGAACATTCGTGTGTGTCCATGGTAGTAAAAAGGAGGTGGTTGAGCTACTGTCAATCAGTCTCTCTAGCTTTCTCAGTTACTTGTCCTGTTTATGTTGATGTTAATTCCCTCTGCATAACATTTCCACTCTTGGCTTTCTGCAGGTATGCTGACAATTACTGACTTCATCAACATCTTACACAGATATTACACCTCCCCAATGGTAAGCAGAAGCCACAGGATGAATTGAGTTTTGCTTACGGTCCTCTTCTCCTGTCTATAGCAAATAAACTGAAAAACAGCGGAAACTGGAGTTCAGAAACAAAAGCAGAAAGGTCTGGCAGCATCTGTGAAGAGAAAGCAGAGTCAGTTTTCCCAGAAGTTTTGAAAATGCTTCTTTTCATATTTCCTTTTCACAGTTATGTGATCCTCCAAATCCAGTTTGTAAAACCCAATTTAAAAATGACCGATAGCAAATTGTTTAGGGTAAGGAAGGATTTATCACTCCATTCAAAAGCTCAGGGTTGCATTGGGGAATACAGTAGATCGTGACATACATACACGCGCGCACACACACACTCTCTCAATCATACACACTCACACATATACACACATACACTCTCACACGTATATACACACACACACACACTGTCAAGCATACACACACTTACTCTCACACACAGACTCACTCACACACACACACTCACACATTCACACACATACACATACGCACACACCCACATGCACACACTCTCACACGCACTCCCTCACACATACATTCATACAATGTGCACACACACTCACAGACACATACGCACATGCACACAATCTCTCACGCACACACACGCACACACACTTGAAAGGGAGGAAAGAGAAGGAGAGAATTTAGAAATTACTTGAAAAGAATTAGCTCAAATGAACAAGAGTCCAGTTAAGCCAATGTCCTCTCGAGTCTCTTAGGAATTGTTATCCACAACAATATCTTTCATGTTGGAATATTGTATGCAATTCAGAGCTCAGACTGGTGAAAGGAACATAGTGATAGGCTCCAGATTGATTAATTTCACAGCAAGATGCAGGTTTATTTCCAGAAACAAGTCTTTTAGCAGATACTGAGATTATATGTGCATGTTTAGTTGAACCTTGAGCTGCTTACTCTTGGAGTGTTACCAACAGCCTGACAAACAAAAATCAAAGCTGTGTAGTTAAAACCATAAGATATAGGAACAAAATAGGCTATTCCGCCCATATAGTCAATCTTTGCTGATATATTTACATCAATCCATTCTGCTGCCTCCTCCCCACAACCCTTGATCCCCTTATTAACCAAGACCTTATTTATCTCTGTCTTAAATACTTGGCCTCCCCCATAGCCATCTGCATTTCCACAGATTCACCACCACACCAACTGAAGAAATTCCTCCTCATCTCAGTTCTAAAGTGTTGTCCTTTCACTCAGAAGCTCTGCCCTAAAATGGTTTAAAGCAAACTAGCAGTTTCAGGTCACATGATTATGGTTTTTGGATTATATTGTGACATTCCATAAACACACCTCGGCATGGACGGGTTGGACCGAATGGTCTGTTTCCATTCTGTAGAAGGGAGAGATGTATAGTAGCTTTCAAATCCCAACAATTACTATAGGTAAACTAAACTCCTGGTTCTGTGGGAGCTTAATCCCACCCATTCAGGCTGCTTCTATTGTTCCAACTTTCAGAAGAAAAACCTAAGGTCTCACAAGCTGTTTATTGGCTTGGAAGAGATTGCTCACTACTTCCGTCTCAATAAGCTGAGTTTTAATCCCTTGGCTACAACCTATTGACCATGAAGATACGTAGCAGTTGTGTTATGACCAAATCAAACCATAATGAGTCTCAATAGTCTCCTTCATTCCCATTGAACATAGGACATAGAACATTACAGTGCAGTACAGGCCCTTCAGCCCTCGATGTTGCGCCAACCTGTCATACCAATCTAAAGCCCATCTAACCTACACTATTTCATGTACGTCCATATGCTTGTCCAATGATGACTTAAGTGCACTTAAAGTTGGCGAATCTACTACCGTTGCAGGTAAAGCATTCCATACCCTTACTACTCTCTGAGTAAAAAAACTACCTCTGACATCTGTCCTGTATCTATCACCCCTCAATTTAAAGCTATGCCCCCTCATGCTCGCCGTCCCCATACTTGGAAAAAGGCTCTCCCTGCCCACCCTATCTAACCCTCTGATTAACTTTTAAGTCTCTATTAAGGCACCTCTCAATCTTCTTCTCTCTAATGAAAACAGCCTCAAGGCCCTCAGCCTTTCCTCGTAAGACCTTCCCTCCATACCAGGCAACATCCTAGTAAATCTCCTCTGCACCCTTTCCAAAGCTTCCACATCCTTCTTATAATGCGGTGACCAGAACTGTACACAATACTCCAAGTGTGGTCGCACCAGAGTTTTGTACAGCTGTAGCATAACCTCATGGTTCCGGAATTCGATCCCTCTATTAATAAAAGCTAAAACAATGTATGCTTTCTTAACAACCCTGTCAACCTGGGTTGCAATTTTCAAGGATCTATGTACATGGACACCGAGATCTCTCTGCTCATCTACACTCCCAAGAATCTTACCATTAGCCCAGTACTTTGCATTCCGGTTACTCCGACCAAAGTGAATCACCTCACACTTGTCCGCATTAAACTCCATTTGCCACCTCTCAGCCCATCTGTGTCTTATCTGTGTCTCTCTGTCATCTTATCTGCAGCTTATCTGTGTCTCTCTGTCATCCTACAACATCCTTCGTCACTATTGGCTAAGGACAACACCTTATCTCCTAGTCCTTTTGTGTTGGCTTGGCTGGGGACTGGTCATACAATGCAGGAAGGTCACATTCTAGAAGTTTCTTGTCCTCTGGCTAGAATTTTCAGAACTCATGGTCAACTGGCAATATGTGATCAGTGACACTCTTGTTGTTCATCAGGCAAAGTCCCCATTTTTAAGGAATTTTAATCAAGAAACTATTGTTTAAAAATAGCTATTTAGGATTTCTGTCTTGCCTGCCCCTTGCAAATTATAGTCCTTTTCATTTAAGAAGTGTTTCAGGTATTTCCAGAGTTTCATCCAGGCCAGATAGCGATAGTCGTCAGTAGGGAGCTACCACTATGTGTGTTCTTCAAGTCTATAAGCAGACTGACATGTGAATGAGAGAGGAGAATGATAATCTATAAGATTCTGCTCAGTATTTAACAACAACACATTTCATTTATGTAGCATTTCTGACATGGTAGAATGTACATAAACAAACAAATGTGATCTCATGATTGGTCCAAGTGTTAGGTTTTAAGGGGCATTTTACATGTCGCGAGAGAAGCTGAGAGAGGAAAGACATGAATTTCAGAGCTCAACCACAATTGTGATGATACAATGGCTTTAAGAGGTGTATTTTATCCTGTTTTATTTATGAAGAGGGGTTGAAACAGAGGTAATGAGTGGCCTGATCCAAACCAATAAAGTAAACAGCTTGTGAGAACTTGGTGTTTTTCCAGTTGGAACAATAGAAGCAGGCTGAATGGGTGGGGTCAAGCTCCCAGAACCAGGGTTTTATTTTTGCTTTCAGTAGCAGGTGGGGGTTGGAAGCTGCTACACATCTCTCCCTGCTACAGCAAAACACTTTTTTCTCGCTGCCTCTCTGAGAGTTTTCCCTTGTTACTCTTGCCTCCTGGTCTAGAGAATTGCATGTGAGACAATCTATTTTACTGAATGTGTGTTTGAGATTTTACTGTATTGGAATAATTGCTGATTGGTTGTTAGATAATCTATTATTATATAAAGTTTTCTAATAGAATTAGACTATTCCAATTCTTCTTTCTTTCATTTGTATTGAAGAATAGTATGTTTTTCTTCAAACCTAGTAGTTTGACCAATCAAATTGCATCCAGAACATAATGCCTTATACTTGCCTTTGAAAATAAAGGGAAGTTGAGGTCTAGGCTATCTCTTGGTCTGGTTTTGGCTGGTCCATAGCACCAGGCACCAATGGCAGAATGATTAAAACCGAGAATGACCAAGAGGCCAGAATTGGAACAGTGCCGAGATCTCAAACCCAGGCACTGTGAAGGTCATGGAGAGATGTAGGGTCACAGCTGGTGTGAGGAATATTTGCTGTTCACTTGTGGCCCTATGGTTAAAAGACACGTTAATTATTTGCACTGATCAGTTTTAGCATTTGATTTCAAATTTTGTCTTTCAGGTGCAGATTTATGAACTGGAGAAACATAGGATTGAGACTTGGAGAGGTGAGTTTGTGTGTGTGTGTGTGTGTGTGTGTGTGTGTGTCTGTGACAGACTGTGTGCGCATGTGTGCATGCTCATATCCGTACGCGAGAGTGTGTGAGTGAATGTGAATACTCATCGGTGTGTGTTCAATGTATGTGTTTTTGCAACTGTGTGTCTGAGTGAGTGTCTGAATGTGAGAGCGTGTGTTTGTGAGAGAGATTTGATTTGATTTATTTATTGTCACGTGTACCGAGGTACAGTGAAAGACTTTGTTTAGACCAGTACAGGCAAGATTATAATAAGCAAGGACATATAGATCATAAGGTGAAAAAAAACTTAGACAGAGGCATGCATAGTTACATCACACAGGGAATGCACTGGGCAAGATCAATGTGAAAAAGATCAGCATTGTTTAAGGCTAGAGAGTCCATTCATCTGTCTAACAATGGTTGGGAAGATGCTGTTCCTGAACTTCCTGGTGAGTGTGTTCAAGCCTCCATACCTTCTGCCTGATGGAGGAGGATGTAGGAGAGCATTATCGAGGCACGATGGCTCTTTGATGATATTGGCAGCCTTTCTGTGGCATTGGGCTATGTAAATGGAGTCCGTGGATGGGAGTTTGGCTTATGTGATGGTCTGGGCTGTGCACACAACCTTCTGTAGTTTCTTACATTCCTGGCAGTGCATCTAGAGTCATAGAGTCATAGAGATGCACAGCATGGAAACAGACCCTTTGGTCCAACCCGTCCATGCTGACCAGATATCCCAACCCAATCTAGTCCCACCTGCCAGCAACCAGCCCATATCTCTCCAAACCCTTCCTATTCATATACCTATCCAAATGCCTCTTAAATGTTGCAATTGTCCCAGCCTTCACCATGTTCCTGGCAGCTCATTCCGTACACGTACCATCCTCTGTGTGAAAAAGTTGCTCCTTGGGTCTCTTTTATATCTTTCTCCTCTCACCCTAAACCTATGCCCTCTAGTTCTGGACTCTCTGACCCGTGGGGAAAGACTTTGCCTACTTACCCTACCAATGCCCCTCATAATTTTGTAAACCTCTATAAGGTCACCTCTCAGCCCCTGATGCTCCAGGGAAAACAGCCCCAGCCTGTTCAGCCTCTCCTTATAGCCGAAATCCTCCAACCCTGGCAACATCCTTGTAAATCTTTTTTGAACCCTTTCAAGTTTCACAACATCTTTCCAATAGGAAGGTGACCAGAATTGCACGCAATATTCCAACAGTGGTCTAACCAATGTCCTGTACAGCTGCAACATGACCTCCCAATTCCTGTACTCAATACTCTGACCGATAAAGGAAAGCATACCAAACGCCTTCTTCACTATCCTATCTACCTGCGACTTCACTTTCAAGGAGCTATGAACCTGCACTCCAAGGTCTCTTTGTTTAGCAACACTCCCTAGGAGTGTATAAGTCCTACTAAGATTTGCTTTCCAAAAATGCAGCACCTCACATTTATCTGTATTAAACTACATCTGCCACTTCTCAGCCCATTGGCCCATCTGGTTCAGATCCTGTTGTATTCTGAGGTAACCCTCTTCAATGTCCACTACACCTCCAATTTTGGTGTCATCTGCAAACTTACTAACTGCACGTCTTATGCTCACATCCAAATCATTTATGTAAATGACAAAAAGTAGAGGACCCAACACCGATCCTTGTGGCACTCCACTGGTCACAGGCCTCCAGTCTGAAAAACAACCGTCCACCAGCACCCTCTGTCTTCTACATTGGAGCCAGTTCTGTATCCAAATGGCTAGTTCTCCCTCTGTTCCGTGAGATCTAACCTTGCTAATCAGTTTCCCATGGGGAACCTTGTCGAATGCCTTACTGAAGTCCGTTTGTATCACATCTACCACTCTGCCCTCATCAATCCTCTTTGTTACTTCCTCAAAAAACTCAATCAAGTTTGCGAGACATGATTTCCTACACACAAAGCCATGTTAACTAACCTTAATCAGTCCTTGCCTTTCGAAATACATGTACATCTTATCCCTCAGGATTCACTCCAACAACTTGCCCACCACTGACGTCAGGCTCACTGGTCTATAGTTCCCTGGCTTGTCCTTACCACCATTCTTAAACAGTGGCACCACGTTTGCCAACCTCCAGTCTTCTGGCACCTCACCAATGACTATCGATGATACAGATATCTCAGCAAGAGGCCCAGCAATCACTTCTCTAGCTTCCCACAGAGTTCAAGGGTACACCTGATCAGGTCCTGGGGATTTATCCAACTTTACGTGTTTCAAGACATCCAGCACTTCCTCCTCTGTAATCTGGACATTTTGCAAGATGTCACCATCTATTTCCCGACAGTCTATATCTTCCATATCCTTTTCCACAGTAAATACTGATGCAAAATACTCATTTCGTATCTCCCCCATTTTCAGCAGCTGCACACTAAGGCCGCCTTGCTGATCTTTGAGGGGCCCTATTCTCTCCCTAGTTACCCATTTGTCGTTAATGTATTTGGAAAAACTCTTTGGATTCTCCTTAATTGTATTTGCCAAAACTATCTCATGTCCCCTTTATGCCCTCCTGATTTCCCTCTTAAGTATACTCCTACTCTCTTTATTCTCTTCTAAGGATTCACTTGATCTATCCTGTCTACACCTTACATATGCTTCCTTCTTTTTCTTAACCAAACCCTCAATTTTTTTTAGTTATCCAGCATTCCCTATACCTGCCAGCCTTTCCTTTCACCCTGACAGGAATATACTTTCTCCGGATTCTCGTTATCTCATTTCTGAAGCCTTCCCATTTTCCAGCTGTCCCTTTACCTGCAAACTTCTGCCTCCAATCAGCTTTTGAAAGTTCTTGCCCAATACGGTCAAAATAGGCCTTACTCCAATTTATAACTTCAACGTTTACCGTACCAGGCTGAAGTGCACCTGGAGAGAATGGTTTCAGTGGTGTAGCTATAGGGATTTGTAAGGGTCCTTGTGGATGTGTTGAATTTCCCAGAGCCACCTGAGGAAGAAGAAGCGTGTTGTACCTCCTTGACGGTCGCATCTACATGGGAAGAAAAAGCGTGTTATGCCTCCTTGACCATCGCATCTACATGAGAAGAAGAAGCGTGTTGTACCTCCTTGACCATCGCATCTACATGGGAAGAAGAAGCGTGTTGTACCTCCTTGACCATTGCATCTACATGGGATGAAGAAGCGTGTTGTACCTTCTTGACCATCGCATCTACATGGGAAGTGCAGGACATGTTGTCAGTTATCATCACTCTGAGGAACTTGATGGTCTCCACCCATCTCAACATCCGCTCTGCTGATATAGATGGGGGCGTATTCTCCTCCTTTCTTTCCGAAGTCAATGTATTAGTTCTTTAGTTTTGCTGATGTTGCCATTGCACCACGTCACCAAGCCCTCTGTCTCCATTCCGTATTCTGACTTGTCGTTGTTAGATATCCGTCCTATGACGGTGGTGTCAAGTGTGTGAATGAGTGAATGCATGTGTGTGGCTGTGTTTGAGTGGGAACGTATGTGTGTATGTAAACATGTAAATATGTGTGTGAGTGTGAATGTGTGCAATATACAAAAATAATGTTTTGGAGAAATTTAGCAGCAGCATCTCTGAAGAGAGAAACAATGTTAATGTTTAGAGTCCATTAAGAGTCCAGCACTGTCTGTTAAAAAGAAAGAAGACTCATATTGAAGTTGAAATATTAACTCCCTTTCCATCTCCACATATATTGCCAGTCCTGCTCAATTTCTCCATGTTTTGTTTTATTTCAGATCTCCAGCAATCCCAGTAGTGTTTTTTAAAATGTGTGTGTATTTGAGTGTGAACAGGTTAGGTGTTTGAGTATGAATCAATGTGTGTGTGCTTCTGTTATAGTTGTCAATATACAGATCAATTCTTCCTTGGAGAATTTGTTTAGATACGTAAATCCTGAATATTCACTTTCTATTAAGCATAGCTTCAAAATCCTCTCTGTTCACTTCCTTCTCCACCATCACTAATGGTTTACTGGTGGTTATTTCAAAGGAATCAAATCTCCTTTATATCCCCTCATTTTACAGGAGTGATATCACCTTTTATGGGAATTCTCTCTTATATCACCCTATTTTATAGGAATTCTATCTCCCTCCTTCCCCTTTATTTTCTAGGAATTATATTCCCTTATGTTATAGGGATTATAGCCCCTTTCTCTATATAACTGAGGGATGCACCAACAGCCTGGGGCAGACTGATTGGAACATCTAACAAAGCTCCTATCTCCAAACTTTCCATTTGCATCAATGAAACATGCCCCTGGCCCAGTCCTGCAGTTCTCTAGTGCTGTGGTTGAGTGCATAGGGACCACAGAACTGTATTCCCAGTCTTTCCCTCTGCCCATTACACCAATGTTTTTCGTGTTTGTCTGTATAACTGTCTGTACGTGTGCGTATAGAGAATTTTATAAGGGGTTCAAGATTTAATGGAGTAGAGGTATATGACGATGGTTCATAATTGTCTACCTGTAGTGAGAATCTATTTATTTGTCAGAAATAGTATTTCTTGTTAAGTATGGAAACCGGGTATATGTTTTCCATTAACCTGAGTCCAAAAGACACGTAAATTGAGGGGGTTTATGGACTTTTATCAAATCTTCAACTTTTGTGACTTTGCCAGGAAAGCAAGGTTGCATTTCCAGCTTGCTACACTCATGAGATGTGACACTATGTGTCAGTGATGACTGGCTTGTGAGGTGCAGACCGGGGAACATTTCTACATAACTGCGGTGCATCTTGTGGATGGTACACACTGCTGTCACTGTTGGAGGGTATGAATGCTGGTAGATGGGGTGTCAATTAAATGGGTGACTTTGTTCTGGATGGTGCCAAGGTTTTTTTGGGTGTTGCTGGAGCTCCATTCATCCAACCAAGTGGGGAATATTCATCATAAAATCCCTACAATGTGGAAACAGACCATTTGGCCCAACACCGAACAGCATCCCACCCAGACCCATTCTCCCAACCCTTGCATTTGCCATGGCTAACCCCCTGAACACTACAGCCAATCTACCTAACCTGCACATCTTTGGACTGTGAGAGGAAACTAGAGCACCCACACACTCCACACAGACTGAGGGTGGAATTGAACCCGGGTCCCTGGTGCTGTGATGCAGCGGTGCTAACCTTCACGGTCTTGACCTATGTCTTGTAGATGGTGGACAGGCAAGCTCTTGGTCAGTTGCTTTGACCTAATCTTCTGGCTACTGTATTTATAGAGATAGTCCAGTTGAATTTCATGTCAACGGGAGATAGCATGTTGAGGATAGGGCGAATCTATGAAGATAATGCCATTGAATGTCAAGGGGTGATAGATTCTTTCTTGTGGTCATTGTCTGACACTTCTGTGGCACTAATGTTACAAGGCCCACCTGAATATTGCCCAGAGATGAATAGTGTCGCGCTGGAAAAGCACAGCAGGTCAGGCAGCATCTGAGGAGCAGGACAGTCAACATTTCAGGCACAAGCCCTTCGTCCAGATCTAGCTGCATTTGAACACGGGCTGCTTCAGTGTCTGAGAAATCATGAATGGCGCTGAGTGTTGTGCAATCACCGGTGAACATCCCCACGTCTGATCTTATGATAGAGGAAAGATCATTAATGAAGTAACCGGAGATGGTTGGACCTAGGACAATACCCTGAGGAACTCTAGCAGAGATTTCCAGGAGTGAAAATAATTAATGTCCAATAACCACAATCACCTTCCACTGTGTGAGGAAGGTGGTGGTATGATTGCAACCAGAGTCAAAAAGTGTGGTGCTGGAAAAGCACAGCCAATCAGACAGCATCCGAGGAGCAGGAGAGCCTACGTTCAGCTCTTCATCAGGAATGTTGCGGGTTGGGGGGTTAGTGCCACGGGGGTTGAGAGATAAATGAGAAGAGGGTGGGGCAGGGGAAAGTAGCTGGGAATGCAATAGGTAGATGAAGGTGGGAGGATGATGGTGATAGGTTGGAGAGGAGGGTGGAGTGGATAGGTGGGAAGGAAGATGGACAGGTAGGACAGGTCAAGAGGGTGGTACTGATTTGGAGGGTTGGATCTAGGATAAGGTCGGGGGAGGGGAGATCAGGAAACTGGTGAAATCAACATTGATGCCGGGTGGCTGGAGGGTCCCAAGGAGTAAAATGAGGTGTTCTTCCTCCAGGCGTCGGGTTGCTTGAGTTTGGTGGTGGAGGAGGCCCAGTCAGCTTTCCCCGTCTTTCCCAATGACTGCAGTTTAGTCAGGGCTCCTTGATGTTACATTAGGTCAAACATTGCCTTGATATCAAGGACAATTACTCTCCCCCCATGTCTGGCGTTTCTTTCAGGAGAGGAGAGCAGAAGCTGAGAGGGAACTGTAGAGTTTAGAATCTAGACTGCTGAAGACACTACTACCAAAAATGAGGCAAATGAGCCCGGAGGTGAGTCATGGGTCAGAGCTGGAGGAACATCCGAAATGGAAGTGGGGGAGGCAGGCAATGGAGACAAGAATGAGAATTTTAAAACTGAGACAGTGCTAGTCTAGTAGTGAGTGGACCCACATATCTCTCCACTCCAGAGGCTCCCTGTCTCATTCCTGATAAAGGGCTTTTGCCCAAAACATCGATTTTCCTGTTCCTCGGATGCTGCCTGACCTGCTGTGCTTTTCCAGCACCACTCTAATCTTGACTCTGATCTCCAGCATCTGCAGTCCTCATTTTCACCCAGCCTCCTGATGCTACGCGACCTGCTGTGTTCTTCCAGCCTCCTGCTTGTCTCCCTTCCCTTCTCTCCTTCAGCTGACAATGCCCCTCAGCCTTGTTCTTATCAATGATTTTACTCTCCTCTTTATTTTTCCCCAGAGATTTATTTGCAAGATTCCTTTAAGAAACTGGTCAGTATCTCCCCAAATGACAGGTAAAATGATTATTCTGTGTGATTGGAACTGCAGTTTGTCCAGTTTGATCTCACTATTACAGGGGAGGAGCAGACACTGTGGCTTTGCCACAGAGAAATGATCAGATTTGGCGTGTTTTAATTCTTGGGAGGGAGGCAACAATAAGAAGATGATGGTGCTTTCCCCATCCTCCTGGATGGTAGCGGTCATGGGTTTGGAAGCTGCTGTTGGAGGAGCCACGTTGCAATGCAATGTGACCATCGCATGTGCTGCAGAATTGGTTGTGAAGGGGGTGAATGTTTAGACTGTTGGATGCTACTAGCAAAGGACAGACTCCTTTTTTGAAGAGGAGCTTGTTCAAGCCTGTTAAGAGTCCAGTGTTTCACAAGGTTAGCATTTACATTTGTAATCTTGCCCCAAAGCACGATGCAACTGGACGGGGATGCTATCCTGAGGGGAAGTGTGGAATTTGGCAGCTTGCACACAGCAAGCCCCTGAAAAGAGTCACATAAAAGAACATTAGGGACAATGTAAATGATACCTGTTGGCCAAGATTTTAGATGTGAATTCCTCGTTCTCTTTTCAGAGTAGTGCAGTGGGACTCTGAGATGACAGCTCTTTCTAAGACAGTATCTCTGACAGTGCGATTCTACACCCCAGGGGCTCGGTGATCTGCTTAGGCCTTGCAGAGTGGAATTCGAAACCAGAATCCCTGACTCCGAGATTATGGTCTGACTGACCAATGGCTAGACATCTACAAACAGCGCTGCGCTGATAGTTACAGAATCCGATCGCTAAAGCCACATCTGAGAAATATTGAGGGCGTGCTGTGAGACAGTAATTGAAATAAAACATGAGAAACATACGAACCAGAAACAGGAGTAGGTCAGTCAGCTCTTCAGGCTTGTTCCACCATTCAATGTGATGATGACTGATCCTCTTTCTCAGTGCCATGTGCCTGCCTTACACCCATAGGCCTTGATGCCTTTAAGATAGGTATCAATTTCTTCCTTAAATATATTCAACACAAATATTCAGCAAGGTCCAGGGTGGTCCAGTCATATTGAGGAAGGTTAGCATTCCTGTGAAGTACGTTGACCTGTTCTTTGATTATAATCTATTAACATATTATTTTTTTCGCAATTTAGCCTATTTGATGCAGTTTACTCTCTGATTCAGAATAAAATTCATCGACTGCCAGTGATTGACCCCATATCTGGGAACGTTCTCTACATCCTGACACATAAACGCATCCTGAAGTACTTCCACCTCTTTGTAAGTTTCTTGACTGCGTTACATTTAAGTATGAGTATGGGATTGGCGAGGAACTAGGATTGTTGCTCTTACAGGAGAGAGATAAGTGAGCTGTTCAAAATCATGAAGAGGTTTTGTTCAAGCAAATACAAAGAAACAGCTTTTACCAACAGGAGACTCAGCTAGTACAGGACACACATATTACATATAGGGGCAAAGAACTGGAGGGGAGATGACAATATTTTTACACAGACAGTTTTTATGATCTTAGCAAATAGAGTCATAGAGATGTACAGCATGGAAATAGACCCTTCAGTCCAATTCAGCCACACCAACCAGATATCCTAAATTAATTTTGTCCCATTTTCCAGCCCTACATCCATATTCCTCTAAACCCCTCCTATTCATATACTTAACCAGATGCCTTTTAAATGTTGTACTTGTACCAACCTCCATCACTTCCGTACACACACCACCCTCTGCGTGAAAAAAGTTGGTTCTGAGCTACATTTTAAATCTTTCCCCTCTCACCCTAAACGTACGCCCTCTAGTTCTGGACTCTCCTACCCTGAAGAAAAGATTTTGTCTATTCACCCTATCCATGCCCCTCATGATTTTAGAAATTTCTATAAGGTCACCCCTCAACCGCTGATGCCGGAATATAATGTGGGTAAATATGATGTTATACACTTTAACTGGAATAATAGAGGAGCTGAATATTATTTAAATGGGGAAAAACTACAGAAAGCTACAGAACAGAAAGAGTTGGGGGGTCTTTGTTCATAAATCTCAAAACTTTAGCATCAAAGTTCACAGGGTGAGACCGAAGGCAAATGGAACGGTGACCTTTATTTCAAAAGGAATAGAATATAAAAGTAGAGAGATTTGGCTAAAAATATACAATGCACTAGTCAGATTATGCCAGGAACACCCGTGACTAGCTTTCGGCCTCTTAACAAAGGAAAAATATAATAGCATCAGAGATAGTCTAGAAAAGGATCACTTGGTTGACTCCAGGTAAGAAGGGACTGGTTCATGAGGAGAAATTGAGTAGGCCTGGGCCTGTACACATTAGAGTTTAGAAGAATGAGAGGTGACTTTATTGAAACATACAAGATTCTTAGGGGACTTGACATGGGAGATGAGGAAAGGTTGTTTCCTCTTGTGGGAGAGTCGGGGACCATGGAGTATTTCAAGAGGCTTGTGATGAGGCATATGAAGACTCTGCTGACCCCTCACTGGATAACCTGCAGTTGCGTATCGTCCCAACTGCTCAACTGATGATGCCATCTCCACCACCCTCCATCTTGTCCTCACCCACCTGGAGAAGAAGGACACCTACGTCAGACTACTGTTCATAGACTTCAGTTCTGCATTTAACACTTTCATTCCTCAGCACATGACTGGAAAACTGAGTCTACTGGGCCTAGATGCCTCCCTTTGTAACTGGATCCTAGACTTCCTGACTGGGAGTCCTCAGTCAGTCCAGATTGGGAACAGCATCACCAACACCATCACACTGAACACGGGGGCCCAAAGCCCTTCATCAGGAATGAGGCTGGGAGCCTCGGAGGTGGAGAGATAAATGGGAGGGTGAGGGGGCTAGGGGGAAGGTAGCTGAGAGGCCCAGAACATGAATGTCCTCGGTAGAGTGGAAGGGGAGGTGAAGTGTTTGGCCACGGGGCAGGGGGTTTGGGTGTCCCGGAGATGTTCTCTGAAGCATTGTGCGAATAAGCGTCCTGTCTCCCCAATGTAGAGGAGACCACATCAGGAGCATACCCTCCAGTCTAGGCAGCATTCTGGTAAATCTCCTCTGCACCCTGACTAAAGCTTCCACAGCTTTTCTGTCATGAGATGACCAAAACTGAACACAATATTCCAAGTGTGCTCTAACCAGGGCTATACAGAGAATTATCAGATCAGCCACAATCTCATTGAATAGTGGAGGGCACGCGATGGGCTGAAGGGCCTGCTTTTGTTCTGATGCCTCTCAAACCTGTACCAGACTTCACTGAGATCATAGCTAAACTGTACCTGACCGGAACTGACCAGTTCTGAGCAAGGGTCACTAGACATGAAGCATAAACTTTGATTCCTCTCCACAGGTACTGCCAGACCTGCTGAACTTTTCCCAGCAATTCCTATTTTTTGTCTCTGTATCTCACCTCCAATCACCCTTACTGTTTACTTGGTCAATTTCTCTTACTACCTTCGCTGGACCAGATTCTATCTCTCTCAGTTTTGAAACTTATAATTGACTACCAAACTCAACGACTTTCCCTTCAGCACGGTTCCAACCTCAAGGGTCAGTTGGTGTTTGAAGCTGCTACTTTGTACACCCTGTCTTTAAAATTATTGGGATGCGAGCATCCACTGGCTAGGCCAGCATTTATTTTGCATCTCTAATTGCCCAGAGGGCAGTTAAGAGTCACTGACATTGACGTGGGCCTGGAGTCACATGTAGGCCAGACCAGGTAAAGGTGGCAGATTTTCCTCATTTTAATAAATCAAATGTTTTTAATAACTACCAGGAATAGCAAAAGGAAGCATTCCTTTGAATGTAGTGATCAGATTTGAACCCACAATCTCCAAAACAATAAGCTGGGGCTCAGGATTACTAGCTGAAAATGTGTTGCTGGAAAAGCACAGCAGGTCAGGCAGCATCCAAGGAGCAGGAGAGTCAACGTTTTGGGCATGAGCCCTTCTTCAGGAATGAGGAGAGTGTGCCAAGCAGGCTAAGCAGGTAGAGAGTGTGCCAAGCAGGTAGGGGGGAGGGACTTGGGGGAGGGGCGTTGGAAATGCGATAGGTGGAAAGAGGTTAAGGTGAGGGTGATAGGCCGGAGTGGGGGTGGGGGCGGAGAGGTCAGGAAGAAGATTGCAGGTTAGGAAGGTGGTGCAAAGTTCGAGGGTTGGGACTGAGACAAGGTGGGGGGAGGGGAAATGAGGAAACTGGAGAAATCTGAGTTCATCCCTTGTGGTTGGAAGGTTCCTAGGTGGAAGATGAGGCGCTCTTCCTCCAGCCGTCGTGTTGCTGTGGTCTGGCGATGGAGGAGTCCAAGGACCTGCATGTCCTTGGTGGAGTGGGAGGGGGAGTTGAAGTGTTGAGCCACGGGGTGGTTGGATTAGTTGGTCGGGGTGTCCCAGAGGTGTTCTCTGAAACGTTCCGCAAGTAGGCGGCCAATATAGAGGAGATCACATCGGGTGCAGTGGATGCAGTAAATGATGTGTGTGGAGGTGCGGGTGAATTTGTGGCGGATATGGAAGGATCCCTTGGGCCTTTGGAGGGAAGTGAGGGGGGAGGTGTGGGCACAAGTTTTGCATTTCTTGTGGTTGCAGAGGAAGGTGCTGGGAGTGGAGGTTGGGTTGGTGGGGGGTGTCATCTGCCGACATTTCCGCCACCTCCAAAAAGACCCCTCCACCAGGGATATATTTCCCTCCCCATCCCTTTCCGCCTTCAGCAAAGACTGTTCCCTCCGTGACTACCTGGTCAGGTCCACGCTCCCTTACAACCCACCCTCCCATCCTGGCACTTTCCCCTGCCACCGCAGGAACTGTAAAACCTGTGCCCACACCTCCTCCCTCATCTCTATCCAAGGCCCTAAAGGAGCCTTCCACATCCACTAATATCATTTATTGTATCCGTTGCTCCCGATGCAGTCTCCTCTACATTGGGGAGACTGGGCGCCTCCTAGCAAAGCGCTTTAAGGAACATCTCTGGGACACCTGCACCAATCAACCACACCGCCCCGTGGCCCAACATTTCAACTCCCCCTCCCACTCTGCCGAGGACATGGAGGTCCTGGGCCTCCTTCACCGCCGCTCCCTCACCACCAGACGCCTGGAGGAAGAACGCCTCATCTTCCGCCTCGGAACACTTCAACCCCAGGGCATCAATGTGGACTTCAACAGTTTCCTCATTTCCCCTTCCCCCACCTCACCCTAGTTCCAAACTTCCAGCTCAACATTGTCCCCATGACTTGTCCGGACGTGTCCTACCTGCCTAGCTCCTTTTCCACCTATCCACTTCACCGTCTCCTCCCTGACCTATCACCTTCATCCCCTCCCCCACTCACCCATTGTACTTTATGCTACTTTCTCCGCACCCCCACCCTCCCCTAGCTTATCTCTCCACGCTTCAGGCTCACTGCCTTTATTCCTAATGAAGGTTTTTTGCCCGAAACGTAGATTTCGCTGCACTTTGGATGCTGCCTTGAACTGCTGCGCTCTTCCAGCACCACTGATCCAGAATCTGGTTTCCAGCATCTGCAGTCATTGTTTATACCTGGGGGGTGTGGACCTGACAAGGGAGTCACGGAGGGAGTGGTCTTTTCTGAACGCTGATAGGGGAGAGGAGGGAAATATATCCCTGGTGGTGGGGTCCATTTGGAGGTGGCGGAAATGACAATGGATGATATGATGTATATGGAGGTTGGTGGGGTGGTAGATGAGGACCAGTGGGGTTCTGTCCTGGTGGCGATTGGAGGGACAGGGCTCCACTCAGGATTACTAACTCAGTGACGTTACCACTACAGCACTGCCATCCCACTGAATATACTGACTCACCAATTAAAATAGTTTATAACAACTATCATAACTTCCAGGTATACAATGTCATCAAACACCTTTATTGTAATAAAACGTCCCAAAGCCAAAGCACTCTGTGAGAATATTATGAAACAAATTTGACACTCAACCACATAAAGAGATAATGACACAATGCCCAGTCAGACTGTCTGTGTGGAGTTTGCACATTCTCCCTGTATCTGCATGAGTTTCCTCCTACAGTCCAAAGATGTGCATAGAATATAGAACATAGAACAATACAGCACAGAACAGGCCCTTCGGCCCACAATGTTGTGCCGAACATTTGTCCTAGCTTAAGCATCTATCCCCATACCTATCCAATTGCCGCTTAAAGGTCACCAATGATTCTGACTCTGCCACTCCCACAGGCAGCGCATTCCATGCCCCCACCACTCTCTGGGTAAAGAACCTACCCCTGATATCCCCCCTATACCTTCCACCCTTCACCTTAAATTTATGTCCCCTTGTAACACTCTGTTGTACCTGGGGAAAACGTCTCTGACTGTCGACTCTATCTATTCCCCATATCATCTTATAAACCTCGATCAAGTCACCCCTCATCCTTCTCCGTTCCAATGAGAAAAGGCCTATCACTCTCAACCTATCCTCGTACGACCTATTCTCCATTCCAGGCAATATCCTGGTAAATCTCCTCTGCACCCTCTCCAAAGCTTCCACATCTTTCCTAAAATGAGGCGACCAGAACTGCACACAGTACTCTAAATGTGGCCTTACCAAGGTCCTATATAGCTGCAACATCACCTCGCGACTCTTGAATTCAATCCCTCTGCTAATGAACACTAATACACCATAGGCCTTCTTACAAGCTCTTGAGTGGCAACTTTCAAAGAGCTATGAACATAGACCCCAAGATCCCTCTGCTCCTCCACCTTACTAAGAACCCTACCGTTAACCCTGTATTCCACATTCTTATTTGTCCTTCCAAAATGGACAACCTCACACTTGACAGGGTTGAACTCCATCTGCCACTCCTCAGCCCAGCTCTGCATCATATCTAAGTCCCTTTGCAGCCGACAACAGCCCTCCTCACTATCCACAACTCCACCAATCTTCGTATCGTCTGCAAATTTACTGACCCACCCTTCGACTCTCTCTTCCAAGTCATTAGTAAAAATTACAAACAGCAGAGGACCCAGAACTGATCCCTGTGGAACTCCACTTGTAACTGGGCTCCAGGCTGAATATTTACCATCTACCACCACTCTCTGACTTCGACCGGTTCTCTATCCAACTTCCCACTATCCCATGCCTCCTGACTTTCCGCATAAGCCTACCATGGGGAACCTTATCAAATACCTTACTAAAATCCATGTACACTACATCCACTGCTCTACCCTCATCCACATGCTTGGTCACCTCCTCAAAGAATTCAATAAGACTTGTAAGGCAAGACCTACCCCTCACAAATCTGTGCTGGCTGTCCCTAATCAAGCAGTGTGTTTCCAGATACTCATAAATCCTATCCCTCAGTACCCTTTCCATTACTTTGCCTACCACCGAAGTAAGACTAACTGGCCTGTAATTCCCAGGGTTATCCCTATTCCGTTTTTTGAACAGGGGCACAACATTCGCTACTCTCCAGTCCCCTGGTACCACCCCCGTTGACAGTGAAGACGAAAAGATCATTGCCAACGGCTCTGCAATTTCCTCTCTGGCTTCCCACATAATCCTAGGATATATCCCGTCAGGCCCGGGGGACTTGTCTATCCTCAAGTTTTTCAAAATGCCCAAACATCTTCCTTCCTAACAAGTATCTCCTCTAGCTTACCAGTCCGTTTCATACTCTCCTCTTCAGCAATTCAGTCCCTCTCATTTGTAAATACTGAAGAAAAGTACTCATTCAAGACCTCTCCTATCTCTTCCGACTCAATACACAGTCTCCCACTACTGAGTTAGAAAAGCTTCCTGGACACACTGCACAAACACCGCCCCGTCCAATCTACTTGATCTAAAAAGCTTCCAATCAATATTTGGGAAGTTGAAATCGCCCATGACTACTACCCTGTGACTTCTGCACCTTTCCAAAATCTGTTTCCCAATCTGTTTCTCCACATTTCTGCTGTTATTGGGGGGCCTATAGTAAACACCCAACAAGGTGACTGCTCCTTTCCTATTTCTGACTTCAGCCCATACTACCTCCAAAGGCAGATCCCCTCGAACTGCCTTTCTGCAGCTGTTCTTCCATTCCTAATTAGCAATGCCACCCCCTCCTTTTTTACCACCCTCCCTAATCTTACTGAAACATCTGTAACCAGGAACCTCCAACAACCATTCCTGTCCCTCTTCTATCCATGTTTCTGTCTTGGCCACACCGTAGTCCCAAGTACCAATCCATGCCTTAAGTTCACCCACCTTATTTCTGATACTCCTTGTGTTGAAGTATACACACTTGAGCCCATCTCTGTGTCAGCAAGTATTCTCTGTCAGTGCAGGTCAGGTGAATTGGCTATGTTAAATTGCCCATAGTTTTAGGTGCATTAGTCAGAGGGAAATGGGTCAGGGTGGGTTACTCTTCAAAGAGTCAGTGTGGACTTGTTGGGCTGAAGGGCCTGTTTCCACACTGTAGGGAGTTTAATCTAATCTAATCCAAAGAGATAGGGTTTATACAAATACCAACAGTGAGCAGACGGAGGCCTTTCAGCTCCTCATGTCTTCTCTGCCATTTATTATGATCATGGTTTATTTGATTGTAACTTCAATCCATATTCTTGTCTATCCCTTAATAACCTTTCACTTCCCTTGCTTACCAAATATCTATCTACCTCTGCTTCCCTCGCCTGCTGTAGTGCTCGCTCGTTCTAAGCAGTGTTTTATAGGAGGAAGGAGAGAGTGGGGAGGTTAGAACATAGAACATAGAACAGTACAGCACAGTCCAGGCCCTTCGGCCCTCAATGTTGTGCTGGCCTTCTATCCTACTCTAAGATCAAACTAACCTACATACCCTTCATTGTACTATCATCCATGCGCCTATCCAAGAGTTGCTTAAGTGTCCCTAATGTATCTGACTCTACTACCCCCGCTGGCAGTGCATTCTATGAACCCACCACTCTCTGCGTAAAGAACCTACCTCTGATATCTCCCCTAAACCTTCCTCCAATCACCTTAAAATTGTGCCCCCTTGTGATAGACATTTCCACCATGGAAAAAGCCTTTAGCTATCCACTTAATCTATGCCTCTCAATATCTTGTACACCTCTAGGCAGAAGTGAGGACTGCAGATGCTGGAAATCAGAGTCTAGATTAGTGCGGTGCTGGAAAAGCACAGCAGGTCAGGCGGCATCCGAGGAGCAGGAAAATCGCCCTTCATCAGGGCTTTTGCCCAAAATGTCGATTTTCCTGCTCCTCTTGCACACCTCTATCAAGTCACCTCTCATCCCTCTTCACTCCAATGAGAAAAAACCCCAGCTCTCTCAACCTTCCCTCATAAGACATGCCCTCCAGTCCAAACAGCATCCTGGTCAATCTCCTTTACAGCCTCTCTAATGCTTCCATAGCTTTCCTGTAATGAGGCGACAAGAACTGAACGCAATATTCCAGGTGTGCTCTAACCGGGATTCTATAAAGCTGCAGCATAACCTCACGACTCTTAAACTTAATCCCCCTACTCATGAAAGCTAACAGACCACACGCCTCCTTAACAAACCTATCAACCTGGGTGGCAACTTTGAGGGATCTGTGGACATGGTTGTGAGAAATGTTGCAGAATGGAGGGCACAAGGGCCGAAGGGCCTGTACTGTGCTGTACTGTTCTATGTAAAACACACACTAAGTAATAGAAACATAATGCAGGAGTAATGCACATCAATGTTATACTTTATTTACAGCATAAATCACTTAAATAACAATGGAACTTTGCCTTAAATAAGAGTTACCAGAGGACAGCTGTACCTTCATTCGTAGCCTCAACTGACAAACAGGTGAAAACACTGCTGCCAATGATGGAAGAATTGAAACTGGGAATTGGTAAGAACACCAGACTAGAGAGAGGACAAAGATCTTGCAGAGTTTTGGAATTGGAAATGATGGTTTGTAAATAAGGATGAGAATTTTTAAACTGAAGCATTGTCAGATTGGGAACCAATCAGGCATAGGGTTAAGGGCGACCGAGGTTTGGTGTGAGTTGGCATCCAGGCAGCAGAGTTTAAATGAGCTCAAATTTGCACGATGATTTATATGAAAATCCCTTGAGTTATCTTGATTACATCAATCTCTCAAACCGTGACTGAGATCCATCAGCCCAGACCAGGAATTGAAATCACATCCTTGCGGTCTGTGTCACTGCGAGGTATTCCATCTAATCGCATTTTTAAATTTTTTCTGACAAAATCCATTTCGTTGATCTCACTGAGCAATTCCATTTCCTTTCAGGCCTCAAAGCTGCCCAAGCCAAGCTTTATGAAGAAGACGCTAGAGGAGCTTGCGATTGGGACCTACAAAGATGTAGCCGTGATAGAGGAGACGTCATCGGTTTATGAAGCACTTGGGATCTTTGTGGCAAGAAGAGTGTCTGCTTTGCCGGTGGTGAACAAGTTGGGTAAGTAAGAGGAAGGTACAAGATGCGAGTTAACAGGATGTAAATAAATAATTACCCTGGACAAACCACAGAGAGCAGAAATGAAACAGGAATTGCTGGAAAATCTCAGCAGGTCCACCAGCATCTGTGGAGAGAAATCAGAGTTAATGTGACCCTTCCTTAGAATGAGGAAAAGCTTTACAAAGATGTTGCCAGAGTTGGAATGTTTAAGCTATAGGGAGAGGCTGAACAGGCTGGGGCTGTTTTCCCTGGAGCGAGAGAGGCTGAGGGGTGACCTTATAGAGGTTTATACAATCATGAGGGGCACGGATAGGGTGAATAAACAAGGTCTTTTCCCTGGGGTGGGGGAGTCTAAAATGAGATGATATAGGTTTAGAGTGAGAGGGAAACGATATAGAAGGGACCTAATGGGTAACTTTTTCATGCAAAGGGTATTGAGTGTATGGAATGAGCTGCCAGAGAAAGTGATGGAGGCTGGTACAATTACAACATTTAAAAGGCATCTAGATGGGTAGATGAATAGGAAGGGTTTAGAGGGATATGGGCCAAGTGCTGACAAATGGGACTAGATTAATTTAGGATATCTGGTCAGCATGAAGGGTCTGTTTCCATGCTATACAACTTTATGACTATAATTGGACAGACAGAATCGAGATGGCTTACCTGTTGAATTTAGAGGGGATTTAACCTGAATGACTGCTTTCAATGCCTTGCAAACCATTCAGCCTCAAAATGCAATGGATCCTCAGTTGAGTTGAATGGTTGAGTTAGAATGTCATGGGTTCGAGTCCCACTCAAGTCTTGAGTAGTGTCCAAGCTGATCTCCCAGCGTGGTACTGAGGAAGTACTGCACTGCCAGATGTGTCATGTTTGGGATGAGATATAAATTCATTTGTCTACTCTGATAGGTGGAAGTGCAACATCTCACAGGCACTACCTTGAAGAATCATGGAGAGGGGCCATTTTTTTCCAGGGTCCAAGCCAAAAGTATTCCTCAACCATATCACTGAAAAAAGTCACAGCTGGTCATTTGTGGATGTTTGCTGCTTGCAAATTAGCATTTCCAGTATTATAAAATTGATGACAGCTCTCAAGTATTTTGGAATCACTTGGAGTCATAAAAGATCCTTTATGAATGCAATTCATTTTAAAACAGCTCAAGTTTTTTTAACACCAGCAACTTGGGATACCTATAAATTAATGCTACCAGGACTTTAAAATCTGTGTCTCTGAGGTAGGAACCATATAAAAACATAAAAACATAAGAAATAGGATCAGAAGCAGGCCATCTAGCCCATCAACAAGACCTGGCTGATCTTTTTGTTGACTTAGCTCCACTTACTGTAATCCTTAATTCCTTTATTGTTCAAAAATCTATCCATCTTTGCCTTAAAAACATTCAGCTAGGTAGCCTTAACTGCTTCACTGGGCCAGGAATTCCTCAGATTCACAGCCTTTTGGATGAAGAAGTTCCTCCTCAACTCAGTCCTAAACCTGCTCCCTCGTATTTTGAGACTATGCCCCCAGTTCTAGTTTGATCTGCCAGTGTAAACAACCTCCCTGCTCTATCTTATCTATTCCGTTCAGAATTTTATATGTTTCTATAAGATCCCCCCCTCATTCTTCTAAATTCCAATGAGTATAATCCCAATCTACTCAGTCTCTCCTCTTAAGCCAACTCTCTCAACTCCGGAATCAACCTGATGAACCTCCTCTGCACCCCCTCCAGACCCGCTGAGCTTTTCCAGCAATTTCTATTTTTTATTTCTTTTTCGCTGCACATGCAGGGGTGTCCAGAGTATGTTCTCAGCTGTGCCTCTCAATGGAGCACTCTAACGCAGTAGAACTTTAATCAAAAGATAACACACGAGCATGTCTGCTCTGTAGCACACCTGTGCCCGGAGACCAGGGTTTATAATTGTTTATTTTAACTTGCTTCCTTGTATTTTGCTGGAAGATTAAAACTCAAGCATGTCTTTCTGCCTTTCCATCATGTCAACAGCCTGGGACAGAGTCCACAGGAGACCCCTGTTTGGTTTGTTGAATGTATCTCTCCATTTGGGCTATTGCTGTTGGCATGGTGGTTCAGTGGTTAGCACCGCTGCCTCACAGTGCCAGAGGACCTGGGTTCAATTCCAGCCTTGGGTGACTGTCTATGTGGAGTTTGTACGTTCTCTCTGTGTCTGTGTGGGTTTCTACCAGGTGCTCCAGTTTCCTCCCACACTCTAAAGGTGGATTGGCCATGCTAAATTGCCTATTGCATTCAGAGATGTGGAGGTTAGGTGCCTTATCCAGGGTTACAGAGGTGGGTCTGGGTGAGAGGGTCAGTCTGGACTCGTTGGGATGATTAGCCTATTTCCACACTGTAGGGACTTTCTTCTATCTATGGAAGATCCTTTCATACTCATTAAGTGTGATATTCCATAATGTTTCTCTGAAATCCATAGAGGGATTTTAGACAGCAACCATCCTCAATCATCTTTTGGCATATATGTCTTTTTTTTTAAGAAGTTCAAAACCTCTAAGTAATTCAGGGTTATGATCTGTTGTCATGACACTGCTTTCATGAGTTTATAGAACAGTGATCACTTGCTGATTGCCTTTTCCTTCTATTCCAGGTAAAGTTGTGAATCTCTATTCACGATTTGATGCTATAGTAAGTACTGGAGATCTCAACTGTAAGGTCCACACTTGTTAGGTTTGATAGTACAGTAATTAGGAATCTGGAGCCTGTCTTGTGCTCACAGCTTGAATTGCAGACTGTGGCCGAAATGAACCTTCCTGCTATCCAAGCAGCTTTTAGTGATTGTTGGCCCATTTCTATAACAACAATAACCTGCATTTATATACAGCCATAAGACACAGGAGCAGAAATTAGGCCATTCAGCCCTCATGTCTGCTCTGAGAAACTGATAAGTTTCTCAACCCCATTCTCCCGCTTTCTCCCCATAACCCTTGATCCCCTTGATACTCAAGAACCTATCTATCTCAGTCTTAAATGTACTCAATGATGGCTTTAACATAATAAGACATCCTAGGGTGCTTCACAGGAGCAATAAAATATGAGAGAGAGCCCTTAAAGAAATGTAAGTGAGGATGAAAATGTTGTAGGACTGGAGTAGGATGGACCACTGGGATACCTTCTGGGGAAGGTGGGACCTGAACAAGAAGGGTGGGTTGCATCTGAACAGGAGGGGCACCAATATCCTGAGCAGGAGGTTTACTAGAGCTCTTCGGAAGAGTTTAAAATAGATTGGTAGGTAGGTGGGAACCTGAGCTATGGATCAGAGAATGGAGTAGGTAGTGAGCAGCCAGATACAGCGTGCAAAGAGTCTGTGAGGAGGGATGGGCACTTGACTGGGCGAAGGTGCATTCAGTTTGATGGGTTGAAGTGTGTCTATCTTACGCAAGAAGTATCAGGAATAAGGGTGACAAACTCAGAGCATGGATTAGTACTAGGAACAATGATGTTGTGGCCATTACAGAGACTTGGATATCTCAGGGGCAGGAATGTTGTTGGATGTTCCAGGGTTTAGATGTTTCAAAAGGAATTGGGGAGCAGGTAAAAGAGGTGGAGGAGTGGCAATGCTCATCAGGGATAGTATCACAGCTGCAGAAAGGGAGGTTATCGAGGAGGGTTTGTCTACAAAGTCAGTATGGATGGAAGTCAGAAAGAGAAAAGGAGCAGTCACTTTACTGTGAGTTTTCGTAGCAACAGAAATATGGAGAAACAAATTGGGAGGCAGATTTTGGAAAGGTTAGAAATAGCAGGGTTGTTATCATGGGTGACTTTAACTTCCCTAATATTGATTGGAACGTCCTTAGTTCAAATAGTTTGGATGAAGCAGTTTTTGTCAGGTGTGCTCAGGAAGAGTTCCTGATGCAATATGTAGATAGACAGACTAAAGGGAGGCCATATTTCATTTGGCACTTGGCAACGGTCCAGGCCAGGTGTCAGACCTCGGTGGTACAGTATTTCAGTGAGAGTGATCACAATTGACTATCCTTTATTATATTCATGGGAAGGGATAGGAGAGCAGACAGTATGAGAAGGTACTTAATTGGGGGAGGGGGAATTACAATGCTATTAGGCAGTAACTGGGGCTCCTAAATTGGGAACAGATGTTCTCAGGGAAATGTATGACAGAAATGTGGAGGTTGTTTAGGGAGCACTTGCTGATAGTGCTGGACAGGTTTGTGCCACTGAAGTATGGCATTCCAACCAGAACTATATCAACAAACACGTCGAGTTAGACCCCATCTATCACTCCCTGACAAAATGAACAGGAAGTGACATCACCACCGGAAATGGTGTCACCACAGGAAATCATATCACCACCACAAAGAAACCCAGAAGTATAAATAGAAAGCAGGAATTATCAACAGTGCTTTGCCCAGAGGTCCACTGAAGATGTTATCTAGTATGGTGAAAAAACTTCTGGAAATGAACCTTCCAGCTCAGCGAGCAAACCTACATCCCGAATCTCGCCCTGACCTACAAATCTTCTCAAAACTCGCATTAAGGAAAATCCTAAAGCGTTCTACACTTACGTGAGGAACAAAAGGATGGCTAGAGTGAGGGTAGGGCTGATCAGGGATGGTGGAGGGAGTGTATGCCTGGAGTTGGAGGAAGTAGGGGAAGTCCTTAATGAATACTTGTCTTCAGTATTCAGTACTGAGAAGGACCATGACATTTCTGAGGATAGCGTGAAAGAGACTGATATGCTCGAACAGGTTGATGTTAGGAAGGAAGATGTGCTGAATATTTTGAAAAGCATAAGGATAGATAAATCCCCTGGGCTTGATAAATTATACCCTCGGTTGCTACAGGAAGTGAAGGAAGAGATTACTGTGCCTTTGCGATGATCTTTGCATCCTCACTGTCCACTAGAGTAGTGCCAGATGATTGGAGGGTGGCAAAGAAAGGGAATAGAGATAATCCTTGGAATTACAAACCAGTCAGTCTTATGTCAGTGGTGGCAAAGTATTGGAAAGGATTCTGAGAGATAGGATTTATGATTACTTGGAAAATTATAGTTTGATTAGAGATAGTCAACATGGCTTTGTGAGGGGCAGGTTGTGCCTCACAACCGTATGGAATTCTTTGAGGATGTGACAAAACACGTT
This sequence comes from Hemiscyllium ocellatum, assembly GCF_020745735.1. Classification (NCBI taxonomy): domain Eukaryota; kingdom Metazoa; phylum Chordata; class Chondrichthyes; order Orectolobiformes; family Hemiscylliidae; genus Hemiscyllium; species Hemiscyllium ocellatum. The sequence goes on along the minus strand of NC_083407.1, from coordinate 10,011,914 downwards.
GATGAAGGTAGAGCAGTGGACGTGGTGTACATGGATCTTAGCAAGGTGTTCGATAAGGTCGGCTCATTCAGAAAGTCAGGAGGCATGAAATGCAGGGAAATCTGGCTGTCTGGATGCAGAATTGGCTGGCCCATAGAAGACAGAGGGTGGTGGTAGATGAAAGGTATTCAGCCTGGAGCCCAGTGACCAGTGGTGTCCTGCAGGGATCGGTTCTGGGACCTCTGCTCTTTGTGTTTTTTATAAACAACTTGGATGAGGAAGTGGAAGAATGGGTTAGTAAGTTTGCCAATGACACAAAGGTTGGTGGAGTTGTGGATAGTACGGAGGGCTGTTGTAGGTTGCAATGAGACATTTCCAGAATACAGAATTAGGTTGATCAGTGGGCAGATAGAGTTCAATCTGGAAAAGGGTGAAGTTATTCACTTTGGAAGGTCGAATTTGAATGCAGAGTACAGGGTTGAATGCATGATTCTTGGCAGTGTGGAGGAACAGAGGGATCTTGGGGTCCATGTCCATAGATCCCTCAAAACTGTCTTTTAAGTAAGATGTTCAACTGAGACCTCATCTGTCCTCTCAAGGCAAGCTTTGCAAAGATTTGACGACAGCACAAAATTCTCCCAGGTAACATTTAACCCTCAACCAAACAGAAAATCATTTAAAAAAAAATGTAATCTGGTGATTAATTTATTATGGTTTGTGGGATTTTGCTGTGAGCAGATTAGTGTCAATAGAAGCTACCTTTGGTTGCAAAGCTATTGGATGGAAGTAAATACATGAACATAGGACATTACAGCGCAGTACAGGCCCTTCTGCCCTCGATGTTGCGCCGTCCTGTCATACTAATCTGAAGCCCCTCCCACCTACACTATTCCATGTATGTCCATATGCTTGTCCAATGACGACTTAAATGCACTTAAACTTGGCAAATCTACTACCGATGCAGGCAAAGCATTCCATACCCTTAATACTCTCTGAGTAAAGAAACTACCTCTGACATCTGTCTTATACCTATCTCCACTCACTTTAAAGTTGCGTCCCCTCAGGTTTGCCGTCCCTATACTTGGAAAAAGGCTCTCCCTGTCCACCCTATCTAACCCTCTGATTATCTTGTATGTATCTATTAAGTCACCTCTCAGCCTTCTTCTCTCTAACGAGAACAGCCTCAAGGCCCTCAGCCTTTCCTCGTAAGACCTTCCCTCCATACCAGGCAACATCCTAGTAAATCTCCTCTGCACCCTTTTCAAAGCTTCCACATCCTTCTTATAATGCAGTGACCAGAACTGTACACAATGCTCCAAGTGTGGCCATACCAGACCTTTGTACAGCTGCAGCAAAACCCCCTGGTTCCAGAATTCAATCCCTCTATTAATAAAGGCCAAAACACTGAATGCCTTCTTAACAACCCTGTCAATCTGGGTGGCAACTTTCAGGGATCTGTGTACATGGACACCGAGATCTCTCTGCTCATCTGCACTCCCAAGAATCCTACCATTAACCCAGTACTTTGCATTCCGATTACTCCATGCAAAGTGAATCACCTCACACTTGTCCACATTAAACTCCATTTGCCACCTTTCAGCCCAGCTCTGCATCTTATCTATGTCTCTCTACAATCTACTACATCCTTCGTCACTATCCACAACTGCACTGGCCTTAGTGTCGTCTGCAAATTTACTAACCCACCCTTCTAAGCCCTCATCCAGGTCATTTATAAAAATGATGAACAGCAGTGGACTCAACACCAACCCTTGCGGTACGCCGCTAGTAACAGGACACCAAGAAGAACATGTTCCATCAACTACAACCCTCAGTTTTCTTTCAGCAAGCCAATTACTGATCCAAACTGCTATGTCTCCCATAATCCCATTCCTCCACTTTCTGTATAATAGCCTACTGTGGGGAACCTTATTGAACACCTTGCTGAAATCCATATACACCACATCAATTTGTTTACTCTCATCTACCTGTTTGGTCACTTTGTCAAAAAACTCAATAAGATTCACTAGGCATGACCTACCCTTCACAAAACCATGCTGACTGTCCCTGATCAGATTATTCTTTTCTAGATGGTTATAAATTCTCTCTTATATAACCTTTTCCAACACTTTACCAACAACTGAAGTGAGACTCACTGGTCTGTAATTACCAGGGTTGTCTCTACTACCCTTTTTGAACAAGGGAACCACATTTGCTATCCTCCAGTCCTCAGGCAGTTTTCCTGTAGACAATGTTGATTTGAAGAACAGTGCCAAAGGCTTGGCAATCTCTTCCCTTGCTTCCCAGAGGATCCTAGGATAGATCCCATCCGGCCCAGGGGACTTGTCTAATTTCACACTCTGCAGTATTTCTAATACTTCTTCCTTATGAACATCAATCTCTTCTAGTCTAGATGCAAGTATCTCTGTACCTTCCTCGCCAACTTTTTCATTTTCTATAGTGAACACTGTCAAAAAATATTTATTTAGTGCTTCCCCTATCTCCTCTGACTCCACACTCAACTTCCCACTGTTATCCTTGATTGGCCCTAATTTAACTCTCATCATTCTTTTATTCCTGACATACCTGTAGAAAGTCTTAGGGTTAACCCTGATCCTATCTGCCAACAACTTCTCATGTCTCCTCCTGGCTCTTCTGAGCTCTCTTTTTAGGTCTTTCCTGACTTCCTTGTAACCCTCAAGTGCCCTAACTGAGTTTTCACATTTTGTCCTAACATAAGCCTTTTTCTTCTTGACCAGGGATTCCACTTCCTTAGTAAACCACTGCTCATGCGTTCTATATCTTCCTCCCTGCCTGACAGGTACATACTTATCCAGGACACACAGCAGCTTTTCCTTGAATAAGCTCCACATTTTTAATGTGCTCATCCCCTGCAGTTTCCTTTCCCATTCTATGCTTCCTAAATCTTTCCTAATTACATTGTAGTTTCCCTTCCCCCAGCTGTAACTCTTGCTCGGCGGAGTACACCTATCCCTTTCCATCACTAAAGTAAACCTGACAGAATTGTGATCGCTGTCTCCAAAGTACTCACCTACTTCCAAATCTAACAACTGGCCAGGCTCGTTACCCAGTACTAAATCTAAAGTGACTTCGCCCTTTGTAGGCCTGTCTACGTACTGTGTCAGGAAGCCCTCCTGCACACACTGGACAAAAACTGACCCATCTATAGTAGTTGTACTGTAGTGATCCCAGTCAATATTTGGATAGTTGAAGTCCCCCATGACAACTACCCTGCCTCTCTCACTCCTGTCGAGAATCACCTTTGCTATCATTTCCTCTATATCTCTGGGACTACTTGGAGACCTATAGAAAACTCCCAGCATGGTGACATCTCCTTTCCTGTTTCTAACCTCAGCCCATACTACCTCAGTTAACGAGTCCCCAAACATCCTTTCTACAAATGTAGTATTGTCCCTGATCAACAATGCCACACCTCCCCCTCTTTTACCATCTTCTCTGTTCTTACTGAAACATCTGAATCCCGGAACCTGCAACAGCCATTCCTGTCCCTGCTCTATCCGTGTCTCCGTAATGGCCACAATATCGAAGTCCCAGGTACCAACCCACACTATCAGTTCATCCACTTTATTTCAGATGCTCTCGCATTGAAGTACACACACTTCAAACCAGGTTCTCACTTGCCAGTGTCAGATACTTGATTTGGGAACTCCCGACTCTCATCCTCTTCAGTACCTGTCCAACAATTTTGGTTCCCATCCCCCTGCTGTATTAGTTTAAATCCACCTTAATAGTTTTAGCGAATTTCCCACCCAGGATATTAGTACCCCTCTGGTTTAGATGAAGACCATCCTGCTTGAAGAGGTCCCACCTACCCCAGAAAGAGCTCCAATTATCCAAAAACGTGAAACCCTCCCTCCTGCATCATCCCTGTACCACGTGTTCAACCCCTTTCTCTCCCTATTCCTCACCTCACTAGGACGTGGCATGGGCAGCAAACCAGAGAAAATAACTCTGTTTGTCCTAGCTCTAAGCTTCCATCCTAGCTCCCTGAATTTCTGCCTCAAGTCCCCATCTCTCTTCCGACCTATGTCGTTGGTGCCAATGTGGACCACGACTTGGGGCTGCTCTCCCTCCCTCCGAAGAATCCCAAAAACACGATCAGAGACATCACGGACCCTGGCACCCTGGAGGCAATAGGAGAAAGTGAGGTCTGCAGATGCTGGATGAAGCCCTGATGAAGGGCTTATGCCCGAAACGTCGAATTTCCTGTTCCTTGGATGCTGCCTGACCTGCTGTGCTTTTCCAGCAACACATTTTCAACCCTGGAGGCAATACACCAACCGTGAGTCTCACTCGTCCCCACAGAACCTCCTATCTGTCGCCCTAACTATTGAGTCCCCAATGACTACTGCTCTGCTCCTCTACCCCTTCCCTGCTCCTCTACCCCCTTCCCTTCTGAGCAGCAGGTGCCCCACCGCTTTCCCCTGGTAAGTCATCCCCACCAACAGTATCCAAAATAGTATACTTATTGTTGAGGGGAATGGCCACAGGGGATCCCTGCACTGCCTGCCGGTTCCCTTTCTGTCCCCTAACTGTCACCCATCTGTCTTTTTCTTTTATCTGGGGAGTCACTACCTCTCTGTAAGTCCTGTCAATAACCCCCTCTGCCTCCCAAATGATCCGAAGTTCATCCAACTGCAGCTCCAGTTCCCTAACGCGATTTTCGAGGAGCTGGAGTTGGGTGCACTTCCCACTGATGTAGTCAGCAGGGACACTAGTGGTGACTCTTACCTCCCACATTCTGCAGGGGGAACATTCCACTGCCCTAAACTCCATTCCCACTATTCTAACTCCCGAAGTGACTACTAAAAAAAAGAATTAGGAAATAAACTATTTACCTTATTTTCTTTGAGATTATTGCTTTTTGTTCTTGCTGCCTGTGATTAAGTGGCAATAAAATCGAATTCACTAGATTAGAATATAAAGGGACATTCAGTAAACTCTTGTCAAAATGATTGGGATATTTTGAACAATTTAGAAAATATCTCAATGCAGGATTTTACTCTTTGCATTTGGTGCCAGACAGAGAACAAGGGCTGGATCAAGTTACTACAAACCTTTCCCTAAAACTGCCTTTTAGCTGGTGTTACAGCTGACTGTTGAGGCCAGCTTTTTATTTGTGTTTGTTCCTGTGTACCAACACTGCACCGAAGTCCCACCGCTGAAGATGATTGGCCTCCAACAACAACAACTGTCTGCCTTTGTGCTGGATCTGACTCCAAGCAGTGGGGAGTTTGCCCTTCGATTCCCATCCAGCTGGGGCACCATGGTGCCACACTGCACGAAGTGGGGCATTGACATCATTCCCATCTCACCTTTGGAATTTCATTCACAGGACGGGAGTGTTGCTGGCTAGGCCAGAATTTATTGCCCATCCCTAATTTCCCAGAAGGCATTTAGGAGTCAACTACATTGCTGTAGGAGAAAGTGAGGACCGCTGATGCTGGAGATCAGAGTCGAGAGTGTGGTGCTGGAAAAGCACAGTAGATCAGGTAGCATCCGGGAGCAGGAGAATTGACATTTTAGGCATAAGCTCTTCATCAGGAATGAGGATTGTGGGCCAAGGTCGTGGGGGGGTGGTTGAGAAATAAACGGGAGCAGGGGTGGGGCTTGGATGATAGTCCGGAGATGAGGGTGGCCATTTATAAAAGACATACATATGGACCAGACCAAGGATAGACCTTGCAGTTTCCTTCCCTGAAGGGCATGAATGGACGAGATGGGTTTTTCCACAAACTGTTTTACACTGGAATCTTAATTCCAGATTTTTGATCAATTCAAATACCATCCTCTGTCATGGTGGGATTGGAACCTGGGTCTCATCTAGCGAAAATACCACGGGGCCATTGTCCATCAAGATTAGAGTGGTGTTCGAAATGCACAGCAGGACAGGCAGCATCCAAGGAGCAGGAAAATCGACGCTTTGCGCAGGAGCCCTTCATCAGGAATAGGGGGTTGCAGTGAGAGAGAGACTCACTGAGACTTTTGTCGAGAGATGAGGAGAACTTCTTCAAAGTAGGCATCCTTGCAAGAGGATTCGCAGTAAGGTTAAAATCAACTAGGCGAAAGAGAGGACTGCAGAAGCTGGAGATTAGAGTCGAGATCAGAGTGGTGCTGAAAATGCACAGCAGGTTGGGCAGCATCCGAAGAGCAGGAAAATTGACGTTTTGGGCAGGAGCCCTTCATCAGGAATGATCTGCTGTGCGTTTTCAACACCACTCTAATCTTGACTCTAATCTTCAGCATCTGCAGACCTCACTTTAGCCTTCCCTTTTATCCCTGTCTGGTCCAAGGCTGTAATGAGGTCAGGAGCACACTGGCCCCGGCAAAACCCAAACTGGGCTTCGGAGAGACATAAGTGCTTCTTCCATGAGGTTCCTGATGATTTAGAGTAGCCCGATGGACAGTAATTTGAGACTTGAAGGTAGAGAGTGGCTGATGATTAAACACGGTGAATAGAGGTGGCCAACACTGTCAAACACTCTTTACTGTTTCTCCAGAATCTCGCTGCACAGAAAGCTTACAATAACCTGGATGTCAGTGTGAAGGAGTCACTCCAACAGCGATGGCATTGTTTTGAAAGTGTCCTCAAATGTTATGCACACGAGACATTGGAAGTCATTATTGAGCGCCTTGTCAAACATGAGGTAAGGACCTAATGAGTCGGGATCACTTCATCTATTGGCCAGTGTTGGTAAGTGCTATTCATCATGAATGGTTTAGGTCCTGCTGTTATAGAGGGGGCGAACAGCAAGCTGGAGATATATAGAATCATAGAATCCCTACAGCGTGGAAACAGGTTATTTTGCTCATGGGTGGCATGGTGGCACAGTGGTTAGCACTCCTTCCTCACAGCGCCAGAGACCCAGTTCAATTCCCGCCTCTGGCGACTGTCTGTGTGGAGTTTGCACATTCTCTCCGTATCTACGTGGGTTTCCTCCAGGTGCTCCTGTTTCCTCCCACAGTCCAAAGATGTGCAGGTTAGGTGAATTGGCCATGCTAAATTGTCCGTAGTGTCAGGTGAAGGGGTAAATGTAGCGGAATCGGTCTGGGTGGGTTGCGCTTTGGCGGGTCGGTGTGGACTTGTTGGGCTGAAGGGCCTGTTTCCACACTGTAAATAATCTAAAGTAATCTAATCTAAGTCCATACTGCCACTCCAAAGAGCATCCCATCCCCCTACCCTGTAACCCTGCATTTCCCATGGCTAATCCACCTAACCTGCACATCTCTTGGCAATTTAGCATGGCCAATTCATCTTTGTATTGTGGGAGGAAACCGGAGCACCCGGAGGAAACCCACGCAGACACGGGGAGAATGTGCAAACTCCACACAGAGAGTCATGGAGTGAGTTACAGATTGGAATCTAATCAAGGGGATCAGGGTGATTAAACACAGGATAACAGATATTCAGATGTGAGTTATAGACTAGAATTTAATTGAGGGGTTTTGGTGTAGTTATATATAAGATAACTGATACCTGGGAGTGAGGTGCAGACTAGAATCTAATCAAGGGGATCAGGGTGGTTATATTTAGGAAAACAGATACCTGCGAGGGGGTTACAGACTAGAATCTAATCATAGAATCCCTGCAGTGAAGAAGCAGGCCATTCGGCCTAACAAGTCCACACCAACCCTCCAAAGAGAGCCACCATACCACCCATGCTTTGCTATTCATATATAGAATAACAGATACCCAGGGGTGAGGTATAGACTGCAATGTAATTGAGGAATTCAGAGTGGTTTATATATAAAATAACAGGCATCTGAGAGTGAGCTACAGACTGGAATCTCATCATGAGCTTTTGAGCATATTACGCACTAAATAAATCGATACCTTGAAGTGAGTTACAAATTGGAGTCTAACTATTGGGTCAAGACATACAAAGGATACAATGGGCTGAATGGCCTCCAGTGCAGTGATAATTCTGTGATTGAGATTGAAAGAATTGCATTAATGTTATTAAATGCTGAAAGATGGCACCTCTTTTGAAAGTAACTATTGAATTGTTCCACCAATAACTCACTGAGTGACAGAACACTCAGAGGGATCGAGTTCTGGAACCATGAGGTTGTGCTGCAGCTGTACAAAGCTCTGGTACGGCCGCACTTGGAGTAGTGTGTACAGTTCTGGTCACTGCATTATAAGAAGGATGGGGAAGCTTTGGAAAGGGTGCAGAGGAGATTTACTAGGAAGTTGCCTGGTATGGAGGGAAAGTCTTACAAGGAAAGGCTGAGGGACTTGAGGCTGTTTTCGTTGGAGAGAAGAAGGTTGCGAGATGACTTAATAGAGACATATAAGATAATCAGAGGGTTTGATAGGGTGGAAAGGGAGAGCCTTTTTCCAAATATGGAGAGCACGAGGGGGCATAGCTTTAAACTGAGGGGTGATAGATATAGGACAGATGTCAGAGATAGTTTCTTTACCCAGGGAGTGTAAGATTATGGAATGCTTTGCCTGCAACGGTAGTAGATTCACCAACTTTAAATACTTTTAAGTCATCATTGGACAAGCATATGGAGGTACATGGAATAGTGTAGGTTAGATGAGCTTCAGATTGGTATGACAGGTTGGCGCAACATCGAGGGCCAAAGGGCCTGTACTGTGCTGTAATGTTCTAACACTCCTGGCTTTTATACCATTTATCTTCGATCTATGCCCTTGAGCTGCTGACCCTTGGGACAGTGCAAATAGTTTGTCAAAACCCCTCATCATTCTGAACACCTCTGTTAAATCTCCCTGTGACTGTCTTCCTCAACCTGAGTCACAAATCTTCTCAAAACTCGCTATCTTCCCTTTAAGAGTTTAAAATCACACAACACCAGGTTATAGTCCAATGGGTTTATTTGGAAGCACTAGCTTTTGTAGTTTTGGTCCTTCATCAGGTGGGGTTCATCAGGTTGTGTGATTATTAACCCCTGTACAACACAGACTCTGCCACACCCCTCTGAGAGAACTTCTCTCCATCTCTCCACAGATCAGAAGATACTTCCACCTTGGGGACGTTCTAGTAAATCCCCTTGAAACCCTCTCCAATGCTTGGCCATTCTTCCCAATGTGTGTGCCCCAGGCTGAACCCCAGCCCGTGATTTATAAACCTGACATAATTTAAACATTGAGGGATAATTTTCCATGTGGGATATTCTAAAATAAGAGATATGAGCCAAATGCTGGTGAATGAGACTAGATTTATGTAGGATATCTGGTCAACATGGACGGGTTGGGTCTGTTTCGATGCTGCGTGACTCTAAGAGGTCTTAGCTTTAAGATGAGGGGTACAGATTTAAAACAGGTATGAAGAGGAATTACTTTTCCCAAAGGGTTGTGAATCTTTGAAATTCAAACCCCCAGAGTGAGGTGGATTGAGTAAATTTAAGGAGGAGATAGACATTTTTTTCATTTAGTAAGAGGTTAAAGTGTGATGGAGAGTAGACAGGAAAGCGAGGTTGAGACCAAGATGAGATCAACCATAATCTTATGAAATGGTGGAGCAGGATTGAGGGGCTGAATGGCTGTCTCTGCTTCCTATTACATTGTTAATGGACTTCCTTTGGTAGGACTGATCCTGCTTTATAAAAATTGTTACGTACTGGCTAAGATGGATGAAGATGTGATATTTCCTTGCTTCTCTTTCCGTAACTGCCTCTTGTCTTTTTCCTCAGGTTCATCGATTGGTATTGGTAAATGAGGAGGATGTTGTGCAAGGGATTGTCTCACTGTCTGATATGCTCCAAGCACTGGTCCTGTCTCCAGCAGGTATAAATGCTCTTGACTCCTGAGCACTCACAAGTCTTCTCTTCTGTATCATTCTAGAGTGTTTCAGGTAGGTAGTGAGCTGCTTGTCTCATGGGCTTGATCTAGACTGCACTCGAGTGATGACAAGGAATCAGCTCCGGTCGATTGCAGACCGAATATACAATGTAGTTCGTTTCCATACATCTCCAGTTTCCAAAAGTCAACTCTGCTCCAGAAATTGCATGGATTTTTGCAAAGAGTAGGGATCCGCACTACATTTTATTTTGATCCAACTGCGCATTGTGTAAATGAAGAGCTTTGGCCCTTACTTTCAGTCTTAACTTCTGCACAATGCCTATGGTTAACAGCTGTGGTTCGTTGTCCACAATTTTGTGGGTGGGGCAGTGAGGGTGGTGGGTGCAAGGACGGGCGGGGAGGGGTGTGGGGTGTGGTGGAAGGTGGAAGGATTGATGGCCACTTTTGGACCGGAATTGCTTTGTAGAAAACACTACACCGGTCCAACCCTTAAAGCTTCCCCTCAGCACATGTGCAAACCAGAAATAGTTCCCACCAGTAAATGTGGAAACATCAAAGTATTCCCCCGTTGCATGTGCAAAATCTTGCTGAAATTAACGTATTCTCTCTGGGACACTAAGAATGGAGACTCAACAAGCAAGAGAAAATAAAAGTATGGAACTCTACTGTCTGATGATCTTCCAGTCCAGGTGGGCCATGAGTACATCACTGGCAAGGAGATGGCTAACCAGTGGGAAGATAGTGGTGTAGTGGGTTCGTAATCCAGGATCCAAGGATAATGTCCTGGGGTTCTAATCCCATTCTGGTTAAAATGTGAATTTAATAAAATTCTGAAAATGAGAGCTTTTCTAATGCTGACTATTGTTATGAACCAAACCAAACTCCCCCAAAATATATTAAGATGATAGCCTAGATCTCGACTTGCTCATATTTTAAAGGCAAGTGTAAGGCATTGTGTTCAGATGCAATTCAATTGGTCAAACTACAGGTTTGAAGCTAAACACGTTTTACTTTTATACTACAGTTAAAATGCAAACAAAAGAGAAAAGAATTGGAATAATTTAACTCTATTGGAAAACTTAACAGAATAGTAGATTATTTAACTACTAAGCAGCAACTGTTCCAATCTAGTAACATCCCATAAATACACCTTTGGTAAAGACTAATGCAGTAAAATGGTTTGTCTCAGAGAACCCCAGCTTTTAATTTTAACAGAGGGAGGATTAAGAGCTTCCATATCCAGCTTCAAGACCTCAACAACTGCTGAAAGCTAAAACTAAAAACCCCTTCATGCTGCTTCTATTGTTTCAACGTGTTATAAAAAACTGTGGCTAGCTGGGCTCAGAATAGACAGCTGGGCTTCAAGTTTACAACACTTACTTTCAAAAGAAACATAACAGAACAAATCCTTCTTAAAGGCACATCTCGTAACACTATGTAACCATTGGTCATAAAAAAACGTTGGTTCACTAATATCCTTTAGGGAAGAAAATCTGTTGTTCCTTACCTAGTCTGGCCTTCATGTGACTCCAGACCCAGAGCAATATCGTTGAATCTTAACTATCCTCTAGTCAATTAGTGATGGGCAATAAATATGGCCTGTCTGGTGACACCCTGATCCCATCGATGAATAGAAGGAAACAAAGACTTCATGAACAGAAATGGTTAATTTATTTGGATCTTTTTTAAAAGTCATTGAATAAGTAGTTTCACCTCATTGCAAAATTGTCAGTATCCCTTAAACATTTAAGTGAGGTTTTTGCTTAATGTTTAAGGGATACTCCTCAGACCAGCGTACACATGCAACTAATGATGGTGAGGATTTCTGGTTAAGGTTGCCAATTCTGATTAGATCATTCCTGGAAGGATCAATTGTGCCTCCACACCTTGCTCCACCTCCAAACTTGTGCAACTGGTCACTCTCACGCCATACTGTCATCCAGCAGCCAATTAGAAAGTGAACTGAACCTGATTGGGTGCTCGATATATTCCCTGACTTCAAAACTATTCAAAGAAAATGTTTTAAGAAAATGTTTTTGTCAATGATTTCCTTTTCCAAGAGTTGACCCAGAGATCAATCGCAAATTCCTGGAGAAACCAGGACAATCCCAAACAATTGACTAACCTACCCAGGTCCATGTGTGCTATCCAACTGTGTGAATCGCAATTTGCAAACTTTCCGTCTCACACAAATCTGTGTGATCCAGAAAAGGACAAAACGTAAAATAAAATCCAACTCAAATCAGGAGGAAAAGACAATCAGGAAACCTCTACTCATTCTCTCTGGAATAAAACCACTCTGGAAGAGTATCCTGGTCTTTGACAATGTTTCCAGGCGCCTACCTGTTAGCTGAGGTGGTCTCCACTTGGAGCAGATCCAGTTTTCATTTGAAGGAATTCAGTGAACCTTAACAACTTTTCTATTCTCTGGGAATGAAACCACCTCCTGATATCAAAAATAGTTCTCGATATGCATGACTTAAAAATTGTGATAACTGCTCCTCCCCATTCTACTTAGATGAAACAAGACATCAATGTGAATATAATCTATTCCCTTTCTCATCTTGTAAACATCGTGATCAGATCAAAATCTATTCTTCTTGTATAATGCCAGCCTTTTGAGCTGATCTTCATAAATAAAATGTCTCAAACTGGGACTGAGTCTCGTGATCTACTCTGTACACTCTCCAAAACTCTAATACTGTATGAAGAGGTGAAAACTGGACACACCCTTCCAGCTAGGGTCAGGCCAAGGTTTTGTGAACAAAAGATGCTTGGATTTATTGTCAATAGTTCAGTAAATGCAAACCAAAGCCCTATTCACTCCAATTATCTCTTCACATTGTTGCTCATGAACATTTAGGGATTGAGGTGCAAGAGATCCCAGGCTCTTTCACCCCAAACCAGCTGAGGTGATGGCCTAGTGGTATTATTGCTAGACTATTAATCCAGAAACTTAGCTAATATTCTGGAGTCCTGAGTTCAATTTGAGTTCAATAAAAATAATCGAATTAAGAGTCCAATGATGACCAAGTGTTGTTCGTCAGGAAAAACCCATATGGTTCACTAAAGTCGTTTAGGAGGGAAAACTGTCATCCTTACCTGGTCTGGCCTACAATGACTCCAGACCCACAGTAATGTGGTGGACACCTCGTTGCCTTTTCAAATGGAAAAGCAAACCACTCAGTTCAAGGACAGTGAGGGATGGGATGTGCCAGTGACACTTACATCCCATGAAAGATGAAAGGAATGAAACTTCAATATATTTAAAAGTTATTTGTTAGTCAGGGCCACAAGGCAGCACTAACAGTCCTGACACCCATACATTTCTTAGTAAGATCTTCAAACATACAGATCATTCTCCCCCATTGCCTATATTCGGATGTCTAACTTATTTCTGTCTTGATAACAATAAAATACTGCAGATGCTAGAAATCTGAAACTAACACAGGAGATGCTGGAGAACTTCAGTCTTGAAGAAGGGTTGTATCGGACTTGAAACATTAACTCTGCTTTCTCTCCACAGATGCTGTCAGCCCTGCTGAGTTTTTACAGCATTCTCTGTGCTTGTTTCTTATTTAGTCTTGCGCTTTTTCAAAATATTTGGGGAATGGTGGGTTTGCTGCTGGGAACTGTGGGGTGGGAGTTGCAGGGTGATGGATCACGAGTCTGAATTAGAATGAGGATAAAATGATGCCTTCTATCATTATTGCACCCATCTCCCCCAATCCCCCCCTCCCTTATCTTCCTTAAGTAGATGCTGGGATAACCTGCTTCTGTGCTCGTGTTTGTTGCATTGTAAATGGTTTGAAATGATTAATGGACTGCCAAGCTAACAAGATAGTAGCATCAAGCCTTCACTGTCAATCTCTGTCTGCTTCAGTGAAATGCATGGTGATTGACTTGACCTACTTGCAAGCATAAGGTGTGTGCTCGTTTGTTGAGGGAGCTTATTTATAATATTATGCAGACAAGTTAATCACTCAGCACTGACAGCAAGCGCTCTAGTGCATGAGAAGTGTCAATATGGTGCATTAGAGGATGATTTAGTGATGTTTGACATTAAAATGTATTCTGGGGAAAGGCTAAAGGCAGACTGATTCCGTATCTAGGGCTGCCAACCCTCCAAGATCAAAGGGGGTCTTTAGGTTTGCAAATATAAATTCAGGGAGAAAGACCATCAGAGAATTAAAATAAATCACAGTCTCAGAAATTATCTTTCTGAAGTTTTTTTTGTCTTGAAAGTCATGATAACCTCATATTTTCAATGTTGTTGAAAATTATTATGTCCCATATCCTCCTCATTTCCATCCTAAATATCCTACCCTATATCCTTAGACTGTGACCCCTGGTTCTGGATTCTTTTGTCATTAGGAACATCCTTCCTATTTTTACCCTGTCTAGTCCTGTTAGAATTTTACAGGTTTCTGTGAGACTCCCCCTTAATTTTGCTGAACCCAAGTATATATTATCCTCATTGACTTAGCGGAATTTAGAGGAAGTGATGGCCTAATGGTATTATCATGGAACTGTTAATCCAGAGACCCAGGTAATGTTCAGGGGGCCCGGGTTTGAATCCTATCACAGCAGATAGTGGAATTAAGAGGTTAATGATAACCATGAATCCATTGCCCATCTGGTTCACTAACATCCTTTAGGAAAGAAAATTGCCATCCTTACTTAGTCTGGGCTACAAGTGACTCCAGACCCACAGAAATGTGGCTGACTCTTAACTGCCCTCTGGGATAGACTGGCCTAGCCAGTGATACATTTATCATGCAAATGAATAAAAATAAATTAATCCAGTTTCTTTCCATATTTTGGTCTTGTGTCTCAGGGATCAATCTGCTAAACCTTCTGGGCAGAGTGAAGAGAGAAATGGGTATTTGAAAGCCCTTCATCATATGAATAGGAAGGGTTTAGATGGATATGGGCCAAGTGCTGGCAAATGGGACTGGATTAATTTAGGATATCTAAAGTTGGACCGAAGGATCTGTTTCCATGCTGTACCTCTCTATGACTCAATGACTCTATGATTAAAAGATAAAAACATACATAAGATATGATTTGGAGATGCCGGTGTTAGATTAGGGTGTACAAAGTTAAAAATCACACAATACCAATTCATAGTCCAACAGGTTTATTTGGAAGCACTAGCTTTCAGAGTGCTGCTCCTTCATCAGGTGACTGTGGAGTCCGTAACCACCTGATGAAGGAACAGAGCTCCAAAAGCTAGTGCTTCCAAATAAGCCTGTTGGACTATAATCTGGTGTTGTGTGATTTTTAACTATATATAAGATAATGATACTAACTAAAACTCTAATCCTCTGTAAATTCCCTCTTCAAAGGTAAAGTTTCAATAATCTTACTGGATCCTAGGGCTACTCTGTCAGAGAGAGAAAGACTGATGGTGGTTTAACTTGAGGGCCACCATGTGTCAGGTGAGGGGTGAGGTTGAAAAGGAGAGAGCCTTTCATTGTGACTTCAGGTGGTGTGATAATTGAAACTGTGCTGCTGGTGCCATTGTGAATCTCAAACCAGCCATCCAGTCAATGACTCCAAACTCCCTCTTATCCATTACACCAACTTACTAATAAATAAGAAACGTCTATTATTGACGGAGGTAGATAAATAATGGAAAGTCAGATTGAGGTGAGGAGAAATGTCTTCACCCAGAGAGTGGGGAGACTGAGGAATTCTATACCACAGAAAGTGAGTGAGGCCTAAACATTCAATGTTTTCAAATGAAGGTGTTTGGTTCGCAGCTGAGGATACTAAGATTACAAACAAGTTAAAGACGCACACACACACACACACACAAACACACACACATACACACACACACACACACACACACAAATAACTACAGGGAAAATAGCAGAGTTGGAATGGACAAACTAACACTTTAATGAGCAGGTCAGAGACTAGGAATTCTGCAGTGAGTAACTCACCTCCTGACTCCCCAAAGCCTGTCCACCATCTACAAGGCACTTGCCTGGTTGGGTGCAGATCCAACAACACTCAAGAAGCTTCATACCATCGAGGACAAAGCAGCTGCTTGATTGGCACCACGTCCACAAACACCCATTCCCCTCCACCTCTGACACTCAGCAGTAATGATGTGTACCATCTACAAGATGCACTGCAGAAATTCACCAGATATCTTCAGACAGCACCTTCCAAAACTACAACGACTTTTATCTAGAAGGACAAGGGCAGCAGACACATGGGAACATCACCCCCTTCAAGTTCCCCTTCAAGCCATTCACCATCCTGCCTTGGAAATATATCACTGTTCCTTCAGTGTCACTGCATCAACATCCTGGAATTCCTTCCTTAAAGACATTCTGGGTCAACCCACAGCACATGGATTGTAGCGGTTCATGCAGGCAGCTCATCCCTACCTTCTAAAGGGGCAACTAGGGATGGGCAATAAATACTGGGCCCAGCCAGTGACGCTCCCATCCCAAAAATGAATGCAAAAAAATGAGATTGAGGTAGACTTAATGGACTAAGTGACTTCCTTCTGTGTTCTACTATTCTAAACTTCAATGATAATCTGAGTCAAAAAGGCATAGTCAGGAGAGTTACAAGCCTTCGTGCTCATGTTTGTAGATAAAATCGTCAACCATCTAAAGTGGAGACCCAAAATATTTTTGTTCATTCCTTTTGCGTTTGTTCTCTAGGTGTTAATGCAAGCTTCCTCTGCCATGCCTGAAGGTCAAAGGACTGCCACATGGGGAAAGAATGGATCCTGAGTTTCTGGGATGTAAGTGGATCTCAGAGAAGAAGGATGTGAATGGATGAAGTGACCAGCAGGTTGGCTGAATGTCTCACTTGCCGACTCTGATTTCACATCCTCAGTGGAACGGACATTCTGCAGAAACATCATCAATGGATTTAATTCCTTATTTATAGCTTACAGATTAATGCTTTGTTCCGATCTGTGCTGTTTTCGGGCTTTAACCACTTTAATTGAAGAAAACGAAGGTGTAATAATGGTGTACACAGGAAGTCAGAACCTTTGGAAGCAGAATGCAGTTTGTGAAATGTGTTTAACTCTTGAATGGCATGTTTGAGTTAGGGGCTGTAGCATTGTCATGCTGCCAGGACTACGTCACACCACCTGGTCAAGGGGGCTGTGTCATTGCTGTCATGTAATAGAGGGTGTGGAGGAGTCAGTGTTGGACTGGGATGGACAAAGTTATAAATCACACAACACCAGGTTATAGTCCAACAGGTTTATTTGGAAGCACTAGCTTTTGGAGCGCTGCTCCTTCATCAGGTAACTTTGGAAGAAGATCATAAGACACAGAATTTCTAGCAAAAACAATTAGTGTCATGCAACTGAAATGATATATTGAACAATCTAGATTTGTTCAATATATCATTTCAGTTGCATGACTCTGTAATGCTTTGCTATAAATTCTGTGTCTTATGATCCTATCCCACAGCTACTTGATGAGGGAGCAGCGCTCCAAAAGCTAGTGCTTCCAAATAAACCTGTTGAACTATAACCTGGTGTTGTGTGATTTTTAACATTACGCAATAGAGGGAGAGCTTGCCACAATGCTTGGGCTGTGTTAGTTATGGCTCTCTCAAAATCACTGTTGGATTGAATCTAGATAGGCTCTGGGACTATCCTTCATCGTAAGCAATCATGTTCTAGTCTGAAAACTAATTGTTGAAGAATAATAACAAAACCAGAAGTTGCTGGAAAAGCTCAGCAGGTCTGGCAGCATCTGTGAAGAAAAATCAGAGTTGGCATTTCGGGTTCTGTGACCGTTCCTCAGAACAGTTCTGAGGAAGGGTCACTGGACCTGAAACATTAACTCTGATTTCTCTTCACAGGTGCTGCCAGACCTGCTGAGCTTTTCCAGCAACTTCTGGTTTTGTTCCTGATTCACAGCATCTGCAGTTCTTTTGGCTTTTGTTGAAGGTTAGTATTGGAGCCAATCCTAACACAATCTTTTTTCTTAATACTGTCTTATATTTGTTCACAGACTGAAATATTTTGAGTCGACAGCTCCTAAAACACCCCCATTATCATTTTAATAAATGTCTCTTCCTGCAATTTTGAAGCAAATTAAATTAAACTTAATCAACTTAACAGGTGGTGTGTATCTTTATATGTGCACCAGTGAAACCACAATCAATGCTCCATGACTACATTTGTCCATTTGCATGTAATTAACAGCAATTGATATACAAGTAACAAGCACAGGAGCCCTCTTGTGACACAGTGGTAGTGTCCTTACTCCTGGACCAGAAGGCCTGAGTTCAAGTCTCTCCTGCTCCAGAGGTGAGTTTTAGGCCTCAGTCTCTCAGAAGACTTCGCGACGGCTGGTGGGTAAGTTTGGTCGTTTATTTAATAGTTAAAAATTTAAAGTTTTCCTTTAAAAAAGCGGTAGCAGACCCGGAAGGCGCGCTAGGTTACCTGGGTAAGGTTTTTTTTCTCCCCTTATTTAAACGCGTAGGCGTGTCACCCGAGGCACTACACGAGTAGTGCCTCCCACCCTTCCACCTCCTCTAACCTAATAATAAGACCAATTGTGACTAGCGGGTAAGTGCTGCATTTTCCTTGTTTGTTTCTTTAGATTTAGTTGGTTTTTGTTGTTTTTTTTAAGGAAAGCTTACTTTTAGAGGGATGGCAGTGCAGAGAGGGCAATGTTCCTCTTGCAACATGTATGAGGTGAGGGAAGCCATTAGCGTCCCTGCTGAGTACACTTGCAAGAAGTGCACCCATCTCCAGCTCCTCCAAACCCGTGTTAGGGAACTGGAGCTGGAGTTGGATGAACTGCGGATCATTCGTGAGGCAGAGGAGGTCATAGATCGGAGCTTTAGGCAAGTAGTTACTCCGAAAGTTATAGAGAGATGGGTGACAGTGAGGGGGAGTGGGAGGAGGAAGCCAGTGCAGGGACCCCCTGCGGTCATTCCCCTCAAGAACAAGTATACCGTTTTGGATACTTGTGGGGGGGATGACTTACCAGGGGCAAGCAACGAGGTTCAGGCCTCTGGCACGGAGCCTGGCCCCGTTGCTCAGAAGGGTAGGGTGGAGAAAGGTAGAGCAATAGTTCTTGGGGACTCGATAGTGAGGGGTACAGACAGACGGTTTTGTGGGGGCGACAGGGACTCACGTTTGGTATGTTGCCTCCCAGGTGCAAGGGTACGTGATGTCGCTGATCGTGTTTTCCGGGTCCTTAAGGGGGAGGGGGAGCAGCCCCAGATCGTGGTCCACGTTGGCACCAACGATATAGGTAGGAAGAAGGGTGAGGATGTCAGACAGGCTTTCAGGGAGCTAGGTTGGAAGCTCAGAGTTAGAACAAACAGAGTTGTAGTCTCTGGTTTGTTACCCGTGCCACGTGATAGAGAGTCGAGGAATAGGGAGAGAGAGCAGTTAAATGCGTGGCTACAGGGATGGTGCAGGAGGGAGGGATTCCAGTTTCTGGACAACTGGGGTCCTTTCTGGGGAAGGTGGGACCTCTATAAAAAGGATGGGCTACACCTGAACCTGAGGGGCACCAGTATCCTTGGGGGGAGGTTTGCTAGTGCTCTTTGGGAGGGTTTAAACTAACTCCGCGGGGGCATGGGAACCAGGACTGTAGCTTTAGGGTACAGGACCTTGAGTGTAGGGAGGTTAGGAATAATGCAGCGATCTCTAAGGAAGGTGCCTGTAACCAGAAAGGTGGATTGAAGTGTGTATACTTCAATGCCAGAAGTATAAGGAATAAGGTAGGTGAACTTGCAGCGTGGGTTGGTACCTGGGACTTCGATGTTGTGGCCATTACAGAGACGTGGGTAGAACAGGGACAAGAATGGCTGTTGCACGTTCCAGGGTTCAAATGTTTTAGTAGGATCAGACATGGGGGTAAAAAAGGGGGAGGCGTGGCATTACTTGTCAAAGACAGTATCACAGCAGTGGAATGGACGATGGAAGAGGACTTGCCATCTGAGGTAGTTTGGGCTGCGGTTAGAAATAGGAAAGGTGAGGTCACCCTGTTAGGTGTTTTCTACAGGCCTCCTAATAGTCCTAGAGAAGTAGAGGATAATATTGCGAGGATGATTCAGGAAAAGAGTGAAGGTAGCAGGGTGGTTGTTATGGGGGACTTTAACTTCCCAGATATTGACTGGGAGAGCTATAGCTCGAGTTCATTAGATGGGTCGGTGTTTGTACAATGTGTGCAGGAGGGTTTCCTGACACAATATGTCGACAGGCCAACAAGAGGGGAGGCTATATTGGATTTGGTTCTAGGTAATGAACCAGGCCAGGTGTTAGACTTGGAGGTAGGTGAGCACTTCGGGGACAGTGACCACAACTCGGTGACTTTTACTTTAGTGATGGAGAGGGATAATCGTGCGCTGCAGGGCAAGAGCTATAGCTGGGGGCAGGGAAATTATGATGCAGTGAGGCATGACTTAGGATGTGTGGATTGGAAAAACAGGCTTCAAGAGAAGAACACTAATGAGATGTGGGGATTGTTCAAGGAGCAGCTACTGCGTGTCCTCGATAGGTATGTACCAGTCAGGCATGGTGTAAAGGGCCTTGTGAGGCAGCCGTGGTTTAGTAAGGAATTGGAGTCCCTTGTGAAAGGGAAGAAGGCGGCATATGTAAAGATGAGGCGTGAAGGTTCAGTAGGGGCGATTGAGAGTTATAAGGTAGCCAGGAAGGAGCTAAAGAGGGAGCTAAGAGAAGCGAGAAGGGGACATGAAAAGTCTTTAGCTGGTAGGATTAGGGAAAACCCAAAGGCTTTCTATAGGTATGTCAAGAATAAAAGGATGACTAGGGTAGGTATCGGTCCAGTCAAGGATAGTAGTGGGAAGTTGTGTGTGGAGGCGGAGGAGATTGGAGAGACATTAAATCAGTACTTTTCATCAGTATTCACTCAGGAACAGGACACTGTTGCTGATGTGAATATGGAATCACAAATAATTAGAATGGATGCCCTGGAAATATGCAGGGAAGAGGTTTTGGGAATATTGGAAAGGATGAATATAGATAAGTCTCCTGGGCCTGATGGCATTTACCCCAGGATCCTATGGGAAGCTAGGGAGGAGATAGCAGAGCCATTGGCCTGGATTTTTATGTCGTCATTGTCAACGGGAATAGTACCAGAGGACTGGAGGATAGCGAATGTGGTCCCATTGTTCAAGAAAGGGAGTAGGGATAGCCCTAGTAACTATAGGCCAGTGAGTCTGACTTCAGTGGTGGGCAAAGTCTTAGAGAGAATGGTAAGGGATAAGATTTATGAACATCTGGATAGGAATAACGTGATCAGGGATAGCCAGCATGGTTTTGTGAAGGGCAGGTCGTGCCTCACAAACCTTATTGAGTTCTTTGAGAAGGTGACTAAGGAAGTGGATGAGGGTAAAGCAGTAGATGTTGTGTATATGGATTTTAGTAAGGTGTTCGATAAGGTTCCCCATGGTAGGCTAATGCTAAAACTTCGGAGGTATGGCATTGAGGATACATTAGAGGTTTGGATTAGGAATTGGCTGGCTGGAAGGAGACAGAGGGTAGTAGTTGATGGATTATGTTCATCTTGGAGCGCAGTTACTAGCGGTGTACCACAAGGATCTGTTTTGGGACCATTGCTTTTTGTTATCTTTATAAATGATCTAGAGGAAGGACTTGAAAGCTGGGTAAGCAAGTTTGCGGATGACACAAAAGTCGGTGGAGTTGTGGATAGTGAGGAAGGAAGTGGTAGGTTACAGCGGGATATAGATAAGTTGCAGAGCTGGGCGGAAATGTGGCAAATGGAATTCAATGTAGCTAAGTGCGAAGTCGTTCACTTCGGTAGGAATAACAAGATGATGGATTACTGGGCTAATGGTAGGCTACTTGGTAGTGTGGATGAGCAGAGGGATCTTGGTGTCTATGTACACAGATCTCTGAAAGTTGCCACCCAGGTAAATAGTGCTGTGAGGAAGGCATATGGTGTACTGGGCTTTATTGGCAGAGGAATTGAGTTCCGGAGTCCTGAGGTCATGTTGCAGTTGTATAAGACTCTGGTGAGGCCTCATCTGGAGTATTGTGTGCAGTTTTGGTCGCCATACTATAGGAAGGATGTGGAAGCTTTAGAACGAGTGCAGAGGAGGTTTACCAGGATGTTGCCTGGAATGGTAGGAAAATCTTATGAGGAAAGGCTGAGGCACTTGGGGCTGTTTTCATTGGAGAAGAGAAGGTTTAGGGGAGATCTGATAGAAGTGTATAAGTTGATTAGGGGTTTAGATAGGGTAGATACTAAGAACCTTTTACCGCTAATGGAGTCAGGTGTTACTAGGGGACATAGCTTTAAATTAAGGGGTGGTAGGTATAGGACAGATGTTAGGGGTAGATTCTTCACACAGCGGGTTGTGAGTTCATGGAATGCCCTGCCCGTATCAGTGGTGAACTCTCCTTCTTTATGGTCATTTAAGCGGGCATTGGATAGGCATTTGGAAGTTATTGGGCTAGTATAGGTTAGGTAGGATTCGGTCGGCGCAACATCGAGGGCCGAAGGGCCTGTACTGCGCTGTATCCTTCTATGTTCTATGTTCTATAACATGTTTGAACAGGTTGGTTTAGAAAATAGGTTAAATAAAATTGTTACGGGCCCTCTTGTGGTACAGTGGTAGTGTCCCTATCCCTGGACCGAGAGGCCTGGCTTCAAGCCCAACCGCTCTAGAGGTGTGTAATAATGTCTCTGAACAGGTTAATTTGAAAATAGGTTAAAGAAAAAATTTACGCGAAACAAACTCGGGCCCTCTTGTGGTGCAATGGAAGTGACCCATCTCAGAGTTGAAGTCCAGGATTCAAGTCCTGCCTGTTCCAGGGATGTGCAGTAATATCTCTGAGCAGTTTGATAAAAAGGTCACGGTCTCTCTTATGGCCCTCCCTCTGTATCAGGAGGCCTGAGTTCATGTCTAACCTGCTCAACATACACCTGCAAAGAGATGCAGACCAAGAACTAAATACCTGCCCACTAGAATGGACAGAGATACTGACCTTTATATTGGAGAAATTAAGCACAAGCTCAGAGTCTGGTTAAGTGAACATCTGTGTTCTGTATGCTACAACCAAGCCCACCTTCTGGTTGCTAGCCATTTGAACTCCCCCTCCTATTCTCCATCCTGAGCTTCCTCCCCCATCTATACAAGGCCACATGAAAACTGGAGGAAGAACACTTCATTTTCTGTCTCAGGAGCTTACAACCATACAGCCTCAATATAGAATGCATCAGCTTCCAAATCCCCCCATCCATCACCACCTCATCCAGGTCCGGCCGTCCCTCTCTGTCCGCTCCCTTAACCTGTCCAGCTTCCTTCCCACCTATCCACTCCAGTCTTCCCACTGACCAATCTCAATCGTCTCCTACCTGTATCCACCTATCACCATCCCACCTACCTCTCCCCTGGCCCCAATCCCCTCGCTACATTTATTTCTCAGCCACTTCCCCCCATCCCCAATCCTGATGAAACGTTCTGACCCGAAACATTGACTCCCCTCCTCCTCCGATGCTGCCTGACCCGCTGTGCTTTTTCCAGCTCCACGCTTTATCGACCCTGACTTTTCAACATCTGCAGCCCTCACTATCTCCACTTGTCAGGATTAATTTGTGGTTGTTGGACAAGAGCAGAATCACATCTAATTTGGATTTTCTGAATTTTGCAAGGAGGGTCTAGTTTAGCCTGATTGGCATGTTGTCTGCTCGGCATGTTATTAATGGGGCATGTTGTTTAATACAGTCCACCACTCAGTAAGATACACCCGGACCAACTAACCCAACCACCCCGTGGCTCAACACTACAACTCCCACTCCCACTCCACCAAGGACATGCAGCTCCTTGGACTCCTCCATCACCAGACCATAGCAACACGACGGCTGGAGGAAGAGCGCCTCATCTTCCGCCTCGGAACCCTCCAACCACAAGGGATGAACTCAGATTTTTCCAGTTTCCTCATTTCCTCTCCCCCCACCTTGTCTTAGTCCTAACCCTTGAACTCAGCACCACCTTCCTAACCTGCAATCTTCTTCCTGACCTCTCCACCCCCACCCCCACTCTGGCCTATCACCCTCACCTTAACCTCCTTCCACCTATTGCATTTCCAACGCCCCTCCCCAAGTCCCTCCTCCCTACCTTTTATCTTAGCCTGCCTGGCACACTCCTGCCATCTCACTGGCAGTGAAATCCATGTCAGTGTAGAAAC
The DNA here is from genome assembly GCF_020745735.1 of Hemiscyllium ocellatum. NCBI lineage: Eukaryota > Metazoa > Chordata > Chondrichthyes > Orectolobiformes > Hemiscylliidae > Hemiscyllium > Hemiscyllium ocellatum. Next base: position 9,987,939 of record NC_083407.1, on the reverse strand, counting down.
AAATAGAAGAGTAGAAAATAGGAGCAGGAAGAGGCCTTTCAGCCCTTCAGGCCTGCTTCACCATTCAATAGGATCATGGCTCATCATCAAATGCAATCCCCATACCCTTTGATCTCTAAGAACTTTATATAACTCCTTTTTGAAAACATTCAATGTTTTGGCCTCAACTGCTTTCTGTGGCAGAGAATTCCACAGGCTCCCCACTCTCTGGGTGAAGACATCTCTCCTCACCTCAGTCCTAAATGGCCCATTGCATTTCCTTACACGATCACCCCCTGGACTCCCTGGTGATCGGGAACATCCTTTCTGTGTTTACCCTGGTTTGTCCTGTTAGAATTTTATAGGTTTCTATGAGATCCCTCACTATTCTTCTAAACTCCAATGAATATAATTCTAACTGATCCATCCTCTCTTCATGCATCAGTACTGCCATCCCAAGAATCAGTTTGGTGAATCTTCATTGCAATCCCTCCATCTCCAGAACATCCTTCATTAGACAAGGAGATCAAATAATATTATAGGTGTGGTCTCACCAAGGAGAAAGTGAGGACTGCAGATGCTGGAGACTAGAGCTGAAAATGTGTTGCTAGAAAAGCGCAGCAGGTCAGGCAGCATCCAAGGAGCAGGAGAATCAACGTTTCGGGCATGAACCCTTCTTCAGGAATGAGGAGAGTGTGCCAAACAGGCTAAGATCAAAGGTAGGGAGGAGGTACTTGGGGAGGTGCATTGGAAATGCGATAGGTGGAAGGAGGTTAAGGTGAGGGTGATAGGCCGGAGTGGGGGTGGGGGCGGACAGGTCAGGAAGAAGTTTGCAGGTTAGGAAGGTGAGTTCAAGGGTTGGGACTGAGTCAAGGTGGGGGGAGGGGAAATGAGGAAACTGGAGAAATCTGAGTTCATCCCTTATGGTTGGAGGGTTCCTAGGCGGAAGATGATGCACTCTTCCCCCAGCTGATGTGTTGCTATGGTCTGGCGATGGAGGAGTCCAAGGACCTGCATGTCCTTGGTGGAGTGGGAGGGGGAGTTGAAGTGTTGAGCCATGGGGTGGTTGGGTTGGTTGGTCCAGGTGTCCCAGAGGTGTTCTCTGAAACATTCCGCAAGTAGGTGGCCTGTCTCCCAATATAGAGAAGGTCACACCAGGTGCAGCCTCTGAAACGTTCTGCAAGTAGGCGGCCTGTCTCCCCAATATAGAGGAGGCCACATCGGGTGCAGCCTTCACCTGCACCTCCACAATGCAAAACTTGCGCCCACACCTCCCCCCTTACTTCCCTCCAAGGCCCCAAGGGATCCTTCCATATCCGCCACAAATTCACCTGCACCTCCACACACATCATTTACTGCATCCGCTGCACCCTTAGCCTGCTTGGCACACTCTCCTAATTTCTGAAGAAGGGCTCATGCCCGAAACGTCAATTCTCCTGCTCCTTGGATGCTGCCTAACCTGCTGCGCTTTTCCAGCAACACATTTTCAGCTCTGGTCTCACCAAGGCCTTGTGCAATGTAGCAAGACGTCCCTGCTCCTGTACTCGAATCCTTATGTGATGAAGGCCAATACCACATCAGTTATTTGTGTAAAACATCTTTTGGGCTTGACAACAGCATCAATTTATTGGAGGATGCTAATCATGTTCACCACAGCATAACATCATAGATTCCTGGTTTTAGCTGTTGCTGAAGGTTTAGAGAGACCTCTGATTGTGCATAAGGTACAGTATGGCCATATATTGCTCCTTGTTGCTGATTTGGCTTGTTTGGATTTCATCAGTTAATCAGTTAAGACAGTTAACATTTCCTGCTGCATTTCCATCCTAATGATTGTCAAAGCTCTTTGACACCATCTTCTTTCTGTGTACAAGTGCTTCCTAACATCTTTTCTGAACAGTTTTGCCCTCATTCTCAGATTATGTCCTAGTTCTAGAATCCCCAACCAGTGGAAATTGTTTCTCTTTATCAACTTTGTCTTTTTCTATTAGCAGCTTGAAGACATTGATTGGATTGCCATTTAATCATGTATATTCGAGAAAGATGATAGAGGTGGAGGAAGATTTATGTGAGTGAAAACACTAGCACTGAATTATTTAGCTGTATAAATTGTCATGCCTTTTCCAAGTTGGTTTCTTGTTCTTCATTTCTGAGCAGGATAAGACACAAAGGTTCGAATTCATAATAACCTTCTGAAGGACCTTCTGAGAGATGAATCTTTTCAGTGATGTACAGAGCACAATGAGGATTTTTCTGAAAACAAAATATTAAATTCTTCCCTTAGATTGTTGAACTCGGCTGTACAGAACATTGATGAAGCCACGTTTTGAATATTGTGTTCAATTCCGGTGTCCCTATTTTAGGAAAAATATTGTTCAACTTGGAAGGGTTCAGAAAAGATTTCCGAGGATGTTCCCAGGGTCGGAGGATTTGAGCTATAGAGAGAGGCTGAACAGGTTGGGGCTGTTTTCCCTGGAGCGTCAGAGGCTGGGGAATGACCTTATAGAGGTTTACAAAATCATAAGGGGCATGGAGAGGATAAATAGACAAAGTCTTTTCCCTGGGAGTCCAGAACTAGAGGGCATAGGTTTAGGGTGAGAGGGGAAAGATATAAAAGAGATGTAAGGTAAACATTTTCACACAGAGGGTGGTACGTGTATGGAGTGAGTTGCCAGAGGATGCGATGGAGGCTGGTACAATTGCAACATTTAAGAGGCATTTGGATGGGTATATGAATAGGAAGGGTTTGGAGGGATATGGGCTGGGTGCTGGCAGGTGGGACTAGATTGGGTTGGGATATCTGGTCAGCATGGACGCGTTGGACTGAAGGGACTGTTTCCGTGCTGTACATCTCTATGACTCTATGACTCTATGATCTAAGGGCCAATGGAGGAATTTCTCATTTATAATGTTTTGAGGAAGCTCCTTAGATGACTAACGGGATTATTGAGTGAGACCTGAACACTCTGATTTGGATATGGCAATCTTTCATATAAATATAAGGTAGGATTTCCCTGGTACACATTTCTGTTTTTTCCCAGCTCAGTTTCCTGGAGTTAGTCCTAAATTGAAAACAAGGATGTTGCCAGGGTTCTATGATTTGAGCTATAGAGAGAGGTTGAACAGGCTGGGGCTGTTTTCCCTGGAGCGTCAGAGGCTGAGGGGTGACCTTGTAGAGGTTTACAAAATCATGAGGGGCATGGATAGGGTAAATAGGCAAAGCCTTTTCGCTAGGGACGGGGAGTCCACAACTAGAGAGCATAGGTTTAGGGTGAGAGGAGAAAGATATAAAAGAGACCTACGGGCAACGTTTTCACCCAGAGGGTGGTACATGTAGCAAATGAGCTGCCAGAGGAAGTGGTGGAGGCTGGTACAATTGCAACATTTAAGAGGCATTTGGATGGGTATATGAATAAGAAGGGTTTGGAGGGATATGGGCCGGGTGCTGGCAGGTGGGGCTAGATTGGGTTGGGAAATCTGGACGGTGTGGATGGGTTGGACCGGAGGTTCTGTTTCCATGCTGTACATCTCTATGACTCTATGATTCCAGGTCAATCTGGGAGAGTTGGCATGTCCAGTCTGACCCTTCTGTGATTCAGGTCTCCACTCCATTTATCTGCTCCCTGCATATCCCTACAGTGTGGAAGCAAGCCATTCGGCCAAACAAGTCCACGTTGATCCTCCAAAGAGCATTCCACCCAGACTCATCCCCGTAACCCCGCGTTTCCCACGGCCAACTTACCAGACCTGCACATCTTTGGATTGTGGGAGAAAACTGGAGCTCCCAGAGGAAACCTACGCAGACGCAGGGAGAATGTACAAACTCCACAAAGACAGTCACTCAAGCTGGAATTGAACCGGGAGCCCTGAAATTGTGAGGCAACAGTGCTAACCACTGAGCCATTTTGCCACGCCACCACCCCAAGGACCTGCAGGTTCACAGGGTCGTTGAGTCATTCAGCACAGAAGAGGTCCTTTGGCCCATCCGGTCTGTGTTGACCTATCTATACTGGGTCTCACTTTCCATAGTCTTGGTCCATAATCTTGAATGTTATGAAATTTCAAGTGCTCATCCAAGTACTTTTTTTTAAAGTTTGTGAAGTTTTCCAACGCAGTGTATTCCAGACCCCATCACCAAATTTGCCTCCTTTTATCCCCCCCTCCCCCACAAACGTCCTGCCTCACCTTAAAATTATTCCCCCTCGTTATTGACCTTCCAATTAAGGAGAACAACTGTTTCCTGTCCACCCTGTCCTTGCCTCTCATAATCTGATACATCTTTATCAGGTTTACCGCTCAGTCTTCTCTGTTCCAAACCAAACTCAAATCTGTCCAGCCTCTCTTCATCCCTGAAATGCTCCATCCCGGCAATATCCTGGTGAATCTCATCTGCAGCCCCTCCATCACAATCACATCCTTCCTGTAGGATTTTGGGGTTTGGGGAAGTAGTGACAGAATCCTGGAGGATTGCCTGTTTTGCATCTTTCATTCCCAGCATCAAGAACTTGAATTGATATATAACAGCTAACCCGAGAATGCAACTTTTTAAAAAAAGGGTTTTGTGATTTACACATGAAAGAAGTGAAACTATCACTGTATTCTAACAGATGAAAGGCTTAACAGACAATCAATTTTTCAACGTATAACTTCAGTTACATCACACTGCAAATTTTTGCTATAAATTCTGTGTTACGATCGCGCACTCCACAATCACATGATGAAGGAGTGTCGCTCCGAAAGCTAGTGTGCTTCCAATTAAACCTGTTGGACTATAACCTGGTGTTGTGTGATCTTTAACTTTGTACACCCCAGTCCAACACCGGCAACTCCAAATCTTGAATTGATATAGCAGCTTCCAAGCACTTTAGTTATTGGATGTAAGAGTTTTCAAGAAGGAGTCAGTTATAGTTCTTAGGAATCAAGGGAAGTAAGGAAAAAACAGGAACAGGTTTCTGAATTTGATGGTAATTTCAAAAGGACAGGAATACAAGTTGCTGAGGCTGTATAAAGCTCTAGTCAGACTACATTTGGAATACCGTGAGCATTTTGGGGCCCTGTATCTAGGGAAGGATGTGCTGGCTTTAGAGGGACTCCAAAGGAGGTTTACAGGTGGAATTTAGAAGAATGAGAGGGGGATTTCATGGAAACCCACAAAATACTGAAAGGTCTGGATAGAGTGGAAGTGGAGATGATGCTTCCACTAATAGGAGAGACCAGGAACCGGGGACACAGCCTCAGAGTGAAGGGATGACCCTTTAGAATTGAAGTGAGGGGGAATTTGTTCATTCAGAGAGTGGTGAATCTGTGGAAGTCATTGCCACAGAAGGGTGTGGAGGCCAGGTCTTTCGGTGTCTTTAAGGCAGGAATAGATAGGCTCTTAATGGGTAAGGGGATCAAGAGTTATAAGGCGATGGTTGAGAAACATGTCAACCATGATGGAATGGTGGATCAGGCTCCCAGGCCTAATTCCCCTCTTGTACCTTACGGTCTTACAGCAGGTTAAAGGGGCTGAACAGTCTACTGCTGCCTGTATTGTGTATGTTTCCACAGTGGGATAGTGACAATTTTTATGAGTGTGTCATTCTGAGACTTGACTTCTGGTGGCTTCAGTTCAAGGAGAGAGAAAGTGGGACTGCAGATGCTGGAGATCAGAATCGAGAGTGTGGTGCAGGAAAAGTACAGCAGGTCAGGCAGCATCTGAGGAACAGGAAATCGATATTCCGGGTATAAGCCTTTCATCAGGAATGAGGACCTAATTCTTGATGAAGGGTTTATGCCTGAAACATCGACTCTCCTGCTCCTCGGATGCTGCCTGGCCAGCTGTGCTTTCCCAGCACCACACTCTTGATGGCTTCATAGAGTCATAGAGATGTACAGCACAGAAACAGACCCTTCGGTCCAACGCATCCATGCTGACCAGATATCCCAACCCAATCTAGTCCCACCTGCCAGCACCTGGCCCATATCCCTCCAAACCCTTCCTATTCATATACCCATCCAAATGCCTTTTAAATGTTGCAATTGTACCAGCCTCCACCACTTCCTCTGGCAGCTCATTCCTTACACGTACCACACTCTGCATGAAAAAGTTGCCCCTTCGGTCTCTTTTATATCTTTCTCTTCTTACCCTAAACCTATGCCCTCTAGTTCTGGACTCCCCCATCTCAGGGAAAAGACCTTGTCTATTTATCCTATCCATGCCCCTCATGATTTTATAAACCTCTATAAGATCACCCCTTAGCCTCCGACGCTCTAGTGAAAACAGTCTTAGCCTATTCAGCCTCTCCCTATAGCTCAAATCCTCCAACCCTGGCAATATCCTTGTAAATCTTCTCTGAACCATTTTAAGTTTCACAACATCTTTCCAATAGGAAAGAGACCAGAATTGCACGCAATATTCCAACAGTGGCCTAACCAATGTCGTGTACAGCCGCAACATGACCTCCCAACTCCTGTACTCAATACACTGACCAATAAAGGAAAGCATACCGAACGCCTTCTTCACTATCCTATCTACCTGCGACTCTACTTTCAAGGAGCTATGAACCTGCACTCCAAGGTCTCTTTGTTCAGCAACACTCCCTAGGACCTTACCATTATGTGTATAAGTCCTGCTAAGATTTGCTTTGCCAAAATTTCAATCTAAATTAAACTCCACCTGCCACTTCTCAGCCCATTGGCCCGTCTGATCAAGATTCCATTGTAATCTGAAGTAATCTTCTTCGCTGTCCACTATACCTCCAATTTTGGTATCATTAGCAAACTTACTAACTATACCTCTTATACTCACATCCAAATCATTAATATAAATGATGAAAAGTAGTGGACCCAGCACCGATCCTTGTGGCACTCCACTGGTCACAGGCCTCCAGTCTGAAAAACAACCCTCCACCACTACCCTCTGTCTTCTACCTTTGAGCCAATTCTGTGTCCAAATGGTGAGTTTTCCCTGTATTCCATGTCATCTAACCTTGCTCACCAGTCTCCTGTGGGGAACTTTGCCAAACGCCTTACTGAAGTCCATATAGATCACATCTACTGCTCTGCCCTCATCAATCCTCTTTGTTACTTCTTCAAAAAACTTAATCAAGTTTGTGAGACATGATTTCCCACACCCAAAGCCATGTATTCTATCCCTAATCAGACCTTGCCTTTCCCAATACATGTACATCTTGACCCTCCAACAACTTGCCCACCACCAATGTCAGGCTCACCGGTCTATAGTTCCCTGACTTGTCCTTACCACCTTTCTTGAACAACGACACCATGTTAGCCAACTTCCAGTCTTCCGGCACCTCACCTGTGACTGTTGATGATACAAATATCTCATCAAGAGGCCCAGCAATCACTTCCCTAGCTTCCCACAGAGTTCTCAGGTCAGGTCCTGGGGATTTATCCACTTTTATGCGTTTCAAGACATCCAGCACTTCCTCTCAATTCCATTCCATCATGGCAGCTTGTGGTGCTTAAGCTGAGTTAACAAAAATGGAGTTGAAAGCCAGTGACCAAGAAACTGGTGTCACTTGTTGTAAAAATCCATCGGGTTTCCTCATGTCCTTCAGGAATCACATTATCCAGGTATACTGGTCTGGCTTGGAGCCAATTCCTGACTCATAACAATGAGGCTGGTTCTGAACTACCCTCTGAACTAGGTGAGGATGTCACTCAGTTAACATAGAACATAGAACATTACAGCGCAGTACAGGCCCTTCGGCCCTCGATGTTGTGCCGCCATATCATACTAATCTGAAGCCCATCCCACCTACACTATTCCATGTACGTCCATACGCCTGTCCAATGACACTTAAACTTGGCGAATCTACTACCGTTGCAGGGAAAGCATTCCCTACCCTTACTACTCTCAGAGTAAAGAAACTACCCCTGACATCTGTCTTACACCTATCTCCTCTCATTTTAAAGTTGTGTTCCCTCATGTTTGCCATCCCCATACTTGGGAAAAGGCTCTCCCAGTCCACCCTATCTAACCCTCTGATTATCTTGTATGTCTCTATTAAGTCACCTCTCAACCTTCTTCTCTCTAATGAGAACAACCTCAAGGCACTCAGCCTTTCATCATAAGACATTCCTTCCATACCAGACAACATCCTAGTAAATCTCCTCTGCACCCTTTCCAAAGCTTCCACATCCTTCTTATAATGTAGTGACCAGAACTGTACACAATACTCCAAGTGTGGCTATACCAGAGCTTTGTACAGCTGCAGCATTATCTCCTGGTTCCGGACCTCAATCCCTCTATTAATAAAGGCCAAGACACTGTATGTCTTCTTAACAACCCTGTCAATCTGGGTAGCAACTTTCAGGGATCTGTGTACATGGACACCGAGATCTCTCTCTGCTCATCTGCACTTGCAAGAATCTTACCATTAGCCCAGTACTTTGCATTCCGATTACTCCGTCCAAAGTGAATCACCTCACACTTGTCCACATAAACTCCATTTGCCACCTCTCAGCCCAGCTCTGCATCCTATCTATGTCTCTCTGCAACCTACTACATCCTTCGGCACTATCCACAACTCCACCAGCCTTAGTGTCATCTGCAAATTTACTAACCCACCCTTTTAAGCCCTCATCCAGGTCATTTATAAAAATGACGAACAGTAGTGGACCCAACACCGACCCTTGCAGTACGCCGCTAATAACTAGACACCACGGTGAACATTATCCATCAACTACAACCCTCTATTCTCTTTCAGCAAGCCAATTACTGATCCAAACTGTTATGTCTCCCACAATCCCATTCCTCCGCATTTTGTACAATAGCCTACTGTGGGGAACCTTATCGAACACCTTGCTGAAATCCATATACACCACATCAACCTGTTTACTCTCATCTACCTGTTTGGTCACTTTGTCAAAAACTCAATAGGATTTGTTAGACACCTCCTACCCTTCACAAAACCGTGCTGACTGTCCCTGATCAGATCATTCTTTCCTAGATGGTTATAAATCCTATCTCTTATAACCTTTTCCAACACTTTACCAACAACTGAAGTGAGACTCACTGGTCTGTAATTACCAGGGTTGTTCCCTTGTTCAAAAAGGGTGTTCCCTTTTTGAACAAGGGAACCACATTTGCTATCCTCCAGTCCTCAGGCACTATTCCTGTAGACAATGATACTTGAAGATCAATGCCAAAGGCTCAGCAATCTCTTCCCTTGCTTCCCAGAGGATCCTAGGACAGATCCCATCCAGCCCAGGGATTGTCTAATTTCACACTCTGCAGTATTTCTAATACCTCTTCCTTGTGAACCTCAATCTCTTCTAGTCTAGATGCAAGTATCTCTGTACCTTCCTCGCCAACTTTTTCATTTTCTATAGTGAACACTGTCAAAAAATATTTATTTAGTGCTTCCCCTATCTCCTCTGACTCCACACACAACTTCCTACTATTATCCTTGACTGGCCCTAATTTAACTCTTGTTATTCTTTTATTCCTGGCATACCTGTGGAAAGCCTTAGGGTTAACCCTGATCCTATCCGCCAACAGCTTCTCATGTCTCCTCCTGGCTCTTCTGAGCTCTCTTTTTAGGTCTTTCCTGACTTTCTTGTAACCTTCAAGCGCCCTAACTGAGTTTTCACATTTTGTCCTAACATAAGCCTTCTTCTTCTTGATCAGGGATTCCACTTCCTTAGTAAACCACGGCTCATGCATTCTATATCTTCCTCCCTGCCTGACAGGTACATACTTATCTAGGACACACAGGAGCTTTTCCTTGAATAAGCTCCACATTTTTAATGTGCTCATCCCCTGCAGTTTCCTTCCCCAGTCTGCGTTTCATAAATCTTTCCTAACTGCATCGTAAATTCCCTTCCTCCAGCTGTAACTCTTACTCGGTGGAGAACACCTATCCCTTCCCATCACTAAAGTAAACCTGACAGAATTGTGATCGCTGTCTCCAAAATGCTCACCTACTTCCAAATCTAACACCTGGCCAGGCTCGTTACCCAGTACTAAATCTAATGTGGCTTTGCCCCTTGTTAGCCTGTCTACATACTGTGTCAGGAAGCCCTCCTGCACACACTGGACAAAAACTGACCCATCTATAGTAGTCGTACTGTAGTGATCCCAGTCAATATTTGGATAGTTGAAGTCCCCCATGACAACTACCCTGCCTCTCTCACTCCTGTCGAGAATCATCTTTGCTATCCTTTCCTCTACATCTCTGGGACTATTTGGAGACCTATAGAAAACTCCCAGCATGGTGACATCTCCTTTCCTGTTTCTAACCTCATCCCATGCTACCTCAGTTAACGAGTCCCCAAACATCCTTTCTACAACTGTAATATTGTCCCTGATCAACAATGCCACACCTTCCCCTCTCTTACCATCTTCTCTGTTCTTACTAAAACATCTGAATCCCGGAACCTGCAACAGCCATTCCTGTCCCTGCTCTATCCATGTCTCCGTAATGGCCACAACGGTTGGGGGTATGGAGCACATTCTGCCTGTATTCCCAATGGCACAGTGGGTCATGGTTAGCCTCAGCATCTTGTACTCCAGCCCTCTTGAAACTATCATCAAACTATCATCGAACAGTACCCTGCTCCTGGTTAGGACAGTGCCAGCTACCCGGGTTCAATTCCATCCTCAGGTGACTGTCTGTGTGAAGTTGGACATTCTCCCAGTGTCTGTGTGGGTTTCCTCCGGGTGCTCCGGTTTCCTCCCACAGTATAGGTGAACTGGCTGTGCTAAATTGTCCATAGTGTCCATGGATGTGTTGGCTGGGTGGGTTAGCCATGGGGAAATGCAACGTTTAGGGGAAAGGGTGAGAGAGTATGTCTGGCTGGGATGCTCTTCAGAGGGTAAGTGCAGACTCAATGGGCTGAATGCCCTGCACTGCATGAAATCTGTGAGTGTATTTTGAAATGCAACAGCCAATTTTGCACACAGCAACAGCATTGTTGATGGCGTTTGATGGACAGGTATTGACTGTGACACACCTCTCCTTTGCAATAGTGCCATGTTCATATTGACTGGGAAAGCAGGCTTGAAGGGCTGAATGGCCTGCTCCTGCTGCATGTGCCCTTATTTCGTATTTTCTTGAGAAGGGAGATAGCATCTCGTGAGTGAACGCAACCACAAATGAAGTGAGAGGCACTCCAGGGATCCTTCAGCATCTCTTTGTGTCTACAGTCAGGCTCCTGTAAGAGACAGTGGCTGAGTCAGCTTCTGCCTTTGGGAGATTTTGACTGAGGCCAGTGATCCATATGGCACACAGCCTGTGGAACAGATGTGCTGAGCAGTATCGCGGTGGTGGATTTTACAAGTTCAGCAGTGTTGCAAATTCCCCGTGTTTTTTGGCAGCTTATATTGAAAGATATTAATCTGCTTCACTCGACACTGGGGCTCTTGACCTCACTTAACCTTTTTTCCCTTTGACTGGCCACAGAAAGAGGCCATTCAGCCCCAACTGGTCCAGGCCAGTGGTAAGACATCACCGAGCCTCCAGCCTTTCATCCCTTAACCTTATTGACAGAACTGTCTAAGCTTTACACCCTCATGTGCACCTCCGTTCTTTCCCTCAGTGTGAGTAGTTTCTGTCTGTTATTTCATGGGATGAGGGTGTCACTGGCAAGGCCAGCATTTAGTGCCCATCCATAGAATCCCTACCGTGTGGAAGCAGGCTATTCGACCCATCACGTCCACACCAGTCCTGCAAAGAGCATCCGACCCAGACCCACCCCCTACACCTATAACCCTGCATTTCCCACGGCGAACCCACCTCTCTTGCACATCCCTGGACCCTACACTGCAATTTTCCATGGCCAATCCAGCTAACCTGCACAGTTTTGGACAGTGGGAGGAAACCAAAGCACCCAGAGGAAACCCATGCAGACACGGGGAGAATGTAAAAACCCCACACAGACAGTCACCCAAGGCTGGAATTGAACCCAGGTCCCTGGAGCTGTGAGGCAACAATGCTAACCACTGAACCACCATCCATAATTGCCCGGCGGTCAGTTAAGAGTCAACCATATTGCTGTGGGTCTGAAGTCACATGTAGGCCAGACCAGGTAAGGTGTTTCCCTCCCTAAAGGGTATTAGTGAACGAGATGGCTTTTTCCACTAATTTACAACAGACTCGTTGTTATTATCAAACTCTTAATTCCTGATTTTTATTGAAATCAAATTCCAACATTAGGATTCAAACTCATGTACTCAGATCATTGCCTGGGTCTCTATAGATTAAGTCCAGCCATAATACTGGCTCTTCCAAGATGGCCGAGGGAGTCGGGTTCCTGACTGGAACTCATCCACTTTGACCATTTTCCTCTCTTCTTCTTCCATCTTTTCTCTTTTCTTTTTTGTTATTTCACTTAGTCGTTTAGGTTCTTTTTACCTCCTCTACTCAGCTTCTACATCTCGGAGAAGGTGAGGACTGCAGATGTTGGAGAACCAGAATCGATAAGTGTGCCGCTGGAAAAGCACAGCTGATCAGGCAGCATCCGAAGAACAGGAGAGTCGACATTTTGGGCATAAGACCTTCATCAGGAATGTGGAAGGAGAAGGGGAGTGGGAGATTAATAGGAGGGAGGTGGGACTGGGTGAAGATAGCTTGGAAGGCGATAGGTGGACGCAGGTGGGGTAATAGTGATAGGTAATTGTGAGGAGGGTGGAGTGGATAGGTGGGAAGAAAGATGGACAGATAGGACAGGTCAAGAGAGTGGTGCCGAGTTAGAGGGTTGGATCTGGGATGAGGTGGGGAGAGGGGGGATGAGGAAACTAGTGAAGCCAATGTTGATGCTGTATGGGTGGAGGGTCCCAAGGCGGAAGATGAGGTTTTCTTCCTCCAGCTGGCAGTCACCCCCATTTATCTCTCATCCTCCTTCCCCCACACCCCACTTTCCTGACAAAGGGCTTATGCCCAAAACGTCGATTCTACTGCTTCTGGGATGCTGCCTAACCTGCTGTGCTTTTCCAGCACCACAGTTTGTAACTCACCCTCTGCCAGTCCGGTATGGCACCAGAGTGGGACTCTGCAGCTAACACAGTAACAGGGCGTGGCAGAGGCTGGGGCCCAGCGTGAGCCCAGACGACGGTCAATGATGGAAGATAGCATCAGTGGCCATCGTGGCCATGGCCTGGCGTGCCCAGTGGCAGTCAGCAGTGGTGGTCAGTGATGAAGGGGCCTACCAAATACAGGTGGGTCTTACCTTAGCTCAGCACTGGGGGAGAGCGAGCCCTGGTGTGGAAAGCCCAGCTTAGATTGTCTGCAGGCCCATGGCTTTGGTTAAGTGGTTCACTTTGTTTCTTTATTTTTCCACTATCACACTGAGAAGACACGTGGTGCTCAACTTTTTAACTTATTTCTTTAATTTTCGATTTCTTTACCTTAGTTTTGTACCTGGGTACTTTGTATCTAAGATGGTGCTGTGTGTGACGCCATTGTACACTTTTCACTGTATTCTTGTACCTGTACAGGAGACAATAAACCCTAAACCTCACTGGGCCATCACCTTCTCTGAAGCAATTCTTATTTCATTCATTCACAGGATGAAGGCATCACTGGTTAGGCTAACATTTATTACCCAGAGGGCAGTTAAGAGTCAATCGCATTACTATGGGTCTGGAGTCACATGTAGGCCAGACCAGGTAAGGATGGCAGTTTCTTTCTCTAAAGGACATTAGTGACCCAGATGGGTTTTCCTCGACAACTAATTTATGGTCATCATTAAATTCTTAAGTCCAGATATTTATTATATTCAAATTCCACGAACTGCTATGGCAGGATTTGAACCCAGGCCCGCAGAATATTAGATGGGTCTTTGAATTAACAATCCAATAATAAGACCACTCGGCCATTATCTCACTATGGTAATAATGTCACTGGGGACAAATGATCTAGAGACCCTGGCTCGTGCCTTGGAGATGTGGCTGTAGATACAAATCCCACATTGGCTGCTGCTGGAATTTAATATTTTTCTCATATTCAGTCACAGGATGTGGGCATCGCTGGTCCAGCCAGCATTTATTGCCCATCCCTAATTACCCAGAGGGCAGTTGAGTCAACCAAGAGCCCAGGTGTCTCTGGAGAAGGAGCATGCAGTATCCACGAACACCCTCGAGCTTTTCAGGGAGAGGTGGGCGCCGCAGGGAGTGGAGTGTATTATTTCCCCCTCCAACTCTATTTTGATTTAATCCCTGCCCTTCCCTTCATTGTTTGATCATGCAGCATTGCCTTTGAGAAGGGCACTGCTTGTCACTGGCCACTTGGGTGTTTCCTTTCTTCCTGGTGGTGGAACATAAATAAAGATTTATACACTTGTTTCTCACTGTAAAGAAACATTTTAAAAAAGAGCCAGCCATTTTGTTGTGGGTCTGGAGTAACGTGTCGGCCAGAGCAGGTTTCAATTTCAAAACTGAAAGACAGTGATGATTAGATTAGATTAGACTTACAGTGTGGAAACAGGCCCTTCGGCCCAACAAGTCCACACCGACCCGCCGAAGCGCAACCCACCCATACCCCTACATTTACCCCTTTACCTAACACTATGGGCAATTTAGCTTGGCCAATTCACCTGACCCGCACGTCTTTGTGACTGTGGGAGGAAACCCACGCTGACACGGGGAGAACGTGCAAACTCCACACAGTCAGTCGCCTGAGTCGGGAATTGAACCCGGGTCTACAGGCGCTGTGAGGCAGCAGTGCTAACCACTGTGCCACTGTGCCGCCCATGGTTACCATTGACTGTCAGAAAAACACATCAAGGTCACTAATGTCCTTTAGGGAAGGAACTGCCATCCTTACCTGGTCTGGCCGACCATGGGACTTCAGACCCACAGCAATGTGGTTGAACTTTAACTGTTCTCTGGGATGGGTAATAAATGCTAGCCTGACCAGCAAGGGCCTAATCCTGTGAATGAGTTAAAAAAAACTTGCAAAAAGGTGGGATTAAGCTTTTTGTTCTTTATAACTCAATGTAAACACAAAGGGCTGAATGGCGTCCTTCTAGGTTGTTAATTCTTTGTAATTTTCCCAGACCCTGAAACTTGAGCTAATGTCAGTCACAGTGGGGAATGAGGAGGTCAGTGTTCTGATATGGAAATCTCACAATGGAAAAACAGTAAGAGACACGCTTGCCGATGGTGTGAACATAAGGAATAGGGATGGCGTTTGATCTCATACTAAGGCCTGTATTGTGGCCGAATTAAAAACCCAAAATGTAGGGAACGACAAAGGAACATCTTTCATCCATTATCATTAAGGCTCACGTCATGAACCATGATGAAAAATCTCAACAAGAGTCAGTGAGTGTAGCAATGCTTCAGAATCACACCATCATCAAAGATAAAGCAACTAGTTTAAGCTGTACCACATAGCCCAGGCCTTTCACCACCCCATCTACCTAGCTCAGTTGGCTGGACAGTTGGTTTGTGATTCATTCATATTTTATTCATTCAAGAGATCTGGGTGTCTCTGGCTAGGCCAGTATTTATTGCCCATCCCTAGTTGTCCTGAGGGCAGTTAAGAGACAGCAACATTGCTGTGGGTGTGGAGTCACATGTAGGCGACCAGGTAAAGAGTTTCCCTCCCTAAAGAGCATTAGTGAACAGATGGGTTTTTCTGACAATTGACAATAGATTCATGGTAAAGTCACCATAATCTTACCAGGCCATAGGGCTGCTCTCTCACCAGAGATGACTGGAAGTGGTTTAATTGCAGATTTTTATTGAATTTAAATTCCACCATCTGCCA
Source organism: Hemiscyllium ocellatum (assembly GCF_020745735.1). NCBI lineage: Eukaryota > Metazoa > Chordata > Chondrichthyes > Orectolobiformes > Hemiscylliidae > Hemiscyllium > Hemiscyllium ocellatum. The sequence continues at coordinate 9,972,241 of NC_083407.1, read as the reverse complement.
TGATGGGATTGAAGTCCAGGTCCCCAGAACATTACCTGTGGTCTCTAGATTAACAGTTGAAGAGTGTGATGCAGGCAACATCTGAGGTGCAGGAGAATCGACATTTCGGGCATAAGCTCTTCATCAGGAATCTCTGGTTTAACAGTCCAGTGATATTATCACTAGACCATCGGCTGTAGAGTGATACCAAAAGCATAGGTTCAAAACCCATATCAATTGAAGTCACCATGAACTTCTCTCTTTGCCTGTGGCATGGTGACCCTCAGATTAAATTATCATCTCTCTCTCTCTCTCTCTCTCTAATGAGAGAGCTGCCCTGTTGTCTGGGAAGACATTGTCACTGTGAATGTGGAAACTATACCCTATACAAGCCACTGCCACAACTCACCAAACTTTACCAACGCAGCCAACTAGAACAGAAAGACAGCACAATGTCCTTTTTTCAAAATCTATCCTTTCACAAAATCTAAGCGCCTCATTCCCCATCCCTTGAATTGAATGGCTTCAGAGACCATTTCTGAGGGAAATTAAGAATCAATCATTTTGCTGCAGTGATACAGTCACATCTATAAGGTGCACGGCGGCAAAGCTCTTCACATCACACTTTCCAGACTATCAAATTTACTTTAAATATCAGCCAGGATGGACAACCCTTTATTGGAAAGTGGGATAATGCTCTCCTCAAGCTAGCACAGGGAGAAGGATCTTCTGTGCCATTGTTCCAAGTTTCAATGTTGTTTTAAATTACTCGTGGGATATGGGTATTACTGGCTGGGCAAGCATTTATTGCCCATCCCTAGTTGCCCTCTGAGAAGGTGGGGATGAGCTACCTTCTTGAACCGATGTGCTGTAGATGGGAATGCCATTAGAGAGGGAATTCCAGGATTTTAACCCAGCAACATTGAAGGAGCATTGATAAATTTCCAAGTCAGGATAGTGAGTGGCTTGGAGGGGAACTTGGATATGGTAGTGTTCCCATGTATCTGTTGACCTTGTCCTTCGAGATAGAACTGGTCTTGGGTCTGGAAGGGGTCATCTAAGGATCTTTGTGAATTTTTGCAGTGTTTCTTGTAGATAGTACACATTGCTGCTACTGAGTGTCAGTGGTGGAGGGAGTGGATATTTGTGGACGTGGTGCCAATCAAGCAGCTGCTTTGTCCTGGATGGTGTTGAGCTTCTTGAGTGTTGTTGGAGTTGACCCCATCCAGGCAAGGGGGAGTATTCCATCACACTCTTGACTTGTGCCTTATAGATAGTGGACAGGCTGTGGAGAGTCAGGAAGTGAGTTATTCACTGCAGAAGTTCCTAACTTCTGATTTGCTCTTGTAGCCCCTGTATTCATATGGCAAGTCTAGTTTAGCTTCTTGGCAATGATAGTTTCCAAGATGTTGCTAGTGGGAGATTTAGTGATGGTAACACCATTAACTGTTTTGGGCAATAATTATATTATCTTTTAATGGGAAATGGTTATTGCTGGCATTTGTGTGGTGTGAATGTTCCTTGCCAATTGACAGTCCAAGCCTGGATATTGTCTAGCTCTTGTTGCATTCAGATATGTCTTGCTTCAGTATCTGGGGAGTTATGAACGGTGCTGAAATTTGTTACTCATTTCCCTTGGAGCTTCAGATGACTATGCAATGAAGTATTATTACCCTCCCCCTTTCCCTCCCCCTCCACCACTGCCACCACACATCAGTAAGGCCCTCATTCCAAATCCATTATCAGCCAAGGAGGCTATATGGCCCCACCCAGTCAGTGGAAGGTGGTAGGAAAGTCACTCTGATCTCACCCAGCTCCAGTTTCAGTTTCCTTATTGCTCTTCTTGTTTTTCAGCCATCCCAGATCTCATATTCCAGTTTGTTCAATACCCATCAGCCTCGCCTTTGTGATAGCCAATGGCTCTGGATTCTTTGATATCAAGCCTCTCCCTGGCCTCACCTCCTCAGTCTCTGCTCCCGCACCTCTCTCTACCCCCAATAACCTTTTCCAAATCCTACATTTTAGAGATATCTAGCTTCCAGCCATCTTTGACTTACATCACTTCACTATTGTTGGCCATGTTTTCAATGGCGTCAATCCCAAACTCCAGCTTCCTCTTGACCTCCCTCCCTCCACCGCTTTAAGATGTTCCTTAAAGCATGCCTAATTGGACAAAAATTTCGCTGCCCTTTACAATACTTCCTCAGCGGTCTTGATTTCAAAATTGCTCTGGATACCTTTCTACCATGTCAACAGGACAATGTAAATGGAAATCACTGTGTAGTTGAGAGGTCCAAAGCAGTGGCCAAAGTCTATAATCAGTTTACAGTTAAATGCTGTCCAATCCCCAAATTGCAGATAACTTTGGAAACTCTGATAAGGAAGATAGTTTGACAACAGAAGGCACAGTCATGGACAATGCCCTCTATTTGGTTGTAATTCTGATATAGTTAATCAGATAAAAAGTGCAAAGTAGGGATGCCTCTAATGACCATGAAAATAAGCAGAGGTTATCCAGTCGGATCACCTGGGTTAATATTAAATTTGTTCCTGACTGATCCTAACACTGAACAGCCAAAGGTCAAACAGACTTCATTAGGCTACTCTGGAGACCTGTCTCTCATTTCTGTCTCTCTGTCATTCTCTCTGCACCTCTCGTGCTTAGCCTCGTGTAGAACAGGAGCCAGCGATAAGCCCATGACCGTTGAACGAGCGATGTCAGGGTCCCACTGAGAAGTCAGGAGGTGGACTAATGTTTAGCCTGGACACATGGAAGACTATCGGAGCACAGAACAAAGCCCAAAGAAGGAGGCTGAGGTCGCAAGATTTCCCTTCCAGCGGCAACCTCCCTGGATCCTCAGCTTTTTGTTTGCAGTGCAGGTAGGGAAGTGAGAACTCAGAACTGGCACGTGTACACCTCTGATTCCCATCACTCCACCATTCGTTATTAAGTCTAGGGCTAAACTTTGTAAATTCCTCCTCCAATACCTTGATGTCACCCCCTCTCTCACCCACCCTTTCTGTCTATCCAAGCATCACATGCTGGACTTGCACGTGCTGCCCCATCCATAGCTGTCCCTGAGGAGGTGGTGATGAGCTGCTTTTATCAGCAGTTGGGATATGTAGGGACAATTGCAGCACTGTTCGGGAGGACATTCCAAGACTTTGATCCAACAGCAGTGAAGGAACAGCGATGTAGTTTCCAGCCGTGACTGTGAGGGGAACTTGCAGGGTGGTGGTTGTTTTCCCAGTGGTCTGCTACCCTTGGCCTATTGGATTGGGGGAGGCTGGAGGTCTGGAAGGTGTTTAAGAAGCCTTGTGAATTTCTGCAGTTCATTTTGCAGATTTTACACACTGCTGCAACTGAGTGTCACTGGTGGACAGTGTGATTGCTTATGTTAGTAGATGGGGTGTAATTTTAGGACCTTTCTTAAAATGCTCATTGCTCAATGCATGCAGAGTTTGGTCACCTGCCCTACTCCACAAATTGGCACATGACTTTGATTAGTAAAACTGCTGTATTGTGTCTTGGGATGTTTTGGCATAGGCGCTATGCAAATACAAGTCATTGCAGTTGATTGTAAGGCTGTGGTTTCTTCTTTCATTGTCTTCACAGTGTGTGTATTGCTCTGATGTTTTGTTTACTTACCAGGCTTGTAATAATTCACCCTGCGATTACTGAATGACATTCGACTTAATGCTTGGGTAGAGTTGCACACATGACATTCCTGGAATCACTCCTGCGCAGCTGAAAAGATTTTATGAATGTTTAGGAGAAATTAGCTTCATGATCTTCAAGGTCAGCAGTTGTCAGGCCTGGAGCTTAGGTTGTGGGAACATTCTGTGCACCCAAATAACGGTCAGGCTACCCATATCCTAAGAGTGAGTGTCCACTTAAATCGCCTCACTAGCTGTGGAACATGCAGATCAGGAACTGGAGAAGGCCATTCGGCCCTTTGAGCCTATTTTGCTGTTCAATAGGATCATGGCAGGGCTGATTGTAAGCTCAAAGTCATTCATGCCACGTGGACATTGTTAATTAGGCCAGCATTAATTGCCCTTGAGAAGGTGGTGGTGAGTTGCTTGTATGAACGATTGGGCGTAGGAATACCACCCAGCCCAGTTCTGTTCGTGAGGGATTTCCAGGATTTTGTCCCAGTGACCCTGAATGAATGGCGATACATTTCCAAGTCAGTTGACATCTTTAGCAGTGGCAGTCAACCTGGTGTGGATTGACCCACAATGCCCTCAGAGAGGGATTTCTGGGATTTTGACCCAGTGAAGGAACGGTGATATTTTCCAAGTTGAAGCTTTTCACTGTATTTAAGCTTGTCATTCATTGGAGAATACAAGTGACAATAAATCATTCATTCAAGTCTGGATGGTGAGTCTTACAGGGGCTGGTGTTCCCAAGTACCTGCTGCCCTTGTCCTTCTAGATGGTAGTGATCGTGGGTTTGGAAGGTGCTGTCTGAGGAGCCCTAGTGAGTTGCTGCAGTATATCGTGTAGATTGTGTGGGAGTTCCCTCTAATTTTTTTTTTACACTGCATGGGTTTCTGAGGTCCATGTGTGGCAGCGACATCCAGCATTGGAATGTCAAAGCAGTGAGAGACACACCAACATTGATTGCCACCTGTGCATCCTTACAGCAGCAATGTGCACAGTTTAGATTGAGTTTCGATGGTACACACTGCTGCCACTGAGAATCGGTGATGGAGCTGAAATATTTGGACCCAGGACAGTATCCTGAGTAACTCCCATAGCTGAGATGATTAGCCTTTCTGCTAGGTGTGACTCCAAACAGCAGATAGCTTTCCCCCTCTTATCCCCATTGTTTCCAGCTTTGCCTCTTTATTCATTAATGGGATGAGGGTGTTTCTGGCTCGGCAACATTTATTGTCTGTCCGTAATTGCCCAGAGGGCAGTTAAGAGTTAACCACATTGATACGGGTCTGGAGTCACATGGTCGGCCAGACCAGGAAAAGACAGCAGATTTCTTTCTTGAAAGGATATTAGAGAACCAGATGGGATTTTCTGGCACTGGGTTCGTGGGCATCATTCAATTCTTAATTCCAGATACTTATTGAATTTAAATTATACCATCTACTTTAGCAGGTTTTGAACCCAGGTCCCCAGAACATTAGAATATTTTTAAAAATTAGAATTAGAATCCTTACAGCATAGAAACATGCCATTTGGCCCAACAAGTCAAGACTGACCCTCTGAAGAGTATCCCATTCTCCTACATCTATTACTCTATATTTACCCCTAACCTAAACATCCCTGAACATTATGAGCAATTTAGCATGGCCAGTTCACCTGGCCTGCACATATTTGGATTGTGGGTGGAAACCCACACAGACACGGGAGAATGTGCAAACTCCACACTGACAGTCACCCAAAGCTGGAATCAAACTAGGGTCCCTGACACTGTAAGGCAGCAGTGCTAACCACTGAGCCAGCATCTGGGTCTCTGTAATAACAGTCCAGCAAAAATACCACTAGACCATTGTTGCTAGGCTTGGATCATTAGGCTCATTTGGAGATTGCGGCATCTCCGCGCATGGAGGTTCTGTGTTGTGACTGTTGTGTGACGTTATGACCTACCCTAATGGTGCACGGCTGTGAGTCAACCTTTGTTCAAGTACATGGCTAAAACTGCCTTGGTGGGTTTTCCTGCATTAGAAGCTGCTATGAGGTGTTGGGTATTTTGTCTTAATAACTACCTTTACATTTTCTTTCCCCAGCATGTGTTGGTGCAGACGGCCCTCTTGCAGACTGTCCACTGCCTCCTCATCGATGCCCTCCCATCAGACCAGACTGCTCGCCAACATGGCTACCAATTCATGGCCACCAGCCTCTTTGCTTCTGGCATCTCCACTTTGCTGCAAACTACACTGGGCAGCAGGTAATTGAGTTTTCAAATGCTCATTGCTTCCATTTAAGAGCACCATGAGGTCCCACATTAGAGATTAGCAGGTAAAATTAATACATATGAAACTGGGGTAGTAGTCTACTGACATGGAGCAGCGTTGAGGCTCAGTGGTTAGCACTGCTGCCTCACAGCCCAAGGGTTTTGGTTTTGATTCTAACCTTGGGTGACTGCCTGTGTAGAGTTTGCATGTTCTCCCCATGTCTGATTGAGTTTCCTCTCAGATGTGCAGACTGGGTGGATTAGCCATGGGAAATGGAGGGATAGGGTAGGGGAATGGGCCTGGGTTGGATAATCTTCATACAGTTGTTGCAGTCTCTTTCCGCACTGGAGGGATTCTATGATGGATAGAGAACTGGTTGTCAGACAGCCAACAAAGAGTAGGAATAAACAGAGACAGAAACAGAAGTTGCCGGAAAAGCTCAGTAGGTCTGGTAGCATCTGTTGACAGAAATCAGAGTTGACGTTTTGGGTCGAGTGATCCTTCCTCAGCACTGATGGTAGCTAGGACAATGTTGGTTTATATGCAGAAGATAGGATATGGGGAGGGGATAAGGAATCTACGATAGGTGGGAATAGAACCCAAAGAGAGAGAAGAGCAGTTGGACAGACAAAGGAGTGGGCAACGATCTGGCTGGGAGGGTGAATAGCTGTTAATGAGATTGTTAGTGGCTAACAATAGATAGTGTGTAACGGCAAACTGTGTGATAACAAGGTAAAAACGATGACTGAAACCAGATTCTGGATTAGTGGTGCTGGAAGAGCACAGCAGTTCAGGCAGCATCCGAGGAGCAGCAAATTCGACGTTTCGGACAAAAGCCCTTCATCAGGATAACAAGGCCTGGTGTGTAGGGTTGGGGGCTAGGACATGGGAGGGCTCAAGCCCTAAAATTATTCAACTTGATACTGAGTCCTGAGTAAAAAATGAGGTCTGCAGATGCTGGAGATCACAGCTGCAAATGTGTTGCTGGTCAAAGCACAGCAGGCCAGGCAGCATCTCAGGAATAGAGAATTCGACGTTTCGAGCATAAGCCCTTCATCAGGAATGATTGAGTCCTGAGGGCTGCAGGGTCCCCAAGTGGAAAATGAGGCGTTGTTCTTCAAGCTTGCACTGAGCTTCGCTGGAGCACTGCAGCAAGCCTGAGACCGGGATGTTGGCCAGGGAACAGGGTGGGGTGTTAAAGTGACAGGCAACTGGAAGCTCACGGTCTCTGTTGCGAACAGAATGCAAGTGTTCTGTGAAATGGTCACCAAGTCTACGCTTCATTTCCCCAAGGCACAGGATCCACATGTGAGCAGCGAATGCTGTAGAACTAGATTGAGTGAAGTGCAGGTAAAGTACTGCTGCAGCTGGAAGGTGTGTTTGGGCCCTTGGATACTGAGGAGGGGGCAGGCAAATGGGCAGATATTACACCATCAGCTGTTGCAAAGGAAGTGCCAAGGGTCTGTTGGGGGTAGGTGGAGGAGGTGTTGGTGTGCTGGCAGTGATGGAGGAGTGGACCAGGGTGTCAGAGACTGAATGGTCCCTGCGCAAGGCAGGCTAGGGAGGGGAGGGAAATTTGTATCTGGTGGTGGCATCTCACTGGAGGTGGTGGAAATGGTGGCTGGTGATCCTCTGGATGTGGATGCTGGTGGGATGAGAGGTAAGGTCAAAGGGAACCATATTGCTTTTGTAGAAGGGAAGTGAGGCGGTGAAAGCTGAAATGTGGGAGATGGGTTGGTCTATACTGAGGGCCCTGTCAACAATGGTGCTGGGAAATCCTCAAGGTAGAACGCCTCATCTTTCGCCTTGGAACACTTCAACCCCAGGGCATCAATGTGGACTTCAACAGCATCCTCATTTCTCCTTCCCCCACCTCATCCTAATTTCAAACTTCCAGCTCAGCAATGTCCCCATGACTTGTCCGGACTTGTCCGACCTGCCTAGCTCCTTTTCCACCTATCCGCTCCATCCTTTCCTCCCTGACCTATCACCTTCATCTCCTCCCCCACTCACCCATTGTACTCTATGCTACTCTCTCCCCACCCCACCCTCCTCTAGCTTATCTCTCCATGCTTCAGGCTCACTGCCTTTATTCCTGATGAAGGGCTTTTGCCTGAAATGTCGATTTCACTGCTCGTTGGATGCTGCCTGAACTGCTGTGCTCTTCCAGCACCACTGATCCAGAATCTGGGAAATCCACAGTTGAGGAAGAAGACGGACACTTCGGAGGCTCCCTTGTTGAACTTGGCCTCATTGGAATAAATGCAACAGATATGAAGGAACTAAGAGAATGGAAAAGAGTCTTTACAGAAAGCAGGATGCGAGGGTGTGTAGTTCAGGTAGCTGTAGGAGTTGGTGGGTTTATAGTGGATATTAGTAGCCACTCTAACCCCAGAAATGTGAACAGAGATGTCAAGGAAGGGAAGAGTCAGGTGAAAATGAGGGTAAGGTGGAAATTGGAAGCAAAATCAATAAAATTTTCCGATTCCAGACGAGAGAGGAAAGCAATACCAATGATGTCATTGTTATACTGGAGAAAGAGTTGTGGGTGGTGGCCGGAATAGGAGTGGAACATGGATTGTTCCATGTTCCCCACTAAGGGACAGGCATCGCTGGGGCCCATGTGGGTAACCATGGCCACCCGTCTGAGCTGAAGAAAATGAAAGGAGTTAAAGGAGAAGTTGTTGAGGGTGAGGACAAGCTTGGCCAAACGGAGGAGGGTGGTGGGGGGTGGGGATGGTTCAGGCCTTTGCTCCAGGAAGAAGCAGAGAGCCCTGAGACCATCTTGGTGGGGGATGGGTGTGTAGAGGGATTGCACATCCATGGGAAAGAGGAGGCAGCTGGAACCTGCCAACTGGAAATTCCAAAACTGGCGTAAAGCCTCAGAGGAATTAATGCAGGGTGTTGCATTTTGGTCAAATAAACAAAAGCAGGACCTTTACAATTAAGAGAGGGGCATTGGGTAGTGTTGTAGAACAGATGGGACCTTGGGGTTAGAGTCAGAGATGTGTTCAGCACAGAAACAGGCCCTAACTCGTCCATACTGACCAGATATCCTGAATTAATCTAGTCCCATTTGCCAGCACCTGGCCAATATCCCTCTAAACCCTTCCTATTCGTATACCCATCCAGATGCTTTTTAAATGTTGTAATTGTACCAGCCTCCACCACATCCTCTGGCAGCTCATTCCACAAACGTACCACACTCTGTGTGAAAATGTTGCCCTTTACGTCCCTTGCAAATCTCTCTCCTCACACCTTAAACCTTTGCCCTCTAGTTCTGGACTCACCCACCCCAGGGAAAAGACCTTATCTATTTACACTATCCATGCCCCTCGTGATTTTATAAATCTCTATAAGGTCACCCCTCAGCCTCCAATGGTCCAGGGAAAATACTTCCAGCCTATTCAGCTTCTCCCGATAGCTTCAAACCCTTCAACCCTGGCAGCATCCTTGTAAATCTTTTCTGAACCCTTTCAAGTTTCACAATCCTATAATCATGTACATAATTCTTTGAAAGTTGCATCACAGGTAGGAAGGGTGGTTAAGATGGTGTTTAGCACACTTCACTTCATTGCTCAGACTTTTGAGTAGAGGAGTTGGGATGTCATGTTGGGCTTGTACAGGATGTTGGTGAGGCCTTTTCTGGAGTACTGTGTCCAGTTCTGGTCGCCTCATTATATGAAGGATATTATCAAGCTGGAGAGGCGTCATAAGAGATCTGCCAGGATATTGCTGGGAGTGAAGGGTTTGAGTTATAAGGAGAGGGTGGGTAATCCGGGGCTTTTCTCACTGGAGCGTCGGAGGTTGAGGGTGGCCTTATATAGGTTTATAAAATCGTGAGGGGTGTAGATAAGGCAGGAGTCTTTTCCCAAGGGTGGGGGAATTTCAAGACTGGGGACATATTTTAAGGTCAGAGGAGAAAGATTTCAAAAAGATATGGGGACAACCTTTTTACAAAGAGAGTGGTTCATGTTTGGAATGAACTTCCAGAGAAAGTGGTGGATGAGGGCACAGTTACAACATTTACAAGACTTTTGGGTAAGTACATGAATAAGAAATGTTTGAGGCATGTGGGCCAAGCGCAGACAGGTGGGGCTAGTTTAGTTTGGGATTATGGGTGGCACGGACTAGTTGGACCGAAGGGTCCATTTCCGCGCTGTGTGATTCTAATACTATGAAAGGGGGACAGATTCATAGAATCCCTACAGTGTGGAAACAGACCCTTCGGCCCAACAAATCCACACCGGCCCTCCAAAGAGTAATCCACCCAGACCCATTCCCCTACCCTACCCTATATTTACCTCATGGCTAATGCACCTACACATCCCTGAACACTATGGGTGATTTAGCATGGCCAATTCACCCTAACCTGCACCTCTTTGGATTGTGGGCGGAAACCAGAGCACCCAGAGGAAACCCACACAGACACGGGGAGAATGTGCAGCTGAGCCTGAAATCGAATCTGGGTCCCTGGTGCTGTGAGGCAGCAGTGCTAACCACTGAGCCACCGTGCTGCCTTCCCCCTTCAGCGTGAGAACAGTGATTGCTCTGTTTCTGGATGGTCTCAAACCACCAACCTTTCTGTCAACAGCCGAACGCGCTGATCAATTGCACCACAGAGATTGGCAGTGGGAATAGAATTGGTGCAAGTATGATAGGCTGAATGGCCCCCTTCTGGAGTATAACAATTCTGTGATTGTATGACATAGCGAGGGTGAGATCAGAATATCCTATTGGCCAATAGAACAGCAAGGAGAGAAAGACCCAAAGAAAACACATTCAAAGAGGTTTGTCTGCAGCAAGTTCAGAAAGGGACTGATGGATGTCAATTAGATATGGCATCAGAACATCCCAAGATGATTCCCAAACAGCAGTTGTTTAGTGTTGTGGAGCTTTTTTTTTGATGACGCAGTTAAAAAATTGCTGATTGTAATTGACCGCTCCCTTAGCCAATTGACTGAAGCTCCATGTCTGCACTGGAAACAGCAGGGACTGCATTTACACTACCTGTTTGGCTTGCACACAAAGGGATTTTGGCTTCTCATCCGTGTCTGAAAGCGTAAATCAGTGCTTCGGGTTAGAACGGACTCTGAATGGAAGCACTGACACTCTTTCCCCTCCTGCAGAGTCTCTCTGTTTCTCTTTGGTGCCAGTTTGGGCCCTTGTTCAACACGTTGGCTGCTTTTACACGTTCGCTGTTAGATGTTATGATGTAAATGCACCTTGGATTTATTGCTGGTTGCGTTTTGATGTTCGCTGTACCGTGACAGTTTCTGGATTTCAATGTATCACCTCCTGGGTACCTCACCAGCCAAATGCTATCACAGACTGTTCCGTGCCGAGATCCAATTCCTGCTCCTTGTTTAGGTCAAGCACTGACAGTGAAATCACCGCACTAGCTGTTTCAGTGCTGAACGAGGCCATTCAGCCCACCGTACTCGTGCTCTCTTTGAAAGGGTTATTCAATTGGTCCTGCTTGTCACCATGGGGTGGTGGGGGAGCAGATTGGAAATACCTTCCCTGTCATTTCCATCTCCCTTAACAGGAGCAAATGAATTTAAAGTTTGAAAATATGGAATCACCAATCTAGTGCATTTGACAGTTTATGTACTGGTTGTAAAGAGTCAGACAGACAATTTACACATGATTTTCACAAAGTGAGAGGTCACATTTATTGTTACCATCCTGCATAAAGATATTAAAAGGTTAGCAAGTGCCACAGAAATGCAATGCATTCATTGGAAATTCATGCACACTATTAGAAATTAAAAGTAGAGGGAAGGAAACTTGTAGGAGAAAGTGAGGACTGCAGATGCTGGAGATCAGAGCAGAAAATGTGTTGCTGGAAAAGCGCAGCAGGTCAGGCAGCATCCAAGGAGTAGGAGAGTCGACGTTTCGGGCATGAGCCCTTCTTCAGGAATGGCTTCTTCATTCTCCTGCTCCTTGGATGCTGCCTGACCTGCTGCGCTTTTCCAGCAACACATTTTCAACCCAGGATTAACCATGGGGAAATGCAGGCTTACAGAAAGGGGGTGAGATGCTCTTAGGAGGCGTGTTTCATACTCGATGGGTCACATGCCTCTTTCTGCAGTGATTCTGTATATTGGACAAAAGTAAGGCAAATCCAGAGCAGTCAACACAGTTTATTACATAATAAGCTAAAACTACAATCCATTATGTTGAGAGATATAGCAGATTCTAATCTTGCTGTTACATTATTGAAAGTGTTATGATCCCATGGATGTTAGTACTGGACAGGTCAGATCCAGGGATGATGGACCATGTTTTGGCCTTTTTTCTATTTAATGTGATAGTCTTTCACTGAAACTTAAGCACTTCAAGCCACAGATTTGGTTTAACAATAAAACGGAAGCTTACAATGCAAAATAAAGAAGAACAAAATAAAAGAAACCACGCTATATACACATAACATAGTTTGAAAGATCTCAAACATGCAACAAAATCCAATCTATTCCCCACACCCTCAGTTCTGAGGAAGGATCACTGGACTCAGAATGTTAACTCTGATTTGTCTCCACAGATTGCTTCCAGACCTGCTGAGCTTTTCCAGCAATTTCTGTTATTGTTTCTGATTTACAGCATCCGTAGTTTTTTTCAGTTTCCATTCCCCACATGAACACCTTACAGTTGATCAAAATCCTGGGAAATTTTTCTTTCCTGTTCAGTCTACAGGCGTGATTTAGCTGACCTATGAGCTGTGAAGTCTTTCCTTTTGGTCACAAAAGCAATTGAGAGATTAGACTTTCTCAGCTTTGAATAAGCAGTGCAGATTTCTAACCAAACATTCCCGGTATGGATGTTTTCTCAAACTGAAGACTTACACTAAGGTAACTAACCACTAAAACAGATTGCTTTTTCTAAGAGTAACTATCCTTGTATCCAACTTTAGTCAGGTCTCTTCTGAACTGAATTTAAAAAATACCCTTAGCTAATTAAAAAAAACGTGCATCCTGACTTCTGCTAAGCTAATTGCTAATTTTTCTTTACTCCTGTCATAAACCCCACAGTATAAACAAACTTCCAAAAATGTCCAGGAGGCCTTTAGTCATTTGCTCTCTGACACATTCTGATTTCAAATCATTGTTAGGAAAAGAGTGATCTAGTTCATTCTTAAATTCCCTTAGACAAACAGACCAAACCCATATGCCACCAGGTTAAAATCCAAATCCTAGAAAATTATGTTAATATCTATACAATATAATATATCACAAAAGACTAATCCATACACATCAGCTCTTCATGTGTTTCTCTCTTCCTGTTTCTCTCCTAACTGCAACTACACCATAAGACCATAAGATATAGGAACAGAATTAGGCCATTCAGCCTATCAAGTCTGCTCTGCTATTCGATAATGGCAGATATGTTTCTCAATGTCTCCCTGTAACCCTTGATCCCCTTACCATGCAAGAAGTTGTCTATCTCTGTCTTAAATACACTCAATGACTTGGCCTTCACAGTCTTCTGTAGCGGAGAAAGTAGGACGCAGATGCTGGACATCAGAGCTGAAAATGTGTTGCTGGGAAAGCGCTGCAGGTCAGGCAGCATCCAAGGAGCAGGAGAATCGACGTTTTAGGCATGACCCCTTCTTCAGGAAGAAGAAGAAGATTCCTGAAGAAGGGCTCATGCCCGAAGCATTGATTCTCCTGCTCCTTGGATGCTGCCAGTCTTCTGTAACGATGAGTTCTATAGATTCACTACCCTCTGGCTGAGGAAATTCCTCCTCATCTCAGTTCTAAAGGATTGTTACCTCACTCCAAGGCTTTGCCCTTGGGTTCTAGTCTCTCCTTTAAGTGGAAATATTTTCTCCATGTCTAGTCTATCCAGGCCTCTCAGTGTTCTGTAAGTTTCAATCAGAACTCCCCTCATCTTTCTAATCTCCATTGAGCACAGACCCAAAATCCTCAATCACTCCTCATAAAAGAGCCCTTCATCTCCAGGATCATTCTTGTAAATCTCCCCCGGCCGTCCCTCCAACACTCACACATCCTTCCTTAGGTATAGAGCCCAAAACTGCTCACAATATTCCAAATGCGATCTGACCATGGTCTTATGTGGCCTCAGCAATACATCTCTACTCTTGTAGTCTAGCCCTCTCAAAATGGACTGTAACATTCCATTTGCCTTCTTAACAGCCAACTTAACCAACTGAACCTGCGTGTTAACCTTAAGGGAATCCTGATCTAGGACTTCCAAATTCCTTTGTACTTCAGATCTTCAAAATCTTTCTTCATTTCGAAAATAGGTTGCGCCTCAATACACAGAATCCCTACAGTGTGGAAACCAGCATTTTGACCCAACAGTTCCACACCGACCCTCCAAAGAGTAACCCATCCCCCTACCGTATAACTCTACATGTTACTCCCAACTAATGCACTTAACCTACACATCCCTGATCACTATGGGCAATTTAGCATGGCCAATTCACCTAACCTGCACATCTTTGGATTGTCTGAGGAAACTGGAACACCTGGAGGAAACCCACGCAGACATGGGGAGAATGTGCAAATTCCACACAGACAGTTGCCCAAGGCAGGAATCGAACCCAGGTCTCTGGTGCTGTGAGGCAGCAGTGCTAACCACCATGTCACCTTCTTCCGTATTCTTCCTATCAAAGTGCATGACCTCACATTATTCACACTATATTCCCTTTGCCACTTCTTTGTACAATCTCCCAGCCAGTCCAAGTCCTTTTGCAGTCTCCCTGCCTCCTCAGCACTACCTGTCCCTCCACTTATCTTTGTGTCATCTGCAAACTTAGCAACACTGCCCTCAGTCCAGATCATTAATGTATAATGTGAATAGTTGTGGGTTCCAACACCGACCCCTGTGGAACTCCACTTGTCACTGGCTGCCAGCCTGAAAAAGACCCCTTTAGCACCACTTTCTGTTTTCTGCCGGTCAGACAATCCTCTATCTCTGACCGTATCTTGCCCCTAATACGATGGGCTGTTTAACAACCCCTGTGAGACACCTCGTCAAAGGCCTTCTGGAAATGCAAATCGATCGCGTCCACTGTCCCTCCTTTGTCTAACTTGCTCAATACCTCCTCAAAGAATTCAAACAGATTTGTCAGGCATGATGTCCCCTTGATGAGGCCGTGCTGACTCAGCCCTATTTTACCATGCACTTCCAAGTACACTACAAACTCAGCCTTAATAATGGACTCTAAAATCTTACCAATCTAACGAGTCTATAGTTTCCCATCTTCTGTCTTCCTCCCTTCTTAAATATGAATGTTGCATTAGTCATTTTCCAGTCCTCCAAAACCCTCAAGCAATTCCTGAAAGATGACCATCAATGTCTCTATAATCTCCTCAGCTATCTCCTTCAGAACTCTGGAGTGTATGTGGATTTAATCACCTTCAGAACTTTCAGCTTCCCCAACATCACCTCCTTACTGATGGACAAAGTTAAAAATCACACAACACCAGGTTATAGTCCAACAGGTTTAACTGGAAACACTAGCTTTCAGAGCGCTGCTCCTTCATCAGGTGATTGTGGAGGACACAATTCTAAGTCACAGAATTTATAGCAAAAAAATTACAATGTGATGTAACTGAGATTATATATTGAAAAATACCTTGATTGTCTGTTGAGTCTTTCATCTGTTTGAATACCATGACAGTTTCACTTCTTCCATGTGTAAATCACAAAATCTTTTTTTTTAAGTTGCTGATGGATGCTACACTCACCTCTGCTCCTTGACTCTCTTGAGGTTCTGGTATGCTGCTGGTATCTTCCATTGTAAAGACTGATACCAAGCATCTATTCAGTTCCTCCACTGTTCTCCATTGCTATTCCTGAAACCTAATTTTCCAGCAGTCCAATGCCCACTCTTAGAGTCATAGAGATGTACACCATGGAAACAGACTCTTTGGTCCAACTCGTCCACGCCAACCAGATATCCTAACCTAACCTAGTCCCATTTGTCAGCACTTGGCCCATATCCTTCTAAACCCATCCTATTCATCTACCCATCCAGAAGCCTATTAAATGTTGCAATTGTACCAGCCTCCACCATTTCCTCTGGAAGCTCATTCCATACATGTACCACCCTCTGTGTGGAAAAGTTCCCCTCTCACCCTAAATTTATGCCTTCTAGTTCTGGACTCCCCAACCCCTGGGAAAAATACCTTGTCTGTTTATCCTATCGAAGTCCCTCATGATTTTATAAACCTCAATAAAGTCACCCCTCAGCCTCTGATGCTCCAGGGAAAACAGCCCTAGCCTATTAAGCTTCTCCCTATAGCTCAATCCTTGCCTCTCTCTTGCCTTTTAGCCAGCTAAAAAAACTCTTGCAATATTCTTTTATATTACTAGCTGGCTTACTCTCATTTTTCATCTTCTCCTCCTCCCCACCTTACTGCTTTTTCACTTATCCTCTGCTGGTTTGAAAGGCTTCCCAGTCTTCTGGTTTCCCACTAATCCTCACCACACTGTATGCTTTTTCTTATGTTTTCATGCTGTCTTTGATGAGTCAAATCAAAAATGGCTCCTTCCCAGGATAATGCATGATGGGTAATTTTGCGAGTGGAAAGTGGTTTCCAATGGGTTTCCACAGGGCACAAATGGAGACCGCCTTGCTGTTTGTGATATAGGTGAATGATTTATACTTGGATGATTGGAAAATTAGCAGACGATACAAAAATTGCCCGTGTTGTTGATAGTGAGGAAGGTGGCAGCTACAGGTTGCTCAGCAATAATGCGACAGTTGTGGTCCTCTGCAACCTCACGTTATGGGAAACCACTACAAAAAATTGCACGGGTAGAAGGTCACTCACAGAAAATCGCTTTACCCACTCAGCAAAATGTCCATGTTATCCAAACAGCATCCACAATTCATCAATCGCATTATGACCAATTTGCGCTGACAAGTTGCGTGTTATAGCAGAACGACTTGTAGTAACGGTTTGGTTGAGTGTTTGAAAAGGTGTTAAATTGAACTCAACCTGGAGAAGTACAAGGTCACAAGGTTATGCATCTGGGCAAGAAATGAAATGAATACTCAGTAAACCAGAGGGTGTTGAGAGAGGTACAGGGAGTGAGAAACTTGGGAGTGCGTGTCCACATGTCTCTGAAGGCAAAAGGACAGGTAGTTAAGGTGGTAAAGAAGATCAATGGGATGCTTGCCTTTAATTGATATGGTACCAAATACAAGAGTCTTAACGTGGTGCTGGAAATATATAAAATGGCATTCAGATCAGAGCTGGAATTGTATACAGATCTTGATTACCACATTACAGGAAGGGCATAAATACCCTAGAGTCAGTTCAAGCACATAACCATGTCTTGAAAGTTGCAGTTAGGAGAAAAGTTTGGATAAGCTAAAGTTGTCATAAAACAGACAAGGCTAAAAGCTGGCTTAATTGAGATGTAGAGAATAATGAAGTGTTTGGATAAAGCAGGCAGGGAAGAGCTGTCTCCCTGGTGGAGAGGTCAATTTCCTGGGACCACAGATTGAAAATGGTTGGTAGAAGGATAAGAGGGGGCACAGGAAAGGTTGTATCACCAATCAGAAGGTCGACAAGTTTCTGCCTGGTTTGGTGGTGGAGACAGAAACCCTGAACTTATGAAACAATGGACCAACTGCTGCGAAATGGATTAAATCAGATTCCCTACAGTGTAGAAATAGGCCATTTGGCCCAACAAATCTACACCAACCCTTTGAAGGGTAATCCACCCTAACCCATTTCCCTCTGGCTAACGCACCTAACACTATGGGCAATTTCTCATGGCCAATTTACCTGACCTGCATATCTTTGGATTGTAGGAGGAAACCAGACCAAACCCACATAGACATGGGGAGAATATGCAAACTCCACACAGACAATCACCCGAGGTGGGAATCAAACCCAGGACCCTGACACTGTGAGGCTAACCACTGAACCCCCGTGCTGCCCTCATGGGACTCAAACGAATGGCTTTCTAAATGAATACCCTTTCTGTGCTATAGTGTTCTAGGTCTTACATTCCTGAAGAAGGGCTTATGCCTGGAATGTCAATTCTCCTGCTCCTTGGATGCTGCCTGACCTGCTGCGCTTTTCCAGCACCACATTTTTCAGCTCTGATCTCCAGCATCTGCAGTCCTCACTTTCTCCTAGGTCTTACATATGCCTATTTTCGTATCATCATTAAATTAGATTACTTGTAGTGTGGAAACAGGTCCTCCGGCCCAAAAACTCCAAACCGACCCACCAAAGCGCAACCCACCCCCCTACATTTACCCCATCACCTAACACTACGGGCAATTTAGCGTGGCCAAATCACCTAAACTGCACAATTTTGGACTGTGGGAGGAAACCGGAGCACCTGGAGGAAACCCACACAGACACGGGGAGAATGTGCAAACTCTAGACAGTCACCTGAGGCAGGAATTGAACCCGGATTGCTGGTGCTGTGAGGCAGCAGTGCTAACCACTGTGCCACCGTGCCACCCCAAACGTAGCAGCCAAACCCTCGATCCCTTCATCCAAGGCATTTACACAAATTGTAAACAGTTGAGGACACTCTATTCATTACATTTTGCCAATCAGAAAATGACCCACTATGCATACCCTGTTTTCTGCTAGCCAGCCAATCTTCTATCCATGGCAATATTGCAGTCCCCTACAACATCATAGTTTCCACAACAATCTTTGATGTATCATCTTATCAAATGTCTTGTGGAAGTTCAACTACACTTGGTCCACTACTTCCCTTTTATCCACCGCACATGTCACTTCCTCAAAGAACTCCAATAACTGAATTAATTATGGTCAGAAGCCACACAATACCAGGAAATAGTCCAATGGGTTTATCTAATATCACAAGCCTTCAGAGCACTGCGTCTTCGTCACTCTACTGAATGAATGGGGCAGTGCTCCAAAAGCTCGTGATTTTAAATAAACCTGTGGGACTATAACCTGGTGTCATGTGACTTCTGACTTTGGCCACCACAGTGCAAAACCGGCACCTCCACATATCATTTTCCTTTCACAAAACCATGTTGACTCTGCCTGTTTACCCTGAACTTCACTTAAGTGCTCTGTTGAAATAGCTCTAACAGCTGTTTCTAGTATGCTCTTTATGACAAATGTAGGACATACTTGCCATTAGGTATGCTTTTGAAATAAAGTTAATATTTTCCTTACCTCAGCAGACTTTGTAAATACTCTTCGGGTGACACAGTGAGACCAAGGCATCATGGTCTTCATGGGAACTTGCTGTACACAAATTGAGCTGCACCATTTCTGAAATTACAACGGTGACCACACTTTAAAAGTATTTCAATAGTTGTAAATGCTTTGAGACATGAGGAAGTTATTTTGTTCATTTTGAAACATTTGCACCATTATAGACCAGACCAGACCCCTCAAAATAATTTAAGAAGGTAGCCTTGACCCTACCTTTTCCTTATTTTAAAGATAGCTGTGAAGCGTGTTCCAGATGTGATGTGATTGGTCAAACTACTCGATGTTAAGCAAAACAATTTATTTAAATACTATAGTCAAAATATAAACAAACGAAAGAGGAATTTAGAATAACTCAACTATTGGAAAACTTATTCAAACAGTAGATACGATAACCATGATAATTAACGGTTGCAGTATAGTAATATCCCCTAAAGACATCCCTTGGCAAAAAGACAAATTCAGACACACATTCTTACATCTAGTTCTCCACACCAGAAGGAAGAAACATTAAAAGGAAGAAACATCAAGTGAAAATTCAGACAGAGTAGCAGCTAGGAGACATTCACTGAAGCTTCCAACTCTTTTGAGGCACCTATAGCTTCTGATGTTATTGAAAGAAACCAAAACCCAGAAATGCTAATGTGTGAGAGCTGGCCACACCCATTCAGGCTATTTCCATTGTTCCAACTTCAAAAAAAACCCCAAGTCCTCACAAGTTGCTTATTTAAGCCGTCTTCAGTAGTTGATTCAGTGCCCTTGCCTTACAATCTCTCTTCAAAAACATGGACAGGAAAGGTTTAGAAGGATATGGGCCAAGTGCAGGGAAATGGGGTCAGCGGGGATGGACAATTTGGTTGGCATGGACCAGTTGGGCCAAAGGACCTGTCTCCATGCTATAGGCCTCCATGACTCTCTCGAAACAAAAAAGAACAAAGTAACCTTTTAAAGTGACAGTATCGTCACACAAGATCCAGTCATTCAAATTGGGAGACTATTCTAGCCTGCTCCAGCTTTCAAAAAGATTGTGTCTGATCTGATTGTGATCTAAACTCCACATTCCCCACTAACCCAATAACCCTCGACCCTTTTGTTAATCAAGAACGTATCTACCTCTGTCTTAAAAGTGATCAATGACCCAGCATCCCCTCCCATTCCCAGCGCCTCCTGAAGAAGGGAATCCCACAGCGTAACCTCCCTCTAGAGCAGACATTCATCCATAACTCTGTCCTAAGTAGAAGAGCCCCTTAGTAATAAATTGCAGCCCTTTCTTTCAGTATAGTGCGACAGGTAATTCCACTATCACGAGCATTTCGTCAGCGCGAATTGGCTATAATGCAATTGACGAATTGTGGATGTTGCTTGGATAGCACAAACTTTCTATTGAATGATATAGTGACTTTCTCTTAGCAATTTTCTGTAGCAGTTTCCCATGGTGCGATTTTCTATATCATGACGTCACATTGTAGCAGAACTACCTGTATCTGTTGAGAAGAGGGAAGCTCAGTGCAAACAATGAGAGCGTGGTGATGCATCAGTTAATTTTATCAACTGTTTTAATGAGAGTTCTTCCCTTCCCTTCATCTCTTTTATGTACTGTCTAGATTACCACTGGTCCAAGCACCATCTTTCGAATATTTGATCCCTGCCATAACTCTCGTCTCATCGCCCACAGAGACCAATAGCAGCCATCATAACGGTATGGTGTTTCTCTCCTGTAACTCTTCATGTAAATCATATCTTTCAATAACATGGAGTATTTTCAAAATCAATAATGTTGGGACTGCCAGTTTGGTTGGATGTATTTTCAGGACAGTTGGTCATAGGACTGGAGGCCTGTGACCAGTGGTGTGCCTCAAGAATCGGTGCTGGATTTATATAAATGATTTGGATGTGAGCATAGTTAGTAAGTTTGCAGATGACACCAAAATTGGAGGCACTGCATTTTGGAAAGGCAAATCAGGACTTATACACTTATTGGTAAGGTTTTGGGGAGTGTTGCCAAACAAAGAAACCTTCACATGCAGGTTCACAGTTCCTTGAAAGTGGAGTCGCAGGCAGATAGGATAGTGAAGAAGACGTTTGGTATGCTTTCCTTTATTGTCAGACCATTGAGTATAGGAGTTGGGAGGTCATGTTGTGGCTGTACAGGACATTGGTTAGGCCACTTTAGGAATAATCCATGCAATTCTTGTCTCCCTGCTGTAGAAAGGATGTTGTGAAAGGGTTCAGAAAAGATTTACCAAGATATTGCCAGGTTGGAGGATTTGAGCTACAGAGAGAGGCTGAAAAGGGTGTATGGAACAAGTTGCCAGAGGAAGTGATGGAGGCAGATAGCAATTACAACATTTAAAGGCATCTGGATGGGTTTATGAATAGGAAGGGTTTAGAAGGATATGGGTCAAATGCTGACAAATGGGACTGGGTCACATTGGGATATCTGGTCAGTACAGAGGAGTTGCATCGAAGGGTTAGTTTCCGTGCTGTGTGACTCTGTTTGACCTCTGACCTCCAATTACCTGTCCACTCCCTGTAACCCCTCCTCCCTTTGTCACCTGACATGTCCATCCTCATGACAATCCACCTTCCTGTGGCCAAGTGGATAGTGACAGACTTGCTGTTGACCAATTCGATATTCCGGATACCTTTGTTCAATTCTAATCTACAGTGTCTCTGTAACTAATAAAGCACAGACAGCAAATGAATAAAATTCAAGTTATTTAAAGGCCTGCAATTCTTTTCTTGTTGCATTGCTAGTAACAATGCTGTGTTGATTAACTGGTAATTCCTGATGATTCCGGGATATCGCTGGGGTCTTAATGATGCCATGTTGCGATGTCATGTGCATGCACATTTAAGGGGACAGAGCTCAACTTACTGTCAGTCATTATCACCCAAGAAAGGATATGGTATATCAGCTACATAGCTTGTTGTTAGTCTAGAAGCAGGAGTGGAGCTAAGACCATAAGAAATTGAACAGAAGCAGGCCATTCAGCCCTTTGAGCCTGTTCTGCCATTCAATAGGATTATGGCTGATCCAACATTCCAATTTGATTATTATACTTAGACTTCAGTTCATTTGGTCATAATTTAATCTTCAAATAAAGAACCCAATTTATTATTTAACCAATCAACTTATTGTTTAACTAATCATTGGTACTTTTGCATCAAAGAGAAGATGAAAATAGCATTCCATGTGTGAGGATAAGGATTCAGCCCATCAGTTCTGTTTTACCTTTCAGCTGGATTCATAGAACTGCTACAGTGTGGAAACAGAACACTCAGCCCATGGAGTCCACACTGACTATCTGAAAAGAATCTTTCCAAGACCTAACCCCTAACCTATAACCCTGCATTTCCCCATGGGTAATTCCCCTTAGCCTACATATTCCTGCACACTATGAGCCATTTATCATGGCCAATCCACCCAAACCTGCACATCTTTGAACGATGGAAGGAAACCGGAGCACCCAGAGAAAACCCGCACAGATTCAGTGAGAATGTGCTAACTCCACACAGGCAGTTACCTGAGGATGGAATTGAACCTGGGTCCCTGACGCTGTGAGGCAGCACTGATGGTATCTTAACCCCATGTACTTGCCTTAGTACAGATACACATGCCAATATAAAAAATCCACTAATCTCAAAAATTTCAATTGATCTCTTTCCCAGCCTCAATAGTGTTTAGGGTGAGAGATTTCCAAATCTCCACACACTTTGTGTGAAAAACTGCTTCCAGACATCACTCCTGAAAGCTCTCCGCCTCCATGTTCTGGACTCCCTCACCAGAGAGACGTGTTTCTCTCTGTCAATTTACCTCTACTCAAAATCTATTTGGTCTCAATTCTCCCAACTCCTATCATTACCTTTAACACCTGCATTTCAAACACTCCTTGGCCTCTGGCCTCAAGGGAATTTCAGCCTAGCCGAGGCAACATGCCTCTTTATTGAACCCTTTCAGTTCCAGTGTTGGGACGATAGGTTTTAGGGCCAATCAAGGATAGCAATGGGAAGTTGTGTGTGGAGTCCGAGGAGATAAGGGATGTGCTAAATGAATATCTTTTGTCAATATTCACAGTGGAAAAAGACAATGTTGTCAGAGAGAATACTGAGATGCAGGCTACTAGACTAGATGGGATTGAGTTTCACAAGGATAGGATTTATCTGAGGATTCTCTGGGAAGCCAGGGAGGAAACTGTGATCTTTATTCATCATTTACTACAGGAATAGTGCCAGAAGAGTGAAGGATGGCAAATGTTGTCTCCTTATTCAAGAAGGGGAGTAGAGACAACCCTGGTAATTTTAGATTAGTGAGCCTTGCTTTGGTTGTGAGTAAAGTGTTGGTAAAGCTTATAAGAAACAGGAGTTATAATCATCTAGAGAAGAATAAGTTGATTAGGGATAGTCAACACAGTTTTATGAAGGGTAGGTCATGCCTCACAAACCTTATTGAGTGTTTTGAGATAGTGACCAGACAGGTGGTTAGGAGTAAAGTGATTGATGTGGTGTATATGGATTTCAATAAGGCATCTGATAAGGTTCCCCTTGGTAGGCTATTGCACAAAATACAGAGGCATGGGATTGAGGGTGCAGTTTGATCAGAAATTGGCTAGTTGAAAGAAAGCAGAAGGCGGTGATTGATGGGAAATGGTCATCCTGAAGTTCAGTTACCAGTGGTATACCACAAGGATCTGTTTTGGGGTCACTGCTGTTTGTCATTTTTATAAATGAGCTGGTTGTGGGTGTAGTAGGATGTATTAGTAAATTTGCGGATGACACTAAGGTCAGTGGATTTGTTGATAGTGCTGAAGGATGTTGTAGGTTACAGAGGGACATAGATAAGCTGCAGAGCTGGGCTGAGGTGGCAAATGAAGTTTCATGTGGAAAAGTGTGAGATGATTCACTTTGGAAGGTACAACAAGAATAAAGAGAATTGGGCTAATGATAAGATTCGTGGTCATGTAGATGAGCAGAGACATCTCAGTGTCCATTTACATAGATCCCTGAAAGTTGCCACCCAGGTTGATAAGGTTGTTAAGATTCTGGATCAGTGGTGCTGGAAGAGCATAGCAGTTCAGGCAGCATCCAACGAGCAGCGAAATCCACGTTTCGGGCAGAAGCCTGAAGGGCTTTTGCCCGAAACGTCGATTTCGCTGCTCGTTGGATGCTGCCTTAACTGCTGTGCTCTTCCAGCACCACTGATCCAGAATCTGGTTTCCAGCATCTGCAGTCATTATTTTTATTAAAGTTGTTAAGATGCCATATGGTGTGGTAGCTTTTATTGATAGAAGGATTATGTTTCAGAGCCATGAGGTCATGCTGCAGCTGTTCAAAACTCTGATGCGGCCACACTTGGAGTATTACGTACAATTCTGGTCACCGCATTATAGGAAGGATGTGGAAGCTTTGGAAAGGGTGCAGAGGAGATTTATCAGGATATTGCCTGGCATGGAGGGAAGATCTTACGAGGAAAGGCTGATTTCATTAAAGAGAAGACTTAGATTAGATTCCCTACAGTGTGGAAACAGACCCAACCAGGCCACACTGACCCTCCGAAGAGTAACTCACCCAGACCCATTTCTCTCTGACTAATGCACCTAACACTATGGAAATTTAAATGGTCAATTCACCTAACCTGTACATCCTTGGATTGTGGGAAGACACCAGAAGGAAACCCACACAGACATAGGGAGAATGTGCAAACTCCACACAAACAGTCATCAGAGGCTGGAATCAAACCTGAGACCCTGGGGTTGTGAGGCAGCAGTGCTAACCACTGAGCCACTGTCCCACTCACTTAATTGCTACATATAAGGTAATCAGAAGATTAGATAGGGTGGACAAAGAGTGCCTTTTTCCTCAAGTGGTGATGGCTAGCATGAGGGGACATCACTTTAAATTGAGGGGTGATACATATAGGACAGATGTCAGAGGTAGTTTCGTTTTTCAGAGAGTAGTAGGGGCGTGGAAGGCACTGCCTGCAATAATAGTAGACTTGCCAACTTTAAGGGCATTTAAATGGTCATTGGATAAACATACGGATGAAATTGGAATAGTGTAGGTTAGACAGGCTTCAGATTGCTTCCACAGGTCGGCACCACATCGAGGGCCAAAGGGCCTGTACTGCACTGTAATATTCTATGTTCTATGTTACTTGCTGTCTATGACTTTCCTACATGTTGAAACACCATAGAACATAGACATGACAGAAAGAGAGAGAATATTACAGCAAAGTCTCACTTTTTCAACCTTCTAACAAAGATCCCCACAAAACCTAATCAAAAGGGGAACCCTGACTTTCAGGAACTCTCTCTAATCTCCCATTTGCCAATTGTAGATCAGTGTGTATCTGTCAGGTCAAAATTCTGTACCTTGCTTCCTAACAGCAAAGATACCTACAGCCTAAAGACTACAGCAGTACAAGAAGGCAGCTCACCCCACCCTTCTCTGGGGCATCAGGGAATAGGCACAACACTCAAGAAGCTTGACACCATCCAGAACAAAGCAGCCCAGTAGATTGGTAGCACATCCACAAACATCCACTCTCTCTACCACCAACGCACAGTAGCGGCAGTGTGTACTAACTACAAGATACACTACAGAAACTTGCCAAAGATCCAAATAGACAGCACCTTCCAAACCCATGACCACTTTCATCAAGAAGGACATGGGCAGCGGATACCTAGGAACACCAGCCCCTGTAACTTCCCCTCCCAGCCACTCATCATCCCAACTTGGAAATATATTGCCGTTCCATCAGTGTCACTGAGTCAAAACCCTGGAACATCCTCCCTAAGAGCAACCTACAGCACATGGACTGCACTAGTTCATGAAGGCAGCTCATCCCAATCTTCTCAAGGGGCAACTGGAGATGGGCATAATCCATGAGCGAATATAAAATACGTTTGTGCACAATATGAGACCCAAGGGACTTGGGTAGAGTCAGTTGTATTCAGAATATGTATCAGCTTGAGATATCATTCACTGACTCCGAGTTCTGGTACATTCTAAAAGCAGCTCATTCATTCTACCAGCACAGGGACCGTCAGATCACTAAAATATCGTCTGACTAACTGAAGAAAGTGTCATTCTGGAAATGGAAAAGTTGTCAGGCAATTTCTTAAAGTTCTCTGCTTTGTCTCTGAAAGGGGTTCGTGCAAGGTTTAGGTCTTCAGGATCGTTCAGCAGTCTGCCCTGTTCTTGACAGGCTAGTTTACTCTTAATTAAAATGCGGCTGAACTGCTTTTTGCACAGTTTTCTCACATTAATCTCTGTCCTCCCTGCTCCCTCTGTCTTCCATTTGGTGCCTGTTGTATCACGCGGGCCCCATTTGTCTCCCTGTCTTGGTTCCAGTCAGCTTGGATCAAGGCCAAAGGGGCAGGAGCCTGAACACTAGCCGGAGTCAGAGCTCCTCTTGTTGGTCGTTCACTGCATCAGGAACTGAACCTCACACACCAGAAAGGAGCCACCTCCCATCCCTGGTCTCCGCTTCATGGGTAATCTCAGTTGGGTCAGGGAAACACCTTGGGTCAAGGACACTAGGCTCCAGGAGAGGAATACATGGGTGAGGCACAGAGCAGAGGGGAGTGCGGTTGATAAGCAGCGATTCTATCCCTCAGCATCATCGCCCTACTGGAAATGCAGACAAGACTAAATTAAACTCCTAGGCAATTCCTGCCACAGGTTACACTCAAAATAAACCACGAAGATGAAGAACAGAAGCAAATTTCAGTATCTTAAGGAGTAAAAAGGGTAAAACTAACTGTTCTGAAAAAGTTCCTTAATTCCGTCTTGCCCCCCCCCCCCCCCCCTTCAATGTGTGAGCTATCACTCAGAATTGACACTAGGTTAGGAGGTTGCTCTTCAGAACACATGGTTATGGAGGTCGGAGGTCAGTCATCACAGCTCCAGCACATCTCTGCAGGAGTTCCTCAAGGTAGTGTCCTAGGCCTGATCATCTTCAGCTGCTTCATCGATGACCTTCCTTCCATCAGGTCAGAAGTGGGGATGTTCACTGGGCTGCTAAATTGGCAAGTAACATTTGCCTCCCACAGTATCAGACATTGACCCATCTCCAGGAAGAGGGAACCTAACCGTCTCCTCCTGACATTCAATGATGTTGCCCTCACTGAATCCTCCACTATCAACATTATGAGGGTTACCATTGATCAGAAACTGAACTGGCCTAGCCATATAAATACTGTGGCTACAACAGCAGGTCAGAAGTAACTCACCTCCTGGCTCCCCAAAGCCAGTTGACCATCTAAAAACCACAAGTCAGGAATATTCCCCACTTGCCTGGATGGGTGCAGCCCCAACAACACTCAAGCAGTTTGGCACCATCCAAACAAAGCAGCCTGCTTCATTGGCAACTCATCAATCACTTTCAAGTTTCACCATCAATCTTAGTTTGTCTATGCTGAGTCTCAGCCCTGCCCAATTCTCAATAGTAGAGAACAGACTTTGAAACAGAAGAGGCACTTGTCCAAGGTAAGAAGGTAATTTACTGTCTGATAGCAAAAGGTACAGTCTTCGTTATCAGTGTAGCATAACTACTAAGGACTCTAACATTATATACAGAACACATCTGTTCCCTTTGCATATTCATGTGGCCCTCAAAGGCTGTGTGACATGGTCAGGGTGGGTGGAACTCAGTAGTAGGTGAAACACACATTAACTGCTTGTGAACCATTACCTTATAAATGCATAACCATTTACCTTAGAAATTGCTTGCAGTGCTACAACAGTGATGACAATTCACATGCCCTCTGCTGGCTGGATTTGGCCATCTTGAGAAGGAGAATGGTGTTAGAGAAATATAAAACTCCTTCCATCTTTCTGTCGTTTGACCAATACAGGTTCGGATGTGGCCTTACTCTGTGAAGGAGCTCAGTGCCCAGAGACAGACCTCACTCTGAGCAAGTGGAAAACCACCTTGTGTGAAGTAAGATGTTTTCAAAATTGGCACATTGTAAGGTCTGGGGTCACTCAAGGGGTACCACACCTATCCTTCAACTTGCATGCTCCAGGTGGAAGCTGCCCAGTGAGCATGCTCCATCAAGGTTGAATGATCCTCGGCTGAGGGTAATCTTAATGAAATACTGGTTTGACTTTATTTGGAGTATGGTGCCTCCTCCTGGGCACTTTTGAAAGGATGTAAAGGGATTGGAGAGGGTGCAGAGAAGATCCAGAAGGCTGGTCCCAGGGCTAAAGAGGGTGTGGAATCAGGACCCTCTGCCATTAGCCCTTTAAAGAGGAGAACGGGAGGACGGCAGATGCTGGAGATTAGAGTCAAGAATGTGGTGCTGGAAAAGCACAGCAGGTCAGGCAGCATCCGAGGAGCAGGAGAATTGATGTTTCAGGCCTAAGAAATGGCCTGAAACGTATTCTTGATGCCTGACTTGGCGTGTTTTGCCAATGCCACACTTTTCAACATTAGGCTCTTTGAACCTCCTACACAGTTCAGTAAGGTCATGGTTGATCTGGTATGGTCTCATCTCCACTTTCCCGTTTGTCCCCACAACCCTGTATTCTCTTATAAGACCATAAGATACAGGAGCAGAATTAGGCCACTTGGCCCATCAAGTCTGAGTCACTATTTGATCATGGCTGATATTTCTTAACTCCATTCTTCTCTTTCTCCCCATTACTTTTGATCCACTTACTAACCAAGAATCTTTCTATCTCCGTCTTACATACACTCAGTGACATGACCTCCACAGCCCTCTGTGGCAATGAGTTCCCACAGATTCACCACCCTCTGGCTGAAGAAATTCCTCCTCATCTCAGTTCTAAAGGTTACCCCTTCACTCTGAGGTTGTGCCCTCAGGTCCTGGTCTCTCCTATTTGCGGAAACATCTTCTCCACATCCACTCTATCCAGGCCTCTGTAAGTTTCAAGCGGAACCCCCCATCCTTCTGAACTCCATCGTGTAGAGACCCAGAGTTCTCGACTGCTCCTCATGTGACAAGCCCTTCATCCCCCAGATCATTCTTGCAAATCTCGTTTTGAATGCATCCAATGCCAGTACATCCTTAGGTACAAGGTCCAAAATTGCTCACAGAATTCCAAATGTGGTCTGACCAGCCCCTTATGCAGCCTCAGCAGTACACCTCTGCTTTTATAGAGTCACACAGACAGAAACAGACCCTTTAGTCCAACCAGTCCATGCTGACCATAATCCCAAACTAGTCTAGTCCCACCTGTCTGCATTTGGCCCATATCCTTCCAAACCTTTCCTATTCTGAACTTAACCAAATGTCTTTTAAATGTAGTATCCGGACCCACATCCACCACTTCCTCTGGAAGTTCATTCCACATTTGAATCAGTCTCTGTGTAAACAAGTTCAAGTTTAAGAATAGTTTATTCCCTGCTTGTATTAGATTTCTGAATGAACCTCTCAAATTTCAAATCTAATGTCAATCTTGTTGTTTGCGCACCTTCCCTGCAGCCGTAACTTTATATTCCTCACTTTGCTCAATCATCTGATGATCGTTGGACGGCATGATCTGCCTGTACTGCACACAAAACACAACTTTTCACTGTACTGAGGTACATGTGACAATAATAAATCAAATCAAATCAAATCAAAAGTTACCCCTGGTGTTCTTTTTAAAGCTTTCTCCTCTCACTTAAAAATATGCCCCCTAGCCTTGAACCCCCACACCATGGGGAAAAGACCTTTGCTATTTACTTTATCCATGCCCTTCATGATTTCATGATTTGGAGATGCTGGTGTTGGACTGGGGTGTACAAAGTTAAAAATCACACAACACCAGGTTATATTAAACCTGTTGGGCTATAACCTGGTGTTGTGTGATTTTTAACTTCATGATTTCATACACCTCAATAAGGTCACCCCTCAACTTCCTATGGTCCAGTGAAAAATGTCCTAGCCTTTCCAGCCTATTTTTATAACTCAAACCTTCCATTCCCAGTAACATCCTGGTAAATCTTTTCTGAACCCTCTCCAATTTAATAATATCCTTCCTAGAACAAGGTGACCGGAATTGCACACAATATTCCAGAAGAGGCCTCACCAACATCCTTTACAACCTCAACATGATATCCCAACTCCTGTACCCAATAGTCTGAGCAATGAAGGCAAGCAAGCTAAACACCTTCTTAACCACCCTATCTGTGATGCAAATTTCAAAGAATTATGTACCTGAAATCTTAGGTCTCTGTGTTCGACAACACTCCCCAGAGCCCAACCATTAATTGTATAGGTGCTGTTTTTGTTTGTTTTACTAAAGTGCAAAATACCTTGCATTTATCCAAATTCAACTCCAACTGCCACTCCTCAGTCATTGCCCTAATTGATTAAGATCTATCCCTCTTGAAATGAATGTTATCATTGCATTTGCCTTCCTAACTGCCACCTGAACCTACATGTTAATCTGAACTAGATCCTGAACTGTGACTCCTGAGTCCCTTTGTACTCAGATTTCTGAAGACTCTCCCTGTTTAGAAAATAGTCAATGCCTCTATTCTTCCTATCAAAGGACATAACCTCACACTTTCCCACATTATATTCCATCTGCCACTTCTTTGTCCACTCTCCTAGCTTGCCCGAGTCTTTTGCAGCCTTCCTGCTTGCTCAATACTACCTGTCCCTCCACCTATCTTTGTGTCATCTTAACAAACTTAGCAACAATATCCTCAGTTCCTTTGTCCAGATCATTAATGTATCACATGAATAGTTGTGGTCCCAACACTGACCCCTGTAGAGCTCCACCAGTGAATGGCTGCCATCCAGAAAAAGACCCCTTTATCCCCACTGTTTGCCTTCTGCCAGTCAGCTAATCCTCTGTTCATGCCAGACCTTGCCTATAACACCATGGGCTCATCGTATTTAGCAGTTTCATATGCGGCATCTTGTCAAAGGCCTTCTGGAAATCCAAATAGATCACGTCCACTGGCTCTCCTTTGTCTAACTTGCTCAAAGGATTCTAACAGATATGTCAGGTGTGACCTCCCCTTGACAAAGCCATGTTGACTGAGCCCTATATTACAAAGCACTTCCAAGTACTCCGCAATCTCCTCCTTAATAATGGACTCTAAAATCTTACAATGACTGAGGTCACTCTAACTGGCCACTAGTTTCCTTTCTTCTGCCTTCTTCCCTTCTGAAACAGGGATGTTACATCAGCTAGTTTCCAGTCCTCTGGGATTCTCCCTGACTCCGATGGTTCCTGAAAGATCACCACTAACACCTCCACAATCTCCTCAGCTATCTCTTTCTGAACCCTGGGGTGTGGTCCATCCGGTCTGAGTCATTTATCTAACTTCAGGCCATTCAGCTTTACCAGTACCTTCTCCTTGTGGTAGCCCCTACACTCACCTCTGCCCCCAATTCTGTTGAAGTTCTGGTTTGCTACCTTCCACTGTGAAAGTTGATGCAAAGAATCTATTCAGTACCT
This sequence comes from Hemiscyllium ocellatum, assembly GCF_020745735.1. Taxonomy (NCBI): domain Eukaryota; kingdom Metazoa; phylum Chordata; class Chondrichthyes; order Orectolobiformes; family Hemiscylliidae; genus Hemiscyllium; species Hemiscyllium ocellatum. Next base: position 9,940,731 of record NC_083407.1, on the reverse strand, counting down.
GCCTTATTTCCTTATTCCCCATTACTATTTCTCCAGACTTAGTTTCCACTGGTCCATTGTCCACTGTTTCCTCTTTCTTACCTTTTATATATCTAAAAAAAGTCTCTGGCAATCTTCTCTTCTATTACTAGCTAGTTTACTTCATATTTCATCTTCTCCCCCTCTTATTGCTTTTACACCCTCTGCTGGTTTTTAAAGACTTCCCAATCCTCTGGCTTCACACTAATCTTCACCACATTGTATGCTTTCATTTTGCTTTCTGCTGTCCCTGGCGTCCCTTACCAGCCACGGTTCCCTCGTCCTCCCCTTAGTATGTTTCTTCTTCCTTGGGATGAAGTTCTGCAGTGCTTTCCGGGTTACCCTCAGAAATTCCTGCCATTACTGCTCCACCATCTTCCCTGCTAGGCTCCCCTTCCAATCAACTCTGGCCAGCTCCTCCCTTATAACTTTGTTGTTACCTCTACTCAATTGTAATACCGTTACATCTGATTCAATCTTCTCCCTCTCAAACTGCAGGGTGTATTCAATCATATTATGGTCAATGCCCCCTAGGGGTTCCTTCACCTTCAGCTCCCTAATCAAGCTCCCAAATCCAGAATTGCCAGTTTCCTACTGGACTCTACCACAAGCCATTCCAACAAACCATCCTGTAGACATTCCACAAATACCTTTTCTTGGGATCCGCTACCAACCTGATTTTCCCAGTTTACCTGCACGTTGAAGTCCCCCATGTTTATTGTAAGAATGCCTTGCTTACATTCCTTTCCTATCTCCTGACTTACTTTCTGCCGCACATCCTGACTACTGCTAGCAGGCCACTAGTTGCAGGGATAGGGTAGGGAGGTGGGTCTGGGTGGGACAATCTTTGGAGTGCTATGGGCTGAATGGCCTGCTTCCACACTGTAGGGAATCTATGACTAATAACATTTGTGAAGGAGATAGAGTTTCCCCCAACGGTTGACAATTGTTCCATCATTAGACTCCAATATCGAAATTTCTTTAAAAACATTTTAAAAATTGAGTTCAAGTCCCACCATTGTGGGATTCGAACCCAGGTCCCCAGAACATTACCTGTGCCTCTGGGTGGGTAGTGACAATCCCACACGATTACACCCTTCCCTGTCTGGTGGGAAGAGACTAGGTGAGAGAGGGGGGAGCTAACAACTTCTCCTGTTTCGCATGCTTCCAGGTACGTGGCGCCATCGTTGTTTCGGGAATTCTACAAGCGTTCCTGGGATTTTCGGGACTGCAGGGCCTGGTGTTCCGACGTTGTGGTCCCATGGTGCTGGCTCCCATGCTGTCAATAATTGGCCTGTCCTGCTACAAAGAGGTGGCACATTTCAGCTCATTGCACTGGGGTGTAACTGCTCTGTGAGTACCACTCACTCAGATATATCAATGGATGTGACAAATATGAATTGCCTATCACACTGGTTTATCATTGCATACCTGCCATGGACCAGACCAGACCCCCTCAAAATATTTCAAGAAGGTAGCCCAGACCCTCACTTTTCTCGTTGTTTTAAGTGGGAGTAAAGTGGATATTCCAGAAGGGATGCAGCTGGTCCAACCACTCAGTTTTAAACAAATCAGAATTTATTTACACACCACCGAATGAAACACAAACAAAAGAGAACAGAATATAGAATAACAACTATTTGAAAACCCAACTGATGCAATACTCCCCCTCACGACACGAAGCTGTTCCAACTTCCTGCAGCATCCCATTAATACAGCCCTTGGCCAAAAGGTAGATTCAAACCCAGGTTCTGACCAGGAGAGAGACATTGCAGAGAGGATCAGCCAGGGATCATTGGCTGAAACATGGAAGCTCTTCTTTTCCCAGCAGCTTCTCGGGATCCCCAGCTCAAACTAAACCAAACGAGTAAATTGCCTGGGAGAAAGTGAGGACTGCACTCTGGAGATCAGAGTCGAGAGTGTGATGCTGGAAAAACACAGCAGGTCAGGCAGCATCCGAGGAGCAGGAGAATCTATGCTTCGGTCATAAGCCCTTCATCAGGACTAAGGTTTGTGGGCCGGGGGTGGGCTGAGAGATAAATGGGAGGCTGTGGGGTTGGGGGCAAGGTAACTGAGAGTGTGATGGGTATGTAATTCCCAGCTACCTTCACCCCAGCCCCACCCCCATCCCATTTATGTCTCAGCTCCCCCGGCCCACAAACCGCATTCCTGATGAAGATCTTATGCCCAAAACATTGATTTCCCTGCTCCTCGGATGCTGCCTGACCTGCTGTACTTTTCTAGCACCATACTCTCGAATAAATTCCCTCAAGTGGGAGAACTGGCCACTCCCCTTTCTTTGTACAATTGTTTTAGAAAAACCTAAAAGCCCTTTTTCCCTGATTACTGCTTTGGACAATATCTGTTCGCCATTAGCAAAGTGGCCCAAACCCAGACAAATCAGAACCTCTGCCTTTTACAACCCCTTTTGATAAAAAGCAAGGGTAACATGACCTTGTTAAAGGAGCAACATCAGCACGTTGGGATGCAAGGACCCTGTTTGCCCTTCACATTAATTGCCTCCCACCTCCTGTTCATCTCATCCCATCAAACTATCCTTTTCTTGTTTAATGAGGGCATCACTGGCCAGGCCAGCGTTTATTGTCCATCCCTAATTGCCCACAGGGCAATTAAGTGTCAGCCGCATTGCTGTGGGTCTGGAGTCACATGCAGGCTAGATGTCTTTCCAGTTATAGGAAGGAAATTATTAGGCTAGAGAAGGTTCAGAAGAGATTTACCAGGATATTGCTTGGTTCAGAAGGTCTGAGTTAAAAAAATAAAGACTGGGACATTTTCACTGGAGCGTAGGAGGTTGAGAGGTGAACTGATAGGAGTTTATAAAATAATGAGGGGTATAGATGGAGTTAATGGTAGTTATCTTTCAGATTAGATTACTTACAGTGTGGAAACAGGCCCTTCGGCCCAACAAGTCCACACTGACCCGCCGAAGCACACCCACCCAGACCCATTCCCCTACACCTAACACTACGGGCAATTTAGCATGCCAATTCACCTAACCTGCACATTTTTGGGCTGTGGGAGGAAACCGGAGCACCCGGAGGAAACCCACGCAGACACGGGCAGAATGTGCAAACTCCACACAGTCAGTCGCCTGAGGCAGGAATTGAACCCAGGTCTCTGGCGCTGTGAGGCAACAGTGCTAACCACTGTGCCACCATGCCACCCACTTTTTTCTTTTAAAGAGACTGAGGAGTTCAGGTCTTTTTGAAGTTTGTGTCACATGGAGACAGGGTGGTTAAGAAGGTGTTTAGCACACTTGCCTTCATTGCTCAGACCTTTTGAGTTTTTGTCCGAAGATGGGGCATTTCAGGACTAGGTGTATATGTTTAAGGTGAAAGGAGAGAGAATTTAAAAAAAAATGAGGGGCAATTTTTTTACACAGACAGTGTTTCGTGTTTGGGACCTGAGTTCAATTCAAACCTCAGGTGACTGTCTGTGTGGAGTTTGCACATTCTCCCCGTGTCTGCATGGGTTTCCTCCCACAATCCAAAGATGTGCAGGTTAGGGTGAATTGGCCGTGCTAAATTGCCCATAGTGTTCAGGGATGGATAGGTTCGGCACGGGTAAATATAGGGTAGGGGAATGGGTCTGGGTGGGTTACACTTTGGAGGGTTGGTGTGGACTTGTTGGGCCAAAGGGTCTGTTTCTACACTATAAGGATTCTATTTACACTTTCTGATTAATGAATGGATGTGCCTTTGCATAGCACCTTTTACAGCCTGATGTTCTTCAAGACTAACAAACACCTCTTGTTCAATACCTAGTCACTGGCACCCTGTGGTCCTACCCAGCAGGCAATCTGCACACAGCAAAATCCTACAAAGCGCAACATTTTGTGACCAGTTTGATATCATGTGAGAGTTGGCTGAGCTGGGAATATTTGGCCAGAGTGCTTCTCGAGAGTTTTCTTGGCAATTGTCTTCCAAATGGAGCCCCCTCCATGGCCCTTTGTTAGGCCTCCGCTACCTCCAGGCACCATCGCTTTGATGTTCTCCTGTTCCCTTCCTGTTCTCCACTGTCAGTCCAGCTGAAACACGACCCCTCATTCCTGTTCCATACCAGGGCTAGATCACCCATCAGCCTTGTACCTGCTGGTCTTAGAGTGGCTCTTGATCCTCCTCCTGCTCCAGTTTAAATCCCTCCAAGGACCTGATCCCTCTCTCTGTAAGCGACTCAAGTTCTTGAATCTTTCGACAGCTGTACTGCCCTCTGTGTCCATTCAGGTTTCCTCTCTTTGACTCTCATTGGCTGTGGTTTTTCAGATCCACCTTTCCAAATCTCTCGTCACCAGCCTGCCTTTTTGAACACATTTTAATTGTTATTTTTTATTTGTTCATGGGACAACAGTGTCATTGACAAGACAAGCATTTATCACTGATCCCCACTCACCCTTGAACTGAGAGGATTGTGGAGACATTTTAACCAGCAACTATGAGTCAACCACTTTGCATAGGGTTTAGAGTAAGCCGGACCAGGTGAAAACAGCAGATTTCCTTCCTTAGAGTAGAACCAGATAGATTTTTAAGAAAATAATAATGAATGATACTTTCTCGATGCTCCATTTAGCTTTTGTTTCCATATTTTATTACATTTAAATGTCTCCTGATGGTGGAATGTGAACCTACACCCCTCCCAAACCATTTGATTGTTAAGCCCATTGGCATTATCATTATCTTTAGATCAGGCTTTTGTACCATTTCAGGGATGGGCAATAAATGCTGGGCCAGCCAGCAACACCCATGTCCCACGTGTGAATAAAAAAGTCACATACTGGCACATACTGGCACTGGAACGTGTCCAGCGGAGATTCACATGGATGATCCCTGGAATGGTTGGTCTAACATACGAGGAAAGGCTGAGGATCCTGGGATTGTATTCATTGGAGTTTAGAAGATTAAGGGGAGACTTAATAGAAACTTACAAGATAATACCTGGCTTGAAAAGAGTGGAGGCTAGGAAATTTTTTCTGTTAGGCGAGGAGACAAGGACCCGTGGACACAGCCTTAAAATTAGACGGGGTCAATTCAGAACAGAAATGCAGAGACATTTCGTCAGCCAGAGGGTGGTGGGCCTGTGGAATTCATTGCCACAGAGTGCAGTGGAGGCCTGGACGCTAAATGTCTTCAAGGCAGAGATTGATGGATTCTTGATGTCTCGAGGAATTAAGGGCTACGGGGAGAATGCGGGTAAGTGGAGTTGAAATGCCCATCAGCCGTGATTGAATGGCGGAGTGGACTCGATGGGCCGAATGGCCTTACTTCCACTCCTGTGTCTTATGGTCTTATGGTCTTATTTGACTGTGCAACCAATATTTTTCTTCAGCTAACCTTCTCGAGATCCTGTGTGAGCAGGAAAGGAGTGGGAATAGTTCAGAGCGAGATAAGCCAAACTGCTTGGGAAGAACGTGACACGTCTCTAACTCAGAAGCGGCTTCAGTGGGTACCAAGGCTGGGTGCAGGTCACATGACCTGCAATTTCCACCTATCAGAAGAAGCCTTTTGCTGGGCAAACTACTCAATGCCTTTTGATGTTTTAATGCCAATCCTAGAGGGTCAGTTACCTTACAGCATACAGTGCACCATCTTGTGTCCGGGTAACGGGCAGAGTCCCAGGAAGAAAAAACACAAAACAGAGAAGAAATAATTAATCAAGAATCTATTCAATCTATTGCACTCATAGAATCCCTACAGTATGGAAACAGGCCATTCAGCCCAACAATGCCGCACCAACTCTCTGAAGAGTTACCCATTTCCCCCTACCCTATTACTCTACATTTAATGCACCTAACCTACACATCCTTGAACACTATGGGGCAATTTAGCATCACCAACACACCCTAACCTATACACCCCTGAACACTAAGGGCAATTTAGCACCACCAATCCATCCTAACCTACACATCCTTGAACACGATGGGAAATTTAGCATGGCCAATCCACCCTAACCTACACATCCTTGAACACTATGGGCAATTTAGCACGGCCAATCCACCCTAACCAACACATCCTTGAACACTATGGGCAATTTAGCATGGCCAATCCACCCTAACTATCCAAATATTGACTGGGATCACTACAGTATGACTACTATAGATGGGTCAGTTTTTGTCCAATGTGTGCAGGAGGGCTTCCTGACACAGTACGTAGACAGGCCTACAAGGGGCGAAGTCACTTTAGATTTAGTACTGGGTAACGAGCCTGGCCAGGTGTTATATTTGGAAGTAGGTGAGTACTTTGGAGACAGCGATCACAATTCTGTCAGGTTTACTTTAGTGACGGAAAGGGATAGGTGTTCTCCACCGAGCAAGAGTTACAGTTAGGGGAAGGGAATTTACGATGCAGTTAGGAAAGATTTAGGAAGCATTGAATGGGGAAAGAAACTGCAGGGGATGAGCACATTAAAAATGTGGAGCTTATTCAAGGAAAAGCTCCTCTGTGACCTGGATAAGTATGTACCTGTCAGGCAGGGAGGAAGATTTAGAACACATGAGCCGTGGTTTACTAAGGAAGTGGAATCCCTGGTCAAGAAGAAGAAGAAGGCTTATGTTAGGACAAAATGTGAAAACTCAGTTAGGGCACTTGAGGGTTACAAGGAAGTCAGGAAAGACCTAAAAAGAGAGCTCAGAAGAGCCAGGAGGAGACATGAGAATTTGTTGGCAGATAGGATCAGGGTTAACCCTAAGACTTTCCACAGGTATGTCAGGAATAAAAGAATGACGAGAGTTAAATTAGGGCCAATCAAGGATAACAGTGGGAAGTTGTGTGTGGAGTCAGAGGAGATAGGGGAAGCACTAAATAAATATTTTTGACAGTGTTCACTATAGAAAATGAATAAGTTGGCGAGGAAGGTACAGAGATACTTGCATCTAGACTAGAAGAGATTGAGGTTCACAAGGAAGACATTTTAGAAATACTGCAGAGTGTGAAAATAGACAAGTCCCCTGGGCCGGATGGGATCTATCCTAGGATCCTCTGGGAAGCAAGGGAAGAGATTGCCGAGCCTTTGGCATTGATCTTCAAATCATCATTGTCTACAGGGATAGTGCCTGAGGACTGGAGGATGGCAAATGTGGTTCCCTTATTAAAAAAGGGTAGTAGACCAGTGAGGCTCACTTCAGTTGTTGGTAAAGTGTTGGAAAAGGTTATAAGAGAGAGAATTTATAACCATCTAGAAAATAATAATCTGATCAGGGACAGTCAGCATGGTTTTGTGAAGGATAGGTCGTGCCTAACGAATGTTATTGAGTCTTTTGACAAAGTGACCAAACAGGTGGATGAGAGTAAACAGGTTGATGTGGTGTATATGGATTTCAGCAAGGCATTCGATAAGGTTCCCCACAGTAGGCTATTATACAAAATGCGGAGGAATGGGATTATGGGAGACATAACAGTTTGGATCAGTAATAGGCTTGCTGAAAGAAAACAGAGGGTTGTAGTTGATGGAACATGTTCATCTTGGTGTCCAGTTACTAGCGGCATACCGCAAGGGTCGGTGTTGGGTCCACTGCTGTTTGTCATTTTTATAAATGACCTTGATGAAGGTTTAGTAGGTTGGGTTAGTAAATTTGCGGACGACACGAAGGCTGGTGGAGTTGTGGATAGTGATGAAGGATGTAGTAGGTTGTAGAGAGAGATAGATAAGATGCAGAGCTGGGCTGAGTGGTGGCAAATGGAGTTTAATGTGGATAAGTGGAGGTAATACACTTTGGTCGGAGTAACTGGACTGCAAAGTACTGGGTTAATGGAAGATTCTTGGGAGTGCAGATGAGCAGAAAGATCTCGGTGTCCATGTACACAGATCCCTGAAAGTTGCCACCCAGGTTGACAGGGTTGTTAAGAATACATACTGTTTTGGCCTTTATTAATAGAGGGATTGAGTTCCGGAACCAGGAGGTTATGCTGCAGCTGTACAAAGCTCTGGTATGGCCACACTTGGAGCATTGTGTACAGCTCTGGTCACCTCATTATAGGAAGGATGTGGAAGCTTTGGAAAGGGTGCAGAGGTGACTTACTAGGATGTTGCCTGGTATGGAAGGAATGTCTTACGAGGAAAGGCTGAGGGACTTGAGGCTGTTCTCGTTAGAAAGAAGAATGTTGAGAGGTGACTTAATAGAGACATATAAGATAATCAGAGGGTTATATAGGGTGGACAGGGAGAGCCTTTTTCCAAGTATGGGAACAGCAAACACGAGGGGACACAACTTTAAAGTGAGGGGAGATGGGTATAAAACAGATGTCAGAGGTAGTTTCTTTACTCAGAGTGTAGTAAGGGTATGGAATGCTTTGCCTGCAACAGTAGTAGATTCGCCAACTTTAAGTACATTTAAGTCGTCATTGGACAAGCATATGGATGTACATGGAATAGTGTGGGTGGGATGTGCTTCAGACTGGTTTCACAGGTCGGCGCAACATCGAGGGCCGAAGGGCCTGTACTGCACTGTAATGTTCTATGTTCTATGTTCTAACCTACACATCCCTGAATACTATGGGCAATATTAAATGAATATTTTGCATCAGTATTTACTGTGGAAAAGGATATGGAAGATACAGACTGTAGGGAAATAGATGATGACATCTTGCAAAATGTCCAGATTACAGAGGAGGAAGTGCTGCATGTCTTGAAACGGTTAAAGGTGGATAAATCCCCAGGACCTGATCAGGTGTATCCGAGAATTCTGTGGGAAGCTAGAGAAGTGATTGCTGGGCCTCTTGCTGAGATATTTGTATCATCGATAGTCACAGGTGAGGAAGACTGGAGGTTGGCAAAGGTGGTGCCACTGTTTAAGAAGGGCGGTAAAGACAAGCCAGGGAACTATAGATCGGTGAGCCTGACCTCAATGGTGGACAAGTTGTTGGAGGGAATCCTGAGGAACAGGATGTACATGTATTTGGAAAGGCAAGGACTGATTCGGGATAGTCAACATGGCTTTGTGCGTGGGAAATCATATCTCACAAACTTGATTGAGTTTTTTGAAGAAGCAACAAAGGAGATTGATGAGGACAGAGCGGTAGATGTGATCTATATGGACTTCAGGAAGGCATCCAACAAGGTTCCCCATGGGAGATTGATTAGCAACATTGGATCTCATGGAATACAGGGAGAAATAGCCATTTGGATACAGAACTGGCTCAAAGGTAGAAGACAGAGGGTGATGGTGGAGGGTTGTTTTTCAGACTGGAGGCCTGTGACCAGCGGAGTGCCACAAGGATCGGTGCTGGATCCACTACTTTTCATCATTTATATAAATGATTTGATGCGAGCATAAGAGGCACAGTTAGTAAGTTTGCAGATGACACCAAAATTGGAGATGTAGTGGACAGCTAAGAGGGTTACCTCAGATTACAACAGGATTGTGATGAGATGGGCCATTGGGCTGAGAAGTGGCAGATGGAATTTAATTCAGAAAAATGCGAGGCGCTGCATTTTGGGAAAGCAAATCTCAGCAGGACTTATACACTTTATGGTAAGGTCCTAGGGAGTGTTGCTGAACAAAGAGACCTTGGAGTGCAGGTTCATAGCTTCTTGAAAGTGGAGTCGCAGGTAGATAGGACAGTGAAGAAGGCGTTTGGTATGTTTGTATTGAGTACAGGAGTTGGGGTTATGTTGCGACTGTACAGGACGTTGGTCAGGCCACTGTTGGAATATTGTGTGCAATTCTGCTCTCCTTCCTATCGGAAAGATGTTGTGAAACTTGAAAGGGTTCAGAAAAGATTTACAAGGATGTCACCAGGGTTGGAGGATCTGAGCTACAGGGAGAGGCTGAACAGGCTGGGGCTGTTTTCCCTGGAGCGTCGGAGGCTGAGGGGTGACCTTATAGAGGTTTACAAAATTATGAGGGGCATGGTTAGGGTAAATAGGCAAAGTCTTTTCCCTGGTGTCGGGGAGTCCAGCACTAGAGGGCACAGGTTTAGGGTGAGAGGGGAAAGATATAAAAAATACCTAAGGGGCAATGTTTTCACACACAGGGTGGTATGGGTATGGAATGAGCTGCTAGGTGGAGGCTGGTACAATTGCAACATTTAAGAGGCATTTGGATGGGTATATGAATAGGAAGGATTTGGAGGGACATGGGCCAGGTGCTGGCAGGTGGGATTAGATATCCTGGTTGGGATATCTGGTCGGCATGGACGGGTTGGACCGAAGAGTCTTTTTCCATGCTGTACATCTCTATGACTCTATGACTCTATTTAGCACAGCCAACCCACCCTAACCAACACATCCTTGACCACTATGAGCAATTTAGCACCGCCAATACAACCTAACCTACACATCCTTGAACACTATGGGCAATTTAGCACGGCCAAACCACCCTAACCTACACATCCCTGAATACTATGGGCAATTTAGCACAGCCAATCCACCCTGACCTACACGTCCCTGAATACTATGGGTAATTTAACATGGCCAGTTCACCTAGTCTGCACAACGTAAACTGGAACACCCAGAGGGAAACCACGCAGACACGGGGAGAATGTGCAAACTCCACACAGACAGTCTCCGTAGGCTGAGATTGAACCCAGGTTCCTGATGCTGTGAGGCAGTGGTGCTAACCACTGAGCCCCCACGCCACTCTTTATGCACAATCCCAAAGTGCCTACACCCAAAACATTATTTCCTCCAGGTCTCTTGTGCTGCAGTGGTAATGTCCCTATCTTTGGAACAGGAGGGCTGGCTTCAAGTCTCACCTACTCCAATTGTGCGTAATGCCATCCCTGAGCAGGACACCCTGTTGGAGCACAGTGGTAATGCTCCACCCCTAAACTAGGTGATCCAAGGTTCAAATCGCCAGCTGTTCTCGAGGTTAGTAATAACATCCCCGAGTAGGTTGGATAGAAAATAGGTAAAAATGGCAAGGTTTAAAAAATATTTATTAGTTGTTTCTTTTCAAATTTTTGAAAAGTGTGAAACAAAGCAACCATTTGGACTTGGGAAAATACTTACTCCAATCCTGCTCAGGGTTAATGATCAATCCCAGCCCAACCTATTCCCCCCAAAAATATTTGGCATCAACATTGATTAGAAACTGGACTGAGACAAGCCAAATAGACACTACCATAGGTAGAATTGCCCTGGCCAGTCATTAAAATATAAAGGTATTGAGTGTTATATAAATGATGAAAAGTAGAGGAACCAGCACCGATCCTTGTGGCACTCCACTGGTCACAGGCCTCCAGACTAAAAAACAACCCTCCACCACCACCCTCTGTCTTCTACCTTTGAGCCAGTTGTGTATCCAAATGGCTAGTTCTCTCTGTATTCCATGAGATCTAACCTTGCTAATCAGTCTCCCATGCCAAATGCCTGACTGAAGTCCATATAGATCACATCTACTGCTCTGCCCTCATCAATCCTCTTTGTTACTTCTCAAAAAATTCAATCAAGTTTGTGAGACATGATTTCTCACACACAAAGTCATGTTGACTATCTTTAATCAGTCCTTGCCTTTCTAAATACATGTACATCCTGTCCCACAGGATTCCCTCCAACAACTTGCCCACCACCGAGGTCAGGCTCACTGGTCTATAGTTCCCTGGCCAGTTCCCTAGTTCACCACGTTAGCCAACCTCCAGTCTTCTGGCACCTCACCTGTGACTATCGATGATACAAATATCTCAGCAAGAGGCCCAGCAATCACTTCTCTAGCTTCCTACAGAGTTCGAGGGTACACCTGATCAGGTTATGGGGATTTATGCACTTTTATGTGTTTCAAGACATCCAGCACTTCCTCCTCTGTAACATGGACATTTTTCAAGATGTCACCATCTATTTCCCTACAGTCTATATCTTCCATATCCTTTTCTACAGTAAATACTGATGCAAAATATTCATTTAGTATCTCCCCCATTTTCTGCGGCTCCACACAAAGGCTGCCTTGCTGATCTTTGAGGGGCCCTATTCTCTCCCTAGTTACCCTTTTGTCCTTAATGTATTTGTAAAAACTCTTTGGATTCTCCTTAATTCTATTTGCCAAAGCTATCTCATGTCCCCCTGTTTGCCCTCCTGATTTCCCTCTGAGGGAAGAATGGCCTCCTCCTGCTCCTATCTTCTATGTTTCTATGCCCCATCAAAAAGTAAAACAGAATATTGGCCAGAGTCAAAAGGGCGATCTCAATGGCTCTTCCTAGTGCTGTACTGCACTGGGGAATAGCACCTCAGGCTCACTGCTCCTGTCTCTGCTGTGGGGACTCAGGGGCTCCAAGGTGAGAACACTGCCAGCTGGAACCAGGCGGACACTGATTCCCATACAACTAAAAGATCAAAAGGGGAAACGTAGATCCAGCTGAGGGTACAGCCCCGAGATGTGCTTCTGTGGAATGCTCCAATCTCTCTGGCAAACTCTATGGGTCAATCTGTGGAGCACACTGACACCTGGTGGTGAAATGGTGAAGTGGCAGAGCTTGGTCATTCTGGAACGAAATCTCACTGGAAACATCCAGCAAGAGTCATAGAGTCATAGAGGTACACAGCTTGGAAACAGACCTTTTGGTCCAACCTGTTCATGCTGATCAGGTATCCTGAATTAATCTAGTCCCATCTGCCAGCTTTTGGCCCGTATCTCTCCAAACCCTTCCTATTCATGTACCCATCTAGATGCCTCTTAAATGTTGCAATTGTACCAGCCTCCACCTCATCCTCTGGCAGCTCATTTCATACGCGCACCACCCTCTGCATGAAAAAGCTGCCTGTTAGGTCCCTTTTAAATCTCTCCCCTTTTATCTTAAACTTACACTCTTTAGTTTCGGACTCCCCTTACCCCAGGGAAAAGACAAAAAGAACAAAGAACAAAGAAAATTTACAGCCCAGGAACAGGCCCTTTGGCCCTTCAAGTCTGAGCCAATCCAAATGTACTGTCTAAACCTGTAGGTCAATTCCTAAGCATCTGTATCCCTCTGCTCCCACCTACTCATGCATCTGTCCAGATGCATCTTAAATGAGTCTACCGTGCCTACCTCTACCACCTCTGCTGGCAATCCGTTCCAGACGCTCACCATCCTCTGTGTGAAGTACTTGCCATGTGTATCCCCCTTAAACTTTCCACCTCTCACCTTGAATGCCTGACCTCTCGTTATTGAATCCTTCACTTTGTCTATTTATCCTATTCATGCCCCTCATGATTTTGTAAACCTCTATAAAGGTCACGCTTCAACCTCCAATGCTCCAGGGAAAACAGCCCCAGCCTGTTCAGCCTCTTTAAAATCTGATTGAAGATTTGTAGCTCGGGTATCCGTTGTTGTGGTTCTGCTCGCCGAGCTGGAAGTTTTTGCTGCAAACGTTTCGTTCCCTGGCTAGGGAACATCATCAGTGCTGTTGGAGCCTCGTGTGAAGTGCTGCTTTGATGTTTCTTCCGGTATTTATAAATACCGGAAGAAACATCAAAGCAGCGCTTCACACGAGGCTCCAACAGCACTGATGATGTTCCCTAGCCAGGGAACGAAACGTTTGCAGCAAAAACTGTTCAGCCTCTCCCTGTAGCTCAAACCCTCCAACTCTGGCAACATCCTTGTAAATCTTTTCTGAACCCTTTCAAGTTTCACAACATCTTTCTGATCAAAAGGAGACCAGAATTGCACACAATATTCCAACAGTGGCCTAACCAATGTACAGCTGGAACATGACCTCCCAACTCCTTTACTCAATACTCTGACCAATAAAGGAAAGCATACCAAATGCGTTTTTCTTTACCCTGTCTACCTGGGACTCCACTTTCAAGAACTATGAACCTGCACTCCAAGGTCTCGTTTTTGAGCAACATTCTCCAGGACCTTACCATTACGTTTATCAGTCCTGCCCTGATTTGCCTTTCCAAAATGCAGCACCTCACATTTATCTAAATTAAAACTCCATCTGCCACTTCTCAGCCCATTAGCCCAACTGGTCAGGATCCTGTTGTGCTCTGAGGTAACCTTCTTTCGCTGTCCACTAAACATCCGACTTTGGTGTCATCTACAAACATACTAACTATACCTCCTATGTTCACACCCAAATCATTTATATAAATGATGAAAAGTAGTGGACCCAGCAAGACAGAAAGAAAGCACAGCCAAGCTCATTTCCATGTTCCCATTTTCTCTGCAGCTTCTCCTATCAGGCCCTTCCTTTGACAATGATTTTATTTTAGATATGATTACTTTAGATTCCCTGCAGTGTGGAAACAGGCCCTTCGGTCCAACAAGTCTGCACCGACCCTCCGAAGAGTAACCCACCCAGACCTACTTCCCTCTGACTAATGCACCCAACACTATGGGCAATTTAGCCTGGCCAATTCACCGGACCTGCACATCTTTGGGTTGTGGGAGGAAACTGGAGCACCGGGAGGAACCCCACGCAGACACGGGGAGTGTTTTTGGAGGCCCTGATTCTCCAGCTGAAGATTTGAACTGTGTGAACAATTAAGGTCACTATTACAAAGAGTAGCAAAGATATCTGCCTGAATTCCTGGCCTTTTCCAACAGCTCTAGAAATCACACCACTGGTACTCGTCTGCTATCCACCAATTAACCGATGCAGTTTAAATACATTGCACTGAAAGCTTTTCAAAATTCAGTTATAGTAATTCATTGGTTAAAAAGTGCTCTGGGAGGTTCTGAGGACTAGAGGGTTGCTATATAATTGCAAATTGTAACATGCTTGTGCCAGATTTGCATTAACATGGCACTTTTCATGACTACCATACATCTCAACAAAGGTTTTACAACCAATGAAGTGCTTCTGAATATGTTTAGCCACAGGAGACAATGCAGCAGCCATTTTGTGCACGGAAAGATCCCATAAGCAGCGAGGTAATAATGACCCTACACGGGTACAGTCCCTGGGTTGGGAATGGGTTCTGCTCTTGAGTCCATTTGTAAGTTGGGTTTGTACACAAGTTGGAACAGAGTGCAGGCCAATAGAAAACAGCCCCTTGTGATTACAGGAATCAGATCTTTAAAATTACACCCCAGTCTGGGCTTGCATTCACAAGTACAAGTGCCTGGAAGCAGACACTCATAAATGGGGTCCCCCCTGTATTCAGTTTTCACAATTTTGATTAATGACTAATTTTCACAAGCCAGATAATCTGTTAATAATTGTAATGTCGATCACAAAATAAATATTATATCTTTACTCATTATCGAAATGATACATTTTTAAACGTATCTGAGCAGGCAGATAGAGTCTCAGTGTAATGTCTCATCCGACAGAGGGATCTCTGACAGTGCAGTGCTCCCTCGGTACTTCACCAGGAAGGCAGCCTCAAATCCCTGCACTCAAGCAGAACACAAATCAGCTTCCTAGTCACAGGGATGGGATAGTAAACATCAACTGAGACATGACAGACACATGTTTGTGTGACTTAGATCATGTGTACTCATCTCTCATCCCTGGCTTAGTTTGGATTTTTAAACCGTTACCTCTCTTGTGCAATGCCAAAGGGGATATTTTACAAGGTGAAAGGAACATAGGGACAACAGTAAGCCATTCAGCCCCTCGAGCCTTGTTCCAACATTCAATGAAATCATGGCTGATCTGTGGCTTCACTCCACATACCTGCCTGTGTCCCGTATCCCATAGCAAAAAATTTGCTGAACAAAAAATGATCTATCTCAGATTTAAAATTAACAACTGGTCTGGCATCAATGACCATCTGTGGAAGAGAGCTCCAAACATTGTCCAGCTTTGTGTGTCAAAGTGGTTCCTAACATCGCTCCTGAAGGGTCTGACCCGAACTCTCAGACTATGCCCCTAGTTTCAGAATCCCTAACCAGCAGAAATAGTTTCTCTTTATCTGCCCTGTCTTTTCCTACTAATATCTTGAAGACTTCAATCAGATCAATCCCTTAACATTCTAAATTCTTGAGAAAACAGGCCTAATGTGAATAATCTCTCCTGATAAGCCGTGTAGCCCAGGTACCATTCTTGTAAATCCGTGTTGTATTCCTTCCAAGGCCAATCTATCCTCCTTGAGGTGTGGTGCTCAGATCTGCTCCCAGCACTCGGATTGGGCCCTAACCAGGGTTTTGTATAACTGCAGCATAACTTGTGCATCCTTGCACTCTAGTCCTCTAGATAGAAAGGCCAGCTTTAGCCTTCTTGATTATTTTCTGCACTTGTTTGTATCATTTTAAAGATCTCTGAACCTGAACATCCCCACCTCCCCCATCCCATACCAGACCCTGTGGACATCCATTATATTTAACTTCACACCATCTAGAAAGTACCCTGATCTATCCTTTATTGGTCTAATATGGATAATCTCACACTTGCCTACATTGAAATCCACTTGTCACAATTTTACCCAATCATTCAGTCCATCAGTGTCCCTTTGAAATTTAATGCTATCGTTCACAGTGACCCCAATGCCGGATAACTCTGTGCCTTCACAAATGACTTGCCAAGTCGTTAATAAATAATTTAAATAATTGAGTCTCTAACACAGATCCTTGTGGCACACCACTGGTCACATCTTACCCGTATCTAAAAATGTGTGTCACTGGAAAAGCACAGCCGGTCAGGCAGCATCCGAGGAGAGGACAGTCCATGTTCCCAGCATAAGGTCTTCATCAGGAATTCTGATATTCCAGATGAAGGGCTTATGCCCGAAACATTGACTCTCCTGTTCCTCCGGTGCTGCCTGACCGGCTGTGCTTTTCCAGCACCACATGTTTTGACGCTGATCCCCAGCATCTGCAGTCCTCACTTCCTCCTACTTGCCTATTACAGAGGAAAACCGACTATCCGAAGGACACAGGTGGTGAGTATGTCATTCGGTTAATTGAATACCGGATAATCGATGCCGGATAACGTAGTTAGCCACGCATCGGGACTTTGCAATCATGTTCGGATAATCTGAAATTCAGTTAATCGAATGCTAGATAATCGATGCCGGATAACGTAGTTAGCCACGCATCGGGACTTTGCAATCATGTTCGGATAATCTGAAATTCAGTTAATCGAATGCTGGATAATCGAGGTTCCTGTCTGTCAACTTCTCCCGGCTATGTCAGTAATTTGCCCACAGTCCTATGAGTTTCTATCGTCATTACCCGCCCCTTGTGTGCTGTAATATCTCTGTATACAATAGTCCAGCTGCGATCTCACCAGTTCAAACATCACCTTGCTGCTCTTGTAATCTCTGCCCCTATTCATAAAAGTAGTTTCTGCTGCCATCTACTGTACAGTGTGAGACCTGCAGGATCAACTCCTACTTGAGGCCTCATTGTTAAACGGTAGAACCCCTACAGTGTGGAAACAAAGTTAAAAATCACACAACACCAGGTTATAGTTCAACAGGTTTATTTGGAAGCACTGCTCCTTTGTCAGGTAGTTCGTCAACCTGATGAAGGAGCTGTGCTCTGAAAGCTAGTGCTTCCAATTAAACCTGTTGGACTATAACCTGGTGTTGTGTGATTTTTAATTTTGTACACCCCAGTCCAATACTGGCATCTCCAAATCATGACGTGTGGAAACAGGCCATTTGGCCCAACAAGTCCACACTAACCCTCCAACGAATATCCCACCCAGATCCATTCCCCCTACCCTATTACTCTACTAATGAGTCTAATCGACACATCACTGAGCGCAACAGGCAATTTAGCATGGCCAATTCACCTAACCTGAACATCTTTGTGACTGTGAGAGGAAACCAGAGCACCCAGAAGAAATCCATGCAGACACAGGGAAATGTGCAAACTCCACACAGACAGTCGCCTGAGGCTGGAATCGAACCGAGGTCCCTGGCCTGTGAGGCAGCTGTGCTAACCACTGAGCCACACTGACTCTCTGAGTATTTTAACTTAGTGTCAATCTCTTGCCTTTTCCCCCAACTTGGGTTTTGGTATTATACGAGGAGAAAGTGAGGTCTGCAGATGCTGGAGATCAGAGCTGAAAATGTGTTGCTGGAAAGGCGCAGCAGGTCAGGCAGCATCCAAGGAACAGGAAATTCGACATTTCGGGCACAAGCCCTTCTTCCTGAAGAAGGGCTTATGCCCGAAACGTCGAATCTCCTGTTCCTTGGATACTGCCTGACCTGCTGCGCTTTTCCAGCAACACATTTTCAGCTCTGGTATTATTCACCTGGTACCAACCTCTATAAGCAGTCCATTCCGAAACCTAACTGCTCTTATTTTGTTAACTCATTCAATGGGGTGACTCTGAGTTAGAACCCTCAGCTTCAGGTCCCGCTCCTCGGAACCGAGTTCTGTTCTGAATTGAATTGAGACAATTTGTGGCCCACTGAAGCACACTGATTTGCCCTGTGACGCTTTGGGACATTCTGAGGTCATTAGAGGTGCTACAGAAATGCAAGCCTTTGGACTGAACGTTTTCCATGTGCTTCAGGTAGAGAAAACTGTTTCTACTTGTGGGAAAACAAGGCAGCATGAAAATAACTGGAATTCTGGGGGTCTCTCATCCTGAAACATTACTCTCTGATTTCTCTCCATGGGTGCTGCCTGAACTGCTGAGCTTTTCCAGCAATTTCTGATTTTGTTGCTGATTTCCAGCGTCCGCAGTTCTTTTGGTTTTTGTGGTCCAGTGAATTTGAAAAGAGTTTCCTTAAATTGAGTATGGTGAGGTTGGAAGCCGTCATTGCCACAGGGAATAATCTAACAAATTGATTTGTTTAGTTCAAGACCTGAACTAGTCTAGCCAGTGGTAACGGGGTTGGGGGGTGGTGGTGGGGAGGTTGGGAATTTGCGGGCTGGGGACAAAGAGAGTAGGAAGGTGGTGATACGGGGACATTAACACTCTCCCAGAGCTGTCTCTATGCTGTAGGTTGTGTGGTGAGGGTAGGTTAGCTCAGCTGGCTGGAATACTTGCTGATGCCAAAGTATGGGCTCAATTCCAGCATCAGCTGAACTTACCATGCACACCTGGAGTCATACAGCACAGAAACAGACGCTTCGGTCCAACCAGTCCGCTCCGACCATAATCCCAACCATAGTCCCACCTGCCTGCTCCTGGCCCATATCCCTGCAAACCTTTCCTACTCATGTACTTATCCAAATGTATTTTAAACGTACCTATACCCATATCCATTACTTCCTCCAGAAGTTCATTCCACACCTTAATCACTATCTGTGTAAAATTAATTGCCCCTCATGTCATAGAGTCATAGAGATGCACAGCACGGAAACAGACCCTTCGGTCCAACCCATCCATGCCGACCAGATATCCCAACCCAATCTAGTCCCACCTGCCAGCACCCAGCCCATATCCCTCCAAACCCTTCCTATTCATATACCCATCCCAATGCCTCTTCAATGTTGTTATTGTACCAGCCTCCACCACTTCCTCTGGCAGCTCATTCCATACATGTACCACTCTCTGCGTGAAAAAGTTGCCCCTTGGGTCTCTTTTATATCTTTCCCCTTTCACCTAAACCTATGCCCCTCTAGTTCTGGACCTTTTGAAATCTTTCTCCTCTCACCTTAAAAATGTGATCCCTTGTCTTGAAATCCCCCACCCTAGGGAAAAGACACCTGCCATTCAACTTATCTATACCCCTCATGATTTTATAAATCTCTGTAAGGTCACTCCTTAACCTCCTATTCTCCAGTGAAAGAAGCCTCAGCCTATCCTGCCTCTCCTTATAGCTCAAACTCTCCAGTCCCTGGTAAATCTATTCTGAATTCTCTCCAGCTTAATAATATCCTTCCTAAAACAGGGTGAGCAGAACTTGTGACATGATTGTGAGATGTACAATCATGAAAGGTAAAGATAGAGTGCACAGGAGGAACCTGTTTCCCTTGGCAGACAGTTCAATCACCAAGGGTCATTGATGCAAGCCGAGTGGCAGAGGATTGGAGGGGGCAAGAGGAAACATATTTTCACACAGAGGGTGGTGAGTCCCTGGAGTCCACTGCCTGAGCTAGTGGTGAATGCAGAAACCCTTAACTCTTTCCAAAAGTTAAAATCACACCATACCAGATTATAATCCAACAGTTTATTGAAAGTACAAGCTTTCAGAGCGCTTTTGGAAGCTACCTGGCGAAGGAGCAGTGCTCCGATAGTTAGTGCTTCCAAATAAACCTGTTGGACTATAACCTGATGTTATGTGGTTTTTAACTTTGCCCACCCCAGTCCAACACCGGCTTCTCCTCATCTTTCACTAAGCACCTGGATCTGCATCTTAAGTGTTGTAGGCAGCAGGGTCATGGGGTGTGGTGACTGTCAGTTTAAACTGCCACCAACACTCAACCTCACTCTAAAGGAGAGTGTGGCAACTGTGTGTGAGAAAACAGTTCACCCGACACCAAATCACCTGCCAACAGTTCCTCTGATTTCCACTAGGTGGGGTATTTGCCTCATTTTTGTTAACTGTAATTGCCTGGACTCCCTTGATAGTTTTTAACCACAGAAAATTGAATTGGATTTATTGTCACATGTACCAAGGCACAGTGTGAGTAATATAGGCAGATCACACACCGAAGGGTCTGTTTCCATGCTGTACATCTCTATGATTCTAACAAGCCTCTCCTTATAACTCAAATCTTCCAGTCCAGGTAGCATCCTAGTATGAATTGAATTGAATTGAATTTATTGTCACATGTACCAAGGCACAGTGAAAAGCTTTGTCTTGCGAGCAATGCAGGCAGATGACATATTTAAGTAGCGTAGACAGTAAATAATAGGTAAACAGCAGCAAAACAAAAACACAGATACAGGCGAATGATAAGAGTTTGTGAGTCCATTCAGTATTCTAACTACAGTAGGGTAGAAACTGTTTCGAAAACAGCTGGTGCATGTTCAGGCTTCTGTACCTTCTGCCCGATGGTAGAGGTTGTAGAAAAACATTGCCAGGGTGGGATGGATCTTTGAGAATGCTGCCGGCCTATACACCCACATTACATGCCGAAATGCACATATACACTCACATCACACACCCACATGCACATACACACCCTCAACTCAGTCCTAAACCTGCTCCCCATTATTTTAAGGCTATGCCCCCAGGTTCTAGTACTCTAGCGTGAGCCCCCGTTCCCTGGGTCCCACATCTACCCCACAACCAAAGCTTTGAAAAGGTTCACTTGCTTGTTGTCACGGTGCTGTTAATGGGATCTTGCTGTGTGGGTGCTGCATCCACTATGACACTAAAACTGCAAGATGGAACGATTTAGCCGATGAGGGACTTGCTAAAGCTCTCTGGTCTTCCTGTGTCTATAACAATGACATTTATGTCTCATGCCTTTCCTCTTTAGGCTGGTCCTCCAGGTGATGCTCCTGTCCCAACACCTATGCAGCTGCCACATTCCCATTTGCAGGTGGAAGAGATCCAAAGGCTTTGTCGTCGAGACCTACTTCCCGCTTTTCAGGATATTTTCGGTATGGATTGCAGACTTCCCATCCGGGGCCATGGGTTTTAAAGGGAAAGGGTCTCCCGAACTATTACCAGGTGTCATGACTATTCAGTACAGGAACAGACCTTGGAGACTCAACTCCTCAAACCTACTCCGCCATTCAATGAGCTGCACGCGCTCTCCTCTCTTCATTATTTTCGGGATAGGGGGATCACGGGCAAAGACCAGTATTTGTTGCCCATCCCTAATTGCCCCTCAACTGAGTCACTTCCTTGGCCATTTCAGAAGGGCAGTTAACCCTTATTGAATGGTCGGGATGGGTTAGGTGGCAGAATGGCCTCCTACTAGCCCTGATTCTAATGTTCGTCAGAATGGTTTGCTCTTCCCAGGGGGGTTTAGAGGGGAGTTGAGGAAAATTGTTTCTCCCAGAGGGTGACGGGGGCTCTGGAATGCTCTGCCTGGGAAAGTAGTTAAGGCAGAAGACCTCAGAACTTTTAAAAAGTACTTGGATGAGCACTTAAAGTGTCATAATATTCAAGGCTATGGGCTTTATGCTGGTAGTAGATCACACTTGGTAGTACAAACTTGACAGGCCAAAGGGCCTGTCCTACACAGTGTGATTCCATGATTGAGTCGGTCTTTGAATCAGCCTTGGCTTTTGTTTTCCTACTTTCCTTTTATTCGCTCATGGGATGTGGATCAGCATTGATTACCCATCCCTTATTGTGGAGAGGGCAGCCAAGAGTTAACCAAATTGCTGGGGGACTGGAGTCACATGTAGGCCAGGCCCAGTAAGGATGGCATTTTCCTTCCCTGAAGGACAGTAGTAAATCAGACAGCAACAGTGTCATAGTCATCATTCGACTATTAATTCCAGATGGTTAGAAACGAAATTCAAATTTCACCATCTGCTTTCATGCATCACATAACCCTACAATGGGGAAGCAGGCCATTTAGCCCATCAAATCCACACCCACCTTCCAAAGAGCATCCCACCCAGACTCACCTCTGTAAAATCGTATTTCCCATGGATAACCCACCTAGCCTGCACACTATGAGCAATTTCCCATGGCCAATCCGCCTAGCTGGTACCTCATTGGTCTGTAGGAGGAATTCGAAGCACCGGAGGAAACCCACGCAGACACGGGGAGAATGTGCAAACTCCACACAGACAGTCACCTGAGGCTGGAATCGAACCCGAGTCCTTGGCACTGTGTGGCAGCAGTGCTAACCACTGATATTGATAATGCCACAAGGTCATCACCTCCCAATGCCTAGAGACCTTTGAGGTACAAGAGTGACCGCGGGATATGGGGACTCAGCAGGAGGGGGCTAATGCAGAGCATTGGCCATGATCTTATCAAACGAGATATGCATGACCACCTCCTGCTTCTGTTTCTGATGTGACTAAAGTCTTGCTTCTAATCCCCAAGCTCCTGCTGCCTATCTTATTCCTATGGACTTTGTGTGGGACCCTCCAGGAAGGAAATATCCTGAATCCCTACCCTCCGGGAGACTCTCGAGGGATTCTTCAAAGCAATGGCACAGGCCTGGTGCCCTGGTTCAATGTGCCAATCCCAGGTAAACAAAACACCAATTAATAAAAGGGAAAGACCTGTGGATTCTTCAAACCAGAAACAAAAACATAAGTTGCTGGAAAAGCTCAGCAGGTCTGGCAGCATCCATGGAGAGAAATTAGAGTTAACGTTCCGGGTCCGGTGACCCTTCCTCAGAATTGATGCTAGCGAGGAAAGCATTGATTTTATGCAGAAGATAAGGTGGGGGGGGGGGGGGTGGAGCGGTGGAGGAGGGGTGGTGGATGCAGGGATAAGGAGTAGACAATGGGTGGAGTTAGAGCCCAAAGAGAGAGAGAAGAACACCGAGGGTGACTTATAGAGGTTTATAAAACCTTTAGGGGTGTGGATAGGGAAAATAGACAAAGTCTTTTCCTTGGGGTGGGGGAGTCCAGAACTAGAGGAGCATAGGTATAAGGTTAGAGGGGAAATATATAAAAGGGACCTAAGAGGCAACTTTTTCACTCAGAGGGTGATGCTGCCAGAGGAAGAGGTGGAGGCTGGTACAGTTACAACATTTAAAAGGCATCTGGATGGGGACATGAACAGGAAGGGTTTGGAGGGATGTGGGCCGGGTGCTGGAAAATGGGACTAGATTAGTTTAGGATATCCTGTCAGCATAGACAAGTGGGACCAAAGGGTTAGTTTTCATGCTGTACATCTCTGTGAGTCGATGAACAATTGGGCAGACAAAGGAATGGACAACAGTCAGCCTAAGAGGGTGATTAGCTGTTACTGGGGACAGTTAGTGGCTAACAATGGGTTATATATAATTAGCAGACCATGTGATAACAAGCTGAAAATGTGTTGCTGGAAAAGCGCAGCAGGTCAGGCAGCATCCAAGGAGCAGGAGAGTCGACGTTTCGGGCATGAGCCCTTCTTCAGGAATCTCATGCGCTTTTCCAGCAACACATTTTCAGCTCTGATCTCCAGCATCTGGAGTCCTCACCTTCTCCATGTGATAACAAGTCCTGGTGTGTGGGGATAGGGGTGAGGACGTGGGAGAAGGTGTCTTAAGCCTTAAACAAACTTCAAACCGCATCGGGTCAGACTGGGGAGGTGTGGGTTGGGAGTTGGGGGGGGGGGGCGGGGGTTGGGGTGGAGGGGGGAGGTGGAATCCTTTCTGCTCTCTCTACCAGATTGACAAAATGTCATTCCTCAGGAAGGAAAGACAATATAACTGAAGAGGTGATGGCCTAGTGGTCTATTAATCCAGAGATCCAGGTAATGTTCTGGTGGACCTGGGTTCAAATGCCATGACAGGAGATGGTGGAATTTGAGTTCAAGCTCTGGAATTAAGTGCCTAACAACCAATTGTTGGGGGTTGGGAACCCATCTGGTTCACTAATATCCTTTCAGAAAGGAAACTGCCTGGTCTTAGCTACATGTGACTGCAGACCCACAGCAATGTGGTTGACTCTTAACTGCCCTCTGGGCAATTAAGGATGGGCAATAACTGCAGGCCAAGCCAGTGATGCCCTCATCCTGTGAATGAATGAAATAAATGATTTCTCTGTAGATGTATTCTGCACTCTGTTCTGTTACTCTGATGTATTTACATTGGGTATGATTTGTCTAGTTAGTATGCAAACCAGTACTTTTCACTATGTCTTGGTAGGCGACAATAATAAATCAAATCATCAAAAAAAAATCATCCACAAGCATCTACTCCCTCTACCATCGACACTCAGTAGCAGTAGCAGCAGTGTATACTAACTACAAGATGTATTGCAGAAATTCACCAAAGATCTTTCAAACCCAGGACCACTTCCACATAGAAGGACAAGGGCAGTTGATACATAGGAATACCACCCCCTTGCCAGTTCCCTTCCAAGCCACTCACCATTCTGACTTGGAAATATATCGCCATTCCTTCATTGTCGCTGAGTCAATGTCCTGGAATTCCCTCCCCAAGGGCATTGTGGGTCAATTCAAAGCACATGGACTGCAGTGGTTCAAGAAGGCAGCTCACCCCCACCTTCTCTAGGGGCAACTAGGGAGAGGTCATTAATGCTGAGCCAGACAGTGACACCCACACCCCCTGTACAAAATAAAGAAAAAAAATTTAGATTTCCAACAGGTTCACCAGTTGTTTTATCTTAGTATCACAGCACATGAAATCTTTCCACATACACTGGGGTATTTTTTGGAAGGACAGTGCAATCTTAACTTGGTCCCCACAAGCGTTTTTTCTCTGCATCCTGATCTGGAGACAGGAGAAAGTGAGGACTACAGATGCTGGAGATCAGAGTCGAGATTGTGGTGCTGGCAAAGCACAGCAGGTCAGGCAGCATCCGAGGAGCAGGAGAACCGACGTTTCAGGCAAAAGCCCTTCATCAGGAATGAGGCTCATTCCTGACGAAGGGCTTTTGCCCAAAACGCAGATTCTCCTACTCCTCAGATGCTGCTTGACCTGCTGTGCTTTTCCAGCACCGTACTCTTGACTCTGCACTGGAGACACACCGACAGGTCCCTGATGTGGTCCAAACGTAGATTTCACTCGTGCTGAAAATGTGTTGCTGGAAAAGCGCAGCAGATCAGGCAGCATCCAAAGAGCAGGAAAATCAACGTTTCGGGCAAAAGCCTTTCATTAGGAATAGAGGCAGGGTGCCTGCAGGGTGAAGAGATAAATGAGAGGAGGGTGGGGATGTGGAGAAAATAGCATAGAGTACAATAGGTGAGTGGGGGTGGGGATGGAGATGATAGGTCAGGGAGGAGGGTGGAGGAAGGTAGCAAAGAGTACAGTAGGTGAATGGGAGTGGGGATGAAGGTGATAGGTCAGGGAGGAGGGTAAAGTGGATAGGTGGAAAGGAAGATAGGCAGGTAGGACAGGTCATGGGGACAGTGCTGAGCTGGAAGGTTGGAACTGGGGTGAGGTGGGGGAAGGGGAAATGAGGAAACTGGTGAAATCCACATTGATGTTGATTTCTGTGGAGGGTGTTCCTCCCCAGCGGAACTCGATTGTGATCATGTTGGAATGTCGCGTCATCTAATTTCCTTCTGCCTTCCCACTCAGGGAGTGCTGCTCTGTCAGGGTTGCAGTCTCTCAGATCGGAGCCTCTTAGGTGAACATGGAAAGTCCCATGTTTCTGTTTGACAAAGACCTGAGTCGGGGGGGTGGGGCTGGGGGAAGGTCTCCTCATTGTCTGTGGGACATTAGCTATGCATGAGACATACCCTAAACAAACAAAGTCAGGTTGACTGGTCATTGTCATAGACAGGATTTGGTATAAACAGCACTCTGCATGTCAGAAGAATATAAAAACACAAGAATTTGGAGCAGGAGTAGACCATCAGCCCCTTGAGCCTGCCCCACCAAACAATAGAGATAAAAAAAACACTGCAGGTACTGGAATCCAAGGTAGACAGACAGGAGGTTGGAAGAACACAGCATAGGAGGTGGAGAAATCAATGTTTCTGGTATATTATACTTCTGCACCTCCTGATTCAGCCTGGCTTGCTGTGTTCTTCCAGCCTCCTGACTGTCCACCATTCAATAAGCTCATCTCAGCTTCAACTCACTTTTCTACTTGTCCTCTGTAACCCTTTAACTCAGTACTAACATAAAGAAATCTATCTGGATCTAAACTACCGTGTCCCTGTGTCTCTTACACTATACGGTAGAGGTTTAGATGGATAGGGGCCAAATGCAGGCAAATGGGACAAGTTCAGTTGAGGAAACATTGTAGTGATTGTAATGGGGTCAGCCAGGTGGACCTCATAGCACATGACTGCAAATGTGTTGCTGGTCAAAGCACAGCAGGCCAGGCAGCATCTCAGGAATAGAGAATTCGACGTTTCGAGCATAAGCCCTTCATCAGGACTCATAGCACATGAGTTAGAGGATAGATACAATAGATAGAAAAATACAGCCCAGTACAGGCCCGTTGGCCCTCGATGTAGCGCCGATCCAAGCCCACCTAACCTACACTAGCCCACTATCCTCCATATGCTTGTACAATGCCCGTTTAAATGACCATAAAGAGGGAGAGTCCACCACTGCTACTGGCAGGGCATTCCATGAACTCACGACTCGCTGAGTGAAGAATCTACCCCCAACATCTGTCCTATACCTACCACCCCTTAATTTAAAGCTATGCCCCCCTCGTAATAGCTGGAGCTGTTAACCCGCCCAATCAGGGAGCCCTGGCTGACAGATATAAACAGAAGGGTAAAGAAAGAAAAAAGAAAGAAAAAAAGAAATAAACAGGAGGGTTAGAGGTTCTGTCCTCTCTCAGAGCTGGCTCTGAGGGAGCCGGATCAGTGTCACATACATGTAAATAAAGGGCGACTTGGTGATGGGATAGCGGCCTTTATTAATTCAACCTGATTGGCCTGGATGAGTTGGGCCAAAGAATCTGTTTTTGCGGTGTGTGACTCCATGGTTCTTTAAGAGGTATAATTTCTCCTCATCTCTCTCTTTTAAATCTGCTAGCCCTTATTCTGATCTCTGGTAACAGTGGCCACACCTCTAAGAAAGCCCTTCATTGGCTATGGAGCAGTTTAGGAGCTCTTGCCATTGTGAAAGCTGTTTTCAGGAAATGTTGACTTTCCGATTCTTCACCAGGCGAGTGGGGTGCCCCTACGATCAACGTCCGGTCAACCTACATTGGAGTCATCATGGCGCTGGGCACCAGCATCGGTTCGCTGGGGTGCTACGTGATGTGTGCGAAGGTAATGGGCTGCCTGCACCCCCCTCGAGATGCTGTTAACCGAGGGATTTTCCTGGAGGGACTGGGAAGCTGCATTGGCGCATTCTTGGGAGGGATCACTGCAACGTCTTCCAGTGTCGTCAACGTCGGAGCGTTGGCACTCACCCAGGTAAGAGGGATGGCTGCATTTCTCTGTGAGACTGTAACCGTTGCCCCTCACGCACTACCCCACCCCTAAAGCCCTGTAATACTGCACAGGATTGACCCATCAATCCATTGAGTATGTGCTGATCCATTCACACTAAACCCACTTTCCCAATACTAGGATCGGGGTGGGGGGGTAGGTTGGGGGATGTCCAGAACAGGGAGTCACAGTCTAAGGTTATGGGGCAAATGGGTTGGGATGGAAATGAGGAGAAATTTCTTCACCCAGGGAGCGTTGAGCCTTTCGAGTTCGCTATCTCCGAAAGCAGATGTCTGATTTCAAGAAGGGGCTAGGGATAGTATTTGGGGCTAAAGGGATCAAAGGGTAGGGTGGAAAAGCAGGAATGGTGTCGCGATTGCACTGGAGGGGGTTCAAGGGAAATTCACCACAATGTTGCCTGGGATGGAGCATTGAAGGGACTGGATAAGCTCAGGTTGTTCTCTTTGGAGCAGAAAAGGTTCAGGATGGGTGGTTCTTGACAGAATTATATAAGGTCATTGGGGGAAAGGACAGGTGGATAGATAGCCAGTGTTCTCTCCAGGTGAAGGGTCAATGATGAGGAAGCATAATTTTAAAGTCATGATTTGGAGGTGCCAGTGTCGGACTGGCGTGTACAATGTTAAAGATCACACAACACCAGGTTATAGTCCAACAAGTTTATTTGGAAGCACTAGCTTTTGGACCGCTGCTCCTTCATCAGGTAGCTTTGGAAGAGGATCATAAGGCACAGAATCTCCAGCAAAAATGATTATTGTGTCATGCAACTGAAATGATATATTGAACAATCTAGGTTTGTTCAATACATCGTTTCAGTTGTGTGACACTGTAATCTTTTGCTATAAATTCTGTGCCTTATTATACAGCTCCACAGCTACCTGATGAAGGCGCAACACTCTGAAAGCTAGTGCTTCCAAATAAACTTGTTGGACAATAACCTGGTGTTATGTAATTTTTAAATTTAAAGTGAAGCTTTATACGGGATTTGAGGTAAAAGATTAGATTAGATTAGATTACTTACAGTGTGGAAACAGGCCCTTCGGCCCAACAAGTCCACACCGACCCGCCGAAGCGCAACCCACCCATACCCCTTACCTAACACTACGGGCAATTTAGCATGGCCAATTCACCTGACCCGCACATCTTTGGATTGTGGGAGGAAACCGGAGCACCCGGAGGAAACCCACGCACACACGGGGAGAACGTGCAAACTCCACACAGTCAGTCGCCTGAGTCGGGAATTGAACCCGGGTCTCAAGCGCTGTGAGGCAGCAGTGCTAACCACTGTGCCACCGTGCCACCCACAAGATAATCACCCAGAGGGTGGGGATCTGGAATGCACCACCTGGGAGGGGAGTTTGAGGTGGAAAACCTCACAAACCTTAAAATGTTAGTGAATGAGCACTTGAAGTGTCATAACATTCAAGGCTTTGGGCCTAGTGCTGGAACGTGGGATTCAAATAGATTTAGTGTAGCTTTGACAGTACAGACTTGATGGGCCAAAGGGCCTCCACTGCACTGCATGATTCTATGACTCTCCTGAGATTCCATCATGCCACCCATCTCGCCCTTTTGCCTTCAGCTGTATGGTCCCTGACCTTCTGTCCTTAACCTCGCTATCTCTGCCATGGTGACTGTTGCTATTGGCTGAGCCAATGGGAAATGGGCAACAAGAGGATGTAAATACTTAGTTATTTTTTCCATATTCATTCATGGGATGAGGGTTTGGCTGGCTGCACCATATTTATTGCCCATCCCTAGTTGCGCAGTTAAGGGTCAGTCACATTGCTGTGGGTCTGGAGTCACATGTTGGCCAGACCCAGGTAAGGATGGCAGTTTCCTTCCCTAAAGGACATTAGTGAGCCAGATGGGTTCATAAAACAATCGACGTGGTCTCATTAGGACCAGCTTTTTTAATACCAGATTTTTAAACACCTTTTTTAATTTGGGGAGGACAAAATGGATGTTAATTTTGGGAGGGTGTTGATTTCCTTTCTATCTTGCTGAGGCCCTAAGCTGCGGAATTCTCTCCCTCAGCCACTTCCCCATTCTCCATCCTTCTCATCCTCTTTAACACCTTCACCCTCTCCTCATGTCTCTTTAATGTTGAATCAGGGTCAAATTTTGTTCCACTACAGCTCCATGCACAGCCTGAGTAGGTTTCTTCATGTGGTTTGGTTCAAACCAGGTCAGTTGCTAAGGGGTAAACCCAATAAGAGCCGCACACCTCAGAGAATTAATGCCACTGGTAACTGTCCTCCCCACACCAGCCACTGGCCACTGGCCTCCCGTGCCCCAGCCACTGGTCACTGTCCTCCCTGCTCTGGCCACTGGTCACTGTCCTCCAATGCCCTTCCCACTGGTCACTGTCCTCCTGTGCTCCAGCCACTGGTCACTGTCCTCCCTGCTCTGGCCACTGCTCACTGTCTTCCCTGCTCTGGCCACTGCTCACTGTCCTCCCTGTTCTGGCCACTGGTCACTGTCCTCCCATGCTGCAGGCAGGCACTGGTCACTGTCCTCCCTGTTCTGGCCACTGGTCACTGTCCTCCCTGCTCTGGCCACTGGTCACTGTCCTCCCGTGCTCCAGGCACTGGTCACTGTCCTCCCTGCTCTGGCCACTGGTCACTGTCCTCCCATCCTCCAGCCACCGGTCACGCTCCAGCTCCACGGCCTTGAAGCCCTTTGGCAATGTCATAACAATAAAGGTAAGGGCCAGCCGTGGGAAAGCAGGACTAGTGCAGGTAGCAGTATTTTAGCATTTCAGACTCAATGTGTTGAAGGGCTGATTCTGCATTGTATGATTTTATATGGGGTGGGGCTTAAGCAGGAGGTTTGATTGGAGGCGGGTGCAGATACAAAGAGGTGAGGTGGGAGGTGCTGGTTGCGGGGGTTGGGGTAAAGAGTCGAGAGACATTAGAGGACAACTAGACAAAGCAGGAATGATATATTGGCAGAAGGCCATTAGCGAAGGTGGAGGCATTGTTGCAATGTCACAGAATGAACAACCCAGAGCCCCCAGGCTAACGCTCTGGGGAGCAATGTTCTGGTTCACTCCTGAAGAACAGTCAAAATAGACACAAAAAACATTAACTTGGTGTCTCTCTTCACAATTGCTGCCAGATCTGCTGGGTTTCTTCAGCATCCCATTATTGTTCTGGAGGTATTAACTCATAAAATGGCAGATGGTGAAATTTGAATTCCACTGAGACAGAAAAAACTCAAATAGAAATCTAGCTTCATGGCAATCCATGTGACCATTCTTGTAAAAACCCATCTGGTTCACTGATGTCCTTTAGGGAAGGAAATCTGCCGTTCTTACTTGGTCTGGCCTACATGTGACTCCAGACTCATAGCAATGTGGCTGACTTTGGGCACTTTGTGATGGGCATTAAATGCTGGCACACCTGTGTCCTCCAAATGTGTAAAACAAAAAACCTTGTGACACAAGAAGGTTGGAAGTGGCAGGTGTGACTGTAATAACTTCCGGGGTTAAAGTCAACTCGGTGAAAGTGAGGACTGCAGATGCTGGAGATCAGAGTCAAGATTAGCGTGGCACTGGAAAAGCACAGCAGGTCAGACAGCATCTGAGGAACAGGAAAATCGACGTTTCAGGATGAAGGGCTTTTCCCTGATCCATCTGCAGTCCTTACTTTTGCCCTGCAGTAATTTCCATTCTGTAGCACCTACAGTGTGGCACTACAATGTCGCATGGCACTTTATAAGGAATGATCGACACTTAGAAACCGGGGCAAAAAGAAAAACGAAGACTTTAAGTCAGGCTTTTTCAAAGAGGTCAATTTTGAGGAGCTCCTGAGAGGCTGACAGACCAGGTGATTTAGGAATGGAATATAGGACGGAATGAGGCAGCTGAAGTCACTACACACAGGGGTGAGAGAGAGGGAAGATATCCGAGTTAGAGAAATGCAGGGCAGGGTGATAGAGCTGGGGGAGATTAACAGAGATCGGGAAGATGAGGCAACCTGGAATATTTATTGATAATGAGGCACTTCTGAGGAACTGAGTAGTATGAATAGATAATAACCTATTTTCACTAGGCTATTAATTGAGAGAGTAAAAAGTGAGGTCTGCAGATGCTGGAGATCAGAGCTGAAAATGTGTTGCTGGTTAAAGCACAGCAGGTTAGGCAGCATCCAAGGAACAGGAAATTCGACGTTTCGGGCCAGAGCCCTTCATCAGGTGCTTTAACCAGCAACACATTTTCAGCTATTAATTGAGAGACCCAGGCAATTCTCTGGGGACCTGGGTTCGACTCTCAACACTGTAGGTATTGGAATTTGAATTTTTTTTAAAAATCTGTAAAGAATAGTTTAATGATGACCGTGAATTCATTGTCGATTGTTGCAAAAACCCATCTGGTTCACTAATGTTCTTTAGGGAAGGAAATCTGCCATCCTTACCTGGCCTGGCCTATATGTGACTGAGTTGAGAGTGTGGTGCTGGAAAAGCACAGCAGGTCAGGGGCAGCATCCGAGGAGCAGGGGAGTCAATATTTCGGTCAAGAGTCCTTCATCAGGAATGAGGCTGTGACTCCAGACATGTGAC
Organism: Hemiscyllium ocellatum; assembly: GCF_020745735.1. Lineage (NCBI taxonomy): Eukaryota > Metazoa > Chordata > Chondrichthyes > Orectolobiformes > Hemiscylliidae > Hemiscyllium > Hemiscyllium ocellatum. The sequence goes on along the minus strand of NC_083407.1, from coordinate 9,908,420 downwards.
ATGGCACTACATGTGACTCCAGACCCATAGCAATGTGGTTGACCCCTTAACTGCTCTCTGGGCAATAGGGATGGGCATGGTCTAGTCAGTAATACCCAGATCGTATGAATTAATTAAAAAAAACCTTCCATCTCACATCCTTATGACTACCACATGACAAAAGGTGGAAAACCAGGAGTGTAAGGCTAACATGAAGTCAGGTATCAGGGAGCAGCTAAATAAGTAACAGACAGCCAAAATTAACTGCAAAGGGGAGACCGAAATCATGATAAAGGAATGATCGAGAAAGAGCGACCATGTTTGCAGGAGTCACAAGACAACAAGCACCATATTGCTCAGAATCATTTACCTAATCTCGGGCCAGTAATCTGTCACACACTCAGGTAATGAAGTCAAGTGTCAAAGGTGTGCGGAGCCAATTCCACATTGCCTCACTCAGGAATGTTAATTGACGGTAATAATTGTTTTCATTGGGACCTCGTCAAGTAATTGAGGAAAACCTGTGACAGTAAATTGACAAGGGCCTTGGAAGAAAGCCACAGGACACTGAGTACAATGACAATAGAAACTCTCAGGTATGTGTGCGGGCACATTATCACTGTATCTCACCTGGAGTCTCGCACAGGTTATGAAGATTTCAGGGCATAATTCCACCTAGTCAGCTCTCTGGTGCCTACCTTTACTGCTCATGAATATGAACAGTCTCCAGTCATATGGCAGTGAAGGAGGGAGTTTTTTTTAATCATTCACGGAATTAGGGCATCGCTGGCTAGCTAGCATTTATTGCCCATCCCTAACTGCCCAGAGGGAAGTTAAGAGTCAATCACTTTGCTGTGGGTGTGGAGTCACCTGTAGGCCAGACCAGGTAAGGATGGCAGTTTCCTTACCTGAAGGACAGTAGTGAACCAGATGGTTTTCCTGACAGTCCACAACAGATTCATGGTCATCATTAAAGTCTTAATTCCAGATCATTTCTATTGAAATTTGAATCCAGGTCCCCAGAATATTATTAGATTACTTACAGTGTGGAAACAGGCCCTTCGGCCCAACAAGTCCACACCGACCCGCCGAAGCGCCACCCACCCGTTTCCCTACATTTACCCCTTTACCTAACACTACGGGCAATTTAGCACGGCCAATTCACCTAATTGTGGGAGGAAACCGGAGCACCTGGAGAAAACCCACGCAGACACTGGGAGAATGTGCAAACTCCACACAGTCAATCGCCTGATCGGGAATTGAACCCGAATCTCTGGTGCTGTGAGGCAGCCGTGCTAACCACTGTGCCACCGTGCCTCCCATTATCTGGGTCTCTGGGTCTCTGGATTAACATTCCAGTGATAATATCACTGGGCCATCGCCTCCCCTCGAATGTAATCTTGATAGGCCGAGTGACTTTCCACGCTGTAACGTTCTGTGACATGCAGTCCTCTTGAGGAAAGGGGTCAGAAGGAAGTTTTGCAGCGGTATTGGGTCACAGACATTAGTCTGTTTGGAAGACGTATAGTCACTGTTGTAATACCAGACACAAAATATCCAATCTGTGCTCAGCAAACTCCCACAACAGCAATAAATGACTGGATTTGTGCCTCTTTTAGCAATTATTTGTTGAGTATAAATATTGCTCAGGAGCACTCACTTATTAATCTTCAAACTTTTTAAGGAAAGATATCATTTCATCTGAGGCAGGTCAGGGAAAGTTCACTAGGATGATTCCTGGTATGGAGGGATTGTCTTGTGAGCAAAGGTTAAATAGGGTTGGGATCCTACTCACTGGAGTTCAGAAGGTTGAGAGGTGACCTCATTGAAACATATCAGATTCTGAAGGGGCTTGACAGGGTAAAAGCTGAGAGGATGTTTCCCCTCATGAGAGAGTCTAGGACCAGAGGGCGTAGTCTCAGAATAAAGGTGGGTGGGGGGCAGGCAATGAGATGAGGAGGAGTTTCTTCTCTCAGAGAGTTGGGAGTCTTTGGAAGTCCTTGCTCCAAACAGGTGTGGGGTCTGAGTCCTTGTGTATATTTAAGGCTGAGCTAGATAGATTCTTGAGGAATCAAGAGTTGTGGGAAAAGGGCAGGAAAGTGAATGTGGAGAATGTCAGATCAGCCATGATCCTGTTGAATGACAGGGTAGACCTGAGGGGCTGAATGGTCTACCCCTGTTTGTATTTCTTGTGGTCTTATAGAGCCCAGGATCCTTTCCACTCACCTGTGGGAACGGTCAGGACCTCAGTTCAAGGCTTTATCTGGAAAATAGAATCTGTGACAGGATGAATGTCGAAATAAGCTTACCCATCTCAGATGACAACATGGGGACACCAGTTATAAACAAGGTGTCTCCCATTAAGATAGAGAACGACTTCCTCTCAGAGGGTCAGGAGCACTCTTTCCACAAAGAATGTATAGGGTCATCAAATATTATTAAGATGGAGGTTGATGGATTCTTCAACAAAATCAGAAATTGCCGGAGAAACTCAGCAGGTTGAGGTCGACAGGAAGAGATTGAGGTCGACAGGAAGGTGGAGTTGAGGCCAATATCAAATTAGCTATGATCATATTAAATGGTGGGGCAGGCTGAAGGTGCAGAATGGCCTACTCATGCTGTTAAACCTTACATTTCTATGAGTATTCACACTCCCTTGGTGTTGCACTGTGAGTGTCAGTAATGACTTTGAGTTTAATTTTCAGGAATGGGACTTGATCCTAAACATTTCTGGATCAAAGGAGTGGATGCTGCTATTAGATTAGATTAGATTACTTACAGTGTGGAAACAGGCCCTTCGGCCCAACAAGTCCACACCGACCCGCCGAAGCGCAACCCACCCACACCCCTACATATACCCCTTACCGAACACTACTGGCAATTTAGCATGGCCAATTCACCTGACCCACACATCTTTGGACTGTGGGGGGAAACCGGAGCACCCGGAGGAAACCCACGCAGACACGGGGAGAACGTGCAAACTCCACACAGTCAGTCACCTGAGGCGGGAATTGAACCCAGGTCCCTGGCGCTGTGAGACAGCAGTGCTAACCACTGTGCTTGGAATATTGCATACTGTTCTGGTCGCCACACTACCAGAAGGATGTGGATGCTTTGGAGAGGATACAGAAGGTTTACCAGGATGTTGCCTGGTATTGGGGACTTTAGCGATGAAGAAAGATTGGACAGACTGGGTTTGTTTTCTCTGGAACGCAGGAAGTTGACCTGATAGAGGTTTATAAGATTGTGAATGACATGGATAGAGTGGTCAATATGAGGCTTTTTCCCAGTGTGGAGGGGTCAATTATTCAGGGACACAGGTTCAAGGTACGGGAGGGGGGATGTTTAAAAGAGATGTGCGAGGCAGGTTTTTCACACAAAGGGTGGTGAGTGCCTGGAACGCACTGCCAGAGGAGGGGGTGGAAGCAGACACAGTAGCAGCTTTCAAGGAACACCTGGACAGATATAGGGATAGGAAGGGAATGGAGGGATACGGATCCTGTAAGAGAAGACAGTTTTAGTATGGAAGGGCAAAATGTGTCAGTGCAGCTTGGAGGGCCGAAGGGCCTGTTCCTGAGCTGTATTGTTCTTTGATTTTTGCTACCTTGAACCATGACGGTGGCCTAACAAGGAAGGCAGGAGATTATTCTTTGATAAAGAGGATCAGAAAAGCAGTTTCAGAATGAAAGTAGGAAATTCACAGTGAAAACAGCAATACTTCCTTGACAAACTGCAGGAGCTATCTCTAAGCTGGGAAGACATAACAAGACGAGACTGAAGGCATCTCTGCAACATTTTCCTTTGCTATTTTGCTACTGTTCCCTCTCTGCTGAAATCTGTCAGCTGTGGTTCAGCTGTAGTACTCCTCCTCTCTCGGGCTGAGTCTACACGTTGTGAGTTCCCTTGTGAACATACTCTAGGCCAGTGATTCTCAGCCAGTTATACCCCCTCGGGAGGTCTTCTCAGGTTCCAGGGTCCCCCGTTCAAACATTGATAAGTACTCCACTGAATTCTGCCAAAGCTTTTTTTTTTGTCAAGGAACTTATGGGTAGAATTATTTCTGAAAATAATCAAACAAATAAATATGAGGCACTTCTTACATGGAAAATAATGAACAAATGAACTAGGATAAAGATGGTCTAGCGAGACACGCTGATCTTGGATAATGAAGTATGGTGATAATGGATGCGAGAATCCTTGATTGAATCCATTGACCCAATGCAGTCTGGTTCGTGAGTGACTCTGAATTGAGGCTGTGTGGGAGGAGCTTAAGCCACTAAATTACCTCGTGCACCAAACTCGAACAGTGTATTGGGAAGATATTCTAAAATAGGAGGGAAACTATTGACACCAATGAAAATTGTTGCTTGGGTATTTCAATGGTTCGGTTACCAGGGTCCCCCATAAACCCCTGGGGCTCTCCTTTTTCACAGTTTTCAGTCTGTGGCCCCCGTCAAATGTGCCAGGATCCCAAAGGGGGGCGTATAGTACCCGTTGAGAATGGCTGCTCTAGGCTGACAGCTCCAATACAGTGCTGGTGAAGTGCTACACTGTCACACATGCATGAAGCTTTAAATCAAGGCTGTCTCTAACTTCTAGATGTGAAAGATCCCATGGCTCTATTCCAAGAAGGAGTAAAGGAGTTGTTTCTGATGTCCAACAGTCAACCCTCGACCGGCGCCACTGAAAACAATCAATATCTGCTCATGAAATGTACAGTCACTATAATCCCAGAGAGCTGCTTTCTCATCAAGAGAAATGTGGTTGAAACTGAGGGTGACCACACCTCAAGTGCAAGAAGAGGTTGAGAAGGAGAGACCTTCATGGTAACCTTGGCCGGTGCAGGAATTGTACTTATGCTGTTGGAATCACACTCCATCATAACCCAATGAGCTACCCAATTGAACTAACCAACATTTTATCCCAGTACCAGAAAATGTGTCTAGGTTTTTGATGCTAGTACTTACCAGCATTATCACAATTTCCATACCTCACTAAAAAAAACTCATTGACTGTAAAGTGCCTTGGGATGTTCTGAGGTCATGAAAGGTGCTATATAAATGTAAGTTCTTTCTCTCTCTATACACATGTATATAATGTAATACACTGTTTTCGAATCACATGAGCAAGTAGTTCAGTATGGGACAGTGTCCTGTGACAAATGAGGAATCATTTTACCCTAATTAACTGGGATTCTATTTCCAAAACACAAATTCAACATCTACTCAAGTTGGTCTAATCAGAAAGGTCTCCTAAGATTTTAAAATTCTCAATCATTATTTTCAACTCTCTCCATGCCTCTCTCTCCCTCTCCCTCTGTCAAGACAAGTCCATGATTGGGATAGATGTGTATGGATACAGTCCAAACACAGGCAAACAGGACTAGTGTAATTATGAAAACTGGGCGACATGGACAAATTGGGCTGAAGGGCCTGTATATGGCACTATGACCTTTTCTAGCCACCCTAGTTCTGGTCTATTGCCCTACCACTGACAGCTATGCCTTCAGAGACCTGTGCCATGAGCTCTCATCCTCCACTGAATGAGAGGAGTCTCAACTTCTTACAGCCCCTGCTGATGACATACCCACTTTTGGCCAAACTCGGGGTCAGTTACCCTTACATTTCTGAATGCGACTCAGTGTCAAACTGTGTCTGGGAAATGTTCCTCTCAAAATACCTCAAAGTTGTGGATAATTTCCAGAACCAGGAGTCAGACTCTAAGGATGCAGGGTAGGCCATCTTGGACTGAGATGAGGAGAAATGTCTTCACCTAGAGAGTGGGTGGAATTCTCTACTGCAGCAAGCTTTTGAGGCCAAAATATTAAATTTTCTCAAGAAGTATTTGGATATAGTTCTTATGGATAAAGGGATTAAAAGGTGTAGGGGGGAAAGAGGGAACAAGGGATTGAGTTGGGTGATCAGCCATGACCATACTGAATGGCAGAGCAGGCTCAAAAGGCAGAGTATATAATCCTGCTCCTATTTCCATGTTTCTGAATTTTTGGGACCAGCACCTATGTTGACTCCATTACCATTCCCTTCTCATTCTGTAGGCTGAATCCCGGCATTCTGTTCAGATTGCAGCCGTGCTCTGTATCCTGCTCGGAATGTCAGCCAAGTTGACATACATTCTAACGACCATCCCAGCTGCCGTTCATGGTGAGTTCAGTTCTTGCCTTTCGGAGATAGCGTTGTGGCTGGCGTGGGGCTGTGGGGCAATGGGACTGAGGGCTTGTACAGAACAAATACGTTCCAGTGTTGAGTTGCCAAAATTCCCATTGACCAGGCATTGAACGCCCTGGTGACAGTGACGAAACTATCAACAACTCCAGGAGGAGAAAGTGAGGACTACAGGTGCTGGAGATCAGAGTCGAGAGTGTGATGCTAGAAAAACACAGCAGGTCCGGCAGCATCCAAGGAAGCAGCAGCGTCGATGTTTCAAGCATAAGCTCTTCATCATCTTCTGCCTTGGGATACTCCAACCCCATGACATCAATGTTGATTACACCAGTTTCCTCATTTCCCCTCCCCCCACCTTATCCCACATCCAACCCTCTAACTTAGCACTGCCCTCTTGAACTGATCTACCTGTCTATCTTCCTTCCCACCTATCTGCTCCAACCTCCCCTCCGACCTATCACCATCACCCCCCCACCTTTATCTACCAATCACATTCCCAGCTACCTTCCCCCAGCCCTGCCCCCTCCCATTTATCTCTCTACCCCATTGGGTCCCACCCCCCAACCCCCACACCCCAACTTTCTCCCTTCCTAATGACTAGCTTTTGCACAAAATGTCGATTCTCCTGCTCCTCAGATGCTGCCTGACCAGCTGTGCATTTCCAGCACCACACTTTTTTACTGACAATAACGCTAGCCAATGCTGACCAGTAACAATAAAGACACGGAAATCAGAAGTAATATCCAGTTAAGGGTGGGGTAATGTTTGTAATGGAGTGTAATGTGGAGGGGCATATTAAAGTGGTGTGTTATCCCGTGTCACAAAGTTGGTCCCTTTTTTTTCTCAAAGTTGTTCCATTTCTCAAGGATAATGTGTTCTTGGTTTTTTCAGAGGGGTCATAAACAGCTGCTGGTTCTGATTAGACTGGTTCGGTACAGAGATTAAAAGGCATTCAAAGGCCCTTTTGTTTATATGTAAACAGATGAGACTTCAGGCCAAAGTGGTCATGCTTTAGAAGTGACCTGTATAATGAAAGGGAAGTGGTCAGCTCTCTAGCTAAGCAGTTCAGTCCAGAAGTAGTTGGGAGTTCGGCTGTGTGGAAACAGGTTGCGAAACTCTCTCTCGCCTTCAGCCCTTCTAACTTCAAGATGTAACCATTTGTTCCACCTTTACTGTTTTTTTTAAGGGGTTTGCTTATTGGGACTGTTGTGTATATTCGGAACAGCATAATTAAGTCTAGTTTGGATAGATTGAGTTCTGCAGGGGCTCTTTATTTTTTTCTTTGTGTTTCATTATGTAATTTTCTAAATAAATTTTTGTCTGTTTTAAAATCTGGTAGTCAGCCGAGCTGACGTTTTCTGGGTAATTTTCACTGTACACTTACTGAAACAAATAGCAAAGATATGGTGTGGGCTGCCTCTTAAGAATGTTTTGAGTGGCCTGGCCTAGTCCATAACACTAGGAGCAGATGTGTGATTTTGGGATATTGACTTCGGAGCGGGGTTTTGGGGATATGCGACTTGGGAATTTATTTAATGTTCATTCATTGGACTTGGGCATCACTGGCTACACCAGTAATTATTGTCCATCTCTAATTGCCCATTGAGAAGGTGCTGGCGAGTTACCTTCTTGAACCACTGCAGTCCATGTGCTGTAGATTGATCCATAACGATGTTCAAGAGAGAGTTCTGGGATCTGATCCAGCGACAATGAAGGAATGGCAGTATGTTTCCAAATCAGGCTTAGAGAAGAACTTGCAGGTAGTGGTGTTCCCATTTTCCTGCTACCCTTGTCCTTCAAGATGGAAGAGTTGGTGAGTTTTGGAAGGTGGTGTTGAAGGAGCCATAATGAATGTCTGCAGTGCATTTGTAGATAACACACACTGCTGCTATTGAGCGTTGGTGATAGAGGGAACGGATGTTTGTGGATGTGGTGCCAATCAAGTGGATTGCTTTGTCCTGGATGGTGTCAATCTTTTTGAGTGTTGTTGGGGTTGTACCCTTCCAGGCAAGTAGGGATTTTCCATCACACTCCTGACACCACACACCACCTTGTAGATGGTGGATAGGCTTTGACAATACCAAGATTCCTAACCTCTGACTTGCTCTTTTAGCCACAGAGGTTGTATGACTGGCCTAGTTCTGTTTCTGATCGATGGTAACCACCAGACTGTTGTCGTTGTTGTTTCAGCAATGGTAACACTATTGAATGTCAAGGAGCATTGGTTACATTGTCACTTGTTGGTGATGGTTATTGGACTGCCACTTATCAGCCCAGCCTGGATTTTGTCACGGTCTGGCTGTATATGAACACAGATTATTTCAGCATCTAAGGCGTTGTGAATTCTGCTAGACATTGTATAATCATCAGCGAACATCCTCATCTCCAACCTTATGTTGGAGGGAAGGTCATTGATGAAGCAGCTGAAGATGGTTGAGCCTAGGACTCTACCCTGAGGAACTCCTGCAGAGATGTCCTGGAACTGAGATGACTGACCTTCAACAATCACAACCATCTTCTGACATGTTAGGCATGATTGCAACCAACAGAGAGTTATCCCCCAAATTCCATTGGCTCCAGTTTTGCCAGGGCTCCTCAATACCATATGCTGTGGTTAAGGACATCATAAAGGGCAATCGTTCCAATCTCATCTCTAGAGGTTAACTTTTTTAGTTGTGTTTGGACCCAATGCTATGATGAGGTAGCAGCTGAGTGTCCCTGGATTAAAACCCAAACTGAAGGTGAATGGACTGTTTTTCATTCTTGCAACGGCAAAGACTGGCATTTATTACTGTTTCCTAATTACCCATGAACTGAATGGTTTGCCAGTTCATTTCACAGGACAGTTAAGAGTCAACCACTAGATTCTTACATAGGATGACGGATGTGTTTTTACAACAATGTTTATATGGTCATCATTTGACCAGATTTTAATTCTTTACTTTATGTATTAAAACTGCATTATCTGCCGTGGTGGGATTCGAACCCGTGTTTCTTGAACCTTACCCATCCAGTGACATTGCCACGGTGACAACATCCCCCCCATTTTTAAGCAAATGCCTCTTGATAACACTGTTGACCACCTTTTCCATCACTTCAATGCTGCTCGAGTGTAGACTGATGGGACAGTAATTGGCCAGGATGGACTTGATGTTATATTGGGGGAGATGTTATATTTGCGGGAGTGTTATATTGGGGGAGGGTTATTTTAGGGAAGTGTTATATCACGGGAGATGTTATATTTGGGGGAGTGTTACATTGGGGCAGTGTTATATTGGGGTGTTATATTGGGGTGTACATGAAGGTGTACTGGTGTTGTTTTAACAGTGTGCTGTTTGGAGGGTGTTAAATTGGGGGTGTTATATTGACAGTTTGGGAGGAGTTATTTGTGGGCAGTGTGTTATATGACAATATGTCCTATTGGAAATGTGTTGTATTGGGGAAGGTGTTATATTGGTCCTAATGAAGGGTTATGCCTAAAAGGTCAACTCTCCTGCTCCTCAGATGTTGCCTGACCCGCTAAACTTTTCCATTGCCATATTTTATCAACTCTGACTCTCTACAGTCCTCACCATCTCGAAGGTGTTATATTGGGAATGTGTTATCTTGGGGAAAGTGTTATGTTGGCAGTGTGTGGGTTTGGACAATACTGTATTGCAGTGTGTAATATTGAGGATGTTTTATATTAGGGTGTGTTATTGAGGGAGTGGTATATTGAGGGTGTTACGCATGGGATGAGTTACGTAGAGTGGTCATGTTATACTGTGAGCCTGTTATATTGAATTGATCGTGTAATATTAAGTGGGACTCAGCCTGATATGGAGTTGTGTTTGAATCCCTCAGTAAATAACCTGTTTATGTTCTACAGGTGGGGTCCTCAGTGTTACTTACACGATGGCGGTGTCTGTCGGAATCTCATATTTCCAGTACACAAACATAGACTCTGGTCGGAATATCTTCATCATTGGATTTACTATGTTCATGGCACTACTCACCCCTCACTGGTTCATCCGCAACCCAGATTACATTGTAACAGGTAAAAAAATGGCTTGTTAAACTCATGTGTACACAATGTTGTGAGGTTAAACTGATATGGGCCTCATTATGCTCACAGTTAGAGTCACTCTCAAGGTCAAAGCTGCATTTACAAACTAACCAGGATTTCTGCTGGTGTTATTGTCATTGACTGAAATATTTCTCAACATCACAAAGCCTTCAATGCACTCATAAATACATTAGGTAAATGCTCAAAAACCCATTTCTGTCCTTGGGGTGTTTAATGGGACAGTGGAGAAGCAGCTTTACTCTGTATTTAACCCCATGTTGTCCTTGTTCTGAGAGGTCCTCGTTTGGGACAGTATCTTAACTTTCAGTTTAAAAGAGAAACTTTACAGCCAGATGAAAGGGGAGAGAAGTTTTATGCTGTTTCTAAACCCGTGCTATACTCATCCTGGGAGTGATTGATGGGGATGCTATCTTTACTTTTAGCTTTAAGCAGTAGAAGGAGCTTTACTTTGTAGTTAACTTCACACTGTATATGTCCTCAGAATGTTTGATGAGTACAATGTACAGAAAGCTATACTTCCATTTGAAAAGATCAGAGAGGTCTTACTTTTCAGTTTATGCCAATAGAGGAATCTTTACCTTCAGTTAAAAAGAGGAAAGGGAATTATTGCTTTGCGAACAGACCTATGTTGTCCCTGTCCTGGGAGTGTTTGATGGGGAACAGTGTAGAGAAAGCTGTACTCTGAATCCAACCCCGTGATGTCCCTGTCCTGGGAATGTTTGATGCGGGACAGTGTGGAGGAAGCTGTGCTCTGTATCTAACCATGGACCGTCCCTGTCCTGGGAGTGTTTGATGGGGGACAGTGTAGAGGGAGCTTTACTCTGTATCTAACCCTGGACTGTCCCTGTCCTGGGAGTGTTTGATGGGGGACAGTGTGGAGGAAGCTGTGCTCTGTATCTAACCCCGTGCTGTCCCTGTCCTAGGAGTGTTTGATGGGGGACAGTGTAGAGGAAGCTGTACTCTGAATCCAACCCTGTGCTGTCCCTGTCCTGGGAATGTTTGATGCGGGACAGTGTAGAGGAAGATATACTCTGTATCTAACCCCGTGCTGTCCCTGTCCTGGGAGTATTTGATGGGGGACAGTGTAGAGGAAGCTGTACTCTGAATCCAACTCTGTGTTGTCCCTGTCCTGGGAGTGTTTGATGCGGGACAGTGTAGAGGAAGATATACTCTGTATCTAACCCCGTGCTGTCCCTGTCCTGGGAGTATTTGATGGGGAACAGTGTAGAGGAAGCTGTGCTCTGCATCTAACCCCATACTGTCCCTGTCCTGGGAGTGTTTGATGCAGGACTGTGTAGAGGGAGCTTTACTCTGTATCTACCCCTGAACTGTGCCTGTCCTGGAAATGTTGCTTTTGAAAGAGTTTGAGGATTTCTGCCTGAACCACCAAAGTGAGCAGTGTTTTCCAAACCGACAGCACTCTCCAGGGGGAAAGGATTTGCCTTATGCTCCCTCGAACCTTTGTATCAATCATCTTCAGTCTGTGGCCTCCATGACCACTCTGCTAGAGGAACCAGGCCCTCCCTGCTCCTACACTACAACAGCGATTGCACTTCTAAATCTGCTGTAAACCATTCTGTCCTGCGGTAGTGAAGGTGATATATAAGCATATGCTCCTTATTCAATGTTAAGTCAGTGACATATCTTCTTATTTCTCCCTGTATTGGTTGTGTTTAGGTGTGGAGAGTGTGGACATTTTTCTGATGGCCGTGTTCATGATGCCCGTCATTCAAGGAGGGATTCTTGCCTTTCTCCTGGATAACACTGTTACAGGTGAACTTGCTAATATCAAAAAGACCTGATAGAAGTTTATAAAATAGTGAGGGGTATACTTGGAATTGATGGTAGTTGGCTTTTCCCTATGATGGGGAACTTCAAGACTATGGGGCACGTTTGTAAGGTGACAGAAAGATATATGAATAGGAAAGGTTTGGAGGGATATGGGCCAGGAGCAGGCAGGTGGGCCTAGTTTAGTTTGGGATTATGTTTGATATGGACTGGTTGGATCCAAGGGATCCATGCTGTATGATTCTATGACTCTACAGGAGGAAAGATCTTGAGATCAAAAACATTGGCAGCAAGAGAATGTTAGTTAGCCTGATCCACCATCACATCTAACTATGGCCCTAACCCCATTTTCATTCCTAGCCCCTATTACCAAGGGTGCTGACTGGCAAGTTGATTGGCCACAGTGTTGCCATGAAAATAAAAGTGAGGAATTATTGCTCCTGGGTACTTCTAAAAAGACATAAGGCTTGAACACCTTCCCTTTTGATGCAGAGACTGAGACTGAGGATGAATGAATTTCTTCTGGCAAGCTTAAGTGAGCCACATTAAGAGCTCATCTGGTGATCTTGAATTGGCTGTTAGTATAGCTACTGGCACATTTCAAATTATTCTGCAATGCTGCCTAACAGTGGAATCCCAGCTAGCAGCTGATGTTCTGTTTGCAGTTTTGCAAAGCAGGCTGGTTGAGTACAGAAACAGATTGTTTGATTCGCTCTGCCAATCTAGCTAGCATCAAGCCAGGACAGAAATTCGTAAGCTCATAGCGTGGTACATTCACACTCTCTAGAAAGGATGGGGGGGTTCATGTGTAGGAACACATTCTCTGAAGACAAATGTGAAATAACTCTTTGGGGGCCGGTGTCCCATCACTACCTCACCCTTTACTTACACATGCACAGTATGTGGACTCTGACCAGGCAGCTCAGGACCAGGAGAAAGTGAAGACTGCAGATGCTGGAGATCAGAGTCGGGATACGGTGCTGGAAAAGCACAGCAGATCAGACAGCAACCTAGGAGCAGGAAAATCAATGTTTTGGGCATAAGCACTTCATGAGGAGCCTGTCCCTAGAGTGAGGGGCATCTCAGATTCCTGTTTATGTCTGTCAGCCAGAGCTCCCTGATTGGACCAGGTTAACAGCCCCAATCAGGGAACTCATATTCTATGAGATCCACCTGGCCCTCATTCCAGTCACCACAAAAGGGACAAGTTTAAGCTTCACAACGCTCTCAAATTAACCAGGAGCCCACGATAGTCCATAGCTTTCTCCATGGCAATGCCTCAGCCAATCAGAGTCGACTTCCCAACCAAACAGCACTCTTTCCTCTTGGCCTATAAATTGCTGTGATTGTTTGAAATTTGGCATTCTTGCATTTAGTCCTGATCAGGCCACGACAAAAATCTTCAACGACAGGTCTCACTCTTCTGCAAAATCCCGATCATATAAGAAGGACAGGGGAGAAGTGAGTGTGATGTTTTCTTTGTGTAGCAGTTGCTGGAATAAGTTAAATCTGTCTGCACAGCTGTCCATCTGCCTCAGCCAGGTTCAGGCAGGAAGGGACTTCCGCGCCTCTTTGACTGCGGCCACAGCGGGTGGGGGATGTTGGGAAACTCTGAAGTGCGTAAAGTTCACCATGCCTCTTGGTTCTCTATCTGAAACTCCTGGCGCTTTAGCAGAATCACTCCGATGTGATTAGCGCTCTTGGTTTTTATCGCTCCCTCACAACCCCCAAGGCTCTGAACGATCATAATAAAAGAAAGGAGAAAGAGAAGTTGTTCCAGCTGATTGGGAATGTGTGTGTGTTTGTGTGTCTGCGAGACTGAGAGAGACAGGGACTGTGTGTGTGTGAGAGAGAGAGAGACTGTAAATGTGTGTGTGTGAGTGAGTGAGTGTGTGTGTGTGAGAGAGAGAGAGACTGTGAATGTGTGTGTGTGAGCGAGAGAGAGACTGTGAATGTGTGTGTGTGAGTGTGTGTGTGTGAGAGAGAGAGAGAGAGAGACTGTGAATGTGTGTGTGTGAGTGAGTGTGTGTGTGTGTGTGAGAGACTGTGAATGTGTGTGTGTGAGTGTGTGTGTGTGAGAGAGAGAGACTGTGAATGTGTGTGTGAGTGAGTGTGTGTGTGTGTGTGTGTGTGAGAGAGAGAGACTGTGAATGTGTGTGTGTGATTGAGTGTGTGTGTGTGAGAGAGAGAGAGAGAGACTGTGAATGTGTGTGAGTGTGTGTGAGAGAGAGAGAGAGAGAGAGAGAGAGACTGTGTAGTAAGATGCACACTCAGTTACAGGCTGATTAAATGCTGAGGGAAGGGTGCTGTAAAACCAAGGGCCCTGTGAACCAGAACAATCTTTTATGATTGCTGACAACCTCATGTTTGTACAAGGTAATAAAAATTAACGTCCCTAATTGCATGAGAAAAATACTTACCCAGCTGACAATTGACTGACCTGAGTCAGCAAGGGAGATTTGTGTGGGAACTGGAAAATGTGGGGAGGTTGTTCAGGGGAGAAGGGTGTGCTTGCTGGGTGAGCAGTGGGGTCTGGGTGTATTGAGGGGGTGCCATGAAAATCCTGAATAAGGTAACAGCAGTCATTTATCTTTTCACTGATGCTGGAAGTTCTACATTCTTGTACAGCAATATGCTGTGTACTCTCTGATCAATACTGGCCTTCCATCTGCTCATGCCTTAGATTTCAATACTCTCATTCTTGCTTTCAGCAGCATCCCCACACACACCATAACCTGACCTCCTCCCCATCTCTGTAATTCTCCAGCCCTAGCAACGTCTTGAAATAAAAGAAGAGAACTGCGGATGCTGAAATTCAGAAACTCAGCAAATCTGACAGCATAGAGTCATAGATATGTACAGCACAAAAACAACCCTTTCAGTCTGACTCATCCATGCCAACCAGATATCCTAAAATAATCTAATCCTATTTGCCAACATTTGGCCCATATCTCTCTAAACCCTTCCGATTCATAGACCTATCCAGATGCCTTTTAAATGTTGTAATTGTACCAGCCTCCACCACTTCCTCAGGTAGCTCATTCCATACACGTACCACCCTCTCTGCATGAAAAAGTTGTCCCTTAGGTCCCTTTTAAATCTTTCCCCTCTCACCTTAAACCTATATTCTCTAGTTTTGGACTCCCCTACCCTGGGGAAAAGACCTTGTATATTTACCCTATTCACCCCCTCATGATGTTATAGACTTCTATAAGGTCATCCCTCAGCATCTGACACTCCAGGGAAAACAGACCCAGCCTATTCAGCCTCTCCTTATAGCTCAAGCCCTCCAACCCTGGCAACATCCTTGTCATTCATCTGTGGATTCAATAATCTGGGCCATAGAGTCCTAGAGGTCTACTGCACAGAAAAAAGTCCTTTGGTGCATTGAGTCTGTGCCAGTCAAAAACAACCAGCTAATCCCATTTCCCAGCACTTGGCCCATAGCCTTGCATGTCTCCGCAATTGTTAGCATGTGACAATGGCCATATCTCAGCAACCATCTCACCAAGGAGACCAAATTAAGGTGAGGGCGGTCAATGGGTCATTTAACCTTGGCAACTTAAAGTGACCCTGCTTCAGAGCACCTCCCGAAATCTCCGCTCTCCTCTGAACTCTGGGCCTCTCGCACATCTTCAATTGTCTTGATTCCGCCCCTGTGGCTGCGCATCAGGTGGTCAGGCCGGGATACTCTGCAGCAGCTCCCTCACTGAGGGAATGCCGCACTGTCTGTGGTGCCACCTTTTGGATGAGGTATTTTATCAACAGCTTCTTTGCCTTCTTTACTGAAATTCGATACAATTCCAAAAAGGAGCAAAGCTATTGTCCCAGGTGTATTTGTTTCTTGTCTACCATGTCGAAAAACAGATGCTGTTTGGAGGGGATTGGTTTGTGCAAATTGACTGTCAGATCCTATTATGTCGGGTCTGCAGCGCAGGAGTAGGCCATTAGGCCCAACTAGTCCCTGTCAGCATTTATTGTCAAGATTCCTCATCCATACCTAATTCTTAACCCCTAATTCTCTTCTCCTTGAAGAGTTTGTCCTTTCCCTTAAATGTTTTTACACTGAATTCACCTCAACACCCTCTTGTGGGAGAGTGTTCCACATTCTGGTAAGTAAACATTGACTGAATTCCTGGGCAACTATGGATAGGCAATACGTGCCAACTACACCAGCAATGTCCACTCAGAATCTCTGTTGAGTAGTAAATTTGTTGATTTCTTTTCGTGGGTTGTAGGCATTGTTTATTTACTGCCCATTCCTAGTTGGGTTTGAGAAGGTGATAGGCAGTTGCTTTCTTGAACCACTGATGTTCATTTGGTGTAGGGACACCCACACTACTGTTAGGGAGGGAGTAAAATGGACTGAGTTCAAAGGAGTCACAGGTGAACAGGATAGTGGAGAAGGCAAAGAGTACACTTGCCTTCGATTGGACAGTGCATTGAGTATAGGAATACTGTGTACGATTCTGGTCTCCCCGCTATAAGAAGGATGTTGTTAAACCTGAAAGATGCAGATAAGATTTACAAGGATGTTGCCTGGGGTGGAGAGTTTGAGCTAT
Organism: Hemiscyllium ocellatum; assembly: GCF_020745735.1. Taxonomy (NCBI): domain Eukaryota; kingdom Metazoa; phylum Chordata; class Chondrichthyes; order Orectolobiformes; family Hemiscylliidae; genus Hemiscyllium; species Hemiscyllium ocellatum. The sequence continues at coordinate 9,891,843 of NC_083407.1, read as the reverse complement.
AGGGAGAGGCTGAGGGGTGAGCTTATAGAGGTTCATAAAATCATGTAAATAGCCAAGGTCATTTTTCCTTTTAGGCGAGTCCAGAACTAGAAGGGATGAGAGAGGAAAGATATAAAAATGTCCAAACGGGCAACTTTTTCACTCAGAAGGTGGTGTGTGGATGGAATGAGCTGCCAGAGGAAGTGGTGGCGGCTGGTACAACTACAATGTTTAAAAGGCATCTGAGTGGGTACATGAATAGGAAGGATTATAAGGATATGGGCCAAGTGCTGGTAAATGGGACAAGATTAAATTAGGATATCTGGTTAGTATGGACAAGTTAGACCAAAGGGTCTGTTTCTGTGTTGTCCATCTGTATGACTCTGTGATGGACAATGACTAAGCTACAAATATCAAACATTCAAAGTTTGACAAGAAAGAGATGATGCCATAATATAAACACAGATTGTGTTTAATACAATATTTCATTTTGTATTAAATTCACAACAAGCAAGTAACCCGCGCAAAGGCAGCATTTTTTTTTCATTTGCAGGATGTGCGTGTTACTGTCTAAGGCATAATTTATTGCTCAGCACACAGTTAACAGTGAGTTACATTGCTGTGAGTCTGGAATCACCTGTAATCCAAATCAGGGAAGGATATGGCAGATTTCCCTTGAAGGACAGGAGTGATCCAGGTGAATCTTTACAACAATCACCATCACCATTTGGCTAGCCTTTAATTTGAGAATTTTATTTGAATTTCACCGTCTGCTGTGGTGGGATTTGAAACCACATCACAGGCTGTGGATTTTGGATTTCTTCTTCAAATGGCATGACCATGATGGTGCCACCTCAATTAACTAGAGTCAGTTCAAGGTGGTAAGCTACACCATTCCCTCAGTCCACATATTAGGGACCAAGTGTAAGAATGACGGTGATGGGGAAAAAAAACTTTAACATTACAAAGCTAAGAGTTAATTTAAGTTTGGCAAACACTTCTGTAAAGTATCTTGGGACATTCTAACCTTGTTAAAGTTACATGATAAACACAAAACAAAAACAGAAATCACTGGAAAAGCTCAGCAGGTCTGGCAGGAATTGTGAAGAGAAATTAAAGTTAACATTTCAGGACTGGTGACCCTTATTCAGATGGTTTTACAGCACTCAGTGGCTGTGGAATCCACTTGTGTTCAGTTGATCCAAATCAGTATAAGACGAGATTCCACTGTTCTGACCCCACTGGGCTCCAAAGAACACTCAAGCTTTCAGTTCCTTTCCCTTCCTTTATTTTCTCTCTCTTCCAACATCCACATTTCTGGTGATAAATTGCTAAATCTTCTAAGAGATGATGGCATGATGGTAATGTGTCTGGACCTCTTAATTCTGTGGTCCAGGCTAGTATTCTCTGGACATGGGTTCCAATCCCACCATAGCAGGTTAGCAATGAACGCTGACCCAGTCAGCAATGTGCCACATGCTACAAATGAATTAAAAAGAAGTTATCCTACCATCAGGAGGCAAGCTGACCTGACACTTTAACCTTACCAGGGTAGGCTCTGTTAACTCAATGGGTACCGACCGGTACCCTTCCACTGACACCCTCCTTCGACTGACTGAACTGGTCCTCACCCTGAATAACTTCTCTTTTCAATCCTCCCACTTCCTCCAAACTAAAGGAGTTGCCATGGGCACCCACATGGGCCCCAGCTATGCCTGTCTCTTCGTAGGATATGTGGAACAGTCCATCTTCCGCAACTACACTGGCACCACCCCCCACCTTTTCCTCCGCTACATCGATGACTGTATCGGCGCTGCCTCGTGCTCCCACGAGGAGGTTGAACAGTTCATCAACTTTACTAACACCTTCCATCCCGACCTCAAATTCACCTGGACTGTCTCAGACTCCTCCCTCCCCTTCCTAGACCTTTCCATTTCTATCTCAGGCGACCGACTCAACACAGACATCTACTATAAACCGACTGACTCCCACAGCTATCTGGACTACACCTCCTCCCACCCTGCCCCCTGTAAAAACTCCATCCCATATTCCCAATTCCTTCGTCTCCGCCGCATCTGCTCCCAGGAGGACCAGTTCCAACACCGCACAGCCCAGATGGCCTCCTTCTTCAAGAACCGCAGATTCCCCCCAAACGTGATCGACGATGCCCTCCACCGCATCCCCTCCACTTCCCGCTCCTCCGCCCTTGAGCCCCGCTCCTCCAACCGCCACCAAGACAGAACCCCACTGGTTCTCACCTCCACCCCACCAACCTCCGTATACAACGTATCATCCGCCGTCATTTCTGCCACCTCCAAACGGACCCCACCACCAGGGATATATTTCCCTCCCCTCCCCTATCAGCGTTCCGCAAAGACCACTCCCTTCGTGACTCCCTCGTCAGGTCCACACCCCCCACCAACCCAACCTCCACTCCCGGCACCTTCCCCTGCAACCGCAGGAAATGTAAAACTTGCGCACACACCTCCTCCCTCACTTCCCTCCAAGGCCCCAAGGGATCCTTCCATATCCGCCACAAGTTCACCTGTACCTCCACACACATCATCTATTGCATCCGCTGCACCCGATGTGGCCTCCTCTACATTGGGGAGACGGGCCGCTTACTTGCGGAACGCTTCAGAGAACACCTCAGGGCCGCCCGGACCAACCAACCCAACCACCCCGTGGCTCAACACTTTAACTCTCCCTCCCACTCCACCGAGGACATGCAGGTCCTTGGACTCCTCCACCGGCAAAACATAACAACACGACGGTTGGAGGAAGAACGCCTCATCTTCCGCCTGGGAACCCTCCAACCACAAGGGATGAACTCAGATTTCTCCAGTTTCCTCATTTCCCCTCCCCCCACCTTGTCTCAGTCGGTTCCCTCAACTCAGCACCGCCCTCCTAACCTGCAATCTTTTTCCTAACCTCTCCGCCCCCACCCCACTCCGGCCTATCACCCTCACCTTGACCTCCTTCCACCTATCACATCTCCATCGCCCCTCCCCCAAGTCCCTCCTCCCTACCTTTTATCTTAGCCTACCTGGCACCCTCTCCTTATTCCTGATGAAGGGCTTATGCCCGAAACGTCGAATTTCCTGTTCCTTGGATGCTGCCTGACCTGCTGTGCTTTAACCAGCAACACATTTTCATCTGTTAACTCAATGCCAAAGCTGCCAGACCTACCTGGTTTTACCAGCACTTTCTGGTTTTACTTCAGGTGTCTCATTTGCTCACACAAACACACACTCTCACACACCTTTACACTCTCACTCACGCACACATTTACACTCTCACACTCACACACATTCTCACATGCATTTACACTCTCACTCACAAACATACTCTTTCATATACACACATGCTCTTACACAGACTCTCTCATGCACACACACACTCTCTCTTACACACATTTACATATTCACTTACAATATCACACAGACTCTCTTACACACTCTCATCAACACACCCTCTCATTCACACCGACTCTCTCTTACATATTTACATTCTCACACACACACAGACTCTATCACTCACACATGCTCTCACTCACACATACACACTCTCTCACACACATTCTCACACACATTTACACACTTACTTACAGACACTCTCACAGGCAGATTAACTCTCTCACCCACACTCACAACACATATATGCACTCACAAGACAGACAGACAGATACACATACACATACAAACAAATACACTATAGATTGTGAACTATCAGAAGAAACGCAACATCCCAGGGGTGTGTTTTATGGTTGTGAACCAGACCTCAGATACTGGATGCTGCTGGTCTCGGTGGATATGTGTTAGGAGGTTACATGCCTCACGGACCTCAGTTAGTTTTCAAAGTGTTATGTGCAATTCTTGCCTCTAATCTCTCACTGGAACCATGTCCCTGTCAGACTCCAGTGTAAACAGGAGAGGCTCCGATCGTTATCAGCCTCAGCACCTGGAATGACCTCTGCTTGAGTCACTCCGGGCACTAATCTGTGTTGGAAACAACTTTTGAAAGTTAAAAGTTAATCCTCGCATGGCAACTCTAGGCAAAACCTTCCTCCAACTCACAGTGAGTGAATTCACAACCACAATTCACATCCAACAACAAAATCTGGGTTCAGGATCATGGAGTGGAGTGAGGGATGAGGGAGGAGGTGTGTAAGAAGCAAAAGCTAAGGATGGGACAAAAATGAGAGTATTTATGAAACTGATATCTGGGAGCAAAGAGGGCTGAGGAATAACTTGTGATTGCAAACACAAGGAGGAATGCACTGAATTAATAAAAGTCAAGAAAGAACAATCTGCATTGACACAGCACCTATCAGGACTCCAGAATTTTTTTATTCATTTGTTGCCTGTCCCTAATTGCTCCTTATCTGAGTGGCTTTCCAGGCTCATTCCACCAGGGCCACTCAGCTCCTGACCTCATTACAACCTTGGTTCAAACATGGACAAGGGAACCCAACAGGCAATCTGGGCTGCAAGATCCCACATACAATTTCCCTCCCCATCTTCAAAGCTGACAAGAAAGCTGAATTCCAGAGGGGACCTGAGAGTGACAGCTCTGGACATCAAGGCAGTATTCGACCAAGTGTGGCATCAAGGAGCCCGAGCAAAACTAATCTCAGTAGAAATCAGAGGCATTACTCTCCATTGATTTGAGTCATACCTGGCATGGTAGTGGTTATTCAATGTTATCTCAGCTCCAGGAAATCTCCATCAATGGAACGGAGGTGGAGAGGATGGAGAACATTAAGTTCCTCAGAGTGACGATAGCTGGCAACCTGTCCTGGACTTCCCACGTAGAAGCAACGGTCAAGAAGGCACAGCGATCCCTCTTCTTCCTCAGGCAGCTCAAGAAATTCAGCATGTTCATAAGGATGCTCACCAACTTTTACTGATGCACCACTGAAAGCATACTGTCTGGGTGCATAACGGCCTGGTACGGCAACTGCTCTGCCCAGGAATGTAAGGAACTACAGAAGGTGGTGTGCACAGCCTAGACCATCATGGAAGCCAACCTCCCATCCATGGACTCCATTGTCATGGCTCAGTGCCGCGGAAAGGCTGCAAACATCATCAAAGACCCATCCCATCCCGATAATGATCTCCTACAGCCTCTTCCAATGGACAGAGGATACAGAAGCCTGAACACACGCACCATAGGTTCAGGAACAGCTTCTTTCTTATCGTACTTAGACTGATGAATGGACTCTCTAACTTCAAAAGAAAAATGCTGATCTTGCTAACCTTCAGCTTACCGAGCCATCACCCTGTGCAATGTAGCCCACATGCCTCTGTCTAATATTTGTTAACAGCCTCTGGTCTGTACATCCTTGATTACTATGATCTGCTTGGACTGCTCATAAACAAAGCTTTTCATCACACGTAGGTACACGTGACAATAAATCTATCAATGAATCAATCTCTGCAGGACTCCCTCGGGGCAGCACTCTTGGCCTCAACCATTTTCAGCTGCTTCATCAATGACCTTCCCTCCATCATATGGTCAGAAGTAGGAATTTTTGCCAATAATTGCACAATGTTCAGCATCATTCACGACTCCACAGAAACTACAGCAAGTACAGCAAGACCTGGACCAGTCTTGAGCTGACTAAAGGTACATAACATTTGCTCCCAATAGTGCCAGGCAATGATCAGTTCCAACAAAAGCAAACTTAACCATCATCCCTAGAAATAGGATCCTTACAGTGTGAAAACAGGCCATTTGGTCCAACAAGTCCACACCGACCCTCCGAACAGTATCCTACCCAGACCCACTCCTCTACCCTATTACTTTTTTACATGACTAATGCACCTAGCCTACACATCCCTGAACACTATGGGCAATTTAGCATGGCCAATTCACCTAACCAGCACATCTTTGGACTTCAGGAGGAAACTGGAGCACTCGGAAGAAACCCATGCAGACACTGGGAGAATATGTAACTGTGCAAACACAGTTACCTGTGGATGGAATTGAACCCAGGTTCCTGGTGCATGAGG